>NC_056446.1:29031415-29631415 GCF_018296145.1 Oncorhynchus tshawytscha
AAAAGCTCCTTACCTGAAGTAGAGCGTGTGGATGAACTCCTTGAGGTTGGAGTAGAGTTCCTCTGTGTTGATGTTGTACTGAACCACTTTGATAGACTGTGAGAAAAGACACACCGACAGAAATGATGAGGCTGTCCATTTCAATACTTTGAGTCGGTATTCATGTCATATGAAGGAATTCCCCTCAACCACGAGCACAAATTGGGAAAAAAAATATTATTCTTTCCCATTGACCCCCATTGTAAAAGAGACAACTTTGTCAATTATTTTATTATACAGAAATAACAAAACATGCCGAGAAGCTGCTGTGTTGTTCAGTGCCTTCGGAAAGCATTCAGACTTTCCCCACATTTTGTTTACGTTTCAGCCTTATTATAAAATGGATCAAATCAAATTAATTCATCAATCTACACACAATACACCATAATGACAAAGCGAAGAACAGGTTTTTAGAAATGTTTGCAAATGTATAAAAAAACTGAAATATCTTATTTACATAAGTATTCACACCATTTGCTATGAGACTCCAAATTGAGCTCAGGTGCATCCTGTTTCCATTGATTATCCTTGAGATGTTTCTACAACATGGTGTCCACCTGTGGTAAATGAAATTGATTGGACATGATTTGAAAAGGGACACACACCTGTCTATATTAGGTCCCACAGTTGACAGTGCATGTCAGAGCAGAAACCAAGCCATAAGGTTGAAGGAATTGTCCGTAGAGCTTCGAGACAGGATTGTGTTGAGGCACAGACCTGGGGAAGGGTACCAAAAAATGTCTGCAGCATTGAAGGTCCTCAAGAACACAGTGGCCTCCATAATTCTTATATGAAAGAAGATAGTGGTTCCTAAGACTCTTCCTAGAGCCAAACTGAGCAATTGAGCAAGAAGGGCCTTAGGGAGGTGACCAAGAACCCTGACAGCGTTCTAGAGTTCCTCTGTGGAGATGGGAGAACCTTCCTGAAGGACAACCATCTCTGCAGCACTCCACCAATCAGGCCTTTATGGTTGAGTGGCCAGACGGAAGCCACTAGTCAGTAAAAGGCACATGACAGCCTGCTTGGAGTTTGCCAAAAGGCACCTAAAGACTCTGCCCATACGAAACCAACAAATTCTTTGGCATGAATGCCAAGTATCACATCTCGAGGAAACCTGGCACTATCCCTACAGTGAAGCATGGTGGTTGCAGCATCCTGCTGTGGGGATGTTTTTCAGCGGCAGGGACTGGGAGACAAGTCAGAATCGAGGAAAAGATTAACAGAGCAAAGTACAGAGAGATCCTTGATGAAAACCTGCTCCTGAGCGCTCAGGACCTCAGACTGGAGGCGACGGTTCCAACAGGACAACGATCCTAAGCACACAGCCGAGACAACACAGGAGTGGCTTCGGGACAAGTCTCAGAATGTCCTTGAGTGGCCCAGCCAGAGCCCGGACTTGAACCAAATTAGCAATCATTTCTAAAAACGTTTTCCTTTGTCATTATGGATGATTGATTGAGGAAAATGAATAATTTAATACATTTTAGAATAAGGCTATAACGTAACAAAATGTGGAAAAAGTAAAGTGGTCTGAATACTTTCCGAAGGCGCTGTATATGTAACCTGGTCAAAAATCTCAACCTACGGTTCACAATGCTCCCATGTAGGGAAATGGAGCCTGCAAGAAGCGCCCTGTGGCTTCAGGCTATTCAGTGTGTAAGAGTGCGAAATTATGGGGACCCGGTGTCCAAGTAGGCTACACGCAGTTATGTGTGTGCAAACATTTAATCACAGGTAAGACATTCAACTAACTCCACTCACTACTTGTAGCACTATAGTCGGTTTGTTTGGGTTGTTGGTCTTGGCTATCTTAATGATGTTCTGATTGGTAGCTAGCTAATGTTCAAGTGGCTAATCTACATGAAAAGAGGCATGAGGGAAGCCCTACAATATTAGGTTTTTCTAAGTAGTGAGAATACTTTTCAACATTACCTGCCACCAAGAAATCTTTAGACATGTTGTACTTTTCTTTAATGTAGTTTTGTAATGGACTTAAACAAGCAGACAATAAGAAAATGTTGTTTGAAAAATGTCAAGTTTTTGCTATGAGCCAATGGTGTAATCAAGGTAACCATGGGTTGTTTTACCCACAGGCAGCACTGATGCGCGCAACGATGGTGACAGGAGGTGTGCGTAATGATTAGCAGCCTGGCGACCTCGAGCGCAAGAAAGGGGGAGCGCGAGCAGACGTGACAGAGTTTGTCCAGTCTGTGGACTCAGGTTCATGCAATGGTGCTTGGAGAGCAGGCCAGCAGCGGAGAATATCCTCTCTACACTGGCAAAGCCACTGGGGATGCTAAACACCCCTTTGGCCACTCTTGCCAGGTAGAGATGCAGACTTATTTTTATTTGTCTATAGGAAGGCCTAAAGGTTTTTAGGCAAAATAATCCAATCAAAACAGAGAGCTCCTTGAACGTGGGAATATTCCAGGCCTATTGGGATCAAAATCAATGATAGCCTATTGTATACAGATAACAGAACAAAAATGAACCAAACCAAGATTTTTTGTTTATTAATAATTTTCTATAATGACAGTTATCTACAGCAGCACAGAAGTAGACTAAAAATGCATGCTGGGCTGGGCATGGCATGAGCTAGTGAAGTGAGCGCTACTGGGGCAAAATTGGAGCGGGTGAGAAGGCCGATGATCAGCTTTTGGGAATCTTGCACCGCGCTCCAATCAAATTGGGATCGCTCTGCTCCGCTCAGCTCACATATTCTGGACCATACTGCCTGTCCAAAGTTCAAATGGAACTGACAGCATTTTAGCAACATTAAATCTGATTAAAATCTGTCATTCAAGGCAGCATGACACCTTTAAAATTAAAAATTAAAAAAGATTCTGACAAGCGACGGATTAGATATGCTCGTTTTGGGAATGATGTATAAGACATTTGTGAAAGCAGCCATGCGTTTGGACAATTAATAGACCCTGCACTAAATTAAACATCCGTCTCGTCCAGGACCAGACTCTACGCAGACTGGTGCACCATAGGCAATCAAAGGTACAGTAGGCCTTTACGCAAAAGTCATTTGCCACACAAGCCTGCCATCATTCACTTTGAACTGGATGTTTGCAGGCAGTTCTAACAGCGACTTCAGATCAGTAGAATGCATTCGCCAAAAGCCACAATGCACCCGAATGGTTTTCTGCAAGTATGTAAATGCCACAGAAGTTCTATTACATTTGGAACTTTACAGTCCTATTGATCAAACAACCATGAAAAAGGTAGGCTCGCTCTCCCTCAGTTATGCACACCAACAACTAATGCTAGCCAGAGCAAGATGAGCTAAAAATCTAACGAAGGCACATTAAATAAACCCTCTCAACTTTTACTGCTAGTTGGCCGTGAAAATTGCACTGATAAACGATGGGGAATTGCAGCCTACTCGTCCTTCTGCAGCTGCCTTGTCCCAACCAAGCACACAAGTTAATTGGCTAAAGTTGGCTAGCTA
This sequence comes from Oncorhynchus tshawytscha, assembly GCF_018296145.1. Classification (NCBI taxonomy): domain Eukaryota; kingdom Metazoa; phylum Chordata; class Actinopteri; order Salmoniformes; family Salmonidae; genus Oncorhynchus; species Oncorhynchus tshawytscha. Next base: position 29,034,912 of record NC_056446.1, read on the forward strand.
GCTACTTCCAGACACAAATGAGAGAACGCCACACTGACCATTTTACTCGCCCTAGCAGAGCTGATGAGTGTTTTCATGTTAGGCTGAGAGAGGATCTCATGTCAGATGATGTGGAAACAATATGGCAACAGGTTCATGTGCCTCACCTGAAGCCTATTCTCGTAGGAAGTTGCTATAGACCACCAAGTGCTACAAGTCAGTATTTGGACTTGGTGTGTGAAATGTTGGATAATGTTTGTGATATTATAAGAGAGGTATATTTTCTGGGTGTCCTAAATATTGACTGGTTGTCATCAAGCTGTCCACTCAAAAAAAATCTCCAATCGCTAACCAGACTGCAATCTGGTTCAAGTCATCAGTCAACCTACCTAAATCATCCATGTGCATTGATCAGGTCTTTACTAATGTTGCAGAAATCTGCTCTAAAGTTGTATCCACACCCATCGGATGTAGTGATCATAATATAATAGCCATATCTACAAAAAACAAAGTTCCAAAGACGAGACCTAAAATTGTGTATAAACAATCATACAAGAGGATTTTCAATGATTCTTATGTGGAAGATGTGAAATATATTTGTTGGTCTGATTTGTGTAATGAGGAACATCTGGACACTGCACTTGAATAATTTATGAAACTGCTTCTTCTGGTTACTGATAGGCTCCCATCAACAAACTGACTGTTAGAACTGCCAAATCCCCATGGATAGATGATGAATTGAAAAACTGTATGGCGGAGAGGGATGAAGCAAAGGGAATAGCAGATAAGTCTGACAACACAGCAGACTTGAAAACATACAGTAAATTGAGAAATCACGTAACTAAATTAAACAAAAAGAAACTATACTATAGAACACAGATAAATGATATAAAGTATGATAGTAAGAAGCTCTGGAGTACTGTAAATGAAATTCTAGGCAAAAAAAGCAAACACAACTGCATCCTGCATTGAGGCAGATCAAATCAAATGTATTTATATAGCCCTTCATACATCAGCTGATATCTCAAAGTGCTGTACAGAAACCCAGCCTAAAACCCCAAACAGCAAGCAATGCAGGTGTAGAAGCACAAGCAGATGGCTTGTTCATAACAAAACCCTTTAATCACTTTAATCACTTTTTTGTTGACAATATTAGTGGACTTAGGTATGACATTCAAACAACAAATGCTGAGCCTTCATTTCATGCATAATGGACCAAATAATTAAAGACAAGCACTGTAGTTTGGAGTTCCACAATGTTGGTGTGGAAGAGGTAAAAAATTGTTGCTATATATAAATAAGGACAAACCACCTGGTACCGACAACCTGGATGGTAAATTGCTGAGGTTGGTAGCGGAATACATCGGGACTCCTGTTTGCCACATCTTCAATTTAAGCCTAAAATAAGTGTGCCCTTGAATAGCAGAGCACCCTTTAATGGTTAATGGAACTGACACAAATGACTGATTTCCTGAAAGAAATTGATAGTAAGAATGTTGTGGGAGCTGTTTTGTTAGACTACAGTGCAGCTTTTGATGTCATTGATAATAACCGATTGCTGACTTTTTTTTTTGCTGTTATGGATTTGGATCCTCTACCTTATTATGGATTGAGAGTTACCTATCTAATAGAATACAGAGGGGTTTTCGTGAACGGAAGCCTCTCTCATGCAAATTCAGTTGAATGTGTGTACCGCAGGGCAGCCTGATAGGACCATTATTGTTTTCTGTTTTTACAAATGACCTTCCATTGACCTTGAATAAAGCCTGTATGTCTATGTACGCTGACGACTCAACAGTATACGCATTGGCTGCAAAAGTAAAATAAATAACTGAGACACTTAACAGAGTTCCAGTCAGTTTTAGAATGGGTAACTAGCAATAGGCTGGTGCTAAATATTTTAACTAAAAGCATCATTTTTGTGACAAATCACTCGCTCAACGCTAAACCTTGTTTAGCCTTGTGGCTATTGAGCAAGTTGAGGAGACTAAACTACTGGGTGTAACCCTAGATAGCAAGCTTTCATGGTAAAAACATATAGACTCAAATGGTTGCTAAAACGGGAAGAGGTCTGTCCATGATAGGGCGTTGCTCAGTCGACCAGACAGGTCCTACAGGATCTAGCTTTGTCGTAACTGGACTACTGCCCAGCTGTGTGGTCATGTGAGGCAAAGTAGGACATAGGTCAATTGCAGTTGGTCTAGAACAGTGGTTTCCAAACCTTTTTATAGTCCCGTTTGTCATTTCCCACGAGCCGGGTTGTGACAAAGAGCTCTTATAGGACCAGGGCACAAATAATAATAATCAATAATTTTGCTCTATATTTATCCAGCCTACATATAAAACCTTATTTGTTTATCAAAAATTGTGAATAATTCACCACAGATTAATGAGAAGGGTGTGCTTGAAAGGATGCACATAACTCTGCAATGTTGGGTTGTATTGGAGAGAGTCTCTGTCTTAAATAATTTTCCACACACAGTCTGTGCATGTATTTAGTTTTCATGCTTATGAGGGCTGAGAATCCACTCTCATATAGGTACATGGTTGCAAAGGTCATCAGTGCCAAGACAGGATACTCTAATCGCAGCCCAATCCAGAAATCTGGCAGTGGCTTCTGATTAAATTCAATTTTCACAGAACCACTTGTTGCAATTTTGATGAGGCTCTCTTGTTCAGATATCAATAAGTGGACTGGAGGCAGGGCATGATAGGGATAACGAATCCAGTTGTTTGTGTCATCCGTTTCGGGAAAGTACCTGGCTCATTCCAAGATGGCGTAGCAGTCAGATGTCTTTGTCTTTGTCCTGTCGTGTCCCTTTTGTATATCTTTTTCTTCGCATATCTTTTAAAAATATTTTCCTAAACCTCAACTTCTAAATACTCTCCTGCAACCCGCCTCACCCAATGTGGCATGGATCTGTTTTTTTTCTGAAGTATTTCTATTTACTTCGGATCTGGAATCTCTCAACTGAAGCTAGCCAGCTAACTAGCTACCAGCTATCAGTCAGCAAACCACTGCTAGCGGTCATCAGCTAACCTTTAGCTCAGAAAGCTCTCGCCAGTTCATACAACGTGACTCAAACCAGAGCATAACGGACCTTTTTTTTTCTCTCCATATCCCCGGATTCCTACTTCAAACTCTGAACATTTTCATCTGGATCTTTGCAACTAGCTAACCTCAATCCCGGGTGACTACTCCTGGCTAGCGTTTCCATCCCGGAGCAAGCACCAATTAGCCTGAAGCTAGCCCGGCTAGGGCTCCTGGGCTACCACCGAAGCCAACTCCTGGTCTACAATATCCGGACCCCTTCTACTGCCGGTACGGGGCATGGAACCCCGCCGATCCTCTACGACTGGAATACCGACATAATCTGCCCGAGGATTCCAACAGGCCTCTCAGGCGCGACGTCCGCTGAAGGCCCATTCTGCTATCTGCAGCCAGCTAGCTACCTAGAGCAACTTGGAACCCTACTAATCCACGACTGGTCTATCAACGTCACCGCACGAAGAGGCAAAAACAGACTTACCTCCATCACAACATCCCCCAAAGGCCATTCTGCTAACTTGCTAGCCCTGGTCTGCTAACTGCTAGCTTGCTAGCCCCGGTCTGGCAACTGCTAGCTTGTTAGTCCCGGACTACTAACTGATAGCATGTTAGCCCCGGCCTGCTAACTGCCTGAATCGCCGTGTCCCTAGCCAGCCCAACCAGTCACTGGATCCATATGATCACTTGGCTACGCATGCCTCGCTCTAATATCAATATGCATCGTCCATTACTGTCTTGGTTAGGGATTACTGTCTTATGTCACTGTAGAGCCTCTAGCCCTGCTCAATATGCCTTAACCAACCATGTTGTTCCTCCTCCGATGACATCACCTGGTTTAAACATCTCTAGAGACTATCTCTCTCTCTCATCATTACTCAATGCCTAGGTTCACCTCCAATGTACTCACATCCTACCTTACCTTTGTCTGTACACTATGCCTTGAATCTATGCTATCATGCCCAGAATCCTGCTCCTTTTACTCTCTGTTCCGAACGTGCTAGACGGCCAGTTCGTATAGCCTTTAGCCGTACCCTTATCCTACTTCTCCTCTGGTGATGTAGAGGTTAATCCAGGTCATGCAGTGCCTAGCTCCACTCCCACTCCCCAGGTGCTCTCATTTGTTGACTTCTGTAACCGCAAAAGCCTTGGTTTCATGCATGTTAACATTAGAAGCCTACTCCCTAAGTTTGTTTTACTCACTGCTTTAGCACACTCTGCCAACCCGGATGTCTTAGCCGTGTCTGAATCCTGGCATAGGAAAACCACCAAAAACCCTGAAATTTCCATCCCTAACTATAACATTTTCCGCCAAGATAGAGCTGCCAAAGGGGGCGGTGTTGCAATCTACTGCAAAGACAGCCTGCAGAGTTCTGTCTTACTATGCAGGTCTGTATCCAAACAATTCGAGCTTCTACTTCTAAAAATTCACCTTTCCAGAAACAAGTCTCTCACCATTGCCGCCTTCTATGGACAACCCTCTGCCCCCAGCTGTGCCTCGACACCATATGTGAATTGATTGCCCCCCATCTGTCTTCTGTGCTCGTGCTACTAGGTGACCTAAACTGGGACATGCTTAACACCCCGGACATCCTACAATCTAAGCTTGATGCCCTCAATCTCACACAAATGATCAATGAACCTACCAGGTACAACCCCAAATTTCTAAATCGACCTGGCTGGGGTATCCTGGAATGACATTGACCTCATCTCGTCAGTAGAGGATGCCTGGTTATTCTTTAAAAGTGCCTTCCTCACCATCTTAAATAAGCATGCCCCATTCAAAATTTTTTAACTAGGAATAGATATAGTCCTTGGTTCCTGTGGCATTCTGCATTAGCTTCGAATAGCCCCCGTGATATGCAACTTTTCAGGGAAGTTAGGAACAAATATACACAGGCAGTTAGGAGAAGTAAGGCTAGCTTTTTCAAACAAAAATTTGCATCCTGTAGTACAAACTCAAAAAAGTTCTGGGACACTGTAAAGTCCATGGAGAATAAGAGCACCTACTCCCAGCTGCCCACTGCTCTGAGGCTAGCAAACAGTGTCACCACTGATAAATCCACTATAATTGAGAATTTCAATAAGCATTTCTCTACGGCTGGCCATGCTTTCCACCTGGCTGGCCACCTTGCTACCCCTACCCCTATCCCGGTCAACTGATGTTCTGAAAGAGCTGCAAAATCTGGACCCCTACAAATCAGCCGGGCTAGACAATCTGGATCCTCGCTTTCTAAAATTATCTGCCGAAATTGTTGGAACCCCTATTACTAGCCTGTTCAACCTCTCTTTCGCATCGTCTGAGATTCCCAAAGATTGGAAAGCTGCCGCGGTCATCCCCCTCTTCAAAGGGGGTGACACTCTAGACCCAAACTGCTACAGACCTATATCTATCCTACCCTGTCTTTCTAAGGTCTTCGAAAGCCAAGTCAACAAACAGATTACCGACCATTTCGAATCCCACCGTACCCTCTCCGCTATGCAATCTGGTTTCAGAGCTGGTCATGGGTGCACCTCAGTCACACTCAAGGTCCTAAACGATATCATAACCGCCATCGATAAGAGACACTACTGTGCAGCCATATTCATCAACCTGGCCAAGGCTTTCGACTCTGTCAATCACCACATTCTTATTGGCAGACACGACAGCCTTGGTTTCTCAAATGATTGCCTTGCGTGGTTTACCAACTACTTCTCTGATAGAGTTCAGTGTGTCAAATCGGAGGGCCTGTTGTCCGGACCTCTGGCAGTCTCTATGGGGGTGCCACAGGGTTCAATTCTCAGGCCGACACGCTTCTCTGTATACATCAATGATGTCGCTCTTGCTGCTGGTGATTCTCTGATCCACCTCTATGCAGACGACACCATTCTGTATACTTCTTGCCCCTCTTTGGACACTGTGTTAACTAACCTCTAGACAAGCTTCAATGCCATACAACTCTCCTTCCGTGGCCTCCAACTGCTCTTAAATGCAAGTAAAACTAAATTCATGCTATTCAATCGATCACTGCCCGCACCTGCCCGCCCGTCCAGCATCACTATTCTGACTTAGAATACATGGACAACTACAAATACCAAGGTGTCTGGTTAGACTGTAAACTCTCCTTCCAGACTCACATTAAGCATCTACAATCCAAAATTAAATCTAGAATCTGCTTCCTATATCGCAACAAAGCATCCTTCATTCATGCTGCCAAACATACCCTCGTAAAACTGACCATCCTACCGAGCCTCGACTTCGGCGATGTCATCTATAAAATAGCCTCCAACACTCTACTCAACAAATTGGATGCAGTCTATCACAGTGCCATCCATTTTGTCACAAAGCCCCATACACTACCCACCACTGCGACCTGTACGCTCTCGTTGGTTGGCCCTCGCGTCATACTCGTCGCCAAACCCACTGGCTCCAGGTTATCTACAAGTCTCTCCTAGGTAAAGCCCCGCCATATCTCAGCTCACTGGTCACCATAGCAGCACCCACTCGTGCTCCAGCAGGTATATCTCACTGGTCACCCCCAAAGCCAATTCATCGTTTGGTCGCCTTTCCTTACAGTTCTCTGCTGCCATTGACTGATACGAACTGCAAAAATCACTGAAGCTGGAGACTCATATCTCCCTCGCTAGCTTTAAGCACCAGCTGTCAGAGCAGCTCACAGATCACTGTATATAGCCCATCTGTAAACAGCCCATCTATCTATCTCATCCCCATAGAGTATTTATTTATCTTGCTCCTTTGCACCCCAGTATCTCTACTTGCACATGCATCTTCTGCACATTTACCATTCCAGTGTTTAATTGCTATATTGTAATTACTTTGCCACCATGGCCTATTCATTGCCTAAGCTCCCTTATCTTACCTCATTTGCACTCACATTGTATATAGACTTTTTGTTTTATTTTTTCTACTGTATTATTAACTGTATGTTTTGTTTATTCCATGTGTAACTCTGTGTTGTTGTATGTGTCGAATTGCTATGCTTTATCTTGGCCAGGTCGCAGTTGCAAATGAGAACTTGTTCTCAACTAGCCTACCTGGTTAAATAAAGGTGAAATAAAATAAAAAAATAGTAATTGGGCACCCAACTCAGGTGCTTCGCTATATCACATTTGACATTGTCTGTAAGCTTGAGTTCATTTGCACAAAAAAATATATACAATGATGGAAAGACCTGTGTGTTGTCCTTCTTAATGCATACAGAAGAGCTCCAACTTCTCAATCAGCCTCAATTTTGTCCCACACATTGAATATAGTTTGGGAGAGTCCCTGTAATCCTAGATTCAGATCATTCAGGCGAGAAAAAACATCACCCAGATAGGCCAGTCGTGTGAGAAACTCGTCATCATGCAAGCGGTCAGACAAGTGAAAATTATGGTCAGTAAAGATAACTTTAAGCTCGTCTCTCAATTTAAAAGAAATAATGTGTCAATACTTTGCCCATTGATAACAAGGTCACTTCTGTATCTTGTAAAAGGGTTACATGGTCGCTGTCCACATCATTGCATAGTGCAGAAAATACACAAGTTCAGGGGCCTTGCTTTAACAAAGTTAACCATTTTCACTGTAGTGACCAAAATGTCTTTCAAGCTGTCAGGCATTCCCATGGCAGCAAGAGCCTCTCGGTGGATGCTGCAGTGTACCCAAGTGGCGTTGGGAGCAACTGCTTGCATGCACGTTACCACTCCACTATGTCTCCCTATCATGGCTTTTGCGCCATCAGTACAGATACCAACACATCTTGACCACCAAAGTCCATCTGGTGTCACAAAGCTGTCCAGTACTTTAAAAATATCCTCTCCTGTTGTCCTGACTTCCAGTGGTTTGCAGAAGCGGATATCTTCCTTAATTGACCTCCCATAAACGTAACAGACATATACCAGGAGCTGTGCCAGGCCTGCTACGTCTGTTGACTCATCCAGTAGTAACGCATAGAAATCACTGGCTTGTATGCAAAGCAGTAATTGTTTCAAAACATCTCCTGCCATGTCACTGATGCGTCATGAAACAGTGTTGTTTGATGAAGGCATTCGTTTTTTGGGCCTTTTCCCCCAGCAGCAGGGATAATTACGTCCTCCACAATAGTATGGGACTTGACTGTCCTAGCCACTCGGGAGCTCACCATATAAGACGCTTCTAGCCCCTTCTTATTAATGGTATCTGTTGCTTTTATACATGTCTTAGTACTCGAAAGTCGTCTTAATTCTTGCTCAAAAAATCCTGTGGCCAATTTTCCAAATTGGCATGTTTTGTTTCTAAATGTCTGCACAAGTGTGAAGGTTTCATCAAGTTGTGAGATAGTACTTTTACACATATAACACACTGTGGCTGAGGAAAGGCACTACTCCCAATATAAGTGAACCCCAAATCAATATAGTTCTCATCATATTTGCGCCTCTTCGATGGTCCAATGTCCCTGTCTTTTATTTTGCTGCTTTCCCAGGTAAGGGGGCAGTAGCTCTTCGGCTGCATCAGATTCACAACTGTCAGTGTCCATGCTAGCTGGGCTAACAACAAATATAGAATTACTGATGCTAGCATTGGATGTGCTCGTGGAAGCAGAACAATTTGTGTCATTGACAGGTGCAGTACTGCTGGTAATAGCACTACTTAAATTTTAAAAAACAACATTTATCCATTTTGAATGAGCAGCAGCTACTTTTGGCTACATACGGACCGTTAGTGGAATTACCGCGAGGGAGTAACGGTTGAGGTGATTGGATGTTAATTATTTGACTAGGCTACCTGTATTTGACATTGTGTTGTTATTTCGCTGAACACTAGATGGTTTAATTTTCTTTTTGGCAGTGAAATGAGGCTACTCAGGTGAGGGAAAATAACTCACTCAAATGTATAGCCCCATTGGAAAATATAAATGTACTGTATGAAAATGTGGTGGAAAAAAGTAATATATATATATTAGCAATAAAACCAGTTTAAAAAACAGATAAAATAACACCTTACTGCCCAAAGGGGACTGTAAAGAGACACATCCATTTTATATATATATTGTATTGTAATTTGCACTGTACTATGCATTAGACCTAGATATTGTGTGTATGTACTGATATGTAGGCTATGTAACATTTTAAATGTATTTCAGTCCTTGACTAATAATGTTCCCTACTATGTATGATGTCATGTTTCATGTGGATCCCAGGAAGAGTTAGCTGTTGCAAAAGTATCAACTATGGGGACCCTAAAAAATACTAAATCTAGAGCGTTCGTGACTCAGCAGATGTTGCATATTTGTAAATTAAACAGTTATTCTGCGCTCTGGCACACAGGTGAGAGTGCTCTGAAATTGGAGTAGCTAGCCAGAGTGAATTTGTGAACGCAAGAGATATGCTAACTGTATAATACAGTCGTTCAGGTTCTTGCTAGCTAACAAAATGACACCTGCATCTCTAGCTGTGTATAGCCACCGAAAAACAATGAGTGGGAGAAGTCACTCACCCACCCCTCCAATTACATGATATCCTCCTAGCAGCAAGCTAGCTAGCTAACGGTATGCTCAGTGTTTTTATCTTGCTACATAAATAGATACCCTAGCCTATTAGCACATTATGACTGACTTTGCCATTATAGTGATCATTGCCATTGCTAGTTTGATTGTATTGACATTCCCAGTCTTAACATTCGCCCATTTTTGTCAAAAATATTGAGTAATTGAAACAGAATCAGTGCACCCCGGGTGGAGGCAGCAAACAATGTACAAGGCCAGCTGGGATTTACAACCTGATAACCTTTGGACCACCAAGTAATGTATTGGTGAATTATATTAATCATGCACTGAACTGCGTCCATCTAATCTATTCTGCCAACAATGCCTTAGTGTACGTCATGGAAAAACCTTTTATAAAGTTGGTTTTGTAGCATAATCTGGGAATTTGATATATTTTACTGATATTATGATTGTCTGTTTGTTTCATATCTGAAAAGTAGTTAAAACGCTGTCAGTTCCACTTTAAAGAGCACCAGTCATTATTTCTCTCTCTCTCTCTCTCACACACACACACACACACACACACAGAAGAGACAGTCGATTTCAATAATGCCTGTCCATAAGTTAAAGAGCACTTTTCATTCATTAATTCGCTCACTAACCTGCTGTTGTCCCGGTTTCTGTATCTCACTAGGAATGATGAACCTGGGCCCCGTTTCTCCAGCAAAGCCACACCTGCATCATCATACAAAACCATGTAGTTTGTGATGAGTGAAATCATTGACACTTGTCAGACAGTACTCAATGCCAATGAATGTATATTTAATGAGTAAAGGGCCTTAGTGTGCCCCAATGTGTGTCTGATTCTCATATGATCTTCCCCAGACCAGGCACTAGTCTGCTGCTGTTCCTTACATTGCTAGCTAGCTAACATTAGCCAGCTAGCTTTCGTTAATATCGCTAGCCCTTTTTCAGAAAAACACATATTTAACTCATTTTGACCAACTATAACGTGCTTTAAACATAGGATTGTCGGTTTATATTTGCTTAAATCTCTGATGTTCAGTACTTAACATGTGTGACTGGTAATGGCCAATGTTGTTAGCATGTAAACGTTAGCTCTGCTAGCTAACGACATATCTAGCTAGCTAAATACTTACTTTGTGTAGGCTGCTCCTAAATCAATGACGACTGCAGTTTTTTCCCCTCCACTCCCCAACCCTTCAAACAAGGGCATTTTATATTTTATATTTACTTAATCGTTTCCGATATACAACATGCAAACGCAAATAAATGATTTCCTGCTGGGTTTGGCAGGGTCCTTTCTTTCAGTTTGAGGAATAATGTCTGGGGAACTCGCCTGATTAAAAATAGTTTGCCCCTGCAGTAAAATAGTTTATGCAATTATACTTGTATGTTATAAATCAAACGCAAAATAAAAATACATCACAGTCTATACTAGTCATATCCAAACATTTATAGAAGTCATTTTTACACACCAGATATGGACTGACAATTTGAACGATCTATAAAGAACATGAAATTGTTTGGGCAATATTTTATGCAATCAATTTCATGTTCTTATAGATCGTTGAAGAGTAGACATGAAAGGATGAAAGGAGAGAAATTCGGCGTTTGGAGCTGTCCATTCAGCACCGCCTTGGGAAAAACAAAATCTGAGGTTCAAATAGAATTTGAAAACATTTCCCCACACTAAAACAATGGCCTGTTATGCAACGCATTGGACATAAAATATTACTGAATGTTCTTCATAAATCAAATCTCTACACGCGCTCAATCACAGAGCAGATCGAGGCACTCTGCCAGTTGAGGCGCGCGCATGCACACGCACTCCGAAGCGTATCCTACATTGTGGGATCAGCACATTAATAAGGACTAGGCTATTCCTTAAGCTTGCTTCCGGATCGATATTGGCAGCTTATTGATATGATATTGGTACAGTTGTAATATACACCCGTTATTTAAAGGAAAGCCTGGGGAGAAATATATACCGCCCTGTGCAATGAGGTGAACATCATTCCCGTCTACGACTCCGGCAGGTAAGGACAATGCATTATACAGTGCATCTTTTTAAAATTACTTTTCATCTAACATAACCCATTTGTTTAAAATGTAAAACATGATATATTGATAGAACAATATGGTTCATGATAGGCTTCTAAAATGAGAAGCGCAGTCTCTACTGTAGCCTATGTGGCATAGTCACACACGCACATATAATCCGAATACACGGATTTGAATGCACTAGAAGACTAGGCTACTTAGATCTCTTGGCATTGAATCTGTACACTAAAGCGGTTTATGCCTGCGCCACAGCGGCATGGCGTGGTGTGGGTCTGGATGATGATGTTTGTTTACCGGATGGAGGTCTATTTTAATCCTCATAATTGGTTCATAACTGGTATTGTGGGTGTCAAGCAGCAGGCGGCTCTCTTGGCTCATGTGTACATTGATTAGCGATGGTCAGCTGGGGTCGGTAGTGTTTGTTAGAGTAAGAAGGTGCGTGTGTGTATGTGTGTGTGTGTGTGTGTGTGTGTGTGTGTACAATGCACTAACTGGAAGTCGCTCTGGATAAGCATACATGTTACTAAAATGTAAAATGTGTGTGTGTGTGTCAGGTTTTGACGTTGATGTCTGTGAAACGCCTGTCTGACGTCTGACACCAACCTGCTCTCAGAGCCTTACGTAAACCAGACACTCCATTTAGTATGATATGTTATGTTTTGTATGGTATGTATTCATTTTTGGATGGCTGTAATCCATTTAGTATATGTTACAAATTACAAGTCGTATGATATGTTAGGAATATGCTAGGTGGCTAACATTAGCTAGACTAGGGGTTGGGGTTAAGGTTTAGTGTTAAACTTAGGGTTAGGAGTTAGGTTAAGGTTACGTTTAGGGGAAGGGTTAGCTAAAATGGTTAAAGTTAGGGGAAAGGTTAGCTAACATGCTAAGTAGTTGCAAAGTAGCTAAAAAGTAGTAAGTTGTGCTAATTGTGCTTATTGAAAATGTGCTAATTGTCTAAAATGCTGAAGTTGGTAGTGATGAGATTTGACACACAACCTTTTTGTTGCTAGACTTTTGGATTATAAGCCCACGCCCACTCCGACCAACCACCTTTCTTTAGTTTTTGCCTTAAGTAACTTTTTGTCTTATGTAACCATACCAAACGTAACATATCATAGTAATTTGACTGAACTGGATTTACATTTACTTTGTTACGTCTAGTCTATGAGACCAGGCTGCTGACACACTGCAGCAACACAGGGAAGCAGGGTGTCTTCCAGGTAACCCAATGGGAACAGAATTCTCTGTTTACAAGTCAACTCCATTTGCCAAGAATAATGCCCCTTGCAGATTACCAAAGTATTTGTGCTTCCTCACTTGATATTTGAATGTGTTCTTTCTGTTATTATAATGGTATTATCTATTTGTATGGTACGTTTTATATGAAAGTGCACTAACTGAAACGTGTTATTATCTATCTAAAAATATGAACCTGCAGAGTCCAACTGAACAGGACTGAGTCTAACTATTTATAGTTATTTTAAAAGTACAATGCAAGGGTCTGCTGTGTCAGGCTGTACTGACTGTGTGTGTGTGTGTGTGTCAGTGTTAATTTCGTCAACAAAAATAGTGACACAAATATTTGTCAAACACTTGTTTTTCAGTGGCAATTGCCGAGACTATAACTGACTAAATAGACCCAGAAAAAACTATAACTAAACATAAATTATTTTTAATTTCAGTAGACTAAAACGAGATGAGACAAAATTATCTCTGTGACCTGACTACTAAGTGGACTGGACAAGAGTTTTTGGAGAAATTGAGAGCTTTTCAGTGATAACATATTTAATATTAGCAGCACAGATGCACACGCAGTTCTGTTCAGCAGTGGGAAGGATGCACCATACCCAGCACACACAGCCCACATCAGCTGGTGAGCTGCGGGGGAGCAAGCAATGAGTGTGGGCAGACAGACAGACAGGCTCCGCCTTCATTTATACACATCACGCAAATTACCCTCTTGCTTCCACATAGCTAACCAGTCACCCACCAGCCTTCTGTTAGCTACCCTTTGCCTGTTTTTTTTTTTTTTTTTTTTTTGTAACAGTATTTTTATTGGAATTTCACAATTTTCACCCATATTAAGAGATACAACAACAGAGACAAAGCACACAGAACAAAAACAAGAAAAAGAGAACCCACTTACACATATCTACGTGCATATATATACACATACATACATACACATACATACACACACATACATATACCCATGCATATACACACACATACGCATACATACACGCACGCACACACACACATATACACACCCATACATACCTACACCATTTTCCTCTTCCCGCTCGGTTCTTCTCTCACCCCATCACCATCATTGCGTCTCTCAATACATACATTTTAAACAAACTTACAAACAGAAATTAAACAAAAAAGCTCAGTTTAAACCAAGAGGTTAGGTTCCACACATGGAACGTACAGTGTAGTTCTGAAATACATAGATCCCCGCCATTCTAAGAGAATCCTTGCAGCATAATAGCTGATACCTCAGGTTCTAGGTAATTTAGATAAGGTTCCCATACTTTGTAGAACTGGTCTGTTTTAGAATGCAATGTACATATCAGATATTCCAGAGGCACCCATTCAAATAGTATCTTATGCCAATCTTTAATAGAAGGAACCTTATCACTAATCCACTGTAAAAGGATGTTTTTCCTCGCTGCGAAGGTAAGGATGTTGTAAAGCCTCCTTTTACCGACAGAAGTAACATGCCTACTAGGGAGACCTAACAGTAAAGAAACTGGGTCCAATTCTAGATCAACCCCTAGGATCTTTTCAATTTCTTGCAGAACACCAGACCAGTATCTTTGTATTTTGGTTCATGACCATAAACAATGTGTTAGGGTGCCTGTATCAGTTTTGCATTTAAGACACTGAGGGGAAGAGGAAGTGGGGCTAAAAGCATGTCTGCGATTTGGGGATATATGCAATCTGTGTATTATTCTTAATTGGATTGCTCTAGTACGGTTACATATAGATATTGTTTTTGCATATCTCCAAATGTCCTCCCACATCTCTTCGTCAATAGTAACAGACAATTCTTTCTCCCACACTTGTTTCACCCTCTGTGTGTTGACAGCAGAAAAGGACCTTAAAGTATCATAAAACAGACTTACAGACATTTTCCTTTGTGGGAAAAAAAGCATTCTTTCAATGACAGACACATCAGAGTTACCAATTAAGGTGGTGCTCTTCAGAATATAATGTCTTACTTGTAGGAAGCGGAAAAAGTCCTGCTTTGGGAGTCGATATTTCTCGACCATCTGCTCAAATGACAACAAAATCTTATCAGCAAATAAGTCATTTAGCCTGCGTATGCCCTTATTAAGCCATACGTTAAAGCCAGCATCCAGCAATCCTGGACTGAAATCTGGGTTGTTAAGAATTGGGGTAAGAGCAGAGGTTAGTTTGGACCTTCCCAGGAAGCGTTGAACTGACCTCTATACTTTGAGTGTGTTAAGTGTAACGGGATTATTGCAGTGATCTTCTACAGACTTGAAACTTCTGAAAAATAAAAGATCCTGTAAGGGGTATTTTGAAAGAGAAGTCTCAATGTCTAACCAAATAGAGGAGTCATCATTTGTGATCCAGTCAGAAAGATAACAAAGGTGGGCACACCATTGATAGAACCTGATATTGGGCAGGTCCAAGCCGCCCATAGAACTTGGCAGCTGCAATATTGCCATCTTAAGTCTTGGCTTGCGTTTACTCCATATAAAGGAACTTAGCCATCCATTTACATCCTTTATTACCTTATTGGAGAGTAATACTAGGATCATTTGGATTGGGTAAAGTAGTCTAGGTAAAATGTTCATTTTCAAGAGGGATATTCTACCCAACCAAGAAATCGGGAGAGAGTTCCAGCGCTCCAGATCCTGTCTTATTGTATCAAACAAGGGAACAAAATTGGCTTTGTACATTAGCTGGAATTTAGGAGTTACAAATATACCCAGATACATGAAACCTGAGGGAGACCATTTAAAAGGGAAGGGGGGAGAAGTATTAGGTACAGAGTGTAGGCTACCAAGTAGCATAGCCTCTGACTTAGTAAGGTTAATCTTGTAGCCTGAGAATTCGCTGAATAATTCAATAATATTAATAAGAGATGTAATTGAAGTCTCGGGACTAGAGATGAATATCAGGACATTATCAGCATACAAGCTTATTTTATGGTGAACATCACCAATGAGCAGCCCCTGTATAGCAGGCGTTACCCTGATGGCCTCGGCCAGTGGTTCCATAACGAGTGCAAAGAGGAGGGGGGATAAAGGACAACCCTGTCTGGTACCTCTGTGTATAGAGAAGCTATTTGACCATAGCCCATTAGTAAGGACAGCAGCCTGAGGATCATCATATAAAACTTTCACCCATTTTATAAAGTTGTCCCCCAGACCAAATTTATTTAGAGCAAATAATAGGTAAGACCACTCCACACGATCAAATGTTTTCTCAGCATCTAGGGAGAGCACAAGACCATCCGCAGCACTTTTTTTGGTAGGCTTGAATTACATTAAGAAGCCGCCTGACGTTGTTGCATGACTTACGGCCCCTAATGAAGCCAGTTTGGTCTCCTTTCACAATTAGTGGCAGTGAGTCCTCTAATCTTGTGGCTAGAATTTTAGAAAGCAATTTTCTATCCACATTCAGAAGGGAAATTGGTCTGTACGAGGAACAAGACTCTGGACATTTTCCCTTTTTGAGAATAAGTGAAATGTTGGCTTCTCTCAGCGTCTGAGGGAGTTGGTCATTTGAAAATGAGTGGATAAACATATCACGCAATGGCTCAAGGATCAGGCCATGGAACTCTTTATAGAACTCACTACAAAACCCGTCTGGTCCTGGGGCCTTACCATTTTGCAGATTCTTAATTGCGAACATTATCTCTTCCTTGGTAATAGGGGCATTAAGGAGGGACCTCTGCTCTTCGGAGATAGTAGGGAGCTCAATCTTACAAAAGAAGTTCTCCATTAATTTGGGTGCATCCTTTGGCAGTTCTGAGGCATAAAGGTTTGTATAAAATTTCTTAAATGAGTCACTTATCAATTTATTTTCATATAAATGATTACCATCAGAATCAGTAATAGTAGCAATTGACTGAGAGTCAGCCCTCTTTTTAGCTAGGTATGCCAAGTACTTTCCTGGCTTATCGCCATGTTCATATAGCTTTTGCCTGACAAATCTCATTTTCTTTTCAGCGTCCTGTGTTAGGAGAGAGTCTAACGTTGATCTAATGACTGATACTTCCTTTAATAGGGCAGGAGTGGGCGTTTTAATGTAGTCCTTCTCTTTAGTTCCTAATTCACCCTCTAACATTTTTTGCTTTTCCCGCTTTTTCCGTCTCTTAGTAGCTGTGTATGACATAATCAGACCCCTGGCATACGCTCTACAGGTCTCCCAAAGGAGCGAGGGGTTATCTGTTGATTGAGAGTTAATAGAGAAAAATACTTTAAACTCTGTTATAAAATATGATGTGAATGTATGGTCTTTAAGAATGGTTGTGTTCAACCTCCAATGTCTTGACCGATTGAATGCCCCGTTGAGTTTTATGTCCAGGCTCACCTCAGCATGATCAGATATGACTATGCTTCCTATCCTAGCGGATAAAACAGACTGCAAAGACGTCTTGGGCATAAAAAAATAATCTATTCTAGTCTGACATCCGTGAGGTGCAGAGAAAAAAGTGAACTCTCTGTTGGAGGGATGAAAAGCTCTCCAGACATCCGCATACCCCAGATCATCACAAATAACTTTAAGTGACTTAGCTTGAGGAGAGAGTGAAGCTATACCACTGGGAAACTTATCAATAAGGGGGTTCAACAAGCAGTTAAAATCTCCTCCAACCACTGCAGTGTCTGAGTTTAATTCTGAGAAGTCTAGAAATGCCTTGGTGAGGAAATCAGGAGGTGAGCAGGGGGGAAGTAAATATTCATTATGGAAATGTTCTGCCCTTGTAAAGTACCATTTAATTACAACAAAGCGACCAAATTTATCTTTCACACAATTCAAGACCTTAAGTGGTAAGCTCTTTTTCAACAGAATTGCTACACCTCTACTTCTGGATGTAAATGATGAGAAAAACACTTGACCAAACCCTCCTTGTTGTAATTTCAGGTGCTCCTTATCATCCAAATGAGTTTCTTGCAACAGGGCAATATCAATATTTTCTTTTTTCAAAAAAGACAGTACTTTCTTCCTTTTAATGGGGTTATGGCTCCCTCTAATGTTCCACGTACATAAACGCAGTCTGTTATCTGCCATTGTATCTTGACCATTCAATATCCAGACTGGATCCTACTGTAAAAGTGGGGTGGTACCTTTTTCCATGTGTTGAACTCTCCTCTGTCTCACTGAGCATAAACAAAAAATATGAACCCTGAACTCGAACTATACTAAACCCAAAAATTAAACATTTTTTATTTATTTATTTATTTTACCTTTATTTAACCAGGTAGGCAAGTTGAGAACAAGTTCTCATTTACAATTGCGACCTGGCCAAGATAAAGCAAAGCAGTTCGACAGATACAACGACACAGAGTTACACATGGAGTAAAACAAACATACAGTCAATAATACAGTATAAACAAGTCTATATACAATGTGAGCAAATGAGGTGAGAAGGGAGGTAAAGGCAAAAAAGGCCATGGTGGCAAAGTAAATACAATATAGCAAGTAAAACACTGGAATGGTAGTTTTGCAATGGAAGAATGTGCAAAGTAGAAATAAAAATAATGGGGTGCAAAGGAGCAAAATAAATAAATAAATAAAAATTAAATACAGTTGGGAAAGAGGTAGTTGTTTGGGCTAAATTATAGGTGGGCTATGTACAGGTGCAGTAATCTGTGAGCTGCTCTGACAGTTGGTGCTTAAAGCTAGTGAGGGAGATAAGTATTTCCAGTTTCAGAGATTTTTGTAGTTCGTTCCAGTCATTGGCAGCAGAGAACTGGAAGGAGAGGCGGCCAAAGAAATAATTGGTTTTGGGGGTGACTAGAGAGATATACCTGCTGGAGCGTGTGCTACAGGTGGGAGATGCTATGGTGACCAGCGAGCTGATAAGGGGGACTTTACCTAGCAGGGTCTTGTAGATGACATGGAGCCAGTGGGTTTGGCGACGAGTATGAAGCGAGGGCCAGCCGACGAGAGCGTACAGGTCGCAATGGTGGGTAGTATATGGGGCTTTGGTGACAAAACGGATTGCACTGTGATAGACTGCATCCAATTTGTTGAGTAGGGTATTGGAGGCTATTTTGTAAATGACATCGCCAAAGTCGAGGATTGGTAGGATGGTCAGTTTTACAAGGGTATGTTTGGCAGCATGAGTGAAGGATGCTTTGTTGCGAAATAGGAAGCCAATTCTAGATTTAACTTTGGATTGGAGATGTTTGATATGGGTCTGGAAGGAGAGTTTACAGTCTAACCAGACACCTAAGTATTTGTAGTTGTCCACGTATTCTAAGTCAGAGCCGTCCAGAGTAGTGATGTTGGACAGGCGGGTAGGTGCAGGTAGCGATCGGTTGAAGAGCATGCATTTAGTTTTACTTGTATTTAAGAGCAATTGGAGGCCACGGAAGGAGAGTTGTATGGCATTGAAGCTTGCCTGGAGGGTTGTTAACACAGTGTCCAAAGAAGGGCCGGAAGTATACAGAATGGTGTCGTCTGCGTAGAGGTGGATCAGAGACTCACCAGCAGCAAGAGCGACCTCATTGATGTATACAGAGAAGAGAGTCGGTCCAAGAATTGAACCCTGTGGCACCCCCATAGAGACTGCCAGAGGTCCGGACAGCCTCCGATTTGACACACTGAACTCTATCAGAGAAGTAGTTGGTGAACCAGGCGAGGCAATCATTTGAGAAACCAAGGCTGTCGAGTCTGCCGATGAGGATGTGGTGATTGACAGAGTCGAAAGCCTTGGCCAGATCAATGAATACGGCTGCACAGTAATGTTTCTTATCGATGGCGGTTAAGATATCGTTTAGGACCTTGAGCGTGGCTGAGGTGCACCCATGACCAGCTCTGAAACCAGATTGCATAGCAGAGAAGGTATGGTGAGATTCGAAATGGTCGGTAATCTGTTTGTTGACTTGGCTTTCGAAGACCTTAGAAAGGCACGGTAGGATAGATATAGGTCTGTAGCAGTTTGGGTCAAGAGTGTCCCCCCTTTGAAGAGGGGGATGACCGCAGCTGCTTTCCAATCTTTGGGAATCTCAGACGACACGAAAGAGAGGTTGAACAGGCTAGTAATAGGGGTGGCAACAATTTCGGCAGATAATTTTAGAAAGAAAGGGTCCAGATTGTCTAGCCCGGCTGATTTGTAGGGGTCCAGATTTTGCAGCTCTTTCAGAACATCAGCTGAATGGATTTGGGAGAAGGAGAAATGGGGAAGGCTTGGGCGAGTTGCTGTTGGGGGTGCAGTGCAACATGTAAAGATCCAAAAGGGGGTTTTCCCACTAGCTAACATGCAGGGGATTTCAACTCTCCAATGTAGACTCTTAAGTCTGCATTGCCGCTCAATAGCCTCATCCTTTATATATATGGAAAAGAAAATCAATAGAAGAAGATTAAGGCTCTTCCACCTAAAACCAAGCCTGGGCACCAATATGGATTCACACATATCTCAGCCTGAGCTATAGCGGCTATTACTTTAGCAAGAAAAATAATAAAGATACGAATATTACTGAGCCGGAGTACGTGAGGACTCACACCACTGTTTCATGATCAGATTCAACCAAAAATAAATAAAGTTATTCAATGCTGTTGAGGTGCAGCTTAAAGTTATTTACCCGAGAGACTCAATAAACGCAGCAGCCTCTTCAGGTGTGTAAGAGCTTTTTAGGCGATCTGTTGACCATAATCTTCAATGTGGCCGGGTACAACAGTGCGTAGTCCATCTTCATTCTCCTGAGTCGAGCCTTCGCCTCATCAAACGCTTTGCGTCTTCGTACGACCGCTGTGGAATAATCATTGAAGAATGAGACCTTATGTTGACTACCATCAGAGCCGATGTTTCTAGCCGCATCCATGACGCGCTGCTTGTCGGTGAAGTTGTGGAACTTTATAACCACCGGCCGTGGGCGCTGATTGGGACCGGGTATCGGTGCTTGAGAGCGATGGGCTCTGTCCAGCTTCACACGACCAGCCTTAGTGTCCATTTGTAGGTAGCCCAGGGATCCATTCCTCAAAGAATTTTACTGAACGTGTCCCTTCAGAATTTTCCGTGAGTCCCACAACACGAATATCTGCGTCCTCGATTATCCAAGTCGTCAATGTGCTCCGCCATTTCACGCACCTGTTTCTCAAGTGCTTTTATCTTAGCGTCCATAGATGTAGTTGAAGTTTCCACTGCAGCAATTCTTCCTTCCGCCTCAACAACACGTTTCACAACGCTCTGTATTTCAGCTGAATGGCCTGCTATTGCTTCCAAGACCGTTCTTATCTTAGCATCGATCACTTTAGTAATGTTATCAGTCATCTTTTGAATCATCAGGTCCATTGTGCCTGGATCCGCAATGGTGTTAGCTTCGCTAACGTTAGCTAGCTCCTCATGCACATCCACAGGGGTGGTGGTTTTGGTCGACTTCTTAGTAGTTCTATTGGGCATGTTGTCGGAGATTTTTGCGAAATAGTCGTCAAGACTCATTATATGGTAACTTATTTAGCCAATTCTACCACTTTTTCAAGCTAGGAGATTAATGTAAGAATATAAATTTACGAATGCCACGAGAGCTCGCTGAAACACTGTGTTCTCTCTACGGCGCCATTTTTTCCCCCCCACCCTTTGCCTGGTTAAGAAACACAAGCTGCCTTACGAAATTAAAATCAATAGCAGCATTGAGTTTAATAGTAAAACAACAGTGTAGCTATGTTTTTCTCTCCATTGAGTATAGAAAAGAAGTCTGTCTTTCAATTTGTAAACTCGTTCAACCCTCTCACTTTCTCCACTGCATTTCATTGCCAGGCACTACGTTTTTTTCTTTCTATCGTGTATTGGTGGGCCGCATTTTACATTCATAAAGCATATTGCAGGCCAATTCTAAAACTAGGCTACTTGCGGACCGGACCATTAACCATTTGTTTAGGCTACATCTTGTTCAGTCATTTTACCTCATTAGCTAGCTATAGCTAACAACCTAGGGTGCATTCAGCAGGACTTAACGTTTTGGAACGTTCAGATAGAAATATGTTTTGTAGAACTAACCAAAATGTATTTTGCGTTAATGTGGACCAAGTGACTCAGACTTGAGCACTTGGATCAGGACTACTGTACACATAGGAACTCTGACTTTAGCTATAGGGACTCGTGATCCGACCATTGTTGACTCGGACTTGGGACTCGATTCAAATTAGTGACTCGACCACATCACTGGGCGAAACAGTCATTAGCTCCCATTTAAAGTCAGTCATTAGCCCCCGTTCTAGTGTTGGACACCAATGTGGCTGCGGTGTCAGTGAAACGTGGATGACAATGGCAATGACACAACCGAGTGACGGATGTGCAACCAATAATTGCCAATACTCTCTCTCTCTCTCTCTCTCTCTCTCTCTCTCTCTCTCTCTCTCTCTCTCTCTCTCTCTCTCTCTCTCTCTCTCTCTCTCTCTCCTTGAGAATTTACATGGACAGATAATTCTTATATACTGTATGTTTGTCATTTTTCTGCTGTTGGGAAGAGAATAGGATGTTATTAAAAAAATATGTTGGTAGTACAAGGCTATGTATTTTTGTGCACATTTTGTTACTTTATCCCTCAAACTCAACTTTTTTCATTATTGTGTGTGTGTGTGTGTGTGGAGAGGAATGGAGTAGAAGTACAACAACCGGAGAGAGGGCTCAAAAGTCCACATTTTCCACAAAACTGCCAGACTGCAACATCAAAGGAAAGGCTTACACAAAAGCTAATATAATCCTCAGTTATCTTAGGTTAGAGTTCAGCAATAAATAAGTGGTGAAATTCTTTCCTCAGCTGAATCGCCATACCATCTCCATACCTGGCCCCGTCATCTGACCACCCCATTCTAGCCACTGCGACCCTTCTCTACGTCTCCATGTTTACTTTGTGGTGAGAGATGGGAAAGATGCTCTTCCCTGCAACTCTCCATCACCTCCTATTGGTAGGGGTCTGTCTCTGCGTCTACAGCACCCCAGTCCCGCCCTTCCATGACTACGCACCCGCCTCACAGGACAGTGGCTGTGATGGACAAGCTGGGGAGCCAATGGAGGGAGAGCCCTGTGTAACACCAGCAACACCTGTCAGTGTGACATCAACAAGTGTCCAATCTGGGCCCTCTGATCCCAGCAGACTGTCCTATGGGATGGCAGAACACGTGACTGGCAGCTGGACTGACCTATCAGAGAATGTTGGAGCAGGGGGAGGCACTGGCCCTGATGTGATGGGACGCAAACCAGGGGGGATAGAGCCGGTGACGCAGGCACGAAACGTGGACAGTCATGAGGGTATATCTGGACCGGGAGGGGCTAAGAGCCACGGGAGGGAGGCAGAGACAGGGGTTGCCTCTGAGAGCTTCTCTGAGGGGAAGGAGACTCACAGACTGCCTGTAGAAGCTCCAGAACTCTACACAGACAGAGACATGAAAGTTGGGCCCGAAGAGGATCCTATGGAGGATGTACCTACTGTCACCACTGGTGCCATGATAGCTTCCCTAGGAGAGAGGCAAGGGATGACAGGGGCCGTGAAAACACACAGAGCTGCTCTACATGGTGCTTCCAAAGCAGCCAGAGCCCCAGAACCAGATAGCCAGACAGGGACGCACCTTGCTGGGGATAGAAGAGACCTCATCCTGGAAGAGAGGCCAGATCTCCAAGGAGGAAAGGAAGGGGAACTCAGAGAGAGCTTGCCCGACCTCGGAGCTCCTCTTCTGGGGCAGGAGACAGAGACGACCAGACCGAGCTCCTCATCTCCCCATAGTATCCTTACAAACTCCCCATTGACCTCGATCCCTCCGTCAGTATGGAGATCCAGCAGAGACGCTTCATCGCTGCCCCCTAGTGGTCTGGAGGCCGCTGGTCCTGCATCTACACACCCCCAAGATGGAGAGACAGCGTTTGCTCTCCCAGACCCCCTCCTGCCCGACCTTGGACCAGCCCTGACAGGATCCTCCAGACAGGATGACCCTGACAGCCTCTGGACTGAACCACTACAGCAAAATGGGGGTGAGTATGCAGTATGCTATGGTCCAATGAGTACATACTGGATATGTTAGAGACAGCCACTGGGATCTCAGCCACCTGGAGTGAGTCTACTCTACAGATGCACTTGAGGGCCACATTCTATGTTGAGTTTTTGCACATGCACACACCAACACACTTGCTCTGCCTCACAACAAGGTAAGGTGCTGCTCTAGCTGTTGTTGTGTCACACCATAGAATTCCATTACACGGGTTGCCTGTTTGCCTTTCGCTGGGTTTCAATAGGTTTCATTAAAAAGGGAAGGGAAATGACAGTGACATGTCTAGCTGCAGAGATCTCCTTTGATGATCTGGGGGGATGGTGGGGGGGGGGGTGAATGCTTGGTTTTCCACGCTTCACTTTGAACCTTAGCAGGCAGGGTTCCAGGGAAGCAGTCTAATTACTTTCTATTTCTGACGGTGGAAATAAACCTCACATGACTGCCAGGAGACAGCAATGACAGGGACTGTTATACAAGTCTGGGGAATTCACTCACCCTTTATCTCTATCTCCCTCCCTCCATCAGAGAGGAACAGTAAAGACCTAGGCACTGGCAGGGCCAGCCAGGCAGTTTATTACTGTGTGATGCAGTAGAATAGAGGAGTCTGTCTGAGCCAATATGTGTTCCTGTCTGATAGCACTACAGGCAGCCTGTTAGCATCCATCAGGGACGTGTGCGTGTATGTACATATACGTATGTGCGTATATTTGTGTGTGTGTGTTCCAGCTTCTCTTTGGGGACATGAAGCTTCCCTACAAGGGAAACCAGGCTACCTTGATGAGTAGTATGTAGAAGGAAGGATTTTCTTTTTGGAACACCCTTTTCAACATGGCAAAAAAACAAAAACTTCATCAAATCAAATCAAATATATTTATATAGCCCTTCTTACATCAGCTGATATCTCAAAGTGCTGTACAGAAACACAGCCTAAAACCCCAAACAGCAAGCACTGCAGGTGTAGAAGCACGGTGGCTAGGAAAAACTCCCTAGAAACGCCAAAACCTAGGAAGAAACCTCGAGAGGAACCAGGCTATGAGGGGTGGCCAGTCCGGTGCCGGGTGGAGATTATAACAGAACATGGCCAAGATGTTCAAATGTTCATAAATGACCAGCATGGTCAAATAATAATAATCACAGTAGTTGTCAAGGGTGCAGCAAGTCAGCACCTCAGGAGTAAATGTCAGTTGGCTTTTCATAGCCAATCATTAAGAGTATCTCTACCGCTCCTGCTGTCTCTAGAGAGTTGAAAACAGCAGGTCTGGGACAGGTAGCACGTCCGGTGAACAGGTCAGGGTTCCATAGCCACAGGCAGAACAGTTGAAACTGGAGCAGCAGCACGGCGAGGTGGACTGGGGACAGGAAGGAGTCATCATGCCAGGTAGTCCTGAGGTATGGTCCTAGGGCTCTGGTCCTCCGAGAGAGAGAAAGAAAGAGAAAGAATTCGAATTAGAAAGAGCATA
The DNA here is from genome assembly GCF_018296145.1 of Oncorhynchus tshawytscha. Lineage (NCBI taxonomy): Eukaryota > Metazoa > Chordata > Actinopteri > Salmoniformes > Salmonidae > Oncorhynchus > Oncorhynchus tshawytscha. The sequence continues at coordinate 29,060,123 of NC_056446.1, forward strand.
CTTAAATTCACACAGGACACCGGATAAGACAGGAGAAGTACTCCAGATATAACAGACTGACCCTAGTCCCCCGACACATAAACTGCTGCAGCATAAATACTGGCGGCTGAGACAGGAGGGCTCAGGAGACACTGTGGCCCCATCCAATGATACCCCCGGACAGGGCCAAACAGGCAAACAAACATGACTGAACAGGCAAACAAACATGACTGAAAGAGATGCAGAAATAAACATTTTGATTGAATCTTCATCAACAATTACAAGAATAACCTGTCCCAGAAAGCTGCACCATATGGTGGATCCCTTCCATGGTTATGTTATATTGGATTTATACCTTTTTTTGTGTGTGAGCAGAGCAGTTAGAATGTAGTTGAGAACTGGAAGCAGAGCTGTGGGTCTAAAACTCCTCTCTCTTCACCAGTACATACCATCATGTTTCTAGTCACAGGCTGATATCTAGCCGTCACTGAGCCTATACGAATTGCCTATGGACCATCAGTGAGTCCTGAACCAACATCTGTCGGTGTGTGTGTATTTTACTAACAGCCGTGGATGCCAGTGCCCCTCCCTTGCAGGACGCGTCCACAGAGGGCACAATGTCATCGGAGGACCTCCCTCTCATCTTCGAGCCCTTTGATGATGTCACACCTGAAGGGGCGGGGGTAGCGACAGCCGTTCTCGCACCCGGCAACTCACAGCTGTCTGTCTCCATGTCTAACACGGGGATGCTACTGTCAGAGGTGGAGTTCGACCAGGTGGGCACAGGTGACACGGGGCCATCCCGTATCCCACCACTGGTGCTACCAGATTGGACGTCGCCATGGCAGACATCCGGGGCTGAGATCTCTGAGCCTATCTGTCCTTCTGGTCCACCCATAGACCCTCCCCCTTCAGAGACAGAACAGCCAGGTGAGACTTCTTTCTTATTAATCTTCCTCTTCATTATTCCATTCGTCCTCTTCATCTTTTCACCATGTTGCTTACACTCATCCGTTTAGATCTAGAAGTTTCTACAGTAGTATCTAAGGACTAGATGTTGATGTTATACTTCACTATATCCACTATAATGATCCAGCCGTGATGGTTATATTTAGGTGGTCGTGAGACCATACAGAACCCAGAGGAAACCCCGCCCACCTCCGAACCCAACCCTACAAGCATCGCCTCCCAGCAGATCATCATGACAACGGTCACCAAGACAACCAATCTGCCTGTGGTCAAATCAGGTCTGGAGGAACTGGAGTCTGAAGGTAGGAGTCACACTAACACACACACATTGTTTACACAATGTAAAGATAAAAGTTCACAATTCAAATTGAAAGGAAGTTGAATCAGCTGTTTTCCTTCCTGTAGAGGAGACAGAAGTGGATGAGGAGGATGAGAACACAGAGGAGTTAGAGGACAGCGAAGAGGAACAGAAGGAGACCCCTATCCCAGCCCCCACTCGACCTCCCTACAGCCTCATCCCCCCGCCTCCTGTCTGGGTGCAGCGCAATCAGGGCCTGAGTGAGAGGAGACACACACACGAATGCATGCGCACATAAAACGTTGGCTCTTTGTGGCCATCAAATATGAGATATTTTCAATTAGGAAAGAAGTGTAATTGAAATAGTGGGTGACAATCTTGTGTGGGTTCAATGTGCTTCAAAGCCACTATTCCTCCCTTTTTTTCAGTGCGTAGCTGGGTGGAACTGATCAGAGAAAAGGTAAGATCGCCATTAATGGTCATGACATAACCATACTATCCTCATTATACTTTTAGAAAGTGTAGTCCTTTAGGCTGTTTGGTTATGTAGCAGAGATCATGTTGACCCCTATTACCCTTAAATTAGTCAAAAAACATCAACTGGAAGAGTTGTCTCTAAGACACTCTGGTCTACGAGTGGTCTGTATTTCCTGTGTGTGGCTAGTTTCTTCTCCCTGCTCGTCCCTCACACACCCCTATCGTTCACCTCTGTCCCTCACCCATGTTCCCTCTCCCTACAGGCAGGGTATGTGTCTGGGATGTTGGCCCCGGTGGGCATTGGCATCATGGGGGCCCTGCTCATCGTTGGGGCCCTCTACAGCATCAGGATGATCCACCGTAAGAGGAGGAACAGCTTCAAACATCAGCGCAGGAGGAAGACCAGGCACACTGAGGTTAATAAGAATATGCTCACTAGCGCTACACTATTCCTAAAGGATGCATATATCAGCTTGTGGTAGAATTTGCCATTAACCAGTAGTTTAAAGTGGCTTCCTCATCTCCACACCTTCATCTGTTCTGATTTAAAGACATTGGACAGTTTCTTTCACATCAGTGCAGATGAAAGGAGATGGAAGAGACTTTGGACTTATTGAGCTTTAAAACAACCTTTAACTCCATGTAATGAATGTCCTGACTTTTGGTATTTGCTGTCTTGTCTCCAGCAACCCAGGGAGCCAAGCAGCAACGGCCAGGATCAAGCCATGCTATTGGCTGACAGCTCTGAGGACGAGTTCTGATCCTGCCCACAGCGCTGTGCCTGTAACTGATGAGACTCGGCCCGCGTCGTCGTCGTCATCATATCTCCATGACTACCACATCTCCAATCACTGTGGGCCGATTGGCTATAATTCATCAGAGAGTATTTGACTGTCTAACCAACAAGACAGGTGGGTATTTGACATGTAAAACAGAGTTGAACATTTTAACACCTATGTAGTTACAGGTGCATAGAGGGAAAACAATACAATATTTGAAAAATAAACTCCAGGCTATTGACATTCTTGTATGATCCACAATGTGTTTGATATCCTTTAAACCAACAGTGTGTAGAGCATACAAGAATGACCGTGTGCTGAAGCCTCTTTTTCAATTACTCTCTATGTAATAAAAAGGCTAGAGCAGAATCCATTTAAGAGGATCTCTGTTTATGTAGCTGGCGAGGAGTGCATTTCAATAGTCTGAAGTGGCTTCCTCTTCTTGTCTCCTTTCCTACATTTAGGAAGCCACTTCAGAAATGAAGCCACTACAGGCTATAGAGATGCACTCATGGTTACTGGAGTAAGATTGTCACACACTATTGAGTTCATAACACATCACAGACACTGAGAAAACATAAGCTGTCAACACCAGTGTGCATTAATGCACTGTAGATACTTTCATAGACAGCCATTGCTTGATTCAGCCTTGTCGACTGTTTAAGGCCAAGTGAACATAATCCTCCTTTAAAAGCATTCAGCAGGAAACCAGCTCTCTGTGTGTAGTTACAGGAAACTGATCATTCTATTGTTGCTCCTCCTGACAATGTTTTTCCTCCAGTGCGTGGCAGGCAACCTCTTTTATGAATGTATATACCAGGCTAATACTTATTTAATCATCTCCATATCATTTACTATTGAATAGCCTACTCTACAGAAAGTCCAAGTCATTCAGAATCATTACATCCCATAGCTATGCTGAGGGATTTTTTAAAGGGAGACTACTTGTATTTTCACTCAACCTCTCTCTTCTGTACTGTTGTTTCTCCTAATTGCCTAACAATCCACTTTTCTTATTTTGCACTGGGACCTGAAAGAACTGAAGTGAAAGCCAAAACTCTAAGGAGAAACAGGACACTTGCTGCTAGTGTACGCACTTAATGTTGACAAAGGTTTCCATTCCCCCTGGTTGATGCCGTTGTGATCCAAATGTATATATTTATTCATTTCTGTGGTTGATGCATCTAGTGTCTGCATTTTAGCACTAAATATTAAAGGTGTTTTGAAAAGTCTAATTCAATGTAATTGAGTAATCTTGCATTGTACTGTAGTCATTCAAGTTTGAAATGTGTCACATTTTGCGTGACCATCCCCTGGTAGGTTGCTTGAGATACATTGCCTGTGAATATGCAATAATAATGTAATGTACGGGTTCTTCTGTAAAATGATGGCCACATTTCGGGCTTTCTTTCTATAGATACCAAATGTGCAGTGTTACCAATAAAGGTCTCTCTTACCCAGAAGGATCTCTGTTTGTGGGAAGGGTTCACTATTTTTGTTTCTATTGCTAAACACAGTTGGAAGACAAAATGCCTAATAATGAATGCATCACATGATACAATGTAAAACACTGCACTCTTTCAGATGTGCCATTTGCTTGCTTTGGAACCAAGATAACCATCAGACAACCAAGAGTCAACCAATCCACTTTACAGCATTAAAAAAAAAACTAATAATTTATTTCTGTGTACTATTCCCACATTAAATAAAAGATATCGTTGGACAGATTGAAATCAAAGAGACAGAGGAAGAGGGGCAGGGGAACAAAACTCTGACATGCAAAAATACCGTTCTCTCTTCCCTTACCACACCTTACAGATCACAGGGGTCCAGGGCTAGTTACTACAAAAAACAGAGACCCCCTTTAGCTGGTCCTGGGGGGGGGCACAGTGTGTGGGGTCCCCAAGTGGAGTGGTAAGAAGAGAGTAGATGCCCACTGAGCTAAGGTTAGTTTGCATCCCCCATCCGTAATGGTGAAGGTTAGGATTTGGACAGGGTAAACTGATCTTAGATCGGTGTACCAAAATAGAAAATTCTAGCCAGAGCAAGAAACCAACTGGAATATCTAATAAAAAGCTTGACAACTCTTCCTCCAGTACAAGGAGATGGGAGAAGAGTGGTTGGTCTCTGGGGTGAATGGTAGCTAGGCAACCAGTGGGATGGTGGCCCTCCAAGACCAGTTTACGTAGCCTTGTCATGTTCTTAGACCCTAAACTCTGAAATGGCAAGACAACTTTTGATTTCTCTGTAGTGAAGACCATTCATTGACTTACTTTGAAGCCACAAGGGATGGGAAGGTATCAGCTAACCTGGATGCCAGTCTGTTTCTTCTTTAGCTCACTCCTTTGTCAAAACAGACCAGAGCCATAGATATACATTAAATAGATGTCAATGTCTTTTGAAATCACACCAGACTCTGGCCACAAACAGACTGATGAGGAAGCCCTTCAACTGGGGTGCATTCAATGAGGTGCAAAGTTAAGAACAATGCAGCTAGAAAGATTTATATCTAACAGGACACCCTCGTGAACAGACCTCTGGTGTAGATGGTCAAACTGAGCTGTCTAGCCTAACATGGCAGGCAATAATGTCCATGGTCCCTACTGGCACTGCCAGGGGTTCACACTTTTAAAAACTAGGGGAGAAATAAAGACGTTCTATGAGAATGAGGAAAGCGGGTTGGACCAAAACAAAGACCAATTTAATTTGAAATGGGACAGGAGCCTCCTCACACCTCTAGACTGAAGCAGGATCAGAGTGATGTCAGAAAGAGTCAAGATTCAACAGAAAGTGTATCTGCACAGGGAGCCAAATGGAAGTCTTCCCAGTGAATGGAACAGAGTGCCATTGGAACAGTTCAAAGCAGTATGGCTTTGGAACAGCTAGCCTAGCTCCCATCTGTGCTTCCGGATCTCTGATGACATCGTTGCTGTCCAATCCTTCATTCTTATTCTAGTCCTAATAGTCTGGATGGGTGAAAATAAATTAGCAGAGAAAAGAAACAAAAAACCTAACTAATCAATCCCTCCAAAAACACAATACACAAAAAAAGATGCCCTCAGATGTCAAATGAATAGAGCGCAAACACTCTGTATACAAATCTTCAATAAAAAAAACAAAAGGTCATCTGATCGGTGTTTTCAAACGCACTCACACACATACTATAACCACCCACACAGCAGCCTGTGTGTAAAGTATCTGTCGACATCCCTTCTCACTTCCTATTCTGCAATGTTAGCCGGTTGAATTGAAGAGACGTTGAGTAACAGCTCCTATCTGTTTGCATCTGTTTTATTAAAGCTGCAAACTCTGAAATAACAGCTGCTAAAACTTTACAGAGATGCAGACACTGAGTAAACCTGGCCCATAATGTGTTGTGTATGCTAGTGTACACCTCTTATAGCTGCTCTCTCAGCCTATGGGACTTCATCACAGCTCCGCAGTACAGTACATTAGTGTCTCTGCTAGACAAGGAGCAGATCTTTAGTAACTACTACCACCACCATTACTACTACTACCACCACCACCACCACCGCCATTATTACTACTACCACTACAATTACTACTACTACCACCACAATTACTACTACCACCGCCATTATTACTACTACCACCACCACCGCCATTATTACTACTACCACCACCACCGCCATTACTACTACCACCACCGCCATTACTACTACTACTACCCACCACCACCACCGCCATTACTACTACCACCACCACCACCATTACTACTACTACTACTACTACCACCGCCGCCATTACTACTACCACCACCACCACCATTACTACTACTACCACCACCACCACCATTACCACTACCACTACTACTACCACCACCATTACTATTACTACTACTACCACCACCATTACTACTACTACCACCACCACCATTACTACTACTACCACCACCACCACTACTACTACTACCACCACCACCACCATTACTACTACTACCACCACCACCACCATTACTACTACTACCACCACCACCATTACTACTACTACTACTACTACCACCACCACCATTACTACTACCACCATCATTACTACTACCACCACCACCACCACCATTACTGCTACAACCACCACCGCCGCCATTACTACTACTACCACCATCATCATTACTACTACTACCACCACCATTACTACTACTACTACTACTACCACCACCACCATTACTACTACCACCACCATCATTACTACTACTACCACCACCACCACCATTATTACTACTACTACCACCACCACCACCATTATTACTACTACTACCACCACCACCATTACTACTACTACCACCACCACCACCATTACTACCACTACCATTACTACTACTACCACCATCACTACTACCACCCACTATTACTACTACCACCACCATTACTACTACCACCACCACCACCACCATTACTACTACAACCACCACTATTACCACCACCACCACCTTCTATACCTAGCTCCTGGTGTCCCTGTGTCTTTACTATACTTCAGGGTTATCTAGAGTCTGAAATAACCGATTTTACACCATCAGTCAAAACACACACAGCCGACCTTTGTTCATTTACTCTGAAAAATAAAATTATATTTTTTAATTCATTTTTTTAGACAAAAAAGCAGCCACAAACACATATTTTCTTTGCTATGATTGGAGTTGATAGGAACTGCCTGGTGTGTCTGTCTTTCCCAGACAGAGGAGCTCTCAAATGTTACCGGAGTGTGTGCTGCATCAGCGTAGGGCCCCTGGAAAGTGCACTCTAGGCTTGGCCACTAAGGGGAGTGAGTGTACGAGTGTATAATACACAATCTAAATAAACTCAGAGAGCAAACAGGAAATAAGTAAACTGCAAACAATACCTTTGCCCTCCTTTACCAGAGGTCAACCAAAGATCAACACACTGACTCAAACACACACACAGAGCGAAGCCAACAGGAATCCAACATATTTAATAACACTATTACTCCAGCCTGACACTTTGCCATACTGAAACAGGACTCCAGTGCTCTGCATGTTGTTAATTCATAGACAACTGTGATGATTGAAAGACAGAGGGGTGCTTGGAAAAAATAGTCTCCAAGTTAGGAGGAATTTGAATGAACAACCTGCAATAGGGAAATAGTTTCCGAGCCCAAACAAACTTCTCCTTTGTCAATAACTATTTATCTTTCTCAGGAGATTTTTGAGCAATGTTCCAGTGGCTGGCAGTGCATTTTGGGAAAATTAGCTTTGATCTGCAAAAAGGGCCAACACAAGTGCCCAATCTCAAATAGGCCCCTCATTCTTACCCCTCTAAGCACTTACCAAGTGTATCTGAAATGATTGAATAGGTATTACTAAAATGGAAATAGCTCCACCTTTCCCTCTGACAGGCAGGAAGAATTTGCACCATATTGCTTACACCTATCCAAACCTTTCAGATCTACACAAGTGCCTAGGAGTTAGGACTATGGGTCTGTTTGGAACTGGGCAATGTTCCGAGTGTTAATCAACACACACTCATCACTCATACTACCACTCTTGTTAAAATAAATGCATGCATATCTTTACAGGCTCCAGCTCTTGGTCTGGGGCACGGGGTGAAAACTGAGCAGCAAGCAGCTGGCGTGTTCGTCCCACAACGTAGGGTTAATGAAAACACAGACAGGGGGAGAAAAGCACACTAACACGCACAACTCATGATTCCCACCAAGCATGCGTGCGCACACACCCATCCACTACATTACTTCACATCCCTTACTTCACGTCCCTTACACATGTACACAATAACCTAAACACTTCCTTTTCCAAACCCCTAGGGAAAACACACACTTTCACGAACACACACACAATAGCTTTTCCAACCCCCTGTTGAATCATGAGATTAAAAAATATACACAAAAAATAAACTCCACAACTATTTCCTTCGAATCTGTCGTTTTCCCACCTTCTTCCTTATTTTCACCCTGTGTTATTATTCTTCTTCTGTTTTCCTGTGTTCCAGTGGGTGATTTTGCGTGATGCATCGCCCTCCGGGGGTTTGTGGGTTCACCCTCGACATCATGCCTTAGATACTGCTCCGTTGGAAGGGGGGAGGCAATGTTCTGAGGTTAAAGGTCACCAGACCACATCACACACTCCTCTTCCTTCCCCCTCTCACAGGATCCTACAGCTAACAGGGCCTCTTCATTAAAACATTGTGGGATTTCTGTCTGTCTGTCCAGTTTAGCCTTGAGCTGTTTTCCAAGATGTCAAGGATCAAAAAAGGGAGGGTTGTATGTACTGTGTGTGTACTGTGTATGAGTAGTGTGCGTGTGTCTATGTATATGCAAATGTAGGTGAATCTATGCTTGTGGGTGTATGACGATGTGTGTGTGCATATGGGTGTATGACTGTGTGTGGGTGTGTGTGTGTAACATATATATATATATATATATATATATATATATATATGGGTGGTTGGGTGTGTATGTATGTGTGTGTGTGTACGTACACACACACACACGTGAGACAAGGAACCAGGGCAGGGTTGAGAGTGAGACTGGAGCTGCTTCAGTAAGAGGGCAGCACCTGTCATGCTCCTTCTCCTCTCTCTAGCGGAGCCACAGTTTGAGCCTCAGTGCGTCCACACCGTTCAGGTAATATCTGAAGAGCCGCTTGTCTCGGACAAAACCAAGGTTCTCATACAACTTTAGAGCTGACTTGTTAGTGATCTCAGTCTCCAGAACCACCTAGGAGTGAGCGAAAGAGAGAGAGAAAGGAGAGAGGGAGGGAAGGAGAGAGGGAGGACGGGGAGAGATACTGCTTGTCAGAGCTGAAGCAATTCAAGTAGTCTTTGTATCATTTTGTGGGGGTTTGTCATAAGTTCATATTGTTATATTATATCCCCATGTTATTCACTAGAGCACTTAATTTTCTATACTAGAGTCCACCTAGTGTGGATATATAATATGTGGTTAATACCTCAGGCCAAGTACAGTCAGGGCCACTAGCTGAGTGAAGGCCCCAGAGGGACAACAGGGCCTTCGGACGTCACCATCAGACAGACAGTACCAGTCCGCTTACCTCATCACAATCCCCCTCCACCATGGCATAGATGGCCTTCTTCACCAGGTTAGTACCTGCAACATACAGGCAACAGAAAATCAATTCAGCGGGATGGTACGCATAGAAGTTTGTGGAGGTAAAGAAAATGGAAGTACTTTGAGATCTAATATTTTTTTTGCAAAAAGGGCTATTAACAAAACGTGATTGGTCGTCATGAGAAAATGAGAGAGCATGCTGGTTCTCACCAATGCTTTTCCTCCGGTGTTTTGAGTCTACAGCCAGCATGGCGATGTAGCCACGACGAAACATCTTCTTGTGCATGTCCAGCTTACAGACAATGGCCCCCACACACTCCTGCTCCACCATGGCCTGGAAATGAATCAACAGTGAGTCATGTTAGTGCTGTGTCCAACCTAAAGCTTTTGAAGCCTTCTTAAGACCAGACATAACCAAGGAGTAAACAAAACCCAATGCTTCTAGCCAATGAGCATCAAGAACACATCTACCGTGACCTCTAGTTTGATTACACTGCACATAGCACTTCTTCCTTCCTATAGGTCACTGAGGGCAGTAGACTGAGAAATCATGTAAGGCGGCAGGGTAGCCTAGTGGTTAGAGCGTTGGGCTAGTAACCGGAAGGTTGCAAGTTCAAATCCCCGAGCTGACAAGGTACAAATCTGTCGTCTGCCCCTGAACAAGCAGTTAACCCACTGTTCCTAGGCGTCATTGAAAATAAGAATTTGGTTACAATGATGAATGGCTCATTCCTTTATGGAAAGGGAGACAGATCAACAGCAAGGACCTCATTGAATTTGTGGACACAAATAGTTTCGTATTAGCCTAGTTCACCTCAAAATAACAAATTAATTATTAAGACTAGAAATGTAAAAAACTTGACACTTGCAAGTGTTTCACAGTCAGCAAGCCTCAGAGGTTGCAACACTATGCTAGGGTTAGGCTGTCAAAGTGTGTGTGTGTAAGCGCATGCCACTTCATGTTCAACTGTATCTGTGTGACACCTCCAGATGATTAAATATAGACATAGTGAACAAGTCTACACTAGCAGTCACACCAAGACTAACCAACCCTTTTAGCACAACTTAAAAACTAGTTTCACTGTCAGACAAGACAACAGGGAGGAATAAGGGTGTGTTATTGTCTGGATCTACCTAAAGAGAAGCCTACCCTTTACCTAGAACTTTAGGAACCTCAAATGAGCAGGTCTGCTATACAGAAAGATGGGGGAAAAAAACACAATTGAAGCAGACACTAACAGTATCTAGGCCTAAATAAAAAACGGTGGTAAGAGACACTACTGGCCTCTTAGGGTCAGCGGCAACACCCCCAACAAACTCGCGTTGTTGCCCCAGAAGCTACTGGCCTCTTTATTTTGCTAATGTTCACCAACCAAAACCAAGTCAAGAAGGTGTTTTACTAGATAGTGCTATGTCATACTCACCAGAAAGCAGAGCTGAGGCCAGTTGTGGATGAAGTACCTATAGGTATAAATGGAATACGGCTCAGACAAGTCCTTGGTGATCAACCTCATGATTCCTGGCATCTGTAACTCGGACTCGTAGCGGACATAATGAATCCCCTGGCTCTCTTCCGCTTCTCGGTCAGGCGAACAGTTCAGATCCAGCCTCGCTAATTCTGACACCGGCGGCTGGTGTATGACGTCGGGTTCACTTTCTACTCCAGCCCGGTGCTCGCCAAGGCCTTCGCAGTCTGGGGGCTGCTGGCTCGGTGGTCGAGGGGCTTCTGTGGGGTCACATTCCCTTTTCCTAACGTTACCACCGGGGCTGTGTCCGGTTACAGTGTGGCTTTGGAAAGCCTCAGTTCTTGTGATAGTCAACATACCGTTCATGCCATTGTTGTTCAAGTGAGGGTGGCGGCTGCCTTTCGAACACGGACTGTGGTCCTCATGTTGCCAGCAATGGTCGCTATTATTTTTGTCACTCGGGTCGTCTCCAAAACTGCTGCTGTCACAGAGCTCCATGGACGGTCTCGGATTGTCGGATCGGTTTTCCGTTGTGTGGTTGTAGATCTCACCGTCTTCAGACGGACTGACCAACCCGTTCAGCTGCTGTTCCTGTAGGGCCTGCGTTTTGAGGTGTAGCGCAGCCGGGTTAGCATGCGATAGCATGTTTTTCTGTATTTTCTTACTTGGCCGTTTGTCCTCGCTGACCCGCTGCTCCTGTCGTGTTACAGAGCCCTCCCAACCGCAGCCGGGCTGCTCCCCTTCCCCGGGGAAGGGAGAAATTTCAGCCGGGGATGCTGGCAATGCGCTGCTAGGCCCAGTCGGCACTGCAGCCATCCCACCTCATCAAGGGGGCAATGCACGTTAGGAAAAAAAACTCGAAATATAGTTTCGTCAACGGGTTTATAAACAAAGCTCACTTCACTTAGACGATAATTGTATAAATCCGAGGGTTTCCGAAACAATTTCGTCTTTACTTTCAACGCCTGTCGTTGCTTTCTCCTCCGTTTCCCCGCTGCCGAAAAGTGCTGTCGCAGCAAACGCCATTGCAGCCGAAAGATGGTTGTCATGACTTACTACAGCCACAAAGTCAGAATTGGATTTAACGTAAAAATTAATGAAAACACAATTTTGCTTTTTGGTATTCATTTAAGGTTAGGGTTAGGAATACGGTTAGCAGTATGGTTAAGGTTTCAAATCATATTTTAAGAAGCTAAATTGTAGAAATAGGCGGGTTTAGACAAAATTATGAATTTGTGGCTGTGATAAGTAGTGACTACCATGAAAGCGGGTGCCGCTTTACGACAGTGATGAGAAGCATATATGCGCTGTTTGCACAACTTTTTTTTGTGTCTCTCCCTCCTCGAGCATCAGCGAAGCTCACAAATGAATTTGAGTTAATCGACGGTGCATCTAGAGACCGCAGTTTTAGGCATAAATAGACAATTCAAACCTCTGTAAATCTATCAAAATCATAAATGGGCTGGCTATTAACAAAGTGAATAGTGACCAAATAAAACATCTATAATTTCGACGTTTTACAAATGTATTCCCTTTCACACCTTTAAATCAAATTCATAAATTACACAGGCCATCTCCGGATCCAATACTCTTTTGCCAGCAGAGGGTGCTACTGTTATGCACATTGCAATATGGTGCAAATGTCCAGTTTCTCCCCAAGTATTATGCAGTAGGCTCTAATGGTGAAGTAATGTCAAGTGTAGTGCTTGACTTGGACTGAAATAGGTTCCGGTGCTAATTTTGGGTGCCTGTACCATTTATATAGTATTTAGGTGCAGGAGCTGCTCCACAATATATTTGAGCTGATATTCAATAAGAAGAACAGGAGCTCAAGCAGTAGAACATTTGAGGTGCCGGTACTCAGCTCCAGTGAGCTCCTGCCAAAGTCAAGCACTGATCAAGTGTGTAATGGAGAGAGAACTATACTATACAGGTGAAAAATAATAAACAAAAGTAATATCTCTGCAAATGCGTTAACCCTAATCACAACCGCTTGTAATATTATTTTCATTGACAGACAGTGACTCTATGTGCATACACACACTGCTGGACTCCTAACACCGGGGAAGACCTTGGCAATGCTAGGCAGCAGACGGGGCACAGAGTGGATGTAGTAAAAGGGAAGGGGGTACACACTCCAGCTGGAGCACGGTTAGGGGGTGGCAGAGCCCAACTGGGCATCAGAGGCGGATGGAGCACTCCCAGCCGAGGGCAATAAGGGGGAAGCTGGGAGGCGTATGTGTGTTTAGGGGGTGGGGGTGTGGCCTGGACTGTTTGGGTGTTTGAGCAGGTGGAGGGATTAGATGAACTGGAGAGGCTGTATAAGGGTTCACCAGATTATGATGTAAACACACACAACCAGAGTTCCACCCCATTCAGCTGAATTCCTGTCAGATTAATTGGACATGGTATTCTCTGCAGGAAAATAATTCAACTGTAGAATTGACTGGAAATTAGATTGTGTTGACATCAACTCTGGTACAGGCACACATGCATGCACTTACTAACTGGTTTGTGTAGTGCTCTTTTAAAATAGACAGGTGGCAGTGTTGCCCTATAACTTTGTCAAGTCCTATCTGAAGCTATCTCTTCAGCAGCCACGTACTGTGGAAGTGCAATGACTCAGTGGCATGTCCAGAACATTTTGAATGGGGTGGCCAAGGTAGGGCACAGCCCCAGTTTAGGAGGGGGTGATAACATTTGGAACCTTAATCGATGCAAGGTTGGTGCAAAGCTGTCATCAAGGCAAAGGGTGGCTACTTTGAAGAATCTAAAATCTAAAATATATTTGGATTTGTTTTAACACTTTTTTGGTTACTACATGATTGAATATGTGTTATTTCATAGTTTTGATGTCTTCACTATTATTCTACAATGTAGAAAATAGTACAAATGAAGAAAAACCCTTGAATGAATAAGTGTGTCCAAAATTTTAACTGATACAATAATTATAATGGTTCAACGCATTATATGCTTCAAATCAAATTTTATGCGTCATATGTTTCGTAGACAACAGGTGTAGACTAACAGTGAAATGCTTACTTACGGACCCTTCCCAACAATGCAAAGAGACAGAAAATTGAGAAATAATAGAAAAGTAAAACATAATAATTAAAGTAATAATAAAAACACGAGAAATTATAACTTGGCTAACTTGTCTAGTCGATGTGCAGGGGTACGAGGTAATTGAGATAGATATGTACATACAGTTGAAGTCGGAAGTTTACATGCACAGTAGCCAAATACATTTAAACTCAGTTTTTCACAATTCCTGACATTTAATCCAAGTAAAAATTCCCTGTCTTAGTTCAGTTAGGATCACCACTTCATTTTAAGAATGTGAAATGTCAGAATAATAGTGGAGAGAATGATTTATTTCAGCTTTAATTTCTTTCATCACATTCCCAGTGGGTCAGAAGTTTACATACACTCAATTAGTATTTGGTCGCATTGCCTGTAAATTGTTTAACTTGGGTCCAACGTTTCAGGTAGCCTTCCACAAGCTTCCCACAATAAGTTGGGTGAATTTTGTCCCATTCCTCCTGACAGAGCTGGTGTAACGGAGTCAGGTTTGTAGGACTCCTTGCTCGCACACACTTTTTCAGTTTTGCCCACAAATTCTCCATAGGATTGAGGTCAGGGTTTGTGATAGCTACTCCAATACCTTGACTTTGTTGTCTTTAAGCCATTTTGCCACAACTTTGGAAGTATGCTTGGGGTCATTGTCCATTTGGAAGACCCATTTGCGACCAAGCTTTAACTTCCTGACTGATGTCTTGAGATGTTGCTTCAATATATCCACATCATTTTCCTCCCTGATGATGTCATCTATTTTGTGAAGTTCACCAGTCCCTCCTGCAGCAAAGCACCCTCACAACAAGATGCTGCCACCCCCATGCTTCACGGTTGGGATGGTGTTCTTCGGCTTGCAAGCCTCCCCTTTTTCCTCCAAACAAAACAATGGTCATTATGGCCAAACAGTTCTATTTTTGTTTCATCAGACCAGAGGACATTTCTCCAAAAAGTACGATCTTTGTCCCCATGTGCAGTTGCAAAACGTAGTCTGGCAATTTTATGGCAGTTTTGGAGCACTGGCTTCTTCCTTGCTGAGCGGCCTTTCAGGTTATGTCGATATAGGACTTAATTTACTGTGGATATAGATACCTTTGTACCTGTTTCCTCAAGCATCTTCACAAGGTCCTTTGCTGTTGTTCTGGGATTGATTTGCACTTTTCATACCAAAGTACGTTCATCTCTAGGAGACAGAACGAGTCTCCTTCTTGAGCGGTATGACGACTGTGTGATCCCATGGTGTTTATTCTTGCATACTATTGATTGTACAGATTAACATGCATTTGGAAATTGCTCCCAAGGATGAACCAGACTTGTGGAGGGCTACAATGTTTTTTCTGAGGTCTTGGCTAATTTCTTTTGATTTTCCCATGTCAAGCAAAGTGGCATTGAGTTTGAAGGTAGGCCTTGAAATACATCCACAGGTACACCTCCAATTGACTCAAATTATGTCAATTAGCCTATCAAAAGATTCTAAAGGCATGACATCATTTTCTGGAATTTTCCAAGCTGTTTAAAGGCACAGTCAACTTAGAGTTTGTGAACTTCTGACCCACTGGAATTGTGATACAATGAATTGTAAGTGAAATAATCTGTCTGTCAACAATTGTTGGAAAAATGACTTGTGTCATGCACAAAGCACATGTCCTAACCGACTTGCCAAAACTATAGTTTGTTCGCAAGAAATTTGTGGAGTGGTTGAAAAATGAGTTTTAATGACGACAATCTAAGTGTATGTAAACTTCCGACTTCAACTGTATAACTAGGAATAAAGGGACAGATAATAAACAGTAGCAGCAGCGTATGTGATGAGTCAAAAAGGTTAGTGCAAATAGCGTCAATTTAGATTTTCCGGGTAGCTATTTGGTTAACTATTTAAACACCCATTTCGCAGTCTTATGGCTTGGGAGTAGAAGCTGTTCAGGGTCCTGTTGGTTCAAGACTTGGTGCATCTGTACTGCTTGTTGTGGGGTAGCAGAGAGAACAGTCTTGGGTGGCTGGAGTGTTTTACAATTTTTAGGGCCTTTCCCGGACACTGCCTGTTATAGAAGTCCTGGATGGCATGGAGTTCGGCCCCAGTGATGCCTTGCGGTTGGATGCGAAGAAGTTGACATATTATGAGGTGATGCAGCCAGTCAAGATGCTCTTAATGGTGCAGTTGTAGAACTTTAAAGGATCTGAGGGACTATCCCAAATCTTTTCAGCCTCCTGAGGGGAAGAGGCATTGTCGTTCCCTCTTCAGCTTAGGTTTGGTACTTTTCCTTGTTCAAAAAGTCAAATTACGGTCATTGCATGCAGGGTCAGGATTTTATGAAACGCTATTAGCAAACAACAGCTAATTCACTTGAAAGTACCTACCAGAGTGTGAATTAAAATCTAATCAAATGTTATTGGTCACATACACAGTACACATTTAGCAGATGTTATAGCGGGTGTAGTGAAATGCTTGTGTTCCTAGCTCCAGCAGTGCAGTAGTATCTAACTCAATGCTTGTGTTCCTAGCTCTAGCAGTGCAGTAGTATCTAACTAAATGCTTGTGTTCCTAGCTCCAGAAGTGCAGTAGTATCAAACTAAATGCTTGTGTTCCTGGCTCCAGCAGTGCAGTAGTATCTAACTCGATGCTTGTGTTCCTAGCTCCAGCAGTGCAGTAGTATCTAACTAAATGCTTGTGTTCCTAGCTCCAGCAGTGCAGTAGTATCTAACTAAATGCTTGTGTTCATAGCTACAGCAGTACAGTAGTATCTAACTAAATGCTTGTGTTCCTGCTCCAGCAGTGCAGTAGTATCTAACTAAATGCTTGTGTTCCTAGCTCCAGCAGTGCAGTAGTATCTAACTAAATGCTTGTGTTCCTGGCTCCAGCAGTGCAGTAGTATCTAACGACATGCTTGTGTTCCTAGCTCCAGCAGTGCAGTAGTATCTAACTAAATGCTTGTGTTCCTAGCTCCAGCAATGCAGTAGTATCTAACTAAATGCTTGTGTTCTTAGCTCCAGCAGTGCAGTAGTATCTAAATAAATGCTTGTCTTCCTAGCTCCAGCAGTGCAGTAGTATCTAACTAAATGCTTGTCTTCCTAGCTCCAGCAGTGCAGTAGTATCTAACTAAATGCTTGTGTTCCTGGCTCCAGCAGTGCAGTAGTATCAAACTAAATGGTTGTGTTCCTGGCTTCAGCAGTGCAGTAGTATCTAACTCGATGCTTGTGTTCCTAGCTCCAGCAGTGCCGTAGTATCTAACTCGATGCTTGTGTTCCTAGCTCCAGCAGTGCAGTAGTATCTAACTCGATGCATGTGTTCCTAGCTCCAGCAGTGCAGTAGTATATAACTAAATGCTTGTGTTCCTAGCTCCAGCAGTTCAGTAGTATCTAACTAAATACGTGTGCTCCTAGCTCCAACAATGCAGTAGTATCTAACTAAATGCTTGTGTTCCTAGCTCCAGCAGTGCAGTAGTATCTAACTAAATGCTTGTGTTCCTAGCTCCAGCAGTTCAGTAGTATCTAACTAAATACGTGTGTTCCTAGCTCCAGCAGTGCGGTAGTCTCTAACTAAATGCTTGTGTTCCTAGTTACAGCAATACAGTAGTATCTAACTAAATGCTTGTGTTCCTGGCTCCAGCAGTGCAGTAGTATCTAACTAAACGCTTGTGTTCCTAGCTCCAGCAGTGCAGTAGTATCTAACTAAATGCTTGTGTTCCTAGCTACAGCAGTACAGTAGTATCTAACTAAATGCTTGTGTTCCTGCTCCAGCAGTGCAGTAGTATCTAACTAAATGCTTGTGTTCCTAGCTCCAGCAGTGCAGTAGTATCTAACTAAATGCTTGTGTTCCTGGCTCCAGCAGTGCAGTAGTATCAAACTAAATGGTTGTGTTCCTGGCTCCAGCAGTGCAGTAGTATCTAACTCGATGCTTGTGTTCCTAGCTCCAGCAGTGCAGTAGTATCTAACTCGATGCTTGTGTTCCTAGCTCCAGCAGTGCAGTAGTATCTAACTCGATGCATGTGTTCCTAGCTCCAGCAGTGCAGTAGTATATAACTAAATGCTTGTGTTCCTAGCTCCAGCAGTTCAGTAGTATCTAACTAAATACGTGTGCTCCAAGCTCCAGCAGTTCAGTAGTATCTAACTAAATACGTGTGTTCCTAGCTCCAACAGTGCAGTAGTATCTAACTAAATGCTTGTGTTCCTGGCTCCAGCAGTGCAGTAGTATCTAACTAAATGCTTGTGTTCCTGGCTCCAGCAGTGCAGTAGTATCTAACTAAATGCTTGTGTTCCTAGCTCCAGCAGTGCTATAATATCTAACTCAATGCTTGTGTTCCTGGCTCCAGCAGTGCAGTAGTATCTAACTAAATGCTTGTGTTCCTAGCTCCAGCAGTGCAGTAGTATCTAACTCGATGCATGTGTTCCTAGCTCCAGCAGTGCAGTAGTATCTAACTCGATGCATGTGTTCCTAGCTCCAGCAGTGCAGTAGTATCTAACGAAATGCTTGTGTTCCTAGCTCCAGCAGTGCAGTAGTATCTAACGAAATGCTTGTGTTCCTGGCTCCAGCAGTGCAGTAGTATCTAGCTAAATGCTTGTGTTCCTAGCTCCTGCAGTGCGGTAGTCTGTAACTAAATGCTTGTGTTCCTAGTTACAGCAAAACAGTAGTATCTAACTAAATGCTTGTGTTCCTGGCTCCAGCAGTGCAGTAGTATCTAACTAAATGCTTGTGTTCCTAGCTCCAGCAGTGCTATAATATCTAACTCAATGCTTGTGTTCCTGGCTCCAGCAGTGCAGTAGTATCTAACTAAATGCTTGTGTTCCTGGCTCCAGCAGTGCAGTAGTATCTAACTAAATGCTTGTGTTCCTGGCTCCAGCAGTGCAATAGTATCTAACTAAATTGTTGTGTTCCTAGCTCCGCAGTGCTATAATATCTAACTCAATGCTTGTGTTCCTGGCTCCAGCAGTGCAGTAGTATCTAACTAAATGCTTGTGTTCCTGGCTCCAGCAGTGCAGTAGTATCTAACTCGATGCTTGTGTTCCTAGCTCCAGCAGTGCAGTAGTATCTAACTCGATGCTTGTGTTCCTAGCTCCAGCAGTGCAGTAGTATCTAACTCGATGCATGTGTTCCTAGCTCCAGCAGTGCAGTAGTATCTATCTCGATGTTTGTGTTCCTAGCTCCAGCAGTGCAGTAGTATCTAACTAAATACGTGTGCTCCAAGCTCCAACAGTGCTGTAGTATCTAACTAAATGCTTGTCTTTCTAGCTCCAGCAGTGCAGTAGTATCTAACTAAATGCTTGTGTTCCTAGCTCCAGCAGTGCTATAATATCTAACTCAATGCTTGTGTTCCTGGCTCCAGCAGTGCACTAGTATCTA
Organism: Oncorhynchus tshawytscha; assembly: GCF_018296145.1. Taxonomy (NCBI): domain Eukaryota; kingdom Metazoa; phylum Chordata; class Actinopteri; order Salmoniformes; family Salmonidae; genus Oncorhynchus; species Oncorhynchus tshawytscha. The sequence goes on from NC_056446.1 coordinate 29,079,560, forward strand.
ACTAAATGCTTGTGTTCCTTGCTCCAGCTGTGCAGTAGTATCTTACTACATGCTTGTGTGCCTAGCTACAGTAATACAGTAGTATCTAACTAAACGCTTGTGTTCCTAGCTCCAGCAGTGAAGTAGTATCTATCTAAATGCTTGTGTTCCTGGCTCCAGCAGTTCAGTAGTATCTAACTAAATGCTTGTGTTCCTGGCTCCAGCAGTGCAGTAGTATCTAACTAAATGCTAGTGTTCCTAGCTCCAGCAGTTCAGTAGTATCTAACTAAATACGTGTGTTCCTAGCTCCAACAGTGCAATAGTATCTAACTAAATGCTTGTGTTCCTAGCTCCAGCAGTGCAGTAGTATCTAGCTAAATGCTTGTGCTCCTAGTTACAGCAATACAGTAGTATCTAACTAAATGCTTGTGTTCCTGGCTCCAGCAGTGCAGTAGTATCTAGCTAAATGCTTGTGTTCCTAGCTCCAGCAGTGCTGTAGTATTAAACTAAATGCTTGTGTTCCTGGCTCCAGCAGTGTAGTAGTAGAACTCAATGCTTGTGTTCCTGGCTCCAGCAGTGCAGTAGTATCTAGCTAAATGCTTGTGTTCCTAGCTCCAGCAGTGCAGTAGTATCTAACTAAATGCTTGTCTTCCTAGCTCCAGCAGTGCAGTAGTATCAAACTAAATGGTTGTGTTCCTGGCTCCAGCAGTGCAGTAGTATCAAACTAAATGGTTGTGTTCCTGGCTCCAGCAGTGCAGTAGTATCTAACTCGATGCTTGTGTTCCTAGCTCCAGCAGTGCAGTAGTATCTAACTACATGCTTGTGTTCCTAGCTCCAGCAGTGCAGTAGTATCTAACTCGATGCTTGTGTTCCTAGCTCCAGCAGAGCAGTAGTATCTAACTCGATGCATGTGTTCCTAGATCCAGCAGTGCAGTAGTATCTAACTACATGCTTGTGTTCCTAGCTCCAGCAGTGCAGTAGTATCTAACTTGATGCTTGTGTTCCTAGCTCCAGCAGTGCAGTAGTATCTAACTCAATGCTCGTGTTCCTAGCTCCAGCAGTGCAGTAGTATCTAGCTAAATGCTTGTGTTCCTTGGCCCAGCAGTGTAGAAGTATCTAACTCGATGCTTGTGTTCCTTGGACCAGCAGTGCAGTAGTATCTAACTTAATGCTTGTGATCCTAGCTCCAGCAGTGCTGTAATATCTAACTAAATGCTTGTGTTCCTAGCTCCAGCAGTGCAGTAGTATCATACTACATGCTTGTGTTCCTAGCTCCAGCAGTGCAGTAGTATCTAATGAAATGCATGTGTTCCTAGCTCCAGCAGTGCAGTAGTATCTAACTAAATGCTTGTCTTCCTAGCTCCAGCAGTGCAGTAGTATCAAACTAAATGCTTGTGTTCCTAGCTCCAGCAGTGCAGTAGTATCTATCTCGATGTTTGTGTTCCTAGCTCCAGCAGTGCAGTAGTATCTAACTAAATGCTTGTGTTCCTGGCTCCAGCAGTGCAGTAGTATCTAACTAAATGCTTGTGTTCCTAGCTCCAGCAGTGCTGTAGTATCTAACTCGATGCATGTGTTCCTAGATCCAGCAGTGCAGTAGTATCTAACTACATGCTTGTGTTCCTAGCTCCAGCAGTGCAGTAGTATCTAACTAAATACGTGTGCTCCAAGCTCCAACAGTGCTGTAGTATCTAACTAAATGCTTGTCTTTCTAGCTCCAGCAGTGCAGTAGTATCTAGCTAAATGCTTGTGTTCCTTGGACCAGCAGTGCAGTAGTATCTAACTAAATGCTTGTGTTCCTAGCTCCAGCAGTGCTATAATATCTAACTCAATGCTTGTGTTCCTGGCTCCAGCAGTGCACTAGTATCTAACTAAATGCTTGTGTTCCTTGCTCCAGCTGTGCAGTAGTATCTTACTACATGCTTGTGTTCCTAGCTACAGTAATACAGTAGTATCTAACTAAACGCTTGTGTTCCTAGCTCCAGCAGTGAAGTAGTATCTAACTAAATGCTTGTGTTCCTGGCTCCAGCAGTTCAGTAGTATCTAACTAAATGCTTGTGTTCCTGGCTCCAGCAGTGCAGTAGTATCTAACTAAATGCTAGTGTTCCTAGCTCCAGCAGTTCAGTAGTATCTAACTAAATACGTGTGTTCCTAGCTCCAACAGTGCAATAGTATCTAACTAAATGCTTGTGTTCCTAGCTCCAGCAGTGCAGTAGTATCTAGCTAAATGCTTGTGCTCCTAGTTACAGCAATACAGTAGTATCTAACTAAATGCTTGTGTTCCTGGCTCCAGCAGTGCAGTAGTATCTAGCTAAATGCTTGTGTTCCTAGCTCCAGCAGTGCTGTAGTATTAAACTAAATGCTTGTGTTCCTGGCTCCAGCAGTGTAGTAGTATCGAACTCAATGCTTGTGTTCCTGGCTCCAGCAGTGCAGTAGTATCTAGCTAAATGCTTGTGTTCCTAGCTCCAGCAGTGCAGTAGTATCTAACTAAATGCTTGTCTTCCTAGCTCCAGCAGTGCAGTAGTATCAAACTAAATGGTTGTGTTCCTGGCTCCAGCAGTGCAGTAGTATCAAACTAAATGGTTGTGTTCCTGGCTCCAGCAGTGCAGTAGTATCTAACTCGATGCTTGTGTTCCTAGCTCCAGCAGTGCAGTAGTATCTAACTCGATGCATGTGTTCCTAGCTCCAGCAGTGCAGTAGTATCTAACTCGATGCATGTGTTCCTAGATCCAGCAGTGCAGTAGTATCTAACTACATGCTTGTGTTCCTAGCTCCAGCAGTGCAGTAGTATCTAACTCGATGCTTGTGTTCCTAGCTCCAGCAGTGCAGTAGTATCTAACTAAATGCTTGTCTTCCTAGCTCCAGCAGTGCAGTAGTATCTAGCTAAATGCTTGTGTTCCTGGCTCCAGCAGTGCAGTAGTATCTAGCTAAATGCTTGTGTTCCTAGCTCCAGCAGTGCAGTAGTATCTAACTAAATGCCTGTGATCCTAGCTCCAGCAGTGCTGTAATATCTAACTAAATGCTTGTGTTCCTAGCTCCAGCAGTGCAGTAGTATCATACTACATGCTTGTGTTCCTAGCTCCAGCAGTGCAGTAGTATCTAATGAAATGCATGTGTTCCTAGCTCCAGCAGTGCAGTAGTATCTAACTAAATGCTTGTCTTCCTAGCTCCAGCAGTGCAGTAGTATCTAACTCGATGCTTGTGTTCCTAGCTCCAGCAGTGCAGTAGTATCTAACTAAATGCTTGTCTTCCTAGCTCCAGCAGTGCAGTAGTATCTAACTCGATGCTTGTGTTCCTAGCTCCAGCAGTGCAGTAGTATCTAACTCGATGCTTGTGTTCCTAGCTCCAGCAGTGCAGTAGTATCTAACTCGATGCTTGTGTTCCTAGCTCCAGCAGTGCAGTAGTATCTAACTCGATGCTTGTGTTCCTAGCTCCAGCAGTGCAGTAGTATCTAACTAAATGCCTGTGTTCCTAGTTCCTGCAATTCAGTAGTATCTAACTAAATGCCTGTGTTCCTAGCTCCAGCAGTGCAGTTAACACCATCCACATGACCAGATGTCCTTACTGGATGCCATGAATGCGAGGTGTGGAGACACTTCTCCTGAAGACTGCCCGGGTTGGATATGATATTCCAGAAGATACTTCCCCAGAGAAAACATAAGATGTGATGTTGATGAGAACTTGTGGTCAAATGCAGGAGAGAGGGAGAACTAGAACACAGTACAGTATGATTGATTCTACGATACATGTTGTTGATGTTTTTTTTCTCAATTATTGCAGCCCTGGAATTTGTTTTATGTTTCAGCTTTTTGTTTTCCACAAGTAAATTATTATATGCAAAGATATAGAAAAAATATTGAAGCAAATTGCTGCATTTCTGATGAATTATTGTTACATACAGTTGAAGTTGGAAGTTTACATCCACCTAGGTTGGAGTCATTAAAGCTCGTATTTCAACCACTCCACACATTTCTTCAAACTATAGTTTTGGCAAGTCGGTTAGGATATCTACTTTGTGCATGACACAAGTCATTTTTCCAACAATTGTTTGCAGACAGATTATTTCACTTATAATTCATTGTATCACAATTCCGTTGGGTCAGATGTTAACTTACACTTAGTTGACTGTGCCTTTAAACAGCTTGGAAAATTCCAGAAAATGTTGTCATGGCTTTAGAAGCTTCTGATAGGCTAATTGACATCATTTGAGTGCCTCTTTGCTTGATATCATGGAAAAATCAAAAGAAATCAGTCAAGACCTCAGAGAAAATTGTGGACCTCCACAAGTCTGGTTCATCCTTGGGAGCAATTTCCAAACGCCTGAAGGTAGCACGTTCATCTCTACAACCAATAGTACGCAAGTATAAACACCTTGGGACCACGCAACTGTCATACCGCTCAGAAAGGAGACGTGTTCTGTCTCCTAGAAATGAACGTACTTTGGTGCGAAAAGTGCAAATCAATCCCAGTACAACAGCAAAGGACCTTGTGAAGATGCTGGAGGATCAGGTACAAAATCTATCTATATCCACAGTAAAATGAGTCCTATAACGCCATAACCTGAAAGGCCACTCAGCAAGGAAGAATCCCGTAGAAAATTAGTGGGCAGACCTGAAAAAGCGTGTGCAAGCAAGGATGCCTACAAACCTGACTCAGTTACACCAGCTCTGTCAGGAGGAATGGGTCAAAATTCACCCAACTTATTGTGGGAAGCTTGTGGAAGGCTGCCCAAAATGTTTGACCCAAGTTAAACAATTTACAGGCAATGCGACCAAATACTAATTGAGTGTATGTAAACTTCTGACTCACTGGGAATGTGATGAAAGAAATTATAGCTGAAATAAATCATTCTCTCTACTATTATTCTGACATTTGACATTCTTAAAATAAAGTGGTGATCCTAACTGACCTAAGACAGGGAGTTTTTACTTGGATTAAATGTCAGGAATTGTGAAAAACTGTGTTTAAATGTATTTGGCTAAGGTGTATGTAAACCTCCGTAAACTTCAACTTTATATCGTAGCAGTCTCTAAGGTGCAGGGGTTGAGTGGTAGTCGTCTGGTGATGGTTATCGAACAGTCTGATGCCTTGAGATAGAAGCTGTTTTTCAGTCTATCGGTCCCAGCTTTGATGCACCTGTTCTGACCTCACCTTCTGGATGATACTGTGGTGGTCAGGCCGTGGCTCAGGTGGTGGATGTCCTTGATGATCTTTTTGGCCTTCCTGTGACATCGGGTGCTGTAGGTGTCCTGAAGGGCAGGCAGTGTGCCCCCGGTGATGCATTGGGCAGACTGCACCACCCTCTGGAGAGCCCTACAGTTGCGGGCAGTGCAGTTGCCTTACCAGGTATTGATACAGCCCCACAGGATAAACAGGGAGTACAGGAGGAGGCTGAGCATGGGGCCCCTGTGTTGAGGATTAGCGAAGTGAAGGTGTTGTTTCCTACCTTCACCCCCTTGGGGCGGCCAGTCAGGAAGTCCAGGACCCAGTTGCACAGGGCGGGGTTCAGACCCAGGGCTCCGAGCTTAATGATGAGCTTGGAGGGTACTATGGTTTTGAAGGCTGAGCTATAGTTAATGAACAGCATTCTGACATATGTATTCCTCTTGTACAGATGGAATAGGGCGGGGTGCAGTGTGATTGCGATCATCTGTGGATCTATTGGGGCGGTAAACAGATTGAAGTGGGTCTAGGGTGTCAGGGAAGGTAGAGTTGATATGATCCTTAACTAGCCTTTCAAAGCACTTCATGATGTCATTCGGGAGTCTCAACTTTTTCAACGGGACCTCCTATGTGTGAAATGTTTTAAGTAAAGACATGCAATTTAACTGTAAAAATGTATGAACTTTTAATGTGTCATGAACACAACCAGTCATGATGTTGTCATCTGGTTGTCAAACAATTCACTGTGTATTCCTGCATGGCAAGGGAAGCCAGGCTTACCAAAAAATGTTTACATTAAAAAAAGAAACAAACATATACAAGTTATTTCTCATTCGTGTCTATCGTTTCATACCTTTAGTTCAACTCGCAAGAGGCTGAACCTATTTCACCAGAGAAAGCATCTGAGCGAGGCAAACAGCGACCCCCTTTCTTAGTATCTGTAACAAGTATGAATAAAGTGGTTTTGATTTAGAAAAGAAAACAGAGCGAGAGAGAGAGCGAGAGAGAGAGGGAGAGAACGAGAAAGAGAGAGAGAACCAGTCCTTTGAAAGCTATAAGCCTTGGGACTGAGAACTCTCTGAAGAGCTGGAATCAGACATGCACAATCAGTTCCCCTCTTAAATCTCCTTTCCAGACCCATCTACTTCAACATTCTGCTCTTAATTACCTTCTATATCTTCTATAGCAGGGTCACAGCCAGTACTACCATCCGCCATCTCTATCTATCTGTCTGTCTCACTGTTTCTCCATCTTTCCACTCTCTCTCACTTATTCCGTCTCTCCTGCCTTGCAAAAGCTGCATCATATTCTGACTGTATAGGTAAGGGGTTAGATTGGTGGCGTAAATGCAGTGTCTCCCCCTCCCAAACAAAGCAATCATCTGCTCTTAAGAGGCCAATCGTGCATGGCTGCATGCTGAATGGGCTGCAGAAAATTAGCCTCTCCACACACCACTCTGTAAGCAACTGTGTGTTCAGAACACAGTAATTAAAAAACAATGAGTTTCACACAAAGCCTCCAGAGAAAGCCTGCCTCCTCTGCCTAGAGACGCCAGCCACTGCCAAGTGCATTTACTCCGCTCCTCCCATCCCTTTGCTACACCTTAGCTCTCCCAAAGGAAAAAATGCATCTCCTTTCAAACCCTGAGCACCTCTCTCTGTCAAACCCTCTCTCCCACTCTCCTTCTCTCTCTTTTCCTCCCCCTCTCTCCCACACTCCTCCTCTCTCGTTTCTTCCCTCTCTCCCTCTCTATTCGCCTCTCTATCCCTCTTTCCAGTCTAGGCCAACTGTGTAACATCCTGCACCTTTTCTCAGAAAACAATAACCTACAGCTCTCTCTCACCCTCCCTTTCTCCAGACTTTTTTAGGGGCCAGGGCCTCAGTGGGACCACTGTTTCCGTTTCTCCACTCCTGTCTGTTACTTTGGCTTGCTCCCTGCTTTCTCTCTACCTCCGCTCCACTCTCATCCCTCCTTCCCTCGCTCCCTTTGTTTGGTGCCTGGTCCAGAAGAGCTGGGTTTAATTAGTTTCTGTTGGGTTAATTAAGGGGGAAAAGTTAGGGGGTTGGACCGGAACAAAAGCAGGTCAGACTGGCTGGACTGACGCAGTTGCTCGGGAGCGGTTGCCAGATTCCAGCCTTTAGATTAAAATGGCCTCTCAGCGCCTGGAGTGGACCTAGCTGTCAGACAACCAGAAACTCACTGTCTAGGGACAGATTTCACCGCACATGTAATGGTAACCCAATGTAGAAATGTTAGAATCGATTTTTGGATTTACTTTTAGACTGCAGTGGATGGAATAAATGATTATGATGAAGTATTTATTTTAGAAACATGGCATGTTGAAGAAACAAGCTACAGTGTCTCTATTTTTCCACAGCTACTTTATAAACAAGCACAACTAAAAACACAGAGTCACTATAGCTGGCTAATTTCTTAATTTGAGAGTGTTCTGTGTTTCTCTTTCAAATGCTGGTTCACATCTCTCTCTGTCAAGAATAGTAACTGCCTCCAAGCCATTGTGAATACCTGCTCTAAAATCACCGGAGTGCCTCTCAGACGTTTGGCCTCATTCTTTGAGCTGCAGGCCAGGAGGAAGGCCAATGACATCCTGGTGGACAGCACCCATGTCCTCAACCCGCAGTTCAAACTGCTCCCCCTTGGATGCCTCCTGCGCTGTCTCAAGTGCTCCACCAATAGGTGCAGGGCCTTGTTTGTGCCCGAGGCCATCCGCCTGGTTAACAGGACCATCAAGGAAGATCTAGGGACTACTCTAGAGATAGTTTAGACCTGAAATTAACTAAGAACTGTGGCTACCATTAACTTTAAGTTTCTTAAATTGCACCATGCACTTTTAATTGATGCCTTAAGTGTTCATATTACATTCTTTCTACTGTCTGTCTGTGTGTTTGTCCTATTGAAGCACCCTATCAGCCCTGAAAGAATTGCCCCTCATGGATGAATTAAGTTGTATTGTTTCTTATTTTCTCCATTTCTTTCTTTTTGTTTTTTGGAGTTTATGTGCATTGTTTTGTATTGCTAGGTATTACTGCACAGTTGGAGCTAGAAACATTTTGCTGCACCTACGATAACATCTTCAAATCTGTGTACTCAACCAATAAACTTTGATTTGGAGGCAGGTTGGCTGGAATCAACTGGGGTTGGGGTGGGGTGCTGGGGTTCTGTTTTATGTTTATTTGTCTTTGGATGCTGCATTAGTTAGTGGTGAGCCAGTAGTGCTGTGTTTGCCTGGTTGCCGTCTTCTTCAGCTGTAGCCAACTCTTCTGTCTTTTGCTGTCTTGCCGACATGGTGCTGTGTTCATGCCCAAGTACTGCAGTAGACCAAAAAAAGATCATTCTCATACATTCATTATTTTTCCCATTCTGCAAGAGGTGTGATGCACACATCAAACGATGAGAGTTAGGACTACAAACTGTATTTGTCAGTGTAATTATTCAAACAGGACTGCAGGATATCCTCAAAACATCACATGCTCTTTTAACACATGAGAAATATGACAAAGCAAGTATTGTACTGAATCCATGACCTTGAACACCTTGGCCTTGAACGGGAATGAGATGAAGAGATACAGTGGGTCCTTTTGACACATCTTGTGGAGTTAGGCTTTAACTGAGAGGAGGAAGGAGAGGGCTTGGGTGAAGTGATACGAGTCATAGGATATTGAAGTGGAGAGAAAGGGATTGGCATGATAAGGAGATGACAGAGATGAATGTGAGGTGAGGAGAGGAGAGGAGAGGAGAGGAGAGGAGAGGAGAGGAGAGGAGAGGAGAGGAGAGGAGAGGAGAGGAGAGGAGGCGCATTTGGTTTAATATACAGTAGAGATGTAAAATATACATATATGTCAAATGTGTTGGAGAGGAAAGATGAGTAAAGGAGAGGAAAAAATGTAAAGTATGACATGGCGATTTGAGCCGATATAGAGATGAAAAAGAGAAGGATGAGAGTAGGATGGAGGAGAGGATGGAGGAGAGCAGTGCAGTGGGCAGCTCTGGCAGTGTAGCGGCCCCTCACAGTGAGACGGTCCCGGGGCCTTTTAGACGGGCGCCAACACAGCAGGGAGGAGAGACACGTACAGAGATGGTGGGATGGATGAAGGGGGAGAAAGGATGGAGGGAGAGAAGAAACACTGAAAGAGGGGGTGGAAAGGAAGAGAGGTGAGTGGGAAGGGGAAGGGGAGAGTAAAAGGGAAAGAAGGGTGACATTGAAAAAGAAAAGGAAGGGAAGGTATGGGTGAGAGAGAGAGAGAGAGGGAAACAGAGTGAGAGGAAGAGGGAGGGAGAGAGGGAAAGAGAGAGGGAGAGAGAGGGGGGAGAGACAGAGAGAAGAGATGGAGAGAGAGAGTGGGAGAGAGGGAGAGAGAGAGACAGAGAGAGAGAGAGAGAGAGAGAGCGAGAGAGAGAGAGAAAGAAAGAGAGAAAGGGTGTACTGGCTAGTCTTTATCAGCACTCCGAATCGAGGCGTGTGAACAGTGATCCAAGTCAACCATCTGCTGAGGACAGATAAGCCTGGGAGAGACGGCCATTGAGCTGTCACTCAGGGTGCAGGAGAGAAAAATAAATAAAGAGAGATGGAAAGAGAGAGAGAGGGGAGGGGATAAAAATAGAGAGAATGGAAAAAGTGAGTGGGAAAATCAACAAAAAGGTAGAAAACAAGGGAAAGAGAGGGTGAGAAAACAGAAACAGTCATTATAAGGAGGAATCTGGAAGAACCGTGGCATGATGATCATTTTCATGATCAGGGATCTAAATATCAGTCAGTCAGGCAGAGGAAGTCTTATCTCTCCCTTCGTCTCACCTGTTGATCATGTTATCATCCATACATTATCCATATGTTATCCAAATGTTATCCATGTCCTCCAAAACTGGTACACTACTGGTCCCAGTCTGCAGACGCAACAGAAGAGAAGTGTTGATACACTCAGTAAGCATGTCATAATCTGTGTTCCGACCCACTGACCTTAACTCTAATTTATTGCACCATAATACCCTCTCTCTACACACAAACACACACATATAAAGCCCATACGCTTCTCTTTGTAACAGAATAATGATGGCAGGTTGGTCTCAGCCCAGGGGAGTATAACTAGCTAACCAGCGCTCCCTTGAAAAAGAGATTCATATCTCAATGTGACTGACCTGTTTAAATCGAAAGGTTGCTGGATCGAAACCCCGAGCTGACAAGGTAAAATTGTGTCGTTCTGCCCCTGAACAAGGCAGTTCACCCACTGTTCCTTAGTAGGCCATCACTGTAAATAAGAATTTGTTCTTCAGGATTGGTGGGTCCCCTGCGGGACAGTTGAGCTAACGTAGGCTAATGCGATTAGCATGAGGTTGTAAGTAACAAGAACATTTCCCAGGACCTAGACATATCTGATATTGGCAGAAAGCTTATATTCTTGTTAATCTAACTGCATTGTCCAATTCACAGTAGCTATTACAGTGAAAGAATACCATGCTATTGTTTGAGGAGAGTGCACAGTTTTGAACATGAGAAATTATTAATAAACACACTAGGCACATTTGGGCAGTCTTGATACAACATTTTGAACAGAAATGCAACGGTTCATTGGATCAGACAAAAACGTTGCACGTGCACTGCTGCCAGCTAGTGGCCAATATATAAATTACACCTGGACTGGAATAATAAATCAAATCAAATTTATTTATATAGCCCTTCGTACATCAGCTGATATCTCAAAGTGCTGTACAGAAACCCAGCCTAAAACCCCAAACAGCAAGCAATGCAGGTGTAGAAGCATGTAGAAGCATAATACATTAATGCCTTTCTCTTGCATTTCAAAGATGATGGTACAAAAGAATTCAACAAAAGTTTTTTTTTTTCTTTGTCTTATCTTTTACCAGTTCTAATGTGTTATATTCTCCTACATTCCTTTCATATTTCCACAAACTTCAAAGTGTTTCCTTTCAAATGGTACCTAGAAAATGCATATCATTGCTTCAGGGCCTGAGCTACAGGCAGTTAGATTTGGGTATGTCATTTTAGGCGAAATTGAACAAAAGGGGCCGATCCTTATTAACTGACTTACCCAGTTAAATAAAGGTTAAATAAAAAATATATATAATAATTGAGGATGAATACTACCAGTCATATCTGAGCTGCAGGTTGATATGGGATACATCCCAAATGACACCCCATTCCCTACATTAGGGATGGGCAACTGGCGGCCCGCAGCCTCCCTTTTGAAGTCCCTCAAATCAAAAAATATTATATACAGTACCAATCAAAAGTTTGGACACACCTACTCATTTAAGTGTTTTTCTTTATTTTTTAAAACTATTTTCTACATTGTAGAATAATAGTGAAGACATCAAAATTATGAAATAACATATATTGAATCAAGTAGTAACCAAATCAAACGAATATATTATATTATATTTGAGATTCTTCAAAGTATACACCCTTTGCCTTGAGTGACAGCTTTGCACACTCTTGGCATTCTCTCAACCAGCTTCATGAAGTAGTCACCTGGAATGCATTTCAATTAACAGGTGTGCTTTGTTAAAAGTTAAGTTGTGGAATTTCTTTCCTTCCTAATGCGTTTAAGCCAATCAGTAGGGGTGGTATTCAGAAGATGCCCTATTTGGTAAAAATGGCAAGAATAGCTCAAATAAGCAAAGAGAAACAACAGTCCATCATTACTTTAAGACATGAAGGAAAGTCAATGCAGAACATTTCAAGAACCTGTCACTCCCTGACCTTAGAGATCATTTTTATGTCTCTATTTTGGTTTGGTCAGGGTGTGAGTTGGGGTGGGCATTCTATGTTTTGTGTTCTATGTTTTCTATTTCTTTGTGTTTGGCCGGGTATGGTTCTCAATCAGGGACAGCTGTCTATTGTTGTCTCTGATTGGGAACCATGCTTAGGTGCCCTTTTTTCCCACCTGTGTTTGTGGGAGGTTGACTTTGTTTAGAGTACTTTGCTTGTGAGCTTCACGGTTGTTTTTGTAGTGTTTATTGTTTTGTTTGGCGTCATTTGGATGAATAAAGAAAATGTACGCTCACAACGCTGCACCTTGGTCCGCTCCTTCCAACAGCCATGACAGATCCTCCCACCACCAAAGGACCAAGCAGCGTGGTGAAAGGGACTCCTGGACAGGTGAGCAGCGCTACCTGGAGTATGAGACAACCTGGGAGGAGATAGAGAGGTGGTCGGTCGACCCAGGGAGAGTGCCGGAGCCCGCCTGGGATTCTCTAGAACAGTGCGAGGAGGGATACCGGAGAATGGAGTTGGCGACACAAAAACAGCTGGCAAGGAAGCCCGAGAGGCAGCCCCCAAATTTTTTTAGGGGGGCACACAGGGAGTGTGGCAGAGTCAGGTAGTAGACCTGAGCCAACTCCCCGTGCTTACCGTGGCGAGCATGAGACTGGTCAGGCCCCGTGCTATGGGGTGATGCTCACGGTGTCGAGGCGGAGCATTCACGGGCCGGTGTGCTCGGTGCCAGCGTCCCACATTTGCAGGGTGGAAGCTGGCATCCAGCCAGAACGGATGGGGCCAGCTCTGCGCTCGAGACCCCCAGTGCACCTCCACGGCCCAGTGTATCCGGTGCCTCGGCCAAGGAAGAGTCCTCCTGGATGTCTCCCCAGCCTGGTGAGTCCGGTGCCTGCTCCCAGAGCCAGGTCTCCTGTATGTCTCCCCAGCCTGGTGAGTCCTGTGCCTGCCTCCTGTCCGGCGCTGCCAGAGTCGCCCTCCTATCCGGCGCTGCCAGAGTCGCCCTCCTGTCCGGCGCTGCCAGAGTCGCCTTCCTGTCCGACGCTGCCAGAGTCGCCCTCCTGTCCGGCGCTGCCAGAGTCGCCCTCCTGTCCGGCGCTGCCAGAGTCGCCCTCCTGTCCAGCGCTGCCAGAGTCGCCCTCCTGTCCCGCGTTGCCAGAGTCACCCTCCTGTCCGGAGCTGCCAGACTCGCCCTCCTGTCCGGGGCCCGCGGCAAGGGTCTCCAGTCCGGGGTCGGACTGGAGACTGGCCGTTCCAGAGGCGCCACCTAAGTGGGCCAAACCTGAGGTGGAGCGGGGTCCACGTCCCGCACCAGAGCCACCACCGTGGATAGATGCCCAGGAACTTCAGGAAAGAGTGCTGGCAGACAATATCACTTTTGGGAATGTGAATATGGTCAGCACAACAACAATTGCCAGAGTACCCAGAACCTCCCCTATAGGTTTAGGTTTTGCGGCCGGAGTCCGCACCTTTGGGGGGGGGGAGGGGGGGTTACTGTCACGTTCTGACCTTAGTTCCTTTGTTATGTCTTTGTTTTAGTATGGTCAGGGAGTGAGTTGGGTGGGTTGTCCTCCGATCCTTCTCGCTACTCCTCCTCAGAAGAGGAGGACGAGATCCGTTACAGAAACACCCACCACCAAAGGACCAAGCAGCGTGGTCAGAAGAGGAGGACAAGATCCGTTACAATAATTCACTGTATCACAATTCCAGTGGGTCAGAAGTTTACATACACTAAGTTGACTGTGCCTTTAAACAGCTTGGAAAATTCCAGAAAATTATGTCATGGCTTTAGAAGCTTCTGATAGGCTAATTGACATAATTTGAGTCAATTGGAGGTGTACCTGTGGATGTATTTCAAGGCCTACCTTCAAACTCAGTGCCTCTTTGCTTGACATCATGGGAAAATCAAAAGAAATCAGTCAAGACCTCAGAAAAAAATTGTAGACCTCCAGAAGTCTGGTTCATCCTTGGGAGCAATATCCAAATTCCTGAAGGTACCATGTTCATTATTGCAAACATTAATACACAAGTATAAACTACATGGGACCAAGCAGCCATCATACCGCTCAGGAAGGAGACGCGTTCTGTCTCTTAGATACTTTGGTGTGAAAAGTGCAAATCAATCCCAGAACAACAGCAAAGGACCTTGTGAAGATGCTGGAAACAGGTACAAAAGTATCTATATCCACAGTAAAACGAGTCCTATATCGACATAACTTGAAAAGCCACTCAGCAAGGAAGAAGCCAGTGCTCTAAAACCGCCATTAAAAAGCCAGACTACAGTTTGCAACTGCACATGGGGACTAAGATCATCCTTTTTGGAGAAATCTCCTCTGGTCTGATGAACAAAAATAGAACTGTTTGGCCATAATGACCATCGTTATGTTTGGAGGAAAAAGGGGGAGGCTTGCAAGCCGAAGAACACCATCCCAACCATGAAGGACGGGGGTGGCAGCATCATGTTGTGGGGGTGCTTTGCTGCAGGAGGGACTGGTGCACTTCACAAAATAGATGGCATCATGAGGAAAGAAAATTATGTGGATATATTGAAGCAACATCTCAAGACATCAGTCAGGAAGTTAAAGCTTGGTCACAAATGGGTCTTCCAAATGGACAATGACCCCAAGCATACTTCCAAAGTTGTGGCAAAATGGCTTAAGGACAACAAAGTCAAGGTAATGGAGTGGCCATCACAAAGCCCTGACCTAAATCCCGTAGAATGTGTGGGCAGAACTGAAAATATGTGTGCGAGAAAGGGGGCCTACAAACCTGACTCAGTTACACCAGCTCTGTCAGGAGGAATGGGCCAAAATTCACTCAATTTAATGTGGGAAGCTTGTGGAAGGCTACCCAAAACATTTGACCCAAGTTAAACAATTTACAGGCAATGCTACCAAATACTAATTGAGTGTATGTTAACTTCTGACCCACTGGGAATGTGTTGAAATAAATAAAAGCGCAAATAAATAATTCCCTTGTCACGCCCTGGTCAAAGTATTTTGTGTTTATCTTTATGTATTTGGTCAGGCCAGGGTGTGGCATGGGTTTTTTGTAATTGTGGTGTGTTTGTCTTGGGGTTTTGGTGGTGGTATTGGGATTGTAGCTTAGTGGGTTGTCTAGCAAGGTCTATGGCTGTCTGGAGTGGTTCTCAATCAGAGGCAGGTGCTTATCGTTGTCTCTGATTGGGAACCATATTTAGGCAGCCATATTCTTTGAGTTTGTCGTGGGTGATTGTCCTTAGTGTCTTACTTGTACTCTCTGTTAGTTTGCACTAGATAGGCTGTTTTCGGTTTTCATTACGTTTATTGTTTTGTAGTGTTTAGTGTTTAGTCGTGTTTAGTGTTTAGTCGTGTTTACGTTTTGTTTAATAAATATGGATCGCAATCGACACGCTGCAGTTTGGTCCGACTCTCCTTCATCACCACTAGAAAACCGTTACAGAATCACCCACCACCAACGGACCAAGCAGCGTGTTAACAGGCAGGAACCACAGGAGAGGCAACAGAGGCAGCAGCAGCAGGAGCAGCAGCAGCTGCAGTGGGAGAGGCTGCACCACTTGGAGAAATGGACATGGGAGGAAGAACTGGACGGTAAAGGACCCTGGGCTCAGCCTGGAGAATATCGCCGCCCCAAGGAAGAACTGGAGGCGGCGAAAGCTGAGAGGCGCAGATATGAGGAGGCAGCACGGCGTAGCGGATGGAAGCCTGAGAATCAGCCCCAAAAATTTCTTGGGGGGGGGCTCAGGGAGAGTGTGGCAGAGTCAGGAGTCAGACCTGAGCCAACTCTCCCTGTTTATCGTGAGGAGCCAAGGAGGAGACCAGAACCAGAGACTGTGAAGGAGTTAATGGGGAAATTGGAGGAGAGAGAAATGAGGGAGTTGCTGTGTTGGTGCTTTTTGTATGGAATTCGCCCGACGGAACGTGTTGGGGATTTGATGGCACCTGGGTTAGCGCTCCATACTCGTCCTGAGGTGCGTGTTAGTCGGCTGGTGAAGTTGGTGCCAGCCTCACGCACCAGGCCTCCTGTGCACATCCCTAGCCTTGCACATCCTGTGCCAACACTGCTCTCAAGATCTCCAGTACGCCTTCACGGTCTAGCCCATCCTGTGCCACCTCCACACTCCAGTCCTCCGGTAGCAGCTCCCCGCTCCAGGCTTCCTGTGCGTGTCCTCGATCCAGTACCACCAGTTCCAGCACCATGCACCAGGCCTTCAGTGTGCCTCGCCTGTTCAGCGCAGCCAGCGCTTTTCTCCTCTCCTGCGCTGCTGGAGTCTCCCGCCTGTTTAGCGCAGCCAGAGCCTTTCTCCTCTACAGCGCTGCCGGATCCTCCCGCCTGTTCAGCGCAGCCAGAGCCTTCCTCCTCTACAGCGCTGCCGGAGCCTCCCGCCTGTTTAGCGCAGCCAGAGCCTTTCTCCTCTCCTACGCTGCCGGAGTCTCCCGCCTGTTCAGCGCAGCCAGAGCTGCCAGCCTGCATGGAGAAGCCAGAGCTGCCAGCCTGCATGGAGCAGCCAGAGCTGTCAGTCCGCATAGAGCAGCCAGAGCTGTCAGTCCGCATAGAGCAGCCAGAGCTGTCAGTCTGCATGGAGCAGCCAGAGCTGTCAGTCTGCATGGAGCAGCCAGAGATGTCAGTCTGCATGGAGCAGCCAGAGATGTCAGTCTGCATGGAGCAGCCAGAGCTGTCAGTCTGCATGGAGCAGCCAGAGCTGCCAGTCTGCAAGGAGCAGCCAGAGCTGTCAGTCTGCATGGAGCAGCCAGAGCTGTCAGTCTGCATGGAGCAGCCAGAGCTGCCAGTCTGCATGAAGCATCCAGTCTGCATGGAGCAGCCAGAGCTGTCAGTCTGCATGGAGCAGCCAGAGCTGCCAGTCTGCATGGAGCAGCCAGAGCTGCCAGTCTGCATGAAGCAGCCAGAGCTGTCAGTCTGCATGGAGCAGCCAGAGCTGCCAGTCTGCATGGAGCTGCCAGTCTGCAAGGAGCAGCCAGAGCTGTCAGTCTACATGAAGCAGCCCGAGCTGCCAGTCTGCATGAAGCAGCCAGTCTACATGGAGCAGCCAGAGCTGCCAGTCTGCATGAAGCAGCCAGAGCTGTCAGTCTGCATGGAACAGTCAGAGCTGTCAGTCTGCATAGAGCAGCCAGTCTGCATGGAGCTGCCAGTCTGCATGGAGCTGCCAGTCTGCATGGAGCTGCCAGTCTGCAAGGAGCTGTCAGTCTGCACGGAGCTGTCAGTCTGCACGGAGCTGTCAGTCTGTAAGGAGCTGCCAGTCTGCAAGGAGCTGCCAGTCAGCACGGAGCCGCCAGAGCGGTCAGTCTGTAAGAAGCCGCCAGAGCTGTCAGCCTATATGGAGCAGCTAGTGCCGCCAGTCTGCCCAGCGCCGCCAGTGCCCCCAGTCTGCCCAGCGTCGCCAGTCTGCCCAGCGCCGTCAGTCTGCCCAGCATCGCCAGTCTGCCCAGCATCGCCAGTCTGCCCAGCGTCGTCAGTCTGCCCAGCGTCGTCAGTCTGCCCAGCACCGCCAGTCTGCCCAGCACCGCCAGTCTGCCCAGCGCCGCCAGTCTGCCCAGCGTCGCCAGTCTGCCCAGCATCGCCAGTCTGCCCAGCGCCGCCAGTCTGCCCAGCGCCGCCAGTCTGCCCAGCGCCGCCAGTCTGCCAGCGCCGCCAGATCTGCCAGTCAGCCAGACTCTTCCAGATCTGCCAGTCAGCCAGACTCTTCCAGATCTGCCAGTCAGCCAGACTCTTCCAGATCTGCCAGTCAACCAGACTCTTCCAGATCTGCCAGTCAACCAGACTCTTCCAGATCTGCCAGTCAACCAGACTCTTCCAGATCTGCCAGTCAACCAGACTCTTCCAGATCTGCCAGTCAGCCAGGATCTGCCAGTCAGCCAGGATCTGCCAGTCAGCCAGGATCTGCTGAAACCACCAGCCAGCCAGGAGCTGGTAGATCTATCTACCTGCCTGAGCTTCCTCTCACTCCTGAGCTTCCTCTCACTCCTGAGCTTCCTCTCACTCCTGAGCTTCCTCTCACTCCTGAGCTTCCTCTCACTCCTGAGCTTTCTCTCACTCCCGAGCTTCCCCTCAGTCCCGAGCTGCCTCGGTCCCGAGCTGTCCTTCAGTCCCGATCTGCTCCTCAGTCCAGTGGGGTTCTGGGTGGGGAATACTAGGCCATGGTCGGCGGCGAGGGTGGACTATCCAGGGACGAAGGGAGAGGGGACTAAGACATTAAAGGAGTGGGGTCCACGTCCCGCGCCGGAGCCGCCACCATGGACAGACGCCCACCCGGACCCTCCCTATTGTTTTGAGGTGCGTTCGGGAGTCCGCACCTTAGGGGGGTTCTGTCACGCCCTGGTCAAAGTATTTTGTGTTTATCTTTATGTATTTGGTCAGGCCAGGGTGTGGCATGGGGTTTTTGTAATTGTGGTGTGTTTGTCTTGGGGTTTTGGTGGTGGTATTGGGATTGTAGCTTAGTGGGTTGTCTAGCAAGGTCTATGGCTGTCTGGCGTGGTTCTCAATCAGAGGCAGGTGCTTATCGTTGTCTCTGATTGGGAACCATATTTAGGCAGCCATATTCTTTGAGTTTGTCGTGGGTGATTGTCCTTAGTGTCTTACTTGTACTCTCTGTTAGTTTGCACTAGATAGGCTGTTTTCGGTTTTCATTACGTTTATTGTTTTGTAGTGTTTAGTGTTTAGTCGTGTTTAGTGTTTAGTCGTGTTTACGTTTTGTTTAATAAATATGGATCGCAATCGACACGCTGCAGTTTGGTCCGACTCTCCTTCATCACCACTAGAAAACCGTTACAGAATCACCCACCACCAACGGACCAAGCAGCGTGTTAACAGGCAGGAACCACAGGAGAGGCAACAGAGGCAGCAGCAGCAGGAGCAGCAGCAGCTGCAGTGGGAGAGGCTGCACCACTTGGAGAAATGGACATGGGAGGAAGAACTGGACGGTAAAGGACCCTGGGCTCAGCCTGGAGAATATCGCCGCCCCAAGGAAGAACTGGAGGCGGCGAAAGCTGAGAGGCGCAGATATGAGGAGGCAGCACGGCGTAGCGGATGGAAGCCTGAGAATCAGCCCCAAAAATGTCTTGGGGGGCTCAGGGAGAGTGTGGCAGAGTCAGGAGTCAGACCTGAGCCAACTCTCCCTGTTTATCGTGAGGAGCCAAGGAGGAGACCAGAACCAGAGACTGTGAAGGAGTTAATGGGGAAATTGGAGGAGAGAGAAATGAGGGAGTTGCTGTGTTGGTGCTTTTTGCATGGAATTCGCCCGACGGAACGTGTTGGGGATTTGATGGCACCTGGGTTAGCGCTCCATACTCGTCCTGAGGTGCGTGTTAGTCGGCTGGTGAAGTTGGTGCCAGCCTCACGCACCAGGCCTCCTGTGCACATCCCTAGCCTTGCACATCCTGTGCCAACACTGCTCTCAAGATCTCCAGTACGCCTTCACGGTCTAGCCCATCCTGTGCCACCTCCACACTCCAGTCCTCCGGTAGCAGCTCCCCGCTCCAGGCTTCCTGTGCGTGTCCTCGATCCAGTACCACCAGTTCCAGCACCATGCACCAGGCCTTCAGTGTGCCTCGCCTGTTCAGCGCAGCCAGCGCTTTTCTCCTCTCCTGCGCTGCTGGAGTCTCCCGCCTGTTTAGCGCAGCCAGAGCCTTTCTCCTCTACAGCGCTGCCGGATCCTCCCGCCTGTTCAGCGCAGCCAGAGCCTTTCTCCTCTACAGCGCTGCCCGATCCTCCCGCCTGTTCAGCGCAGCCAGAGCCTTCCTCCTCTACAGCGCTGCCGGAGCCTCCCGCCTGTTTAGCGCAGCCAGAGCCTTTCTCCTCTCCTACGCTGCCGGAGTCTCCCGCCTGTTCAGCGCAGCCAGAGCTGCCAGCCTGCATGGAGAAGCCAGAGCTGCCAGCCTGCATGGAGCAGCCAGAGCTGTCAGTCCGCATAGAGCAGCCAGAGCTGTCAGTCCGCATAGAGCAGCCAGAGCTGTCAGTCTGCATGGAGCAGGTTCTCAATCAGAGGCAGGTGCTTATCGTTGTCTCTGATTGGGAACCATATTTAGGCAGCCATATTCTTTGAGTTTGTCGTGGGTGATTGTCCTTAGTGTCTTACTTGTACTCTCTGTTAGTTTGCACTAGATAGGCTGTTTTCGGTTTTCATTACGTTTATTGTTTTGTAGTGTTTAGTGTTTAGTCGTGTTTAGTGTTTAGTCGTGTTTACGTTTTGTTTAATAAATATGGATCGCAATCGACACGCTGCAGTTTGGTCCGACTCTCCTTCATCACCACTAGAAAACCGTTACATCCCTCTAATATTATTCTGACATTTCACATTTTTAAATTAAAGGGATAATCCTAACTGACCTAAAACAGGGAATTTTTACTAGGATTAAATGTCAGGAATTGTGAAAACTGAGTTTAAATGTATTTGCCTAAGGTGTATGTAAACTCCCAACTTCAACTGTGTACTTTAGTACAGTCAATGAAGTGAAAAGGTGTTATTCTTATTCTATAATGAAATACTGATTTATGTGAAAAATCATTCAAACTTCAAAGAGAAAAGTTCATCATTTATGTAATAAATGATGTTGTTAGTGTTTTTCAGCTCAATGTGTTATGAGTGATAATGTATGCTTTCTGAGTGAGAATTGTTGCCAGTGTTTTGGTCAAACAAGCTTCTTTTGAGACATGTATGAAATATTTTGGTGGTTTGAGTGAGTTTTGGAGGTGAGATTAACTGTTTGGCCAAAATGCATGTTGGTAATGCAGACTGTGTGAAGAGTTTTGAAAAAGTGGCTTCAGTATCGACCGATGCTTGTTTGCAATTTTAAAAAATTGTAAAAACAGCTAAGTCTTCTCTCCGCCCTATGGCTCAACGTGTAGAATTGAAGCAAACTTGCTTTAAAACTGCAGCATATACACCTGCCCTATATAGTGCACTACTTTTCACCAGGCTCTGGTCAAAAGTAGTGCAGTGGAGAATAGGGTGCCATTTGGGACGCACAATGGGCTTTAAGGATGAATCCCGCTGGTGGATTGGCTTTAGACTTAGCTCAGGTGATTACCTTAAACCACTTAAAAACATGCACCACTAAACCGCTCATATCCTCACAACACACATGTAATAGGGTGAGCCGTGTGTTTGTGTGAGAGGCATATTCGCAATATGTAGGGCTCTCTCTTTCTCTCTCTGAATGTTCAGATGAGAGATTTGGTGGTATCATGGAACTAGGGTTAGGACTAGGACTGGGGCTGGTGCGTGGGCTGGATTACAGAGGCTGGGTTATAGTGCTGGGGATGGGGTATAGGGCCGGGGTATGGGGCTGGGGTATAGGGCTGGTGTTGAGGTATGGGGATGGGGCATAGGGCTGGGGTATAGAGATAGGGCTGGGGTATAGGGATGGGGTTGGGGTATGGGGATGGGGCTGGGGTGTAGGGCTGGGGTATAGGGATGGAGATGGGGTATAGGGCTGGGGTATAGGGATGGGGTATAGGGATGGGGTATAGGGATGGGGTATAGGGCTGGGGTATAGGGTTGGGGCTGGAGCTGGGGCTGGGGTAGAGGGCTGGGGTTTAGGGATGGGGTATAGGGCTGGAGATGGGGTTTAGGGATGGGGCTGGGGTATAGGGATGGGGTATAAGGCTGGGGATGGGGTAAAGTGCTGGGGTATAGGGCTGAAGATGGGGTATAAGGCTGGGTATGGGGTATAAGGCTAGGGATAGGGTATAGGGTATATGGCTGGGGAATAAGGCTGAGGCTGGGGATGGGGTATGGGCTAGGGTATAGGGCTGAGGCTGGTGTATAGGGCTGGGGTATAGGGCTGGGGTATAGGGCTGGGGATAGGGTACAGAGCTGGGGTATAGGGATGAGGCTGGGTTATAGGGCTGGGGCTGGGGTATAGGGCTGGGGTGTAGGGCTGGGGGTGGGGTATAGGGCTGGGTGTGGGGTATAGGGCTGGGGTATAGGGCTGGGGTATAGGACTGAGGCTGGGGTATATGGCTGGGGTGTAGGGCTGGGGATGGGGTATATGGCTGGGGAATAGGGCTGGGGTATAGGGCTGGGGATGGGGTTTAGGGCTGGGGTATAGGGATGGGGCTGGGGTAGAGGGCTGGGGTTTAGATTGGGGTATAGGGCTGGAGATGGGGTTTAGGGATGGGGATGGGGTATAGGGATGGGGTATAAGGCTGGGGATGGGGTAAAGTGCTGGGGTATAGGGCTGAAGATGGGGTATATGGCTGGGTTTGGGGTATAGGGCTAGGGATAGGGTATAGGGTATATGGCTGGGGAATAAGGCTGAGGCTGGGGATGGGGTATAGGGCTAGGGTATAGGGCTGAGGCTGGGGTATAGGGCTGGGGTATAGGGCTGGGGTATAGGGCTGAGGCTGGGGTATAGGGCTGGGGATAGGGTACAGAGCTGGGGTGTAGGGATGAGGCTGGGGTATAGGGCTGGGGCTGGGTTATAGGGCTGGGTTATAGGGCTGGGGTATAGGGCTGGGGCTGGGTTATAGGGCTGGGGTGTAGGGCTGGGGCTGGGTTATAGGGCTGGGTTATAGGGCTGGGGTATAGGGCTGGGGTATAGGGCTGAGGCTGGGGTATAGGGCTGGGGATAGGGTACAGAGCTGGGGTGTAGGGATGAGGCTGGGGTATAGGGCTGGGGCTGGGTTATAGGGCTGGGGATGGGGTATAGGGCTGGGGATGGGGTATAGGGCTGGGGTATAGGGCTGGGGGGCTATAGGGCTGGGGTATAGGACTGAGGCTGGGGTATATGGCTGGGGAATAAGGCTGAGGCTGGGGATGGGGTATGTGGCTAGGGTGTAGGGCTGAGGCTGGGGTATAGGGCTGGGGTATAGGGCTGAGGCTGGGGTATAGGGCTGGGGATAGGGTATAGGGCTGGGGTAGGGTCAGCTGGGCTAGGGATAGGCTGTATAGGGTGAGGCTGGGGTATATGGCTGGGGAATAAGGCTGAGGCTGGGGATGGGGTAGGGCTGTGGCTAGGGTATAGGGCTGAGGCTGGGGTATAGGGCTGGGGTATAGGGCTGAGGCTGGGGTATAGGGCTGGGGATAGGGTATAGGGCTGGGGGGCTATAGGGCTGGGGTATAGGGCTGGGGTATAGGACTAAGGCTGAGGCTGGGGTATGTGGCTAGGGCTGAGGCTGGGGTATAGGGCTGGGCTGAGGCTGGGGTATATGGCTGGGGAATAGGACTGGGGTATAGTGCTGGGGTATAGGGCTGGGGTATAGGACTGGGGTATGGGGCTGGGGTATAGGGCTGGGGATGGGGTATAGGGATGGGGTATAGGACTGAGGTATAGGGCTGGGGATGGGGTGTAGGGCTGGGGCTGGGGTGGTTCAGGCCTTGGAGGTTGGGGGTTGGGGAGAGGATTAGCTAGGGCCAGTTGGATCATTTTACAGCCGGCGAACCCCCCAGTCTCCTGGACAATGAGGATTAAACTTCTCTTGTTCTTCAACTCTGAAAACGGCAGGACGACAAAGACACTATTCCTCATGGGTCTCTGGCTGGGAGCTCGGAGAGAGGGGGGATGAAGACAGAGGGGAGGAGGGAGAACGGAGGATGGGGAAGAGATGGAGTATTGTGTCCATCCCAAAATTAATCCCTCCACAATTTCCTCCGGGTTGCTAAAGTGAGATATGAGTCAGACGTGGCTAATGAAACGCTGAAGTCATCTTAAAAGGAGGATGATAAAAGCAGACATTAAACTAAGTGAGCTCGTCATTAGCTGTTTCATTAAAGGGGATCGGGGAGTCTGTGTGCTCCTGTTGCAATCGGAGAGGGAGATTAATCAATTAATTATGTTCCAATAATGCTCCTCTCACACCCGAGTCTTCTTGTTCTTATCCAACGAACAACCTTTTGGATCAAGTACTTCTTGATGTGGGCTGTAAGTGTAGACTACCACTCAGGACCTCTCAGGGGACTCTCCTCTTTCGTGCCACTTTAGGTGTGACAATTACACCAAGGAGAGACACATGCGTAGGTGACAAATCAAAAATAGTGGTATGGTCACTGATACATACAGTATGAAGGAATCTGAAAAAGTCACAGTTTTAGGACAAATACAGTCCTCACTTTCTCACTTTGCCAGATTCCCTTTCTCACCAGGAAATATAAAAAAGATACCTGTTTTTTTATTTTACTAGGCAAGTTAGTTAAAAGAACATATTCTAATTTACAATGACAGCTTAGGAACAGTGGGTTAACAGCCTTGTTCAGGGGAAGGACAACAGATATTTATCTTGTCAACTCTGGGATTTGATCTAGCAACCTTTTGATTACTGGCCCAGCACTCTAACTACTAAGCTACCTACCACCCCAACTGTCTGTTGTGCAGTATATTCTTGCAGCCTCCTGTAAACAATAGGTGTTATACGATTAATAAATCCAGGATTATTCATTGTCGGGGATTGGTACTGAGACTAAGTATTGAGTGTGGTCATAGCCTGAGGGGTGCTGAATTGGGCTCGCTATGTGGCAGGGTGTCAGCCTAAAGAGCAGCTAGTGGGCTCAAAATGTTGCAGGGTTTAATTGCCTTCTTCTTCTTCTTCTTCTCATCGCCTTGTGCTACAGTTGCATAAACGCTTCTTTGTCTAACGATTTGAATTTGATTTAAATTGAGGGCGAGAAAGAGAGTGATTGAGAGAGAGGGAGAAAAAATACAGGGACTGTCTCTAGGGATTTCATCTCCATCTTGGCTCCTGTTCTGTTTCTCTGGGAAGACAGGAGGGAGAGAGGAAAGGAGAGGAGGGTGAGACTGAGGACGAGTTCAGGGTTGGAATAGGAGAAGGGTTAAGGGAGGGGCCTATCTGCAAAAAGGCCTTTTTACTTTTCAGAGGGCGAGACAAATAGCAAAAGAAAAGAGTCTCCTGGCCTCTTGGATGCAGTGTCAACCCTCATCAGTGTCTGGTCTGGCAGCTCTGCTCGTACTGCAGGCACCAGCTCACAATGGAGGGCAGCAATGGCCGCCACACCTCTCACATCTTATCAACGTCCTCCTGGACAGGTCCAATCGAGGAGCGGGCAGTAGCAGGCTAGAGGTGCTCCAGGTTCAGGAGGCATTTTTGAGTGGCCGTGAATTTGTTTCGATTCTTGATTGGGAATATTTCAGTACAGATTTGACTGAAATATTGATATTTCAGCATAGAGACAGTTTATGATACTTGTGCGGTAGAATTTTAAGATTTTATGAGGTTATGTGTTTATGCAAGGTGTTTTTTAAAAGATGGTAATAGAAGGGACCAACAGTTGGGGATATAGAGGAATTATATTTTTGTAGGCAAACACATATAAACCGCTCAACGAACGTGAGGAACAAGCCATGATCCTCGAAGTCACTCACTAACAAACGTGAGCAACAAGGCTTGATCCTTAAAGACTCCGCCAGTCCCCCAAAAAATCCAGACTCTGAATAGACACCCCCCTAAATCACATTGTTGAACAAATCCTGTATTAAAAGCGAAGAGTTAGTCTGTGTTTATTCTTTCTCTTGAAGACTTTAGTTAAGCTAGTGCCTCCGCCACTTCGGAGGCTTCTTCTTCTATGTCTGAGTAATCCTTTTCTTGATGCTGATTGGCTGAAGCCAAGGGGGCCATCTTTTTCACACGCTTCCTTACGGAATTCCTCCCCCAAGCCAGTGTTTACCCGTCACCAGACAATGGTCTGCTACTGGCAATTAAACAGCATTTTCGGAGGAATCCGTGGCACTGGCCTAATGGCATTACTGTTGGACGATTCAATCCCTGAATAGTCAACAGGATTTTGCCTCTCACCGGGAAAATACTGCTTCATCGAATTAGCCGTATTACATAGCTTTACCCAGGCTTATGATTCAGGGTTCACAGATTACTGCTCCTCAAAAGATGGCGGGAGAAGAGAGTGGTAGGCCGGAGGAGTGATGTGTGTGTGTATAAGTCTGTCTGTCTGTGTGTGTGTGTGTGTGTGTGTGTGTGTGTGTGTGTGTGTGTGTGTGTGTGTGTGTGTGTGTGTGTGTGTGTGTGTGTGTGTGTGTGTGTGTGTGTGTGTGTGTGTGTGTGTGTGTGTGTGTGTGTGTGTGTGTGTGTGTGTGTGTGTGTGTGTGTTGGGGGATGACTACTAGACCTTAACAAGTAAGCAAGCCTGGATCCTCAGAACCAAAATTTCTTCCAAGAAAGCATTTTAAGACCCTTGTTTGTGCATAAACACAAACAGACACGCTCCATTTTCTTGCTCACTGGTCCATCTCATTGTTATTTGTTTTGGGTTTGGTTTGTTCACTGTTTTGAAGGAAATTCTTAATCAGTTATGAATGTGTAGGATGTGATGAGGTTTGAACAGTGCAGACAAATGAACAACCTATGCGAGCTGCCCACTCCACTCCCTCTCTTTTTACACACAAACACACCTTTGCAACACCATGCCAACTCAACTACACCAAGTTTGCCTTGCAGAGAATGGGACAGTCTCGTTAGGACACACTCACCCACAGGCACACACACCGTACGCACGAGGCAAACCGCACATGGTGACCTCTGACCTTTAGTGGGTCAGGTCGTCCGGGCCGGGCGGCTCGTAGAACCGGGAGAACCGGCCAAGTCCATTATCTCACAATGAAGGGCTAATTAGTGTGTTAGCAAGCCTCAAATCACACAGCAACAGACTGCCTGGCTGTCTCTGTGCTCCTCTCTCTCCTCCCACCCAACATCCTAATTACTCCTTTATTCTCCCTCTGTTTCTCTCCCTCCATTTCACTCTTCCTCTCTCGTTGTCGTTCCTAACTCTCTCGTTCTCTGCCTCTGCCCATTTCACACATAAAAGCTGGATGCTAATTGCCTGCTATGGAAATATTGGGCATGTGATTAACAGTGCAGTGTGCCCACACTGTGTTTGGCTGGTCTGGCCTGGGTCTTGCTGGCTGTACAGGGTGGCGTGGAGCCAGTGTACCAACCAGGAGTCTTGCTGGCTGTACAGGGTGGCGTGGAGCCAGTGTACCAACCAGGAGTCTTGCTGGCTGTACAGGGTGGCATGGAGCCAGTGTACCAACCAGGAGTCTTGCTGGCTGTACAGGGTGGTGTGGAGCCAGTGTACCAACAAGGAGTCTTGCTGGCTGTATAGGGTGGCGTGGAGCCAGTATACCAACAAGGAGTCTTGCTGTCTGTACAGGGTGGCGTGGAGCCAGTATACCAACAAGGAGTCTTGCTGGCTGTAGAGGGTTGACACTGTTTCTTAAGCCATTCATATCTTGGGCAATATTCAGGGTAGTCATGCTGGCAAGTCTGATAATTCATCAAACCATTCTGCTCAAAATATGTGCTATTAGCAGAAGTGTATGTAAAGTGTTCTTTAGGATGACTATACAAATGCATATGCCCCATATACATTATTTTCCTAATTAAAATTGGTGGCCTATTACCTTATCAAACATAGACCATCAAATATTGGACAACGCATTGGTAGTGTCATGGCTTTAGGCAGTATTGGTATTAAACACATACTGAAAATCTTCTTGTGGCCTCTATTCAAAACAAACACTTTTCTGTTTCGATTACTATGAGGAAGAAGAATCTACATGAAATTTCGGGCAAGCAATTATCAGTTCCGCATTTTGTAGTAATAGCGGGAAGTCTGGCTATGTATTGAAAGCATTGGGGATAAATGAGTTCATGATTGCTTAAAATAACATTATTTTATGATATGGATGTATAGTTGTGTTATGAGTAGTGTGGGGAGACTTTTATTAACCTACATCTGTTCTTTTCTCCTCACTTCTCCAACCCCCCTTTCTCAATATGGCAGTTATTTAAAAGTAATGAGAGGACATGCATTTTTTTTGACAAGACAGGACATTATTATCTACTAACTAGGCATTTAACAACAAGGGTCAACATTAATAGACTTCTAGGATCACAATAAGATATGTTAATGTGTATGTAAATGAGGCCTGATGTGAACTGGGAGAATTTCCATCTTGCCTAACCCCGTAGCATGTCTCTACATCATTTGCCCTCTAACCCTTTTCTACTTCTCTATTAAAACAGCAAAGGGCTTCCTGGGTCAGTTTTATTTTTCATCACAGTTTCTTTCTTTCCCTCTGCATACATATGCACTTGCTTAACCCCTCGTTAACTTCCTTTCTTTTGCTAGCTCTATGTCTATGCTGTAAAAAACAGTGATGTTTGATAGTTTTCAGAATTATTTTTGCAATAGAGTTATACTAAATTTTTAATATTATCTTTGTAGTTATAGAAAGCTAAACTTATTGCCAGTGAAGAAACTTGATATAATAGTGCCCAAAATTCTTGGAAATATTTTTCCTTAATGAATTATCTAGTTCTGACCTCTGCCTTGTTGTTGGAGTGATCCAACCAACTCTTGGAGGATCTCGCAATACACTCAGACATCTTTCAAAGACTTTCAGTTTGCACTGGGTCCCCTCTGCGCTTTGGCCGAACAGTTGGATAAAGAGTGAAGTCTGGTTTTCCCAATGGTGGGAGCCTTGAATGTTTGGGTAGTGTTTCGAGTGGTGGGAGTGGTGGATGGGGGGGGGGCAGTTCGGCTGTTCAAAGGCTGCCTTTTTGCATTGTTGGTCAGTAGGGATTAGGACCTTCCATGCTGCAGAATATCCCCTCTAATTAAAAAGGATAAGGAGGCCGAGAAATGGTGAGGGGCACAGGAGGAAGAGACAAGAGAGGGAAAGGGGAGAGCAAATTTGGAGAGAAAAGAAAGAATAGAAACAAAAACTGTTTTCAGTGTCACTCCTGCAGCCAGACCCAACGATTCAGCCTGGATTAACTTTACACTCCTCCTCCCTCTCTCCATCTCTCTCTCCATCTTTGTTTTCCACCCCTGCTCTTTTTCTACCTTTGTTCATCTGTTTTGTTTCTCTTTTATTCTCTTTCCCTCTGTTTTTAATCCTAAATGAAACCACAAATGATGCTATATTAGCCTAATTATAAAGCTGTTTATTTGGACTTTAGCTGCTAGCTCACCATCCATTTGAGAGTTACGTAAAATAATACAATAAAATAAAGCTAAAATTCAAGCCTTTTCCATGACCTGCAAAAACAAGCTTCATAGAACTTGAGCTACATGCAACTCTAAGTTTGTGTTTGAAACAATAAAACCTGTGTCTGTGTGTGTGTGTGTGTGTGTGTGTGTGTGTGTGTGTGTGTGGGAGGGGGGGGGGTCATTGCCTCCAGATGCTAAGCGTCAGTAGGTGGGCTGTTTGCTGTCAGGATATCAGGGTGTGTTTTTGTTTGGCCCTCCTCCATCCCTCCCCCTCCCTCTCACTCTGGGGGTCCTGGCCCTCCAGGGACCAGAACCTGAAAACTACTGCCCGGGTTTAAGGCCTCTCGTGGGCATAACACTACCCACAAGCCCTGGGAGGTTAACGAGGTACCAGCAGGGACGAGGCATTCCAACCTCCCACAGACACTCGTATGGATTATGTTTATTATGTATATATAGTTATCTTCTTAATATATGTATTTTTCTGTATTTTGAGTAATGTTGTAGCTATAAGATCTCCCAACTAATCACCTAATAATAGTAGAAGTAATTGTTAGTAGTTTGAATTAGTCCCTTGGGCCTAGCTGTCAATCATCTGACTCCACCCCTGTAGTTAGGGAGACTGCAAAGGGGAGAAAAGATGGATGACTTTTCTACTTTTGCCAGGTAAGTTGACAATGTAAGAACAGTCTTAATGGTAGGAACCAGGAATGAATACATTCTCACCTGATCTTACCTGAGTGGCAGTGAAGAGGAGTGAAGATGATAGAATGAGTCAATCAGACGCTGGAAACGGGATGAGTAACAGATACTGAAGCTTCATAACTACTGCGTTTAAATGTAACCACCTGCTGTATTAACAAGTAATGACGACTCAATATTTATGCCGAACCTATCAATACTTTGAATACTTTTATGTCGCCAACACGTTATAACATTGTAGCTGTATGGTGCAGATGGTGTGTGTGTGTGTGTGTGTGTGTGTGTGTGTGTGTGTGTGTGTGTGTGTGTGTGTGTGTGTGTGTGTGTGTGTGTGTGTGTGTGACAGATGGGGTGAGTGAGTAGGCCAAGACATCGATCTGACCTTGAGCTGGACAGCTGAATGACATTGAACTGAACTATGACATCATTGATATGGATTTAGTATACAATATATTGAATGTGTTCTTCAAACCATATAAGACAACAATAATTTGATAAATGTATTTATAGTGATGAGTAATAACACTGTTATTAGAATATTATTATTATTATGTTTATTATTATAGCAGTAATACATTAGATACAGTTGACTGGGACCCTATCATGCATGTATGGAGCTTTACTTTGAGCCATTCCCAGTCCCACGATTCTTAAAGTCCCCAATTCGTTCTCCCTAGCAGCAGGAGAAACCGTGACTCCTTCAATTGGACGGGAGTCAGAGGGAGGGCATATTGCCACAGACGTTAACAAGCGCGTTCACCTTTTACAATCAGAGCCCCGTTTAGCTCGAGCGCTCCCCGGGGCTATGCGATATTTACCGATGAATTATGTATCAGAGCTCGAGATGAAAGGCGACAGCGTGAGCCACGAGCAATATGGCTTCACTCATCTGAGAGACATGGGAAACGAAATATTAGAGATATTAGTTGTTTATTTAATCATTTAGGGTTCTCTTCAAAATATAATGAAGGCGAAGGACTATATGCGATAATAAATTGAATAGCATTCCATATTTCACTTGAATTTGAAAGCGTTTGAAAGCTTGAATTTGAGGCATACAGCCTAATGTTTAATTTCTAGAGACCACACTCTTGCAAACCAGGCTGGTTCAGGGGCCTGACCTCCATTGATTTAGTTTACTGCATTTATTCATATAGCAGATGGTCATAAACACCGGCTAACTGGTATACTAACACTACTTTTTTCACATAAAGTTATTCGGGTATCATTCAATAAACCACGATTATATTGGCACATTTAAGGAGTAGGCCTATAGGCGCTTTAAAAAGAGATAGAGAAATTACGAATAGACTAAGGCTATTATTTTGCAGAAAATGTTGCACCTAAACGTAGGCTGCTACCAATGCAGTGACAACTAGACAGTGAAAAGAGCACTGGTAACAATTAGCTTGCTGGCTAATCAAATTCAGACGCTAATCCCCACCAAAACGCAACCTGTCCCCTAGGACAAAAACGGGAGAGGGGGAAAGAAAAGGGAGGAGTGGTGGTGTGTGGGGGGGGGGCGTGGGTGAAGAGAAACAAAAAAGTAGCGGTTGTATTCACAGATAAGCTGTGTGAATTCGTTCTTGAAAAAGCCTTTTGAAATATCCCAAAATAGGTTTTTCTCTCTCGAAATTTAAAAAGCTAAAATGACAGTGAGCAAGAAAATATATATTTTGACTGGAAAGGGAATTATTATTATTATTTTTTAAATACAAAAATACGACGAAGAATATTATTTCTGAGGGAATAGCAGGTACATGATGCGTGAATATGTGCGAGAAGGGTGTTGTTTGAGAGAGAGAGAGAGAGAGAGAGAGAGGGAGAGAGAGAGACAGACAGACAGAGAGAGAGAGAGAGAGAGAGAGAGAGAGAGAGAGAGAGAGAGAGAGAGAGAGAGAGAGAGATGAGGGGTGCTGCGTGTGCCAGAGATTTTAAATCTCCCTGAGAGGGTTACATTTACCAAACCGTGACAGTCAAGTCCCCAAGAATGTATATTCCCCTTCCTCGCGGCGAGGCCTGGCTAGAACTTCACCACTTATAAATCAGTGCAGTTGACTAACAAACATGTATGCTTGCATAACAATAATAATTTTGCTAACATTATCGATAAAATCATTTTTAGTTCAAACTAGTTTAAATAAAACAGAAGAAAAACAACAAAACGAAACCAATTAGGCTAAAAATCACGAACGACAATAACTCGAGCAATGCTATTTGCCCTAATATACAGCGGGACTGGTTAATTTGTGTGAAACATTATTGCTATTATTAACTGTTTGATTGCTATTCGATTGTCATCCTCACCTTTGCCATGAAGATAGGGGCGCTGCGGTGGCGCTCGCGGAGTACACGCCAATGGATCATCGTTCATTGGGGCCACGAGCTCTACTCAGGAGACAAGAGGTGGTATTTCTAATGACACTGATAACCATGACATGTTATGGGCTGCGGTGAGGACAGTGGTGAGGACAGTCACAACAAATCCAAAATACATTTTTTAATCAGCCCATTGGTAGCCTATTTCAGGAGACCAACGTCGCATGGAAACGTTCAACATCACTCCACATAATTTCCCTCGCTTATTCCATTAGCTGTCAGGGTTATTTAGCAAATCTCCCTCTGGTTAAAATGATCAACACTCGCTCTGTAGCATATCATCTAAATATTACGCAATATATTGCCCAGAGTATGATTAATAATGACATATTCTGTTTGCCAGAGTAACATTCTATACAGTTATTTCCATTTCATCCATCCATAGAACTGTATTGGCTATCTCTGTCTTGCCAATTTTTTGTAATTCTTTCCTCTTTTGCCATCTTCGGCCCATCTAATTTGTGCTAACCGTGCTAGTCATTTCCAAGCATCTTATATAGGCCTACATATCTCTATCATGTCATTTCTGATCTTTCAACAGTACCAAGTGCTCTTTGTGATGGAAATACCTTCGCATGGAGCGATAATTGTGGAGGCGTGTTTAAAAATAAACTTTTCCCACCCCTCACCTCTCTTGCTCTCTGGCAATGGCGGCTACACTGGAGGCAATACAGCCACTAGCATAACGGGCTACAGAAGGAGAACTCAGAGCATGCTGTAACCCATATTCATCAAGACGAAAATGTTGTTTATGGATGTTGATTGAGAAGAATGTCCACTCAGTGATGGATTTATAGTTTGTTGCCTGCTGGGAAAGCCCAACTGAACTGTTGAAAAGCCCTGCATTTGCAGTTAATATATATATATATATTTAAATGTCACGCTGTTAGCTTAATGATAATAAGATTCTTCTTTTTCTTCTTCTTCTTCTTCTTCTTCTTCTTCTTCTTCTTCTTCTATTCGCATATTATTACCATTATTATTATTATTATTAGTAGTAGTATTATATTAGGCCTATATCTAATATTATAATTAGCCTATTATTATTGTTGTTATTATTATTATGCAGCCTGTATCAGTTTGGGAAAGTGAGTGAGGTTGGGGGAGGTTGTCTGGCAGTCAGCTGGCTTAGTAAATACAATGCCAGTCTTTGTTTTATTTTCGTGACGCAGAAAATTAATCAGCCCGAATGCGGAGCGCTCAGAGTCGCGGCTAGCGTCCTGTAATCAGGGCAGCGCGTGCCGTACGGATTATCTCGTTAATTTCTTTTTTTAAACTTTGTGAAAAAAACAAAAACTTGTGGGCAATAATAATTAATTCTCGGACAGGGTAATTATTATTGAACGGATGTGGAGCAACCGGTAGATGGGTCTGGGTGAAAAAAAGTGACAGATTGAGGCCGGTGGCCGTTACATATAAAAACGTATGAAGTATTGGGATGCGTGCGTGCACGAGAGGAGGAGGGAACTCGCAGTTGCAACTTCGATTCTACAGGTAGGAGCAGATTGGTTCCAATCTAATAGGACCATGGGCTACAACGAAACATTCCAACTATCAACTTGAATGTAACTACTTATGATTTGTTAAATGCAGGCTATTTGATTGGCAAAACGTTTTGTAAGCTTATCCTTTCATAAATAAACAGACATGCATCCTTAGATATTATTACATTGTAATACACTACACCCTGCGATTCTGTGTTTGTGTTTTTGTATATGTAGTTTTTTTATAGGCCAAAGTTCAAATGTAATTTCAATGTAGGTCTCTTTGAAATGTACAATACAAGTGTGCTTGATCAATATGACGCTAGAAAATATTGTTCGCCGTTTGGGGCCAAAATATATAGGCCTAGGCTATATTATTAGGCAGATAGTCTAATAATTACTAACCAAATAATGTTTGTTTCCTCACCATTCAAGTGGATAGTGGGAAAATACATTGTTTCCTTTCTGGGCGATTGATGGCTAGATTGTTGGTTCTTCCAAACGAATGTACATAAGGATTATTGAGGGTTTATTAGACCTAACAGTGTAGGCTACATTTAATATCAAATACGATGTTATTGAATTTATGAAGGGAACATTTTCATTTAGTGTAGAATATTGTTTTATTATAGGAAATAACTCTCTCTAAAAAACAGACTCTCCACCGAATGAGATAAATGTGATCGGTTCTTAATTGCGGAGCAAGTGCTTGTTTGCTTAGATTAAGATAAAGTGTTTTTTGCTAATCAACACTCGTCGATAGTCTCACCACCTAAATCTAATTACCGGGAGCTATTAATTAGGTAGAAATCGCCCAGGGAGTGTCAATAATGTCGGCTCGAATTACAATTATGGAACAGTTTCCCCAAGTTTCTCTCATTTTGCTAAATTGCCGTTCACATTTAAATGTAGAAGGGATTTCGCCCTTTCAGCAGACACATTCTATAGATAGAATGTAAGATGCTGTGGTAGTTTAATTGCCTGAATATGTAGAGCGCTGGGTTTACAGTATTGTCTCTTTTTTTGTCGCCAACGGCTCTTTTGTCATCAGCATTATTTATCTGGTCAACAGTGGGCTTTGTCTTTGCAAATGGCCCCCAATCATGCCGTCTATACTGGAGACAATTAGCTGATGCTAACCTGTGGGTACTATGCTAATGGTGCGCCTTGCCTTTTTGGAGCCCAATGTGTGTGCGCATTTTAACGACAATGTTTTTGTTCTCGAAGAAGGCGTGCTGAAATGATGGGATGTTTTTGGTGCTGGTAGGATGTGGTGATGATGGTGGTGGTGGTGTGTGTGTGTGAGGGGTGGGGGGTAGTAGGTGGCGCAAACGTTTGTAAGACAGACAGAGGATCCTCAGTCCACAAGGACAGCTGGGGGTCTCCGATCTGCTTTAAGAGCGCTGGCGGTGCAGGACGACGCTCATTTTTTAAATTCACCTCGCTGCGTAAAGAGCGCGTAACGCCTCCAACGAATAACTAAGGACTTATCCTTTAACCAAAACCACCCTCTCTCTCTTTCCTGTGTTCTGTTCAGGTTTCGGCAGAAGAATTGAGAAGAATCCAACACTTGAGGACTAAACTTTAAAAAGGGTACTTTTCAACGCCTTTTTGTTTTCAAAATTCTCTGCAACTTTGCCCTTCGATCGGAGGCTAGAATGATGTCTTATCTGAAGCAGCCGCAGTACACAGTCAACGGTCTGAGTTTGTCTGCCTCCGGAATGGACCTTCTCCATCCGTCTATCGGCTATCCAGGTGAGGTCATGGAAGACATTTATTACACAAATAACCATGAAATAATGAAATCACCTCAAATGGCTTAGGCCTATTGCATAGATTTGATTTGTTTATTGTCGCCTCTATTTCTTATAAAATTATGATGAAATGAACGGATAACGATAAGATAAAAACAAGTTAAAAATATAGACTTGGAATTATAATTTAATCGAAAGTTGTGTTTTCGATATAATTGGCCATTGGCTTTATAAACATTCTCATCTTTCTTATTTATGTCTGTAGTGAATTATCTAAACTACTAGGGGATAATGTTGTACATTATACGCTACAATATTCTTCTGGTTCTCGTGGGGTGTACTACATGTCAATTATTAATGATCCTAAACTAACAAGAATCATGTCTTGGAAACGTTTGCAATAAGAGATCTGAGCAAAGAAAAATATTCCCTGTCTGAAATATCAACCGAAAAACGAGTTATGCATCTAAACATAGCCTAACTGCTCATGATCAAAATTGCAACTTTAGGTCTATTGGATAGGCTACAGTTGACAAGTCACATTGATTAGCCCATATAGGATAAAACAATGTTTTTCTCCTAAAGCAATAACCTGTTTGTATTTGTAAGGTGGGCTACTTAATGTTGACTTAACGAACAGACCTTTTCTCATACAGGCGCCCCTCGTAAACAGAGGCGCGAGAGGACGACCTTTACGCGCGCCCAGCTGGACATTCTGGAGAACTTGTTCGCCAAGACCCGCTACCCAGACATCTTTATGCGCGAGGAGGTGGCCCTGAAGATCAATTTACCTGAGTCTCGTGTTCAGGTGAGTCCCTAGGCTTTTGAGTAAACACACGCGATCATCCGGGTTTTGAGTCAAGGCCACTTACACAGCTCGTTAATTTTGAATTTGAGAAGTCAAGCTCCCGGACGCCACTTCAGAGCGTGTCTTCTCCACTCTGATAATTGGAGTGTTCACCCCCCAGTGTATAGTCCTACGAGCCTCTTCCTTTGCATCCACTATAGCAGACTGTATTGAAATTAAAACATGAATAAAACGCTACAACACATTTTTTTTGCGTTCATGGGGTGATAAATAAACTGACTGAGCATCCTCTCCATTTTATTACTACAATTCAACACATTAATTCTTCTTCCAGGTATGGTTTAAAAACCGAAGGGCGAAGTGTCGCCAGCAGGCACAACAGTCCCAGAGCGGTGCGCAGAGCAAGACCAAACCAGTCAAAAAGAGAAGTTCCCCAATGAGAGAAGCCAGCTCCGAGAGCGGTGCCAGCGGACAGTTCACACCGCCTCCCAGCACCTCAATCCCGCTCGTAAGCAGCAGTACTGCCCCGGTGTCCATCTGGAGCCCGGCCTCCATCTCCCCGCTGTCTGACCCACTCTCTACCTCTTCCTCCTCTTGTATGCAACGGTCCTACCCGATGACCTACACCCAGGCGTCCGGATACAGCCAAGGCTACACCGGATCCTCATCCTATTTCAGCGGGATGGACTGCGGATCTTACTTGGCGCCTATGCACCACCAGCTCTCCGCTGCGGGCTCCACCATGAGCCCCATGAGCAGCAACGGGGTCTCCAGCCACCTGAGCCCGCCTTCGTCCCTCTCCACGCCAGGGTATGGGGCAGCGGGACTGAGCTTCAGTGGTCCCACAGACTGCCTGGATTACAAGGACCAGGCCGCGGCCTGGAAACTCAACTTCAACACGGACTGTTTGGATTACAAAGACCAGTCCTCGTGGAAATTTCAGGTGTTGTGAGAAGAATGAGTGAGTGACATTATACTTTCACAATGTGGTGAAATAAACGTTAGTCAATCCGATGGGATTGAGTCGGCGAAAGGCATCGTTTTCCAATGGCTGGTCCTGGGCATCAAACTATTACCCCGAACAGCAGCAGTGTGAGTGGAGAGAAGCTGCCGCTTCGTCTCTCTGACAGCGTAACAACTGCTGAGTTAACTTATTGAAAATTCAGTGAACTCTCTTTAACTTTGATCAAGGACATGGAACAAAAGTGTTGCCCAAGAAGAAAATGATCAAGAGAAGCTGCAACCCTTGGCTAAGCGCGTGGAATGGGTCAGCTTTCCATAAGCTTCTTACGACTCCCCGATCCTCTCCTCTTGGTTGGCAAACTAAAGGGGCCCTTTGATCAAAGCATTGTGTGCGTGTATGCGTGCGTGTGCGCGCCTGTGAGGCGAACCTGGATGCACTATTTAATTTATGAAAAATGTTTATAAGACACTAGTTCCAACAGACAATCAAACAGTATGCGTGTGCTCATAAATGTCCCCTAAGTGTTTTGGCATTTTCTATTTGTGTTAGCTTTTTGAGACTGTGATTCCTTGTACCCGTATGCAATTCCGAGTTTCGCATCTGCGATCACCCAGCTGTGAATTGAATAGTTTTTTAAATGTTTAAGTATGATAAATTATTACGATGAAATATTAGTTGAAATAGGGAGTTTTCAAACAGTGTGAGTGGCCGAGTCAATGAGCAGCAACGTTGCCTGAAACATCAGTGTCCGTCAATGACCAAATACAGCTCAATGTTGTTATGCCAAACTGCTATGAAAAGGCTAAACACAAAAATAAAGAACGTTTGAACTGATTCCCCAGTGTCGCCTGTTTAACTTCTTAAAACCATGTTTTTTTCTTTCTAGTTATTCATCAATAGACTTGCTATTGTTGTTTTGTTCTGTCAACACATCTGAGTTTTAGAGAAAATAATACATATGACATAAAACATGATGAATAGGCCTATTACTCAACAACAATGATATTTGAATTCAAACCAAGGTGCACACACACATACGCACAAGCAAACACGCACACGCACACACGTACTATTTCAAGTGTCAGAAGCAGGAATGTGCAGACTGGGAGAGCAATGTTAATCCCGTTTTGCAGGGAGGATAATCCAACATTTCACTGACGGAACTGTCCAGTTCACACGGAGCCGCTTTCCAAGACTCCCCCAGTCACCAACATTCACATTCCCACTAAAATTGTCTGTTATAAAGGAATACGTTTTTAAAGCTTTACAAAACACCCCCTTAGATGTCAGCAAATCAGGCGAGGAAAATCCACATTTTACCAACTGAAAATAGGCCTATGCTATGTGTTTGTCAGAATTGCCATTCAATTCACCAATCAACACATCCAGAACATCTCAAATAAATACTGTGTAAAAACACGTTAGGTAAAAGGCCAATGGTCTCTTATTAGACCAGTCCTTTTAAAAATCAAACTCAGAGAGGGTGTTATTGGTTGTAAAAACGAAAGGGTCGATTTGGCCTATGCAGGTCTCAGTTAATAGATAAAAGAGGAGAAAATATAATATTTTATGCTGCAATTATTTAGGAGAGAGGAATTTACCTTTTTACATTCTTTTTGTAGACTATAGAATCTCAGTTTACGCCTACAATGGGGACCAATGTGTTATTGGTCCAAATCCCCCCCGAAAAAAAAACCCGAATTAGTCCATAATCATAGCGTGCAGTGGTCGAATAAAAAGGCAACAACAGTCAAGGTATTTTTACTGCGTGGACATCACGCTATGATGATATATTCATATATAGTATAATTAACAATATTTATATGCAATTAGATTTAGTCAATATCAGCATTATGATCATCAAAATATAAGGTCTATACTTGCAAATGGGAAATGCTAATTGAAATGCGATTCAATCCAAACCATCAGGTCCCGGTTTGCCAAAAGCATCTTAGGGCTAAATTCATCTTTAGAACCCTGGGAGATTCGTTAAATCTCTTAGCTCTTTCCTAAAACCATCGTTGCTAAAGTTGCTCTTGAAAACGCTCGTTATTTAACATCTGCTCAGACCACTCGTAAAACAGCAAAAAGTACCTCGTTAGATGCTTTTTTGCCCTTCCGCGTAACTTTATACACACAAGATCTCCGCTAACCACAAAATCAATATGTTTATCTGTCTTTCAGTGAACACCTTCAACTTCAGAACGAACGTGACAGTGAATACAAATACAAAGTTGGCCATTTCTTTGCCTAACAAGCGAAGGATATACTGACTTCAAATGAAAACCGAGAAGACTGCATTAAAAGATAAATACAGTATAGGCTACATAGACCTATATATTTGAATGATATTGAAATCAATTTTATGTTCATTCAATTTAGCTGTCTGTCATTTTTGCTTATATTTCATGATGTGTCAAATGTTGATTTAGTGCATTATTATAGCATTAGAATAAGTGCTTCAATATTTGTAGCCATAGGAGCTGATCCGTCATCAGTATTGTGTAATAATTCTAATGTTACGGTAAGATTGGAAAGGGAGAACGCTGATCCAAGAGCAGTGCTGCCTTTCTTTCGATCTTATCAGTATCGACACAGGCCTCAACGACGCACTTATCGAACGTCCCTGCCTGGTGTTTTGGGGAACGCATATGTTGCATATTTGGCCGTTGTAGGAAAGATGCAACTTTAAAACACCTGTAAACCTAAATTCCATTGCAATCGGGAAACCGGGACAATATGTATTGCACACCCAGGACTGAGTGGAGTTTGCAGGCAGCCCAATTCTGCTCCTCGTTTCCCAGTTGCGATGTAACATGAGCATTACCATGATCGTAGCAGTTGCATCGTTAATTACGAGCCAATATTTTAAGTGTTTTACAAACAAGCATGTAGAGAGAACCTTCGCTAAAGTGAGTCGTTAGACCATACTGATAGTATCGACATAAAAGCAACTCTTCTCTCAGGATCAGCCTTCTCCACTCAAATCTTACTTTAACATTCGAATTATTCTACAGTACTGACGACGGATCAGCTCCTAGAGAGATATTACCACACATGGCTGAACATATTGAGGAGGCTTATTATGCTTACACAAATAATAAACTACTAAATTACAGGTTGGGCACATCATTGAGCACGTCTTGTCACACAGCATTAAACATATTGAGGCAAAAATTACAGATATAATTGAAATATATAGCCGACGCCCATGTAGCCTATTTGTATTGTAATGCAGTCATCTTGGTTTTCATTTGATGCATTGTTTTATCTTTCACTTGTTTGTAACAATTGCAAATACTTTGGCAACGTTGTATTTATAGTCAACTTCGTTCTGAAGTTATCAGCGGTCGTTCAGACAGATAGAATCAAGATTTTTAGGTTAAGGCTAGGTAGCCTATGTTTAGCGGAGATTTTCTGTGAATAAATTGACGCGGAGGGCAAAAAACACCCAACGATACATCTTGACTGCTCTTCGACTTGTCTGGATCACTTGTAGATGTGCAAAGGTTCGTTATTTTAAGAGCAACGTTATTAACGAAGGCTCTGGGAAACAGAGCGGCTAGGCTAATAAAGATACATCGTGAGATGGTTCTAACGATGATCTTAACACTACGAAGGCTCTGGGAAACGAGGCCCAGATTTTTCAAAGACCAATTAGTGGAAACATATCAGAATTAGGCTGCCTGTATAAACGGAGCCCCCCTCAATATTAGACATTGAGATTATTGAAAAGAAGCAGCAGATTCATCAAAGCCCTGTCACGACTTGTTGAAGCCAAGTAGCACTTGTTGAACGTCGGTTATTGACCCAATCATTGTCACTGCGTCTAGAGAAATCCATACTAATTTGGTATTGTAGAATGGTATCTGTGTCACGCAAGCAGGTGGATAAATGGAAGATAAGTCATTTTAGAAATATCCCAAAATCATCAATACTGGGAAGTGTTTCTGAGATGATTCAATATCAACATTTCGGAATCACTCATCGGGAAATGTAGACTATCCAAATCATATGCAATATGTTTAGTCCAGCAAGTTTGCATTTAACTGAATGTTGCACTTTGATGAAACTATAATTAGTAGAATGGGCAGCAGAATAAACAGCTATTCTTACACTATACAGTGCATTTGGAAACTATTTAGACCCCTTGACTTTTTCCACATTTTGTTATGTTACAGCCTTATACTAAAATTGATTAAATTAAATTGACCTTCTGGAAGGTTCTCCCATGTCCACAAAGGAACTCTGGAGCTCTGTCAGAGTGACCATCAGGTTCTTGGCCACCTCCCTGACCAAGGCCCTTCTCCCCCAATTGTTCAGTCTGGCCAGGTGGCCAGCTCTTGGAAGAGTCTTGGTGATTCCATACTTCTTCCATTTTTTTCCATTTTTTTATTTCACCTTTATTTAACCAGGTAGGCTAGTTGAGGACAAGTTCTCATTTACAACTGCTACCTGGCCAAGATAAAGCAAAGTAGTTTGACACATACAACAACACAGAGTTACACATGGAATAAACAAACATACAGTCAATAACACAGTAGAAAAAGAAAAACAAGTCTATATGCATTGTGTGCAAATGAGGTAAGATAAGGGAGGTAAAGGCAATAAATAGGCCATGGTGGCGAATTAATTACAATATACCAATTAAACACTGGAATGGTAGATGTGCAGAAGATGAATGTGCAAGTAGATATACAGGGGTGCAAAGGAGCAAGATAAATAAATAAATAAACAACAGTATGGGGATGAAATAGTTGGATGGGCTATTTACAGATGGGCTATGTACAGGTGCAGTGATCTGTGAGCTGCTCTGACAGCTGGTGCTAAAAGCTAGTGAGGGAGATATGTGTCTTCAGCTTCAGTGATTTTTGCAGTTCGTTCCAGTCATTGGCAGCAGAGAGTTGGAAGGAAAGGCGGCCAAAGGAGTAATTGGCTTTGGGGGTGACCAGTGAGATATACCTGCTGGAATGCGTGTTACAGGTGGGTGCTGCTATGGTGACGAGTGAGCTGAGATAAGGCAGGGCTTTACCTAGCAAAGACTTATAGATGACCAGGAGCCAGTGGGTTCGGCGACGAGTATGAAGCGAGGGCCAGCCAACGAGAGCGTACAGGTCGCAGTGGTGGGTAGTATATGGGGCTTTGGTGACAAAACGAATGGCACTGTGATAGACTGCATTCAGTTTGTTGAGTAGAGTGTTGAAGGCTATTTTGTAAATGACATCGCTGAAGTCGAGGATTGGTAAGATGGTCAGTTTTACGAGGGTATGTTTGGCAGCATGAGTGAAGGATGCTTTGTTCCGAAATAGGAAGCAGATTCTAGATTTAATTTTGGATTGAAGATGCTTAAGATGGAGATGTCTGGAAGGAGAGTTTACAGTCTAACCAGACACCTAGGTATTTGTCAGAACCGTCCAGAAGTCAGAACCGTCCAGTAATGCTGGACGGGCGGGCAGGTGTGGGCAGCGATCGGTTGAAGAGCATGCATTTAGTTTAACTCGCATTTAAGAGCAGTTGGAGGCAACGGAAGGAGAGTTGTATGGCTGCTTTACAATCTTTGGGAAGTAATTTAGTCTCCTCAACTTGTTCAACAGACACACCATTCATTACCAGATTCAGCTGAGGTCTAGAACTTCAGGAGTGGAGGAGTTTGTACCAAATACAATGCTCTTAGGTTTAGAGATGTTCAGGACCTATTTATTACCGGCCACCCATTCCAAAACAGACTGCAACACTTTAAGGGTTTCAGTGACTTCATTAGCTTTGGTTGCTGATGCGTATATGGTTGAATCATCAGCAAACATGGACACACATGCTTTGTTTAATGCCAGTGGCATTAAACAAAGCATTGGTAAAAATAGAAAAGAGTAGAGGGCCTAGAGAGCTGCCCTGCGGTACACAACACTTTAAATGTTTGACATTAGAGAAGCTTCCATTAAAGAAAACCATTTGAGTTCTATTGAAAAGCCATAACACATCCGTTTTATCAACAACAGATTATGGTCAATAATATCAAAGGCTGCACTGAAATGTAACAATACAGCTCTCACAATCTTCTTATTATCAATTTCTTTCAACCAATCATCAGTCATTTGTGTCAGTGCAGGACACGTTGAGCGCCCTTCTCTATAAGCATGCTGAAAGTCTGTTGTTCATTTGTTTACAGAGAAATAGCATTGTATTTGGTCAAACACATTTTTTCCCAACAGTTTGCTAAGAGCTGGCAGCAAGCTTATCTGTTTGCTGTTAGAACCAGTAAAGGCTGCTTTACCACTCCTGGGTAGTGGAATTACCTTGGCTTCCCTCCAGGCCTGAGGACAAAGACTTTCCTCTAGGCTCAGATTAAAAATATGACAGATAGGAGTGGCTATAGTCAGCTACCATCCTCAGTAGCTTTCCATCTATGTTGTCAATGCCATGAGGTTTGTCATTGATCGACAACAATAATTCATCCACCTTTCCCACACGAACTTTACATAAGTCAAACTTGCAATGCTTTTCTATAATTATTTGTTTTTTTTATGCATGAATATAATTGCTCACTGTTCGTTGTTGACATTTCCTGCCTAAGTTTGCCCACTTTGCCAATTAATTCATCATTAAAATAATTGCCCATTTCAAATGGTTTCGTGATGAATCAGCCATTCGATGAAAGATGGAGTTGAATTTGTCTTTCTGCCCATAATTTCATTTAAAGCATTCCAAAGTTTTGTTCCATCATTCTTTATATCATTGATCTTAGCTTCATAATACAGTTTCTTTGTCTTTTTGTTGAGTTTAGTCACATCATTTCTCAATTTGGAGTAAGTAAGCCAGTCAGTTGTGCGGCCAGACTTATTAGCATTCTTTTTGCCCCATCTCTTTCAACCATACAGTTTTTGAATCCCTCATCAATCCATGGAGCCTTAACAGTTCTAATAGTCAGTTTCTTAACAGGTGCATGTTTATCAATAATTGGAAGAAGCAATTTCATAAATGTATCAAGTACAGCGTCTGGATGCTCCTCATTAA
Source organism: Oncorhynchus tshawytscha (assembly GCF_018296145.1). Taxonomy (NCBI): domain Eukaryota; kingdom Metazoa; phylum Chordata; class Actinopteri; order Salmoniformes; family Salmonidae; genus Oncorhynchus; species Oncorhynchus tshawytscha. The sequence continues at coordinate 29,123,528 of NC_056446.1, forward strand.
TCACATCAGACCAACACATTTTTTTAACATCATCCACATACTGTAAGAGTCACAACAAAATATTTTGTATAATCTCTTATACACTATTTTAGGCCAAGCTGTTGGAACTTTGGCTTTCTGGAATATAGACACTATATTGTGATCACTGCATCCAATGGGTACAGACACAGCTTTCGAGAAAAGTTCTACAGTATTAGTAAAAATGTGATTGGTACATGTGGATGATCTTGTTCCTGTCGTGTTTGTAAACACCCTGGTAGGTTGATTAATAACCTGAACCCGATTACAGGCACTGGTTACAGTAAGAAGCTTCCTCTTGAGTGGACAGCTTGATGAAAACCAGTCAATATTAAGATCCAGGGGGATAAAGATACTTACTACCGAGTTCCAAACTGCCTCTGGAAGCAACGTCAGCACAATAACTGTTTGTTGAAATGGGTTTCCATGGCCAGGCAGCCACACACAAGCCTAAGATCAATCAATCAATCAATCAAATTGATTTATAAAGCCCTTCTTACATCAGCTGATGTCACAAAGTGCTGTACAGAAACCCAGCCTAAAACCCCAAACAGCAAGCAATGCAGGTGTAGCTCCTGCTGTCTCTAGAGAGTTGAAAACTGCAGGTCTGGGACAGATAGCATGTCCGGTGAACAGGTCAGGGTTCCATAGAGAAAAAGCGAGAGAAAGCGAGAGGGAGAGAGAAAAAGAGAGAGAGAGAGAATTAGAGAGAGCATACTTAAATTCACACAGGACACCGGATAAGACAGGAGAAATACTCCAGATATAACCGACTGACCCCCGACGGACACATAAACTATTGCAACATAAATACTGGAGTCTGAGACAGGAGGGGTCGGGAGACACTGTGGCCCCGGCCGACGATACCCCCGGACAGAGCCAAACAGGTAGGATATAACCCCACCCACTTTGCCACACCACTAGAGGGATATCTTCAACCACCATCTTACTAACCTGAGACAAGGCCGAGTATAGCCCACGAAGACCTCCCCCACAGCATGAACCCAAGGGGGGCGCCAACCCAGACGGGAAGATCACCTCAGTGACTCAACCTACTCAAGTGGAGCACCGCTCCTAGGTACGGCATGGAAGAGCACCAGTAAGCCAGTGACTCAGCCCATGTAATAGGGTTAGAGGCAGAGAATCCCAGTGGAGAGAGGGGAACCAGCCAGGCAGAGACAGCAAGGGCGGTTCGTTGCTCCAGTGCCTTTCCGTTCACCTTCACACTCCTGGGCCAGATTAGACTCAATCATATGACCTACTGAAGAGATGAGTCTTCAATAAAGACTTAAAGGTTGACACCGAGTCTGCATCTCTCACATGGATAGGCAGAACATTGCATAAAAATGGAGCTCTATAGGAGAAAGCCCTGCCTCCAGCTGTTTGCTTAGAAATTCTAGGGACGGGAAGGAGGCCTCCGTCTTGTGACCATAGCGTACGTGTAGGTATGTACGGCAGGACCAAATCGGAAAGATTGGTAGGATCAAGCCCATGTAGTGCTTTGTAGGTTAGCAGTAAAACCTTGAAATCAGCTCTAGCCTTAACATGAAGCCAGTGTAGAGAGGCTAGCACTGGAGAAATATGATCAGATTTTTCGGTTCTAATCAAGATTCTAGCAGCTGTGTTTAGCACTAACTGAAGTTTATTTCATACTTTATCTGGGTAGCTGGAAAGTAGAGCAATGCAGTAGTCCAACCTAGAAGTGACAAAAGCATGGATTAATATTTCTGCATAATTTTTGGACAGAAAGTTTCTGATTTTTGCCATGTTAAGTAGCTAGAATAAAGCTGTCCTTGAAATAGTCTTGATATGTTTGACAAAAGAGAGATCATGGTCTAGAGTAAGGCCATAGGCCTTCACAGTTTTGTTTGAGACGACTGCACAACAATTAAGATTAATTGTCAGATTCAACAGAAGATCTCTTTGTTTCTTGGAACCTAGAACTAGCATCTCTGTTTTGTCTGAGTTTATAAGTAAAACATTTGCCGCCATCCACTTCCTTATGTCTGAAACACAGGCTTCCAGCTAGGGATATTTTGGGGCTTCACTATGTTTCATTGAAATGTACAGCTGTGTCGTCCACATAACAGTGAAGTTAACATTATGTTTACGAATGACATCACCAAGAGGTAAAATATATAGTGAAACAATAGTGGTACTAACACAGAGCCTTGAGGAACACTGACATTTACAGTTGATTTGTCAGAGGACAAACCATCTACAGAGACAAACTGATATCTTTCCAACAGATAAGATCTAAACCAGGCCAGAACATGTCCGTGTAGACCAATTTGGGTTTCCAATTTCTCCAAAAGAATGTGGTGATCGAAAAAAAGCAGCACTAAGGTCTAAGAGCACGAGGACAGATGCAAAGCCTCGGTCTGATGCCATTAAAAGGTCAGTTACCACCTTCACAAGTGCAGTCTCAGTGCTATGATGGGGTCTATAACCCGACTGATGCGTTTCATATACATTGCTTGTCTTCAGGAATGCAGTGAGTTGCTGCGCAACAGCTTTTTCAAAATGTTTTGAGAGGAATGGGAGATTCGACATAGGCCGAAAGTTTTTAAAATATTTTCTGGGTCAAGGTTTGGCTTTTTAAAGAGAGGCTTTATTACTGACACTTTTACTGAGTTTGGTACACATCCGGTGGATAGAGAGCCGTTTATTATGTTCAACATAGGAGGGCCAAGCACAGGAAGCAACTCTTTCAGTAGTTTAATTGGAATAGGGTCCAGTATGCATCTTGAAGGTTTAGAGGCCATGATTATTATCATCAATGTGTCAAGAGATATAGTATTTAAAAACTTGAGTGTCTCCCTTGATCCTACGTCCTGGCAGTGTTGTGCAGACAAAAGACAACTGAGCTTTGGAGGAATACGCAGATTTAAAGAGAAGTTTGTAATATGCTTTCTAATGATCATGATCTTTTCATCGAAGAAGTTCATGAATTTATCACTGCTGAAGTGAAAGCCATCCTCTCTTGTGGAATGTTAACTTTGCGACAGTATCAAAAATTAATTTTGGATTGTTCTTGTTTTCCTCAATTAAGTTGAAAAAGTAGGATGATCGGGCTCTTCGATACTGCACGGTACTGTCTTTCCAAGCTAGTCGGAAGACTTCCAGTTTGGTGTAGCGCCATTTCCGTTCCAATTTTCTGGAAGCTTGCTTCGAGCTTGGGTATTTTTATTTTTTTACCCCTTTTTCTCCCCAATTTCGTGGTATCCAATTGTTTTAGTAGCTACTATCTTGTGTCATCACTACAACTCCTGTACGGGCTCGGGAGAGACGAAGGTTGAAAGTCATGCGTCCTCCGATACACAACCCAACCAAGCCGCACTGCTTCTTAACACATCGCGCATCCAACCAGGAAGCCAGCCGCACCAATGTATCGGAGGAAACACTGTGCACCTGGCAACCTTGGTTAGCGCGCACTGCGCCCGGCCCGCCACAGGAGTTGCTGGTGCGCGATGAGACAAGGACATCCCTAACCCGGACGACGCTAGGCCAATTGTGCGTCGCCCCACGGACCTCCCGGTCGCGGCCGGTAACGACAGAGCCTGGGCACGAACCCAGAGTCTCTGATGGCACAGCTGGCGCTGCAGTACAGCGCCCTTAACCACTGCGCCACCCGGGAGGCCCAGTTTGGGTATTTTCTGTACATCAGGGAGCTAATTTCTTACAACAAATGTTTTTTGTTTTTAGGGGTGCAACTGCATCTAGGGTATTACGCAAGGTTAAATTGAGTTCCTCAGTTAGGTGGTTTACTGATTTTTGTACTCTGACGTCCTTGGGTAGGTGGAGGGAGTCTGGAAGGGCATCTAAGAATCTTTGGATTGTCAGAGAATTTATAGCATGGGTTTTGATGATCCTTGGTTGGGGTCTGAGCAGATTATTTGTTGCAATTGCAAACATAATAAAATGGTGGTCCGATAGTCCAGGATTATGAGGAAAAACGTTAAGATCCACAACATTTATTCCACGGGACAAAACTAGGTCCAGAGTATGACTGTGGCAGTGAGTAGGTCTGGAGACATGTTGGACAAAACCCACTGAGCCGATGATGGCTCTGAAAGCCTTTTGGAGTGGGTCTGTGAACTTTTCCATGTGAATATTAAAGTCACCCAAAATTGAATATTATCTGCAATGACAACAAGGTCCGATAGGAATTTAGGGAACTAAGTGAGGAACACTGTATATGGCCCAGGAGGCCTGTAAACAGTAGCTATAAAATGTGAATGAGTAGGCTGCATAGATTTCATGACTAGAAGCCAAAAAGACGAAAACGTAATCGCTTTTTTTTTGTAAATTGAAATTTGCTATCGTGAATGTTAGCAACACCCCCGCCTTTGCGGGATGCGTGAGGCATATGGTCACTAGTGTAACCAGGAGGGGAGGCCTCATTTAACACAGTAAATTCATCAGGCTTAAGCCATGTCAGGCCATTCACATCAAGATTATAATCAGTGATTAGTTCATTGACTATGACTGCCTTGGAAGTAAGGGATCTAACATTAAGTAGACCTATTTTGAGATGTGAGGTATCATGATCTCTTTCAATAATGTCAGGAATGGAGGAGGTCTTTATTCTAGTGAGATTGCTAAGGCGAACACCGCCATGTTTAATTTTGCCCAACCTAGGTTGAGGCACAGACACGGTCTCAATGGGGATAGCTGAGCTGACTACACTGACTGTGCTAGTGGCAGACTCCACTAAACTGGCAGGCTGGCTAACAGCCTGCTGCCTGGCCTGCACCCTATCTCATTGTGGAGCTAGGGGAGTTAGAGCCCTGTCTATGTTTGTAGATAAGATGAGGACACCCCTCCAGCTAGGATGGAGTCCATCACTCCTCAGCAGGCCAGGCTTGGTCCTAAGATCACCATGCGCAATGCCAAGCATCGGCTGGAGTGGCCATTGGACTCTGGAGCAGTGGAAATGCGTTCTCTGGAGTGATGAATCACGCTTCACTATCTGAAAGTCTGAAGGATGAATGTGGGTTTGGTGGATGCCAGGAGAACGCTACCTGCCCGAATGCATAGTGCCAACTGTAAAGTTTGTTGGAGGAGGAATAATGGTCTGGGGCTGTTTTTCATGGATCGGGCCTCTTAGTTCCAGGGAAGGGAAATCTTAACGCTGCATCATACAATGACATTCTAGATGATTCTGTACTTCCAACTTTGCGGAAACAGTTTGGGGAAGGCCCTTTCCTGTTTCAGTATGACAATGCCCCGTGCACAAAGCGAGGTCCATACAGTAATGGTTTTTCAAGATCAGTGTGGAAGAACTTGACTAGCCTGCACAGAGCCATGACCTCAGCTCCATCGAACACCTTTGGAATTAATTGGAACGCCGACTGCGAGCAAGGACTAATCGCCCAACATCAGTGCACAGCCTCACTAATGCTCTTATGGCTGATTGTAAGCAATGTTCCAACATCTAGTGGAAAGCATTCCCAGAAGACTGGCGGTTGTTATAGCAATAAAGGGAGGACCAACTCCATATTAATGCCCATGATTTTGGAATGAGATGTTCGATGATCAGGTGTCCACATACTTTTGGTCATGTTGTGTATAATGAAACAAGAATCTAAATAATTGTCCGTGCTATAATTTATCATTATCATCATTATTATTCTAGAATGATTATTCTAATATAATTCTAAATATCATTTTTGTCGTTACCATGCTATATATTCAATTTGGCTATTAGTTAAAAAAAGGTTAAATAAATACATGTAGCTAAGACAGCAAGACTTGAGCGGAGCAGGCCAGAGGGACGTATTTGTGCAAGATTCCATTCCTAGGCTTTCGGTTTTAATTAAGCGCCACTCTGCACGAAGGGACATATGGGTCCGGCAGACGCTTCATTAATCCCTTCATCGCATTTGTGGATGTTAAACAATAAAAGGCCTTGAGCTTGGAGTTTAAAAACCCAGCCTTGGCTCTGGTCACTGCTGCGGGGTGCGGACCAGGGCCCGGTTTCTCAAAAGCATCTTAATTAAGGCTAAATTCGTTAGAACCTTCGTAGGAATATCGTTCAATCTCCAAGCTGTTTCTGAAAAACGTCTTTATTAACGTTGCACTTGAAAACGCTCGTAATCTAACTTCTGCCTCAGACCACTCGTAGAACAGCTAAGTGGGTCTTCAGATGCTTTTTTGCCCTCCCACGTCGTTTTATACACAGAAGATCTCCGTTAAACATAGAATCACATGGCTTATCCGTCTTTTTGTGACCGCTGAACAAAGTTGACTACAAATACAAAGTTGCCAATGTCTTTGCAATTGATACGAACAAGCGACGTAAAATTAGACTTCAATTGTAAACAGAGATGACTTAAATATAAAAATATAAAATATTAAAATAAAATTAAAATATAGACAGTAGTCTGTAAGCCTATTTCAATCATACTGAAATACATTTAATGTTCAATCAATTAATTTATATTTTGATACTTCTAGGCTACTGTCTGTAATGTGTCTCAATATATTTAATGATGTATAGCCTAACATGTGCGCAGTCATGTGCCAAATCGGCGATTTAGTGATTTTTTAAATTGGAAAAGCATTAGAATAAGTCGCCTCATAATGTGCAGCCATAGGTGGTAATAGGAGTTTATCAGGGGCGGCAGGGTAGCCTAGTGGTTAGAGTGGTGGACTAGCAACGTTGCAAGTTCAAACCCCCGACCTGACAAGGTAAAAATCTGTCATTCTGCCCCTGAACAGGCAGTTAACCCACTGTTCCTAGGCCGTCATTGAAAATAAGAATTTGTTCTTAACTGACTTGCCTGGTAAAATAAAATAAATAAATAAATCAGTATTGTGAAATACTTCTAATGTTAAGGTGATTTTAATGGAGAAAGCTGATCTGAGAGCAGCGCTTTTTTTCGATCCTATCAGTATCTATGTTCCAATGACGCACTTAGCGACCATTATTTTTGCCTGGTGTTTTGGGAAATGCATGTTTCAACTTCAGAGGTTGTAGGAAAGAGGCATCTTAAAACACTCGTAAGACTAAATTCCATAGCTATCGGGAAACCAGGCCCAGCTCTGGGCTGGCCGAAAGGCCATAGAGGCAAAATATAACTTTCCCAAGCACACCAGACAGGCACTTGGTCGCGCGCCCAGCGAATTCCACGCATTGCCATTAGCGAAAATAGGCTATGATCCAGCGCCCGCAAAGCGCCCCAAGCCCCAAACATCCGTAGAGAAACACTAGGAAATGTCAATATGACTCAGTCAACTTTTATGGGTTTTGTGACTTAGAGAATTTGTTAAGGGTTTTCAAAATACAGAAAAATCTCAAAGTTCTTATATTTGATCGATTTTCTGCTGCAGTGATATATTCATCCAGTAAATATAATTGTAGGCTGGACCTACTATGGTTTAGGAATGTCAGAATTGGGAAAAGTAGCCTAATTTCTCCCCTGTGAGCTATCAATATTATATCAATGAACTCTTCAGAATTTAGTTTGTATATGGGCTATTGGTAGACAAAATCATTGTTATTTAAAATGTCCCACACTGGAAATCTAAAAAAGACAAATAAAAATGGTACTATAATTTTGTACTCATCCAGCTATTTCTTATGCTCAACTTGCACAACCAGGGTTGGTATATTTGATGTCAATATCATCACCTCTCCTATAAGCCATAATACTATAGTGTCTTTTGTCATTAGAAATTGACCAGTTCCATGCAAACGCAGGTGTCTACAAGAACACCGTTAAAAATATACACGTGTTCTTTTATAAAGAATAGAGCCTCTTTATAAACTAAACCAATGGCCATGTTGTTTGTGAGAACTAAACTAAAGACTACTGTGTATTGTTATGCAAAAGGGATGCTGTCCTACATTCCCAGGGATACAGGCAGTGACAGCAGTGTCTCTATCACATATCAACACAACAACACATACATAATTCATCTACATCACCAAACATGGAATCTCATTTGACTTGATGAAACAATAGTTATTCTGTGTTATATAAAGGACGTAGTTTCTGACGGTTGGGGAATATGGTAAATGGTTAATAACCATGGTACACACACACTGACACCCACCCACCCACCCACACACACACTGACACCCACCCACCCACACACACACCCACACACACACACTGACACCCACCCACCCACACACACACACACACACACACACACACACACACACACACACACACACACACACACACACACACACACACACACACACACACACACACACACACACACACACACACACGCACACACACACACACGAGTCAAACCATTTCATGTATAGTGTGATTTCATCCAAAGGATTACATGATTTTATGAGATTAAATGTACACTTTAATATGGTATTTTAATGATGCAGAATGTGTCCTGATGTATTAATTAGACAAAGTGCTCAGGGAAAATGAGGACCAAAACAGCAATTGCAAAAAACAAAGAAGAATGCTTGGTTTGTTATCATTGATGATGAAGGAAATGCCTTCTACATTACACATTGACCAAGTAAGTATCGTTGTACATATTAGTGACATAAAACAAGATACCATAGATTATATATAGTATAAGAGGCAGATTTATTGTCATATTATGGTGTGACATGACTGAAACTACATTTCAAACAATATTCAACCAACAGGTCTGATAGGCTACACACAAAACCGACCCATAGTTTGGGTTGATTGGCAATACAGGGGTGTTACTTTGTCACATTTTCTCCCCTTGACTGTGACTTGGTTCTGATCCATTACAATTAATGGACTATTGCTGCCCATTTTATAAGGGTCCCAGGCTTCCAACATGGACCTCCTCAGTGCACTACCAATAATAGCAGTGCACACCAAGGACGCTAACTGTTAGTGGCTCTGGATAAGAGTGCCGGCTAACTAAATTGTAAATATGTACCATGTTGGGTGTAAAACATAAAAACACCTCTACTACTATCATGTTAAACTGATGCTTGTTGTTTTCTTTACCCTTTGCGTTTGTCTGTGGTGATTTTGGTTATACTTTTTACATGACAAAAAGGAATCCTCTTAGTCCATTGATTTTCTTGGACATATAATTGTAACGGTTTTCTTCCGTTGAAGGAGAGGACCAAAGTGCAGCGTGGTTAGTGTTCAACTTATTTAATAATACTCCAAACTGAACACTTCAAATTACAAAAACAACAAATGTGAAAACCGAAAACAGTCCTATCTGGTGCATAGACACATAGACAGAAGACAACCACCCACAAACCCCAACACAAAACAAGCTACCTAAATATGGTTCCCAATCAGAGACAATGACTAACACCTGCCTCTGATTGAGAACCATATCAGGCCATACATAGAAACGGACAAACTAGACACACAACATAGAATGCCCACCCAGCTCACGTCCTGACCAACACTAAAACAAGGAAAACACAAAAGAACTATGGTCAGAACGTGACAGTACCCCCCAAGGTGCGGACTCTGACCACACAACCTAAACCTATAAGGGAGGGTCTGGGTGGGCATCTGTCCGCGGTGGTGGCTCTGGCACTGGACGTGGACCTCACTCCACCATTGTCTTTGTCCACCTCCTTAGCGTCCTTTGAGTGGCGACTCTTGCCGCCGACCTTGGCCTAGGAACCCTAACAAAGGGCCCCACTGGACTGAGGAGCGCCTCTGGACTGAGGGGTGCCTCATGACTGAGGAAACTCCTCCGGACTGAGGGGTAGCTCAGGACTGAGAGGTAGCTCAGGCTGGTTGACGGCTCTGGCGGATCCTGACCGACTGGCGGCTCTGGCGGAGCCTGGCCGACTGGCGGCCCTGGCGGATCCTGGCCGACCTGGCGGATCCTGGCCGACTGGCGGCCCTGGCGGATCCTGGCCGGCGGGAGACTCTGGCGGCTCCTGGCAGGCGGGAGACTCTGGCGGCTCTGGACAGGCGGGAGACTCTGGCGGCTCTGGACAGGCGGGAGACTCTGGCGGCTCTGGACAGGCGGGAGACTCTGGCGGCTCTGGACAGGCGGGAGACTCTGGCGGCTCTGGACAGGCGGGAGACTCTGGCGGCTCTGGACAGGCGGGAGACTCTGGCGGCTCTGGACAGACGGGAGACTCTGGCGGCTCTGGACAGACGGGAGACTCTGGCGGCTCTGGACAGACGGGAGACTCTGGCGGCTCTGGACAGACGGGAGACTCTGGCAGCTCTGGACAGACGGGAGACTCTGGCAGCGCTGGAGAGGAGGAAGACTCTGGCAGCGCTGGAGAGGAGGAAGGCTCTGGCAGCGCTGGACAGGCGGGAGCACCTGTAGGGCTGCCACCGGAGGGCTGGTGCGTGGAGGTGGCACTGGATAGACCGGACCGTGCAGGCGCACTGGAGCTCTTTAGCACAGAGCCTGCCCAATCTTACCTGGTTGAATGCTCCCGGTCGCCCTGCCAGTGTGGCGAGGTGGAATAGCCCGCACTGGGCTGTGCAGGCGAACCGGGGACACCATGCGTAAGGCTGGTGCCATGTACGCCGGCCCAAGGAGACGCACTGGAGACCAGAGGCGTAGAGCCGGCTTCATGGCACCTGGCTCGATGCCCACTCTAGCCCGGCCAATACGAGGAGCTGGTATGTACCGCACCGGGCTATGCACCCGCACTGGGGACACCGTGCGCTCCACAGCATAACACGGTGCCTGCCCGGTCTCTCTCGCCCTCCGGTAAGCACAGGAAGTTGGCGCAGGTCTCCTACCTGGCTTCGCCACACTTCCTGTGTGCTTCCCCCCAAAATTTTTGGGGCTGACACTCGGGCTTCCATCCGCACCGCCGTGCTGACTCCTCATACCAGCGCCTCTCCGCCTTCGCTGCCTCCAGCTCTTCTTTGGGGCGACGATATTCTCCTGGCTGTGCCCAGGGTCCTTTTCTGTCCAACTCGTCCTCCCATGTCCATTCCTCCTTGCGCTGCTCCTGCTGCCGCTGTCTGTCACAACGCTGCTTGGTCCCGTTGTGGTGGGTGGTTCTGTAACGGTTTTCTTCCGTTGAAGGAGAGGACCAAAGCGCAGCGTGGTTAGTGTTCATCTTATTTAATAATACTCCAAACTGAACACTTCAAATTACAAAAACAACAAATGTGAAAACCGAAACAGTCCTATCTGGTGCATAGACACAAAGACAGAAGACAACCACCCACAAACCCCAACACAAAACAAGCTACCTAAATATGGTTCCCAATCAGAGACAATGACTAACACCTGCCTCTGATTGAGAACCATATCAGGCCATACATAGAAACGGACAAACTAGACACACAACATAGAATGCCCACCCAGCTCACGTCCTGACCAACACTAAAACACAAAAGAACTATGGTCAGAACGTGACAATAATATCATGTATACTCTTTCAATTCTTAGAAAACTATGGTTTATATCATATTCTGTACATACATTTCGCCAATAATTATTAATTTTATATACATATAAGTAAATAGTGTATAAGTATAGAGAATTCTGACTGTAAATTGGAATGACTTTAGTTTAGGATTTGGTCTGTGTGGCGTTTTGAACCATATCGATGGGGTTACACATGTGAGCCAAATATATCAACATCGTCTTCTTTATTCCAGAGATAAAGACACAAAGCTGAAAGCTTATTACAGGTTTTTAACGTTCAGACATCTGTAAATTAAAAAAAAAATACCATTTGAGTATCAGAATGGCTTTCGGGTGATGTTAATGGCTAGTTATTGTTCCTCATGCAGCTTCCATTTAGCTTGGAGACCTTTCAACCTAGATTATATAGACAGACTACAGGACAACCAGCCAATAAAACACTCCAGTCTTTATACCAACGCACCATTAGCATGAAAAAACACAAATCTCCTTAAGAGCAAAATGGAGATGCTCTAATAACAGATTACATACATCTAATGGCACAATTTGAATTAGTTCATAAGCTTGTTGTGAGGCTAAAAGCATTTGGAACGGAATCTGAAAAGGCTGATAGACTGGTGGTGTGTTGTCAGGCACACTGTCCCTAGAAGGGTACACAGAACATCTCTATATGGTCTCTGGGACATATGATGGAGACTCATTTGCCCACTGCTTAGGTGTTTGAGTCTGATGATGTCAGTGAATATCCAACAGGCTCTCACCTGACCCAGTTAAGAGTTTGTTTTTAAAGGCACCCGATTCAAAGCTATGTCTCAAAAGGCACCTTATAGAGTGGGCTGTGATTTTAAAGGAACCCTATTCAAAGCTATGTTTCAAAAGGCACCTTATTTAAAGAGTGGGCTATATAAGGAATAACAAGCTATTCGGGGCCCAGACAGAGAGAAAGAGACAGGAAGAGATGGAAAGGGAGAGAATAGAAAACAGTTTCATTGTTCACACAGCAGTTTATTTGTTCAAACAACTACAATTAGTCCTGAGGGACAGTGACTAAAGTCTGAAGTCTCTTTACTTTAACTAGTGTTTGTTATCATCCTGGGTCGGATTTATGGTAGATCAGTGTCTAGGGGAAACAGACTCTGCTTTAATAATTCTCCAGAGTAAGGGTTAGGGTTAGAGATCAAAGGTCAGAGGGCCATCCCAGCTGTCAGCTGCCAGTCGTCTCCTGCCATCAGCTAACTACTGTAAGACTGGATCAGGCAGAGCACGGACATGGGATATCATCCACACCAGCACTGTAATGTCCCCCATCAACTAGATGTGGTACAATCAACCTCTGTTTACATGGCATCCATCTCTATGAGGGACAACTGGGACCCTCTCACCCTGAGTCCGTAAAGGGACACAAAGGAATGGCTCATTTCAAACCTAGTTGCTCACACTAATGACCTGTACACAATCTCTCATCTTAATCTAGACTCTAGAACAACGTGTCTAGAACACCCTACTAGAACACTATTCATGGATTGCACGTTTTGTCACAATATTGTTTTGGACATTGGACTGAAGCCCAACTGAGCATTCTACTCAATGCATTGTCATTGAGCGCTGATGAAGATTTCATCCAAAGTGCATTACATTGGCTTGGAAATACAATGACATTTCAAAAGGAGGCAAATAATTAGTAGGTAAACCTTTTGTCATTATTTTGGTGTGACCAAATTTACTTTAGATGCAGTATACATTTAGCTAGCTAGCTAACATTGAGGGGAGACCACCAGATTTAGCTAGCTAATGTTATCATTGCTAGCTATTTTTTACTAACTTTTCTAGGTAATGACAACATTGACATCTGTCTAAAGTAGGAATTTGACAACATGATAATGGTGGCAAAGTTATTTCCTACCAAATAGTTGCCTACTTTAGCAACGTAATCGTATTTCCAGGACACATAGTGTAATTTAGAATAAACAGTCATTAGCCTCCGTCCAGAATGACTGGGCTTATCACGACTTTTGGGCACCACTATGGCGCCGATGGCAGAGGGTGGCTTGGGAACATTTATGATATAGGCTGTATTAATTAAGACACCTGGATAATATAGGCTGTATTAAGACACCTGACCAGTCTGGATGATATACTGTAGGCTGTATGAAGACATCTGACCAGTCTGGATGATATACTGTAGGCTGTATTAAGACACCTGACCAGTCTGGATGATATACTGTAGGCTGTATTAAGACACCTGACCAGTCTGGATGATATACTGTAGGCTGTATGAAGACATCTGACCAGTCTGGATGATATACTGTAGGCTGTATGAAGGACACCTGACCAGTCTGGATGATATACTGTAGGCTGTATGAAGACATCTGACCAGTCTGGATGATATACTGTAGGCTGTATTAAGACACCTGACCAGTCTGGATGATATACTGTAGGCTGTATGAAGACACCTGACCAGTCTGGATGATATAGGCTGTATGAAGACATCTGACCAGTCTGGATGATATACTGTAGGCTGTATGAAGGACACCTGACCAGTCTGGATGATATACTGTAGGCTGTATGAAGACATCTGACCAGTCTGGATGATATACTGTAGGCTGTATGAAGACACCTGACCAGTCTGGATGATATAGGCTGTATGAAGACACCTGACCAGTCTGGATGATATACTGTAGGCTGTATGAAGACACCTGACCAGTCTGGATGATATACTGTAGGCTGTATGAAGACACCTGACCAGTCTGGATGATATACTGTAGGCTGTATGAAGGACACCTGACCAGTCTGGATGATATACTGTAGGCTGTATGAAGGACACCTGACCAGTCTGGATGATATACTGTAGGCTGTATGAAGGACACCTGACCAGTCTGGATGATATACTGTAGGCTGTATGAAGGACACCTGACCAGTCTGGATGATATACTGTAGGCTGTATGAAGGACACCTGACCAGTCTGGATGATATACTGTAGGCTGTATGAAGGACACCTGACCAGTCTGGATGATATACTGTAGGCTGTATGAAGGACACCTGACCAGTCTGGATGATATACTGTAGGCTGTATTAAGACACCTGACCAGTCTGGATGATATACTGTAGGCTGTATGAAGACACCTGACCAGTCTGGATGATATACTGTAGGCTGTATGAAGACACCTGACCAGTCTGGATGATATAGGCTGTATGAAGACACCTGACCAGTCTGGATGATGTAGGCTGTATGAAGACACCTGACCAGTCTGGATGATATACTGTAGGCTGTATGAAGACACCTGACCAGTCTGGATGATATAGGCTGTATGAAGACACCTGACCAGTCTGGATGATATACTGTAGGCTGTATGAAGGACACCTGACCAGTCTGGATGATATACTGTAGGCTGTATGAAGACACCTGACCAGTCTGGATGATATACTGTAGGCTGTATGAAGACATCTGACCAGTCTGGATGATATACTGTAGGCTGTATGAAGTACCAGATGGCGAAGTGGTCGAGGAGGATGCTAGTTATTTGACAGATGCCCTCCCTACCTCCCCCACCCTGCCCTGAGTCATGTGCCTGGCCCACCTGTTTAGGCCAGCAGATAGGCCCTGAAAGCGGCATGGCTGTGTGGATACACGCAAGGAGAGGTGGAAGGGGAGCTGGGGTATATCAATTCTGGCACGTGCAAGTCTTTGGAATACTGTGTATATCTATTTGTGTGTGTGTGTGTGTGTGTGTGTGTGTGCGTGCATTTGTATGAATGTGTGTTTTTTGTGTGTCCAGTCCCTCTCTCAAGGCTCGGACACAAAGTGGAGCATTTGTGTGTGTGCGTGTATGTGTTTGCGTGTATTTGTGTTTGTGTGTGCGTAGGTGTGTTTGTGCGTGTGTCTGTATGTGTTTGTGTGTACGTATGTGTTTGTTTGTGTGTGTGTGTGTGTGTGTGTGTGTGGTGTGTGTGTGTACGTGTGTTAGGCGAGGCAGGAGGAGTGTGCCTTCTTTGCACCCCCACGGACACCACACGCCTGGCCACCTGCTCGTGGATTAGGGAGCATGCGGATTACACACGTCACAATGGAGACACACTAACACAAATTCACCAAACACCACACACCACCCGCACAACAAAGGATACACAGCATCGCCTGTCAACATGACCCCACAACAATATAGCTTTTGGCATTTTCATTAGTTTTAAATAAGGAGACATTTCATTGGTCTATTGTATTGAACTGGAGAGAGGATTATCAAATCCATAGCATATAGTGCCAATGTTTGACATTCGATACTGTATGTATGTGTTGACCCAATGTCTTTGTGTAAGGATAGTTGTGGATTATATTCAATATTATGATGGTGTAAATATTTACAGTTCATAGTAACCATGTGAGATGTGGTTAACAAGAGTGTGAAGGTTTTCTATGTATTGTGTTTGTGTATTCCTGTGTTTCACTTGTGTCATGTGTTTATCCTATACGATCTGGTGTGTTATCTGGGAAAGAGTGGGATTGTGTTTGTGGGAGTGTGTTGTTGTTCCAGGGAGTGTGTTTTCCACGCAAGGAGGAACGAGATGACACACTCTGACCCACTACAGCCCCACTGGCCTAGTTTAACCAACAACAACACTGTGATGTCATCATCCTAGATCCAGCAAGCTGGCACGACCCGGGAAAAGAGGGTCAAGTGAAGAAAAAAACACAACAACAATAATCCACAAGACAACAACATACAGTAAGCAACAATGACCATTCAAAACAACACCTTTGAATTGCCATGTATGTCCTTCCATACAAAGCACTTGTTATGGACAATGAGTAGGCCTAGCTAGCCTACTGTGACATGGGGACATTCTTTTGTGACCAAATTTGGTTATGTTTTGTTATTTTTTTTGTTTGGATGGTTACAGGTACATTATTCGTTTCAAATTGTAATATGTTTATGTACCTGTAGGCTGCCACTCAAATGAAAGAAAGAAAACAGTAAGAAATACATACAGAGTTTAATAATAAATAATAAAACCAGGAGGATAAAAAAAAAGAAGTGGACCTCCACCCTCGCATCCCATCCCATTCCATTCCACCAAGCCTAACCAGCCAACATGTGTCCATCCACATTTTTCTATACTACAAAAAGCCACCTTTCAGATTACAAGGCATTATTGTGAAATATTGGACATGCCATTTTGATTCCCAATTACATTGTTTTTCAAATTTGTGTCAAACAGAAATTGCGGGAGCAATTTATTTCAATGTTTTATTTCATCTTTATTTAACTAGGCAAGGCCATATACAGTGAAATCTGGAAAGTACCCAGAACCCTTCACCTTTTCCATATTTTTTAAAGTTACAAAAATGTATTAAATGTATGTTTTTCCTCATAAATCTACGCACAATACACCATAATGACAAAGCGGAAACAGGTTTTTAGAAATGTTTGTGAATGTATTAAAAATAAAAACAGACATACCTTATTCACATAAGTATTTAGACCGTTTGCTATGAGACTCGAAATTGAGCTCAGATGCATCCTGTTTCCATTGATCATCCTTGAGCTGTTTCTACAACTTGATTGGAGTCCACCTGTGGTCAATTCAATTGATTGGACAAGATTTGGAAAGGCACACACATGTCTATATAAGGTCTCACAGTTGACAGTGCATGTCAGAGCAAAAATCAAGCCATGAGTTCAAAGGAATTTTCCGTAGAGCTTCGAGACAGGATTGTGTTGAGGCACAGATCTGGGGAAGGGTACCAAAAACATTTTGCAGCATTGAAGGTCCCCAAGAACACAGTGGCTTCCATCACTCTTAAATGGAAGAAGTTTGGAACCACCAAGACTCTTCCTAGAGTTGGCCGCCCGGCCAAACTGAGTAATCGGGGGAGAAGGGCATTGGTCAAGGAGGTGACCAAGAACCTGATGGTCACTGACAGAGCTCCAGAGTTCCTCTGTGGAGATGGGAGAACCTTCCAGAAAGACAACCATCTCTGCAGGACTTTATGGTAGAGTGGCCAGACTGAAGCCACTCGTCAGTAAAAGGCACATGACAGCCCGTTTGGAGTTTGCTGAAAGGCACCTATAGGAGTCTCAGACAATGAGAAACAAGATTGTCTGGTCTGATGAAACCAAGATTGAACTCTTTGGGCTGAATGCCATGCGTCACATCTGGAGGAAACCTGGCACCATCCCTACATTGAAGCATGGCGTGGCAGCATCATGCAGTGGGAATGTTTTTCAGTTGCAGGACATTGAAGATCAGTTAGAATCGGGGGAAAGATGAACGGACCAAAGTACAGAGAGATCCTTGATGAAAACCTGCTCCAGAGCACTGGGGTGAAGGTTCACCTTCCAACAGGACAACGACCCTAAACACACAGTCAAGACAATGCAGGAGTGGCTTCGGGACAAGTCTCTGAATGTCTTTGAGTGGCCCAGCCAGAGCCCGGACTTGAACCAGATCGAACATCTCTGGAGGGACCTGAAAATAGCTGTGCAGTGACGCCCCCTCATCCAACCTGACAGAGCTTGAGAGGATGTGCAGAGAAGAATGGGAGAAACTCTCCAAATACAGGTGCCAAGCTTGTAGCGTCATACCCAAGAAGACTTGAGGTTGTAATTGCTGCCAAAGTTGCTTCAACAAAATACTGAGTAAACATTCTGAATACTTATGTAAATGTGATATTTTTATTTTATATTTTTAATACATTTTTTAAAAATTAAAAAAACCTGTTGTTGCTTTGTCATTATGGTGTATTGTGTATAGATTGATGAGGGGAAACAATTATTAATCCGTTTTAAAATAACGCTGTAACGTAACAAAATGTGGACAAAGTCAAGGGGTCTGAATGCATTCCGAATACCTTGCCATATACATTTTGAAACTGCACTATGGATTTTATCCCAATCGCCAGAAGGGGGAGACAAGTGAAGCATTGACCTACCTATTTGAATACTACAGTAATGTCCACAAAAACACCAGTAAATACTACAGTATATGACATCTGCAAAAACACTACAGTAATTTCTATAGTATTTACTACTGTTTTTTATATACTATAGTAAACTGTAAATACTAGAGTATACTACAGTCATGTCTGCAATACTACAGTAAATACTACAGTATTCACTAATGTTTTGGTGAACTTTAGTCTCTCAAAGGCACTACAGTGAATACTACAGTAAAGTCTGCAATAGTATTTAACCATAGTATGTCACGCCCTGCTCGGTTTCATCTGTCCTTGTGCTTATCTCCACCCCCTCCAGGTGTCGCTCATCATCCCCGGGGGATTTATACCTGTGTTTTCTGTCTCTCTGTGCCAGTTCGTCTTGTTTGCCACGTCAACCAGCGTTTACCTCCTAGCTCCTATTTTTCCCAGTCTCTGTTTTTCATAGTCTTCCTGGTTTTGACCCTTGCCTGTCCTGACACCAAACCCACCCGCCTGCCTGACCTTTCTTCCTGCCCTTACCTCGAGCCTGCCTAATGCCTTGTACTGTTTGGACTCTGACCTGGTTACTGAACCCCTGCCTGTCCTGACCTCGAGAATGCCCTGTACTGTTTGGACTCTGACCTGGTTCATGAACTCTCGCCTGTACCCGACCTGCTTTTTGCCTACCCTTTGTGTTATAATAAATAACGGAGCTCAACCATCTGCCTCCTGTGTCTGCATATGGGTCTCGTCTTGTGCCCTTACATAGTATCCTATAGTATTTTTTCATACGGGGAGGAGGGAGGAGAGGAAATGTGGAAACAAATGCACTTGTATGAAATGAGACTCTTCACTCACGTGTCATCAAGCAAATTGTGTTTACAGGGTTGCAATCCCAAATGAGTAAAAATACATTTCGATAGTTGTGCTAGACATTTGATAGATAAAAGGATAAGTAGCATATTGTTTAATGCATGCTTTTCTCCTCTGAGTAAACAACAGCTGCTTCAAAGGAGGTGTGGCAGATATCAAAACTATTTGGCGGGTAGAGGCTATCGAGGACACTCCTCCTGCTAACTAATTGCTTCCGGCGAATTACTTCCGGCGCCGACAGAGATGGCCGCCTCGCTTCGCGTTCCTAGGAAACTATGCAGTTTTTTGTTTTTTTACGTGTTATTTCTTACACTAGTACCCCAGGTCATCTTAGGTTTCTTTACATACAGCCGACAAGAACTACTGAATATAAGATCAGCGTCAACTCACCATCAGTACGACCAAGAATATGTTTTTCGCGACGCGGATCCTGTGTTCTGCCTTACAACCAGTGTAACCGAGTGGATCACATGCAGCGACCAAAAAAAAAAAAAAAACGACTCAGAAAAAGAGGGAAACGAAGCGGTCTTCTGGTCAGACTCCGGAGACGGGCACATCGTGCACCACTCCCTAGCATTCTTCTTGCCAATGTCCAGTCTCTTGACAACAAGGTTGATGAAATCCGAGCAAGGGTAGCATTCCAGAGGGACATCAGAGACTGTAACGTTCTCTGCTTCATGGAAACATGGCTAACTGGAGAGACGCAATCCGAAGCAGTGCAGCCAGCGGGTTTCTCCACGCATCGCGCCGACAGAAACAAACATCTTTCTGGTAAGAAGAGGGGCGGGGGCGTATGTCTTATGGCCAACGTGACATGGTGTGATGAAAGAAACATACAGGAACTCAAATCCTTCTGTTCACCTGATTTAGAATTCCTCACAATCAAATGTAGACCGCATTATCTACCAAGAGAATTCTCTTCGATTATAATCACAGCCGTATATATCCCCCCAAGCAGACACATCGATGGCTCTGAACGAACTTTATTTAACTCTCTGCAAACTGGAAACGATTTATCCGGAGGCTGCATTCATTGTAGCTGGGGATTTTAACAAGGCTAATCTGAAAACAAGACTCCCTAAATTTTATCAGCATATCGATTGCGCAACCAGGGGTGGAAAGACCCTGGATCATTGTTACTCTAACTTCCGCGACGCATATAAGGCCCTGCCCCGCCCCCTTTCGGAAAAGCTGACCACGACTCCATTTTGTTGATCCCTGCCTACAGACAGAAACTAAAACAAGAAGCTCCCACGCTGAGGTCTGTCCAACGCTGGTCCGACCAAGCTGACTCCACACTCCAAGACTGCTTCCATCACGTGGACTGGGAGATGTTTCGTATTGCGTCAGACAACAACATTGACGAATACGCTGATACGGTGTGCGAGTTCATTAGAACGTGCGTTGAAGATGTCGTTCCCATAGCAACGATTAAAACATTCCCTAACCAGAAACCGTGGATTGATGGCAGCATTCGTGTGAAACTGAAGGCACGAACCACTGCTTTTAATCAGGGCAAGGTGTCTGGCAACATGGCTGAATACAAACAGTGCAGCTATTCCCTCCACAAGGCTATCAAACAAGCTAAGCGCCAGTACAGAGACAAAGTAGAATCTCAATTCAACGGCTCAGACACAAGAGGTATGTGGCAGGGTCTACAGTCAATCACGGACTACAGGAAGAAACCCAGCCCAGTCACGGACCAGGATGTCTTGCTCCCAGGCAGACTAAATAACTTTTTTGCCCGCTTTGAGGACAATACAGTGCCACTGACACGGCCTGCAACGGAAACATGCGGTCTCTCCTTCACTACAGCCGAAGTGAGTAAGACATTTAAACGTGTTAACCCTCGCAAGGCTGCAGGCCCAGACGGCATCCCCAGCCGCGCCCTCAGAGCATGCGCAGACCAGCTGGCCGGTGTGTTTACGGACATATTCAATCAATCCCTATACCAGTCTGCTGTTCCCACATGCTTCAAGAGGGCCACCATTGTTCCTGTTCCCAAGAAAGCTAAGGTAACTGAGCTAAACGACTACCGCCCGTAGCACTCACATCCGTCATCATGAAGTGCTTTGAGAGACTAGTCAAGGACCATATCACCTCCACCCTACCTGACACCCTTGACCCACTCCAATTTGCTTACCGCCCAAATAGGTCCACAGACGATGCAATCTCAACCACACTGCACACTGCCCTAACCCATCTGGACAAGAGGAATACCTATGTGAGAATGCTGTTCATCGACTACAGCTCGGCATTCAACACCATAGTACCCTCCAAGCTCGTCATCAAGCTCGAGACCCTGGGTCTCGACCCCGCCCTGTGCAACTGGGTACTGGACTTCCTGACGGGCCGCCCCCAGGTGGTGAGGGTAGGCAACAACATCTCCTCCCCGCTGATCCTCAACACTGGGGCCCCACAAGGGTGCGTTCTGAGCCCTCTCCTGTACTCCCTGTTCACCCACGACTGCGTGGCCATGCACGCCTCCAACTCAATCATCAAGTTTGCGGACGACACAACAGTGGTAGGCTTGATTACCAACAACGACGAGACGGCCTACAGGGAGGAGGTGAGGGCCCTCGGAGTGTGGTGTCAGGAAAATAACCTCACACTCAACGTCAACAAAACTAAGGAGATGATTGTGGACTTCAGGAAACAGCAGAGGGAACACCCCCATCCACATCGATGGAACAGTAGTGGAGAGGGTAGCAAGTTTTAAGTTCCTCGGCATACACATCACAGACAAACTGAATTGGTCCACTCACACAGACAGCATCGTGAGGAAGGCGCAGCAGCGCCTCTTCAACCTCAGGAGGCTGAAGAAATTCGGCTTGTCACCAAAAGCACTCACAAACTTCTACAGATGCACAATCGAGAGCATCCTGGCGGGCTGTATCACCGCCTGGTATGGCAACTGCACCGCCCTCAACCGTAAGGCTCTCCAGAGGGTAGTGAGGTCTGCACAACGCATCACCGGGGCAAACTACCTGCCCTCCAGGACACCTACACCACCCGATGCTACAGGAAGGCCATAAAGATCATCAAGGACATCAACCACCCGAGCCACTGCCTGTTCACCCCGCTGCCATCCAGAAGGCGAGGTCAGTACAGGTGCATCAAAGCTGGGACCGAGAGACTGAAAACAGCTTCTATCTCAAGGCCATCAGACTGTTAAACAGCCACCACTAACATTGAGTGGCTACTGCCAACACACTGTCAATGACACTGACTCTACTCCAGCCACTTTAATCATGGGAAATGATGTAAATATATCACTAGCCACTTTAAACAATGCTACCTTATATAATGTTACTTACCCTACATTGTTCATCTCATATGCATACGTTGATACTGTACTCTATATCATCGACTGCATCCTTATGTAATACATGTATCACTAGCCACTTTAACTATGCCACTTGGTTTACATACTTATCTCATATGTATATACTGTACTCGATATCATCTACTGTATCTTGCCTATGCTGCTCTGTACCATCACTCATTCATATATCCTTATGTACATATTCTTTATCCCCTTACACTGTGTATGACAGTAGTTTTTTTTGGAATTGTTAGTTAGATTACTTGCTCGTTATTACTGCATTGTCGGAACTAGAAGCACAAGCATTTCGCTACACTCGCATTAACATCTGCTAACCATGTGTATGTGACAAATAAAATTTTATTTGATTTGATTTTGATTTGATTTAATTGACACTCTCTTTGACCACTCGATCACTTATCGGTTTCCGGGTCACGGAGGAGAGATAACGGAGTACGAACAAGTCGAGGACAGGACGGTATTTTGCCCAAATGTAAATCTCCCATAGTGTCCCTCATGCTCCACTATCATGTAATGACAAGGGTCATCCCAAGTCCCGAAGCCCATCCAGGGTCTCCTCCAAGGGTCTCTTTGTGGATATGAGAGGTCTTGAGAAAAGAGATGACAGGAAGGCAGTGAACCAGGTGGTTCTTCACTTGGTAGACAGACATCATTTGTTAATATGTTAGTGGTGGAGGTGGAAGATAACTATTCATTTAGCTCTGGTCCAGGGTCAGTTAATGGTTAAATAATGTTGCGTTTAAGGTAGAGAAACTGATCCTAGAGCAGCACTTATTACATGGACGTCAATCTTTTGTCCTCATACTGAACCCACCATTGTGGTCCATCACAGTGCCACCAATAGGTTTGAGGATGTAGTGCATGGAAAGGAATTTACATAAAAGGTGACAAGTACAGTACAGTAGTTTAGTGATTTTCTTAGAAATGGAGAAGGGCATTCTTTATAGTGATGTCACACATTTCTATCCTACTAATTAGATGAGGAATCTCACTCAGTAGTGATTATTTCTCCCCTCTTTGGGGCTTGTTGTGTGGGGTTGGGGTTGGCAAGAGCAAAGTTTGGGGGAGTGTGTGAGAGAGGGGAGATTTGCGCAATTGGGGGTAACTCTACTGCCCCTGCCACCCATAGCCACCTCCTCCGGGGTTTATTTTGTTGATGACATGGTATTACCTCTGTTAATTGGTGGCACATTGACACGATGTTGTCCTCCAGGAGGGAGAATTTTTTTTTCTAAAATTTCCCCACAGCGACCTGAGAGACTGATCAACAACCAAAGGAAGCATTTGGTTGGAGTCATTGCAACTAAAGGTGGCACAACCAGTTAGAGTGTAAGGGAGCAATTCATTTTCTCTGTATATTTTTTATAGCGAACGTTATCAACCAAAATCTAATATTAGATAAAGGGAACCTGAGAAAACTAATAACACAACAATTACATACTTATTTAATTTATTTCCTAAAGAAAGTTATGTAACACCCAATGCCCCTGTGTGAAAAAGGCAAGTACTTTTTCACAGCACTATATGTCAGCTAATGTGGCACAAAATTACCCTCCTGAGGTGTTGAGAGGAGCTCTACCTTGACCAGGAGAAATGTCCACTCTGGCAACCTGTATAATTTTTATAATCTGGCAACCAGGAACATTCCCCATGTAGCCCATCTTCCTCTGAAAGCAGGCAGAAATATCATTGTTAGAAACGCCCGTGGCCGTCCATGGCCATGTGTCTGTTTACACTCCATTACTCAAATGGGTCTAGGGTGTGTGTGTACGAGAGATGGGAGAGAGAGAGAAAGACACGGGGGGATAGAAAAAGAGAGAGAGCTAGTGTGTGTGTGTGTCTGTGTGTCTGCAAGGAAATGTGCCACCCATGACTTCAGAAAGTCCCGCAGTGGTTATCGCCTATCAGAAAGTTTGTGTGTGTAGCTGTGTCTGTGTCTGTGTCTGTGTATGTGTGTGCGTGTGCACACATTATAATTGAGTAGCCTTTTCACACATATTCAATATACAGTGTAGGTGCTCCACATAACATGTCAAATATGATAATAATGCATATGATGCAAGACTGCAAATGTTCCAGCCAGGTCACACATGATACAAGTCAGTATTCCACGTCCATCACTGTCTGAAGATGAAGGGAGATTACATGAAAAACGGCCACTAGGGGCAACAGTGAGCACTGTTACCTTCAAGTAGATTTTAGTTTTGCTAGGGCATTGTGGATGGGGATGTCAGATGGGATCTGCCTCTGATTCCAAAGGTTGCTAGTTTGAATCCAGTGAGACTGTTTTTTGGAGATTTTAACAAACCTTAACCCTTACCTTATCCATTTGGAGTTAATGCCTAACCTTAAGATTTCCGAGTTAATGCCTAAACTTAACCATAAAAACCTTGTCTGTCAGTGAACCAAATTTGTTGTTTTGCAACAACTTCAGAATTGGATGAACATGGACAAACATCTAATTCTGATGCAAGACTGTGAGAGCTAGTTGAATGTTCGGGTGCATCAGAGACTATAGTGTTGTTGGCGGGTGAACACTGAGCAGACTACTGAAGTAAGGCAGGATGATAAAGATGAGAGAAGAGGGAGGAGGAGAAGGACGAGTAGGCGGGAGGAAGAGAGGAACAGGGAAAAAAGAGATGGAAGGAGAGGTAAAAGGTCATTTAGCTTCATCTTCGTTTGAAGGTTTCAAAGTCCTGCCCTTGAGTTGTGGCACAGCCTCACAGTAAGCCAAAGACTAGCATAGGTACCAGTCTTCCTGCTACATGTGAGGGTTTTCTCATCTAAACAGATGGACCTATGGTGTTACAAATACGCCATGCTTGAAGGTGAGCACCACTGGGACCCAAGACAGGTAAGAGGATTTTAGAGGATTTCATTCACTTGTTCATTCACACACATACACTTACAGAGTGAAGCGCGCACACACACACACACACACACACACACACACACACACACACACACACACACACACACACACACACACACACACACACACACACACACACACACACACACACACACACACACACATACACACACACACTCTTCCTTTTCAGACTCAGCGGGTGGCAAGTAAAAGTCATATTTGCAGCTCCCTCTCTTCCTGCCCCTCTCCCCTTCTCCCTCCTTCCCCCGCTCCCTCCACTCCAGCCTCTATCACATCGGCCAGGGTCTACTTAGAGCAGTGCGCCACCACAGAGAATAGGTAGAGAATGGGTATTATGACAGTGGGTAGAGAAAGAGAGGGAGAGACAGAGAAAGAGAAAAGAAAGGCAGACAGGGTATTATGAGAGAGAGGGATGAGAGCAGTGAAGGCATTTGGAGTCTTTATTCTCGGTTCTAAGCTGCAGGTTCTGCTCTGCAATCCAATTGGTCGATACAGCCAGGCATGTAAATGAAATGCAAAGCAGAGTGAGGCTGACTTTTCCTTCGCCAATTTGTAGCCCCCTTCTTCTTTCTCTCTTAAAGTGAAAGGGGGAGAGTTTAAATATGTGTATCACTCTCTTTCTTTCCATTTCTGTGTTTCTCTCTCTGTCTCCCCCTCAGCTGTTCTATTTGTCGTTGTTCTCCCCCTCCGTATTCTTCTGTCTCCCTCAACATCTGTCGCTCTCTCCCTCCTTTACTTGCTCTCTAACGCTCTCTCTAGCTCTTTCTCTCTCTCTCTCTGAGGAAATATAATCATTTGCCTTTTCAGTGGGAGCTGAACTGTGCACTTCTCTAATGTTCTGCTCTGAGGGTTTTAATCCACAGAGGCTTTTTGAGTTCCTGGGAGACTCCAGTGGTGATTAAGCACATGCACTAGATGTATCTCTCTCTCCCTCTCTCTCTCCCCCTCTCTCTCTCGCTCTCTCTCTTTTTGTGTGTGTGTACTTGTAAGTGTGTAAATATGAGCCCTTTGTTTCGACTGTACTTTTACTACTGTGTATGTGACAGTGAAGTCAAGCTGCTCTGCCAGGCCAGTATTTGTTCAACTGTCTGTCTGCATGATTTTCTGTCCAAGCATTCCAATGTGGCCAACTGTATTTGGCTATCACCATCCAGAAACAGAAAGGTAGATATGATGCAGTGTGCCACATCATGTGGCTGGCCTAGGGTTTTGGCTATACCCTAAGAGGGTACTGTGCGCTCCGAACACTCACCAGGGGGTAGAGTGGTGTTAATGGGGTGTCTGGCTGACCATAAAGCCCCCAGTTTAAAAAAAAGCCTGATCATCCCTAGCAGTGTTTAGTGCACTAACAGGACTAGGCTGGGGCAAGGCACACACACAACAGACACACACACACACACACACACACACACACACACACACACACACACACACAGGGGTAGACAGTGGGACTGTTTTTAAGTGCAGATACACACAGACAAGGACAGTCTGTGACAGATTAAATACTAGCACCACTGTAATCCCTGGCCTGTCCCTCAGCCAAAATATAAGCTTTCCTTTACCCCTCGGAGAGAAAGACAGAAAGAGAGAGGAAAATCAAAGAAACAGACATGCAGATATATAGACAAAAATAAAGAGGGGTAGAGGGGGATTAGTCAGAAAGAGAGAGAGAGAGAGACGAGATGTGTTCTCAACTCAACTGCCTCTGTTACTTTTCATTTAATTCCCATGTTCATTCTCAACTAACCCCTCAACCCCTCCAGGACATATTCACCCCCACATGCATGCACCCCAAACTGTAATCCCTGTGTGGTAGTGTGGTTGTCTTGGTTCAGTGGGGTCCTCTGGTTGCAGTGGAGAGTTCTCCAAGCAGATACTGCCCTCTGCAGGACACTGGTATATGGCCTACAGGGTTGGTCCTCTTGACCTCAAGAGTATATCATCCTAACAACACTAAAGTATGATCCTGTTTCCTTATTTAGTCTTTTCATGTCACACACAGGGTGAGTTTCCCAAAGCCTTTGTTGTTTGTTTTGCGTGGCTGCGTGCAGTGTGTTTGAACGTTGTGACTGTCTATGCTGTGTGTGCCAGAGAACTCTCTCTCTCTATTGTGTGATGAAGCTTAGAGAGCTCTCTGCAGACTATCAGTTCACTGACAGACATGGAGGAGAGGGCCTGCTCTATTCTATTCTCACACTGGGCCAAAACAACACTTGTGCCAGCTCCCTCATGACCCCACAATATACTCCTCTCTTCAACCCCTCTCCAGCTCCTCCTCAGCCACCATCTCCTCCCCCATCTCCTGAATTTCACTCCTCCTGCTCTTCACCTTCCCTTTCTTTCAGTCTCCTATTCTTCCTCTCCCTCCTGTCATCTTCTTCTTACTTCAACCCCTCTCCCTCTCCTCCTCAGTCCTCATCTCCTCCCCCCATCTCCTAGCTTTCTTTCCTTCTCCCTTTCCTCTCCTCGCCCCCCACAGCCCACCAAGCTGACAGCTCCAAGCTCCGTGGCAAATGAGTCTCGCTCGCATTACAATCGCGCGGGACAGATTCCATTAGCGCTATCTGAAATTGAGTGTGAGGAGCAGGCAGGCGGCAGCGCAAGAGGCCGGTTATCAGAGAGGGAAAGAGAGCGCTGGAGTTGTAACCGACGACCTCATTAATCTGGCGGGTGGGATGGAAGAACGCACACAACGAAATCGAACAACCTCACGTTTCCCGCTCTTGTTGCGACAAAAGGAGCCGTGTTGAGACTGAGACATTAAGGGAGAGAAAATGTTGAGAACAAATGCCATATGAAGGAAATAGTGATGAAACTGAGGAAAATATCAACTCTTTCTCTCTTTTACACACACACTCCATTTGTCTCTTATTTCTTACAACCCTCTTGTCAGGGGATTTGTAATGTGTTAGTCAAGAGGTTGGGAGTCTCTCTCTCTCTTTCACACACACCACTTGAACCCCCCCTCCTCCCCAATATACTCATCCTTATAGTTATTAACCCTTGACACGTAATCCAAGGGTATGCGGTATGCGATATTAGGTATGGGGGTGGGGTCATCTTTTATGTAGAGAGCTCTTTCACACAAGATCACTCAATTTAAATAGACCACCACTTTGATGTCTCTCCTCCCTTCTGTCTCTTGAACACACTCTCATTTCCATCTTGTAGCCCTCCAGTGCTGCCACGATAAGGAGTAATGAGAAATGTTTTCAAATTACTCATAGGCATAGGATGCCGACCTGTCTAATAGGTTAATTGAGCCTGTAACTGATGCCCAACCTCACTGCTGGCTACTTCATATCAAGAGTGCCAATGTCTACTCTGGGGACTCCACTATATTACACCCTATTCTGGAGCCAGGATCAACAAGGAAGGAGAGTTAAAGAGAAGAGTTGAAATATTCAACACAAGTGGAGAAAATCTTGGCCTGTGGGCAAGTAAAGTAGCCTAAATTGTGGTGGATGAGGCGTACACACACACACACACACACACACTGTAATGAGGAAATAAAACATGTTCATTAGGCATCATTTACAGTGTATTATGGTGTGGTCCCTGAGGGCTGTATCGTTCCCACTGTACCACGCTGACAGTTGAGACGTTGGGGAAGAAAAGATGGCTGTTCTTATGCTTGTATCCACCATCTTCATTTGTCCTCTATTTTGAGTATAATCTCACATAGTCTTATAATTGTTACCAAGCTTGAGAGAGCAGTGTTCAAGTGGTTGTCGATACTCAATTCTGTATTATTGAAAGTAATATGTGGACAACTGTTTAGTCCTAGTGTAGTCATGGTATGAAAATAAAATAAAACAGACCTGTGCCCAGTTAGACATGAACAGTCTGGTCTGAACAGTCAGTTAGGTCTACAGAGGACAGGACACAGATATTTTCTTTAAGGCCAAGTGCAGTCAAAATCATGATTTCCCTATGTTTTATACATATATTTCCACACTCTAAGGTTGGAATAATACTGTGAAATTGTGAAAAATGTCCTTTTAGTGTAAGAACTGTTTGAAAATACCACCTTAAATTTCAGCCTGTTTAGGTGGGATGGAGTGACATCACCAGGTGGCAAATTAGTTAACAGGCCAATAAGAAAGAGAGTTCCAAACCTCTTTGCCAATAGCTGCTAGTTTTCAGTTTTTCCTTCCCCACTCAGACCACTCCCATACCGTCCTGGCAAAATTCTTGCTTGAGAAATTGATCTTTTTTAAGAAGGTATTTGTGTTTATTTTTGACAATTTTAATGGAAAAATATCACAATAAGGTATTTGATAATGATATTGAGATAAAAACGGCTGCATTGGACCTGTAAAAGGAAAAGCACACAGACACCGGCAACAGGCTGGGTTTTTAAAGAGACCACTCAGAGCGATGGGAGACACTCAGGATTACCACAACACCACCTCCCTAATAGGATAACACAGCATAATAAACTCCTTTCAATAACCAAACTTATTATAACTGCTAACCCTATTTAATACATTATTCTCCGGCTTACACATACACACACTGGTTGTTCTACCCACATAAGAGGATATTATTATAGCTAAGACTATGCACGGGACAGCTTGTGAAGCCTTACTATTGACTTTAATTGGATTTGTAAATTGTGTGGCTAAATTAGTGCATTCTGTAGCATCCCTGACTTAGCAAACGAAGTGTACAGGAAAGAAAAGAGGAAGTCAAGTCTTAAAGTGAATTAATTGCGGCAGGCCCCAAGCTTAATTCAAGTTGTAGTGCGTTAATGAGTGAATTGATTGAACAATAGAGAAGATGGCCTCTGCTGCTCTGATCATCGCTCCATAGGGACACACAGAGGAAGAGATGATTATAGAACCCAGTGATTACCACTGAGACACACACAAGACGAACAAACACACACAAACACATGTCCCCTTCAAACTTCCCTGTCACAAATACCCAGTTGTGCCATTGAGGGCTCCAAGTTAATTAGCAAGATCAAAACCTGGAAATCCCTCCTCATAGAATTTAAACGGTTTGACTAAACCCTGCCTCCATCTCCATCACGCCTGATTTTCTGACACACACACACACCCACACGAGTTACTGACAAGAACACACATACCCAGTCACACACACACACAGTCTGGCCATCAGTATTGCACATGAAAATAAAGGTAATTACTGTTCAATTATATATGTTACTGTTATACAATAAAATAATTGAGTTCAGCTTCTATCTGCACTGTATTATAGAACAGTATTAAGGTTTCTGCTCTCTCAGATCAGTTCTAATGAAAAAAGTTTGCTGACACAGTGACAAGAAAAGAGGGTCCCCTCCTGAAGAATTTTGGCAAACCAGTTCATATTTGGAATATACACTGAGTGTATAAAACATTTAGAACACCTTCCTAATAATGAATATGAATGTGTACTCATAGTCAATATGAATGTGTACTCATAGTCAATATGAATGTGTACTCATAGTCAATATGAATGTGTACTCATAGTCAATATGAATGTGTACTCATAGTCAATATGAATGTGTACTCATAGTCAATATGAATGTGTACTCATAGTCAATATGAATGTGTACTCATAGTCAATATGAATGTGTACTCATAGTCAATATGAATGTGTACTCATAGTCAATATGAATGTGTACTCATAGTCAATATGAATGTGTACTCAAGCTGCTTCCCAGGAAATGACCCACCAACAAACTCTGAACAGCTAGCTCTTTGGATCTCACAGAAACTCTCTTTCTCTCTCCTCTCCCTCCTCTCTCTTTCTCTCTCTCTCTCTATTGAGGATGAGGTGAAATACTCTGTGTCACTAAGATACCCATGAAATAGGCTTCATAATCTCTTTAAGGGGGAAAAAAACAGTCTCCTCTTCAGTTGAAGAGTGAAATAATTTCTGAACAAACTTTTACGTAACAGTCAGCAGGTTCTGAGTTTTTGGGCATCCAAAGAACAATCTGTCTCAACTCTTCCTAAACCTTTATCTTCATATCGAGGTAGTTCTATTATTACGAGTAAAGTAGCATAGCGTCTTATCTGGGTTAGGGTTGTATACTTAAGGCAGTCAGAATGACTCATTCTAATCAGTGAGATGAGTTGAAGAGGTGATGCAACACAAGAGCAACCCTTATATGATGGAGATTGTGGATGCATTCCTCTACCCAAGCGTTGCTGACGCCTGTCAGATCTTACAATGCCTGGATAGGTATTTTACATATCAGCTAACCACATCATATGTTATGGCAATTTGTCAGTCAATGACACGGCATGCAGCCATTGGTTGATGCATACAACCGCTAAGCAGATGAACCCAACCGATGAGCTGATGGCCTCAGTCAGAGTTAGCAGAGGCTGCCCCCTGGTGGTCTGGGTGGAAAACACATCTAGGGTCACCATTTGATGTCTCAGGCACAAACTTCAGTCAAGTCATCCTCAAATATTTTCTTAATAGTCAACTCATACAGGTATATTCTCTAGATATCCCATTTCCACTATCAATATAATTAGTGCAGACAAAGACAGTCACGCTCACCAGAATCTGGGAGCTCCAGCCCATGTGATAGAAGGGTAAAATAATGATAATCAAATGAAAATGTTTATTTAAAAACATTTTTTATTTCACGTTTATTTAACCAGGTATGCTAGTTGAGAACAAGTTCTCATTTACAACTGCGACCTGGCCAAGATAAAGGAAAGCAGTGTGACACAGACAACAGAGTTACACATGGAATAACATGGAATAAGCAATAAACAAGCCAATAAACAAGTCAATGACACAGTAGAAAAAAAGAAAGTCTATATACAGTGTGTGCAAAAGGCATGAGGAGGTAGGCAATAAATAGGTCATGGTAGCGAAGAATTACAATTTAGCAGATGAACACTGGAGTGATAAATGAGCAGATGATGATGTGCAAGTAGAGATGCTGGTGTGCAAAAGAGCAGAAAAGTAAATAAAAACAGTATAGGGATGGGGTAGGTAGATTGGCTGGGCTATTTACAGATGGACTGTGTACAGCTGCAGCGATCGGTTAGCTGCTCAGATAGCTGATGTTCAAAGTTGGTGAGGGAAATATAATTCTCCAGCTTCAGCGATTTTTGCAATTCGTTCCAGTCACTGGCAGCAGAGAACTGGAAGGAAAGGCGGCCAAATGGGGTGTTGGCTTTGGGGATGATCAATGAGACATACCTGCTGGAACATGTGCTACGGGTGGGTGTTCTTATCGTGACCAGTGAGCTGAGATAAGGCGGAGCTTTACCTAGCATAGACCTATAGATGACCCAAGCCAGTGGGTCTGGCGATGAATATGTCGCGAGGGCCAGCCGACTAGAGCATACAGGTCGCAGTGGTGGGTGGTATAAGGTGATTTGGTAACAAAACGGATGGCACTGTGATAGACTGCATCCTGTTTGCTGAGTAGAGTATTGGAAGCTATTTTGAAGATGACATCGCCGAAGTCGAGAATCGGTAGGATAGTCAGTTTTACTAGGGTAAGTTTGGCAGCATGAGTGAAGGAGGCTTTGATTTTGGATCGGAGATGTTTAATATGAGTCTGGAAGGAGAGCTTACAGTCTAGCCAGACAACCTAGGTATTTATAGCTGACCACATATTCTAGGTCAAACCGCCCAGGGTGGTGATGCTAGTCGGGCGGGCGGGTGCGGGCAGTGAATGGTTGAAAAGCATGCATTTGGTTTTACTAGCGTTTAAGAGCAGTTAGAGGCCACGAAAGGAGTGTTGTATGGCATTGAAGCTCGTTTGGAGGTTAGTTAGCACTGTGTCTAAGGAAGGGCCAGAAGTAGACAGAATGGTGTTGTCTGCCTAGAGGTGGATCAGGGAATCACCCGCAGCAAGAGCGACATCATTGATATATACAGAGAAAAGAGTCGGCCTGAGAATTGAACCCTGTGGTACCCCCATAGAGACTACCAGAGGTCTGGACAACTGCCCTCCGATTTGACACACTGAACTCTGCCTGCAAAGTAGTTGGTGAACCAGGCGAGGCAGTCATTAGACAAACCAAGGCTATTGAGTCTGCCGATAAGAATACCGTGATTGACAGAGTCGAAAGCCTTGACCAGGTCGATGAAGATGGCTGCACAGTACTGTCTCTAATCGATGGAGGTTATGATATTGTTTAGGACCTTGAGCGTGGCTGAGGTGCACCCGTGACCGGCTCGGAAACTGGATTGCACAGCGGAGAAGTTACGGTGGGATTCGAAATGGTCTGTGATCTGTTTATTAACTTGGCTTTCGAAGACTTTAGAGAGACAGGGTAGGATAGATATACGTATATAGCAGTTTGGGTCTAGAGTGTCACCCTCTTTGAAGAGGGGGATAACAGCAGCAGCTTTCCAATCTTAAGAGATCTTGGACGATACAAAAGAGAGGTTGAACAGGCTGGTAATAGGGGATGCAACAATGGAGGTGGATAGTTTTAGAAAGAGAGGGTCCAGATTGTCTAGCCCAGCTAATTTGTACAGGTTCAGATTTTACAGCTCTTTCAGAACATCTGCTATCTGGATTTGAGTGAAGGGGAAGCTGGGGAGACTCGGGCGAGTAGCTGCGGGAGGGGGGTGGAGCTGTTACTCGCGGTTGGCGTAGCCAGGAGGAAGGCATGGCCAGCCGTAGAGAACTGCTTATTGAAATGTTAGATTTTCATGGATTTATCGGTGGTGACCTTGTTACCTAACCTCAGTGCAGTGGGCAGCTGGGAGGAGGTGCTCTTGTTCTCCATGGACTTTACAGTGTCCCAGAAGTTTTTGGAGGTAGAGCTACAGGATGCAAATTTCTGCTTGAAAAAGCTAGCCTTTGCTTTCCTGACTGACTGCGTGTATTAGTCCCTGACTTCCCTGAACAGTTGCATATCGCGGGGACTATTCGATGCTATTGCAGTCCGCCACAGGATGTTTTTGTGCTGGTCAAGGACAGTCAGGTCTGGAGTGAACCAAGGGCTATATCTGTTCTTAGTTCTGCATTTTTTTGAAAGGGGCATGCTTATCTAAGATGGTGAGGAAATTACTTTTAAACAACGACCAGGCATCCTCGACTGACGGGATGAGGCCAATATCCTTCCAGGATACCCGGGCCAGGTCGATAAGAAAGGCCTGTTCGCAGAAGTGTTCTAGGGAGCGTTTGACAGTGATGAGGGGTGGTCGTTTGACCGCGGACCATAGAGGATACAGGCAGTGAGGCAGTGATCGCTGAGATCCTGATTGAAAACAGCAGATGTGTATATGGATGGCAAGGTGGTCAGGATAATGTCATGAGGGTGCCCATGTTTACGGATTTAGGGTTGTACCTGGTGTGTTCCTTGATAATTTGTGTGAGATTGAGGGCATCTAGCTTAGATTGTAGGACTGCTGGGGTGTTAAGCATATCCCAGTTTAGGTCACCTAACAGAACAGAACTCTGAAGCTAGATTGGGGGCGATCAATTCACATATGGTGTCCAGGGCACAGCTGGGAACAGAGGGGGGTCGATAACAGGCAGCAACAGTGAGAGACTTATTTCTGGAGAGATACATTTTTTAAATTAGAAGTTCGAACTCTTTGGGCATAGACCTGAAAAGAATGACAGAACTTTGCAGGCTAACTCTGCGGTAGATTGCAACTCCTCCCCCTTTGGCAGTTCTATCTTGAAAGAAAATGTTGTAGTTGGGTATGGAAATCTCAGAATTTTTGGTGGCCTTCCTAAGCGAGGATTCAGACACGGCAAGGACATCAGGGTTGGCGGAGTGTGCTAAAGCAGTGAGTAAAACAAACTTAGGGAGGAGGCTTCTGATGTTAAGGGGAGAACAGCTATTCCTTTTGACATTCATGACCCCCAAACCTTAATCTCATCCCCTTCCAGTCAGTAAACAGACAGACAGTCTAGTTTTAAAACAGGTTTATTGGCGTGTGTACAGTGATTGTCTGTGCACCCCAGGATTACAGTGAAGTAAGAGGCAAAGCACTTCATAAGCATTTAGAGTTTTGATCGCTCCAGAGTAATAGTTGTGAGGTTAACAGGACCTTACAAATCAAAGGTAAAAAAACCAATGGATAAAATAACCCAGAACAAAAAGGATATAAAACAATAAAATATGACAAACGTCTGGGCAAACATTATTTCATTCACCTGTTATATCATAATTATAGGCCTACATTTAAGAATTGGCACGTTCAATAGCAGAATATCCCGTGGACTGGGGCAAATGGAGATTTCGGCTATTTTAATGGGGTAGGTAACAGAAATGTAACTGACTTTAAAAAAAAATCCTGACTAGTTCCACCACAACCTGAGGGACTGGGTAACTGTATTATTACCCGGATATGGAAGTCATCAGACTGATCTCAGACCAGGTCTGAGATCACCCACCTCTGTACTAAGGTCTTGAGAAATATTGAAAGGTGCAGTATCTGGGGCCTATTAAAAAAGGTAATAATGTTTTACCGAATGTTGCAAACAGAAATGGACTTTACCGAATGACATGACTCACTATTCATGTATTTCTAAACAATGTATTCTTATCGGAATGTTCTCTAACGTTGCAACTCTTTCAACGTGGCCATGAAATAAATGACCATCCAAAATCTTGTCTACTACTAGCTTACTGTAGCCGAGTGTCCTGTGCTGCCCCGTGGGCAAACTCTGGATATTCTAAACCTGAGCTAATAGACAATCGGTTTGGTGACAACACTGGCACTGAGGAAGAGAAGGTTGTTCTTTTAACAACTGAACTCGGAAGACGTCCTGATTGGTTGTAACATCCTGAAGTGCTTCTATCTTTACCCATTGGTAATATTACCCATTACACACTACACTACCAAACGTATGTGGACACCTGCTCATCGAACAACTCATTCCAAAAACATGGGCATTAATATGGAGTTGGTCCCTCCTTTGTGGCTATAGCAGCCTCCACTCTTCTGGGAAGGCTTTCCACAGGATGTTGGAACATTGCTGCAGGGACTTCCATTCAGCCACAAGAGCATTAGTGAGGTCAGGCACTAATGTTAGGTGATTAGGCCAGGCTCGCTGTCGGTGTTCCAATTCATCACAAAGGTGTTCGATGGGGTTGGGGTCAGGGCTCTGTGCAGGCCAGTCAAGTTCTTCCACACCTATCTTAACAAACCATTTCTGTATGGACCTCTCTTTTTCATGCTGAAACAGGAAAGGGCCTTCCCAAACTATTGCAGCAAGGTTGGAAGCTCATATTCTTCTAGAATGTCATTGTATGCGGTAGCATTCAAATTCCCCTTCACTGGAACTAAGGGGCATAGCCCAAACCATGAAAAACAGCCCCAGACTATTATTACTCCTCCACCAAACTTTACAGTTGGCATGATGCATTCGGGCAGGTAGCATTTTCCTGGCATCCGCCAAACGCAGATTCGTCCATCAGACTGCCAGATGCTCCAGAGAATGCGTTTCCACTGCTCCAGAGTCCAATGGTGGCAAGCTTTACACCACTCCAGCCAACGCTTGGCATTGCGCATGGTGATCTTAGGCTTGTGTGCGGCTGCTTGGCCATGGAAACCCATTTCATGAAGCTCCCGACGAAGACAGTTCTTGTGCTGACATTGCTTCCAGAGGCAGTTTGGCAATCGGTAGTGAGTGTTGCAACCGAGGACAGTTGATTTTTACGCACTTCAGCGGCCCCCAAATCCACTAATTTCAAGGTGTTTCCACATACTTTTGTATATATAGTGCATGTCAAATACAGCATGGTAGTGTGCGGAGGACTGACGGCTGTAAACCTGAAAAATTTAATACATCATAGAAAGGTAATATAGAGCTGACACGATTATCTCTATTCTAGATAACTACATCATGTCGGTTCTGCTGCATGTTCTCTGTCCCTGAATAGCAGCTGAGTAGGCGTGTACATTTCTTATATGGGAAAGAACATGTTTAAATTATAGATTTCTGTTGGACTGCTCACTTCGCCAGCATTTCTATTCAGTTGAGGCATTTAGTACCGTGTATAATTAACATGTAACACTGTGTACAATTTAGCATAAATGCAAGGTTTGGCAATCCACAGTGCAAGATGTGTGTGTGTGTGTGTGTGTGTGTGTGTTCATGCAAGATAAACGAGAAGTAGTGTAGGTATGTTATTTAACGGGTTCATCTTCTTGAAGCAATTTGAAATGTTCCAGCTATATCACGATGTTTAGATAAAAAAATAGTAGCATAATATAGAACAATTCAATACGAGCACATTGGAAGGCTAAGCTAGTATAGCCTGAGTATTTGGCTACATTCATTGTCTGGGCAATTTTTTATGGTTGTGTGACACAGTGTTGGCAATTTTCTCACACTCACAAGCTCTCCCAGTTTCATCGAACACACATAATTATAATAATAATCATACACATATAGAAAACGCTTACATTTACAAATCACATTTAACTAAAAACAATACTCAAGATAAAAAAATAGTTGTATCTTAACATCTAAATAAAA
This sequence comes from Oncorhynchus tshawytscha, assembly GCF_018296145.1. Taxonomy (NCBI): domain Eukaryota; kingdom Metazoa; phylum Chordata; class Actinopteri; order Salmoniformes; family Salmonidae; genus Oncorhynchus; species Oncorhynchus tshawytscha. The sequence continues at coordinate 29,161,350 of NC_056446.1, forward strand.
TCCTAACCCATCCCAAACATCCCAAACATCCCCAATTTTAATAAAATAGTTACATTTGAATTGAAAAACTGTTGTCTTATGAGGTTACCTTCGGTCACAGCCTTTGATCTTTCTGCTATATTGTCACATGGCAAAGACCTTGTCTGTCTGACTGGTTCCCAACCTGAGGTGTGGTCAAACTGCAGAATGTTCACAAACATCACTTATCTTTGCTACTATAGAGTAAGTTATTGGTAATTGCGAACCGCTTCGCAATATTACAATGTTTTGTTTTCAGAAAAATTCAAATTTTGTCAAATGGAATATTCAATGAAAAACTTTGGAAGCATCATTACATTGTTGGTTCAAAATTAGGCTGAGAGGGAAACCATTAACCATTATTTTCAGGAAACCATTAAATATGAACATCCAGTGACTTCAACATACCCCAGGTTTAGCCCTTGAGCTGCAGACAACATTCAGCCATGTCTGAAGAGACAACTGGAAACATGGATGACTAACAGAACAACTAGCTTATCTATGAGTGTAATGCTTTGCTATAGTGGAGTTCTTATTGCTTTTGAAGTGAGGTTCTGTTATGGACAAAATCTTACCTTGAGAGAAACATGAGTCTAACTTAAACTTCCACACAGATCCAAAACTGACATCAACGCATGATTTTCAAAGATGTTTAAGTGACACGCACTTGTCTAAAATCATACATCAAGGATGCAGTGTAAATGGAAGAAATATTCACGTTAGTTCCGCACTATTATCTCAAGTTAGGATTGGGCCCTTGGCTTAGTGACATGGTTGGTTCCACGCTTGCGTAGTAGTTGTGGTCTCCATTCCCGGGGGCCCGAGCTAGTCGATAGGGCCCTGGAAGATGAGGCGTGTCCAGCCCTGTGGGGTGCTGCTGAGAGGAGCAGAGCAGAAGGGACAGGTGGGCCGGAAGGCGTGTGTCCCATGAGGCAGTGGGGTATCCGCCCAATACTTGGCTGTCCTCTCCGAACAAACGTGGCCGCAGGGTACAAACGCATATGTGGGAGCTCCAGCATCCACGTACACGGCGGGCTCACACCCCAGCCACAGGGGCACGTAGGGCCCCACGCTCCTGCATAGAGGGCACTCCCGGCGGACTGTTGTGATCCCTTCCTCCCCCTCTTCTCCTCCCTCCTCCCGGCGCTCCGGACGCTGGCCCCAGTCATGGTGGCCATGCACATGTCCACAGGTGAGGTAGACCCAGGGCTGGCGCGCCTCCAGACTGGGGGGAAATGACAACGACTTGGTTTTAGCTTTTATCAAACTCAAAACATCATTTTTATTTGTTTTTGGTAGTAGTTATATTATATTGCAAAATAGCTATAAATAGATTACATGGGATAAAATCAGATTTGGAATTGGGTCATGTTGTGTCGTGCTCAAGGTTGAATTTGCACCTGATCACTGTAACAGTAGACAGGGGCAACTTATGAATAGGTATAGCTCCTAGTGTACCACTGTTTAGTAGCTACCCATCTGTGGCTGCTTACTGAGGCCTACGGGCCAGGAAGTGTTGAGCTACTAGTGTAGCAGTGTGTAGTAATAATAATAGTAATTGTGGGTGCTTATATTTGTCCTATTTCACACAAGTACAAGTGTTTATTAATACACATTTGTGACTTAGATATACATTTTTGCATATCCCCTTGGAGTGGGGTATCTGCCATTATCAACGGAGACCATTAGGGTTAAGTGCCTTGCTCAAGGGCACATACACAGATTGTTCACCTTGTCGGCTCAGGGATTCAAACCTTTCGGTTACAGGCCCAACACTTTGACCGATAGGCTATAACCGCTGTGTGTTTGTGTGTGGGTGTTGTAATGTAGTGGTAAAAAAAAAGTAGGTGGGTTAACTCTGATCACCGTACAGAGTGAATCAACTAACACTCCCTATACTTGGTGATTATATTTATTAACAATCATTTTGATCCATTTGAGCAAACTGTACAAAACAGATCCTAAAGGTAGAAGGATTCTTTTAAATACGTTATTGGACCATAAACAGATTTGGCTCATTAATCTATACAGTCCAAATAATGATGATCGAAGCTTCTTAAAAATTAATTTATCAAGCCTACATGCAATACAAGCGTCTGTTATTGTGGTGGGAGACTATAATACCGTTTTAAATACTTTAATGGGCTGTAAAGGAAATCACACTACAAATGATTACCCTCATGTACTTAAGGAAATCACAAAATAACATGGATATATAGGAACTAGTGGATATATGGAGGCTTTAATATCCTGACCTACACTACCAGTCAAAAGTTGACACACTTACTCATTCAAGGGTTTTTCTTTATTTTTTTACTATTTTCTACACTGTAGAATAATAGCGAAGACATCAAAACTATGAAATAACACATGTAGTAACCAAAAGTGTTAAACAAATCTAAATAGATTTTATATTTGAGATTTTATTTGTCTTGTAGGAGTTCCCACATATGCTGAGCACTTGTTGGCTGCTTTTCCTTCATTCTGCGATCCAACTCATCACAGACCATCTCAATTGGGTTGAGGTCAGGTGATTGTGGAGGCCAGGTCATCTGATGCACCACTCAATTACTCTCCTTCTTAGTCAAATAGGCCTTACACAGCCTGGAGGTGTGTTTTGGGTTATTGTCCTGTTTAAAAAAAAATGACAGCCCCACTAAGATGGGATGGCGTATCGCTGCAAAATGCTGCGGTATCCATGCTGGTTAAGTGAATTCTAAATATATCACTGACAGTGTCACCATCACACCTCCTCCTCCATGCTCCACGGTGGGAACCACACATGCAGAGATCATCCGTTCACCTACTCTGCGTCTCACAAAGACACGGCGGTTGGAACCAAAAATGTCAAATTTGGACTCATCAGACCAAAGGACAGATTTCCACTGGTCTAATGTCCATTGCTCATGTTTTTTGGTCCAAGCAAGTCTCTTCTTCTTATTGGTGTTCTTTAGTAGTGGTTTCTTTGAAGCAATTGGACCATGATGGCCTGATTCACGCATTCTCCTCTGAACAGTTGATGTTGATGTGTCTGTTACTTGAACTATGTGAAGCTTTTATTTGACTGACGTTCATGTTTTAAAGTAATGATGGACTGTTGTTTCTCTTTGCTTGTTTGAGCTGTTCTTGCCATATTATGGACTTGGTATTTAACCAAATAGGGCTGTCTTCTGTATACCACCTTGTCACAACACAACTGATTGGCTCAAACGCATTAAGGAAAAAAATTCCACAAATTAACTTTTAAATAGGCACACGTATTAATTTAAATGCATTCCAGGTGACTTACCTCATGAAGCTGGCCGAGAAAATGCCAAGAGTGTGCAAAGCTGTCATCTAGGCAAAGGGTGGCTACTTTGAATAATCTAAAATATATTTTAATTTGTTTAACACATTCTTGGTTACTACATGATTCCATATGTGTTATTTCATAGTTTGATGTCTTCACTATTATTCTACAATATAGAAAATAGTAAAAAGAAAAACCCTTGAACGAGTAGGTGTGACCAAACTTTTTACTGGTACTCTATATACAAAAGAAAATATTTGGGGGAATTGGAAATGATGCAGGCAATTACATTAATAGAAGCCACAATCTATCTGCAATATTAAAGATAATCTACCCACTAAATTGAAATAAATAAACACTCCCTATACTTTCAATGTATTTTTCCACAAATGGTGGGTAAACCCCCGTGCCAAAAAAAGGTGTGTGAACTCCATTTACCCTCCACTACATCACTGTGCATATTACTAACCTATGGCTGCGTGGCAAGCTGGGGAAGGCCAGGGTACTGAGGCCTACAGGACACTGTGGCCGGGCAGCGTTGAGCTCCTGTCGCAGTGCCTCCAGGTGGCGGAGGGTGGGAGCGCGGAGCAGGCCCTCTCCAGTACGCCACAGCAGAGTGGCTCCACACAGGTCCACCAGAGAACCATCACGAAGGGCACTGCTTTCTCCCTCCGCCTGAGGGAAATACCTTTTATTTAGCTAGGCAAGTCAGTTAAGAACACATTCTTATTTTCAATGACTGCCTAGGAACTGTGGGTTAACTGCCTTGTTCAGGGGCAGAACGACAGATTTTCACCTTGTCAGCCCAGGGGATCCAATCTTGCAACCGCACAGTTAACTAGTTTAACGCTCTAACCGTTGCACTCCACAGGTAGCCTGCCTGTTACGCAAATGTAGTAGAAGCCAAGGTAAATTGCTAGCTAGCATTAAACTTATCTTATAAAAAACAAGCCATCATAATCACTAGTTATAATTACTGATCCAGTTTAGCAGGCAATATTAACCAGGTGAATTTGTGTCATTTCTCTTGCGTACATTGCACGCAGAGTCAGGGTATATGCAACAGTTTGGGCTGCCTGGCTCATTGTGAACTAATTTGCCAGAATTTTACGTAATTATGACATACATTGAAGGTTGTGCAATGTAACAACAATATTTAGACTTAGGGATGCCACCCGTTAGATAAAATACAGAACGGTTCCGTATTTCACTGAAATAATAAACGTTTTGTTTTCGAAATTATAGTTTCCGGATTCGATCATATTAATGACCAAAGGCTCGTATTTCAGTGTGTTATTATGTTATAATTAAGTCTGATTTGATAGAGCTGTCTGACTGAGCAGCAGCAGGCCCGTAATCATTCATTCAAACAGCACTTTTGTGCGTTTTGCCAGCAGCTTTTCGCAAGCACAGCGCTGTTTATGACTTCAAGCCTATCAGCCTAATGGCTGGTGTAACCAATGTGAAATGGCTAGCTAGTTAGCTGGGTGTGCGCTAATACTGTTTCAAACGTCACTCGTTTTTAGATTTGGAGTAGTTATTCCCTTGCGCTGCAAGGGCCGCGGCTTTCGTGGAGCGATGGGTAACGATGCTTCGAGTGTGGCTGTTGTCTATGTGTTCCTGGTTCGAGCCCAGGTAGGGGCGAGGGGGGACGGAAGCTATACTGTTACACTGGCAATACTATAGTGCCTATAATAACATCAAATAGTCAAAGGTAAAATAAATACAAATAGTATAGAGAGAAATAGTCCTATAAATACTATATTAACTACAACCTAAAACCTCTTACCTTGGAATATTGAAGTCTCATGTTAAAAGAAACCAACTTCCATATGTTCTCATGTTCTGAGCAAGGAACTCAAACGTTAGCATTTTTACATGGCACATATTACTTTCTTCTCCAACACTTTGCTTTTGCATTATTTAAACCAAATTGAAAATGTTTCATTATTTATTTAAGGCTAAATTGATTTTATTGATGTTTAATATTAAGTTAAGATAAGTGTTAATTCAGTATTGTTGTAATTGTCATTATTACAAATATATATATATTTTTTTGTTGAAATCGGCCGATTAATCGGTATCGTTTCTTTTGGTCCTCAAATAATCGGTATCGGCGTTGAAAAATCTTAATCGGACGACCTCTAGTTTAGAGCTTGCTGTAGTCACCTCATACAAGTACTCGGGAGTATGACTAGACAGTATACTGTCCTTCTCTCAGCACATATCAAAGGTGTAGGTTTAAGTTAATTCTAGACTTGGTTTCCTCTATCGTAATCGCTCCTCTTTCACCCCAGATGCCAAACTAACCCTGATTCAGATGACCATTCTACCTATGCTAGATTATGGATACATAATTTATAGATCGGCAGGTAAGGGTGCTCTCGAGCGGCTAGATGTTCTAAACCATTCGGCCATCAGATTTGCCACCAATGCTCCTTATAGGACACATCACTGCACTCTATACTCCTCTGTAAACTGGTCATCTCTGTATACCCATCGCAAGACCTACTGTTTGATGCTTATTTATAAAACCCTCTTAGACCTCACTACCCACATCTGAAATTTCTACTGCAGCCCTCATCCTCCACATACAACACCCGTTCTGCCAGTCACATTCTGTTAAAGGTCTCCAAAGCACACATCCCTGGGTCTCTCCTCTTTTCAGTTCGCTGCAGCTAGCAACTGGAACGAGCTGCAACAAACACTCAAACTGGACAGTAATTGTCTCAATCTCTTCATTCAAAGAATCAATCATGGACACTCTTACTGACAGTTCTATTGTTGTCTCTACCTTCTGCCCTTTGTGCTATTGTCTGTGCCCAATAATGTTTGTAAATGTTTACAAATGCCCAACACCCGTTGAATATGCCGGTGTCAGTAAACGTTGGCAAAAAAAAAGCGTAAGTAAATTGTTGCCAGCAGCACAGTTGCAGTCACCAACACTCTGGATAAGATAAAAACAGCCTAACCAGCTCTGCTAGTGCAAGTAAAATGGTCAGAGATGGGTGGGGCTAAAGCTTAAGAGTGTTGTTAACGATGCTAAATGGGTGTAGACAAAGAAGAGCTCGCCAGTAGATACCAAAACACTCAAGGGCTATTTTCTCAAAAGTGAGGTTACAAGTTTATCAACTTTCAAAGCAGAATTACTTTCCCATTGTTTCTCAACTGTAGTGTATGATATACCATTTTGTAGCTCTAAATCTCTACTTTTATCCAATGTAAAAAACACAATTTCAAATTTCGCTACATGAGACCGAATCGAACCGGTGGGTCACATATATGGAATAGGGTGCCATTTGGGGCAGAGTTCTGGTTCTTGTAGCTTAAGTACTGACCAGTTTTCCTCGGCTGGGTCCGGAGCGTGTCTCTCGGAGGGCGTAGACGTCCCCACATACAGAGATCTCCCTCCATAGACCCTGTCTGCTGTCCTCAGGGAAGCCCTCAGGGTGCATCACCAGCACCCCGTTGGTGGTCAAACCATCCATGTGGCCATCCGGGTTCTTCCACTTAGTGGCTTTCTCCTGAAGAAGGAGGAGATGATGAAGAAGAAAAGGAAGAAAATCGAGAGATAACAGAAGCTTGGTTATTTGTATCTATTGCATTCAGTAGGCACCCAGAGGGAGAAAACGTAGGTAGGTACTGCCAGCACCTGTCCAATAGGAACACACTCGTTTGTGCCTATTGAATTTGGCCATAACGAAGTGTGATTCTTCTCCAACTCATTTTCAACTGACATCCAACTGTCTGGTCCAGCGATGGTGGGTTTGTGCCCATACATCTCTCCATTTGGTCTCTCTACCGAGCCTGTGCTACACACTAACCCCTAGGAAGATGTTTTTGGAGGAGTCGAAGCCAGCGGCATAGATGCGTGCGGTGTAGGGGGGATTGCGTTCACACACCACCCTGCAGGCGAAGCGGGAGATGGTGCTGGGGGCCACCGAGGGGTCCTCACCCTCCTTCCCCTCTCCTGAAGTGTCCGTCACAACAAAGTCTATTGGACTTTCTGTGGAGCGCCCAATCTGCAGGGAAAACGAGTGAGACGGAGAGAAACATTACATGGGATCTTTATTGTGTTCAGAACAGGGTTCGATTGGAAAGCAATTTTAAGGCCCTTTGCTCTACTAGTAGCTAAAAGTAATATTTTATGTCAAGTAATGATTTTCGTTTTATTGATGATATGAGCTTTTCTTTAGCTTGTTAATTAGGCCAGGACTTGAAGGATCCTGTTGTACTTATGACTTACCAATACTTTATCTTTCACACAAAAACAGCAGTAACATCCAGCAACATTTATTTTCAAGCTGTGTGTAGTTACTCATATTAAATTAACCACCTGTGATAAAACACTTAAGATACAAGTACATGTATTTACAGTTCTACATCCCTCTCCATGCTTTGAATGTATCTGGGTCCCTGTTCTCAGCTGGCCACCAACAGACATCTTTTCAGAACTGAATCTTCATCACGTTCCCCTGCGGTTGTAATGTGTGATGTGGTTCTTTCAGTACAGTAAGGGGTTTGGTGTGGGATTGCCAAGCCCATTGATGGTTCAGAGTATACCCAGCATCCGAGTCAAAATTAAGGATCCAATAAAAACTCTGGAGGACGTGGTATACACATAGCAGAAGCAATAAATAATAACCAAGTCCTTCAATTATCTATTCAAAAAGGGAAAGTGGTAGCAACACCTCTTTCTGTTCTTCCTGGTTATGGAAGACAAAGAACTCAGTGTTCTCTAGATAAGCTGGCATCATTCTGGTATTTAGCCTAAATAAAACCCTTGTTGTGGTGTTTACCTGGAACATGTCAGTGTCGTTGTCGTGGCAGTACTCCACCACCACTGTCTGGTTGCGGGACAGAGTGAAGGAGATGCTGTGCTGCCCTCTGCTGTGGACTGCCTGCAATCACACACGGACACAGACACAGCAATAATCCTTTTACCCTGTCCACTCTTACTGTAGGTTAGCATGAGGACAGAATTTCCCACCATAGGAAGACTATGGTAACATCACACACACACCTTGCTGTCGTGTGGTGTGTTGAGGATGTGAACAGTGCTGGGTTTGACTCCGTTGGCCTTGGTCCTCCGGTACAGAGCGAAGCGGCTCTTCCTCCTCCCCCTGTCCCCACTGGGCAGAGAACCATTGTACCTACAGAGAACACAAAAACAAGTACACAGAGAGGCTACATAATTAGCGAAAGGGAATACCGCATGTATCCCATTCACCTCATGTGATCATTGAAGACAGTTGATATCGCAAATCAATACTGATCATTAGGCTCTTTTGTTTTGGCAGTTGGATGCCTGTAGGCATACTTTGCCACATAATTAAACATCCCTTTTATTATGCTAGCCTATCACACCCACCACTCATTCCTCACAGACAACTAATGTATTGTACAACTACCTGCTCATCCATTGGTAAGTACAACATGAGCCCAATTCACTGACAGGCCGCTTAGAATAGTGTGGTTACTGTGTGAACCCTCTTTACACTGAAATACCAATTAAACTATATTCAGTGTGTGTGTGTGTGTGTGTGTGTGTAAGCAAGCAAGAGATGGAAAGAGAAAGAGTGGATGAGTAAGCGTTAGCCTAAGTGGAACGGTGCTGACATCTCAGCTGATTGTTCAAACCTAAACTCTTTGTGTCTCGTCTCTAGCTTCCTGGGCAACAGAGTGGAGCTGCGCTGACATGCTAGGAGTTCACAGACAGGGCCGCATGCTGGTTTTAGCTTTCAGCTAATCAGCGGTATTGTACCTATTAAAGACTATTCGGATGATGCCCAGTGGGCACAAAGTCCTTTGTGAGGGGACATCAACTCTGCTTCCAAATCAACTCTCCCGCTCTCTCTCCCTCCATCCCTAAGCTGTAGCTACTCTTCCTGGATGATTAGAATAATTTAAGTTCTAAACCAGACCTGACTAGAAAAGCCAAGATCGTTCCCTTTCCCAGTGTTAGACCAGACCAGACAAACCAATATCTTTCCATTTCCCAGTGTTAGAATAGGGCGGCCCTGTCATGAGATCTGAGGAGAGGAAAGCTGAAGGGAACACACTGCTACCTGTACAATTACCCGGTGTCACATTAGGACAGAGCTGAGGGAGAAGGGAGAGGAGGAAGAGGGCAGGGAGAGGGCAGAAAGAGGAGAAATATACCAGAAAGAGACGGAGCAGGAAGAGAGGGCAGAGAAATACAGGGAGAGAGGGCAGAGAGAAAGGGGGTGGACATGAGGGAGAGAGGGGGGCAGAAGGAGAACAGGGCAAAGGTCATGAAGAGGGATACAGAAAGACTGCGGTCCAAACAGTTAAAAAGACACACCCTCGTCCACTTACCCTTGCCTTATGCCCTTGGGGGAATCCCCGTCACCATCTAGGAGGGCGGTCCAAATGACTAGCCAAGCAAGAGACGTTTTCAACGTAAGCCCCTCAGTCCTCGTTTTTAGTCGGCTTTGCGAGTGCACAATAATATTCACTCCGGGGCCTGAAACTCCCCATAATTCAATTTGCGACGATTGTACATCTGCTAAGAAAAGTCAGTGTAAACTTAAAAACAACATGAATGGGGAAGTCAACATACTAGTGTCATGACGTTGGTCTGTGGGTAAGGTTTATGACCCCCCCCCATAAATACCTTTCTCCCTTCCCTCTCTCTGACTCTACTGAGGGACTCTTGAATAGCCTTTTTTAAACATAGAGAGTCTGGGAACATCAAACAAGTGGAGGGAAAGGAACCATATTTCGGTAATTGAACCAGTTGAAAATATGCGTTGGTACTTAATAAATATGATGTCAGTTCGGTTGTCACCTGAGACATTATGACTGATGACATAACTATAATGTGTAGACTTTCCCAGATACAGTTTATCAGATTCACATGGAATTGTTGTGCAATTTAAATGCAATTTAAATAAAACTATTTGTGAAACGATTAAATGTAATTTTAGCTTCCAAATGAGAGAATTGGGTTTTCATAAGATTAGAGCTCTGCTCAGTCAGTGGCCTGCCCCTGTGAAGAGACATGGGTTATAAACTATGAAACACACCCTTCTCTCCCTCCACTATATAAGCCCTTGACGAAAATGTAACCTTCTGTTCCGGGTACATTAGGACGACGGTCCGATGTCAGAAGGATTCAGATAATAACTACAGAACAAAGCAAACCTCAGCGTGAACTTTGGTTGCGAATGGTATGAACTTTGAACTCTTATTCGCTACAGAAGTGATACCTCCTAGCCGTTGAGTTCGCAGCGGCCGCTGTAAACGTGGGCTAGGAAAGGACGGACAGAGTATTCCATCTACCACACAACGACGACACTACAACGTATCCCGTTCACCACCAGAGACACTCTTCAAAGGACTCTGTTGGGCAACACGACCTTTCATCTACCACCAACCTATTGAAGCGCAGCTCAGAGTAAATATTTATTGCATTTTCCTTTTCCAAATGGGCGGTGATTTAGAATGCATAAGATTTTGTATTTACAATAGAGTAGCTACCTAGATAGAGACATAGCTTCTCCCTTTGTTCCTCAAGTCTACCCGCTCTTTCACTCAAACCCAATCCCCTTTTCTTTGTGTAACCAGCGGTCATATCTGTTCCGTCCGCTAGGGACGTTTTCCTTCATGACATAATTTGTAATCAAGGTATGATTCATTCTGTGCGATTAGTTAGGTATTTAGTAAATAAATAATTAAACCCAATTTTGTATTGCTGATTCAACTTGTTAGCCAGGGTTCTTGAAAATAATCAAGAATTTACTATTTTCAGATGAGACTGAAATAAGGTGACGATTAATATTGACTGCTATTGGTGTAAAATATTACTGGATCTTTAAGAGTTTCTTCGGAAGATAACTGCTCTATAAATATTATTTCGTGGTGCCCTGACTTTCTAGTTAATTACATTTACATGATTAGCTCAATCAGGTAATATTAATTATAGAGAAAGGATTTTATAGAATAGCATGTCATATCACTTAATCCGGCATAGCCAAAGACACGACACTAGTGTAAGTAAAAACGAATGTAAATAAGATAGATATGGTGCTACTAAATGCACATGATGGCACAAACATGTCTCGGAAAAAGTAAATATGTTTTTGTTTGGAAAATGTGGAAATAAAACATTTCCCTTCTTTTCCAGCTAGGCAGGCTAACGTTAGTTAGCTAATTAACTTGATAGCTATCGTACAGTAGGCGTATATTAATAATTATATATTTAATATAAGTAGACATGCACTCATAATTGACTGTTGTGCATATAAAGCACCCACAAGCTATCGGTGGCTGAAAACACAATCATCGCAGGATGAACCCGTGACGAATTTCAGGCTAAGGGTGGTCAATTTAAAAATCATTCCTTCCTCCCTCGCCCCTTGCCCTGCAAGTGTAAACTCGTCAAATGTAATAATATGTCATCATCATTAAGTGTCCACTTAATTTGAGGCTGAAGGGATAGGGTGGCTTTTAAGTGTTTGGACCGCAGCCAAAAAGATGAGAGGGTTGAGATGAGACACATTTGACCTGGCCAGTTCTGGTCCGACAGTGTCAGCGTCACGCATATGCACCTCGGCAGCACATTGTACACAATATGAAATATTCACTCCCTCTGCTGAGAGAAAGGCAAGCGATAGCAGCAAAGTCTTGTATGGTAATACTTTGAGAAGTTAAATGAGAAGAAAATGCTAACTTTACGAGATGAGATTGAGGTACAGTAATGGTAGTACAGGTACAATGCTTAACCATCCAGAAGGGACGCCAGTGAGACCCAAACTGTTAAGTGTGAGAGAGAAAGAGAAGACACAGGCTAGCACACAGAGCCCACTCAGCCCAGTGTAACTAAGGTAATGAAGGAGAGATAGCAGACAGACAGGGACTCACTGCAGAACAGACATCACATCACCTCACATGCCCTGCACTGAGATAGACAGGCAGAGACTGCAGCGCATGTGATCCTTAAGGTGTACCTGGCAAATCATGCCATCGCAGCAGGATATAATCAAATTAATATTTATTTATACAGCACATTTCAAACATGGAATGCAACGCAATGTGCTTTACAGGAAAACAAAAACCAAAAAAACAACGAAAAGACAAGCTGAAATATTTACTACAGAGCAAACATAATATAAAAAAATGAATTATGACAAATTGAACAACTAAAAAGCACACTAAGGAAAAGCATAGCTAACAAAATGTGTCCACAGTTTCAGCCCCCCTCCGCTTCTCGGGCAAGCAATTCCAGAGCCTGGGGCATAATAACTAAAGGCTGCCTCTCCATGCCTCTTGGTCCTAGGCTATGGGATAGTTAAAAAGGCCAGTGCCAGAGGACCTGGAGGGACCTATTGGGTACATAACCTAATAGCATGTCTAACATTTATTGGGGTGCACATTCATGGATTGATTTAAAAACCAATAGAATCATCTTTAATTAATTTGAAAACTCACTGGCAGCCAGTGCAGAGTACTTAAAACCACACCGTGACTGGGACGGGGAAAAGGGTTCGAAGCCGAGTCACGACAGACCAGAAAAATGCGAGTCCAATTCAAGACCATGATTGTAATTTTGTCAAATCAGCACCATAAGAGTTGAAAATGTCAAGTATTTCAGAACATATAGATTCTTTAGACATTCAAAATAGTGCAAAAGGGCATGCTGAAGGAAAATAGAGCCGCTCTACAAATTATTAATAACCCAAAACACAGTGGTAAACAATGGACCTTCTACGCCTTCAGAGGGCTAAGGATTTAAAAAATAATGATTATAATAATATATTAATGATAATAATTATGTTATTTTCAAAGATGCTCTGATTTAACACTGAAGAGAAAAAGAGGAAGATAAACTCAGCAAAAAAGTAAACATCATCTCACTGTCAACTGTGTTTATTTTCAGCAAACTTAACATGTGCAAATATTTGTATGAACATAAGATTCAACAACAGACATAAACTGAACAAGTTCCAAGGAGATGTGACGAACAGAAATGGAATAATGTGTCCCTGAACAAAGGGAGGGAGGGGGTCAAAATCAAAAGTAACAGTCAGTATCTGGTGTGGCCTCCAGCTGCATTAAGTACTGCAGTGCATCTCCTCCTCATGGACTGCACCAGATTTGCCAGTTCTTGCTTTGTTACCCCACTCTTCCACCAAGGCACCTGCAAGTTCCTGGATATTTCTGGGGGAATTGACCCTAACCCTCTCCCTCCGATCCAACAGATGTGCTCAATAGGATTGAGATCCGGGCTCTTCGCTGGCCATGGCACAACACTGACATTCCTGTCCTGCAGGAAGGGTACAGAACGAGCAGTATGGCTGGTGGCATTGTCATGCTGGAGGGTCATGTCAGGATGAGCCTGCAGGAAGGGTACCACATGAGGGAGGAGGATGTCTTCCCTGTAACGCACAGCATTGAGATCGTCAGCAATGACAACAAGCTCAGTCCGGTGATACACCGCCCAGCATAGCATTATGTACACTTAGCATCAGGAAGCTTGGTCACGAAAATCAGAAAAGCAATCAAATTAACCATTTACCTTTGATGATCTTCGGATGTTTTCACTCACAAGACTCCCAGTTACACAACAAATGTTCCTTTTGTTCCATAAAAATTATTTTTATACCCAAAATACCTCTGTTTGTTTGTTGCGTTATGTTCAGAAATCCACAGGAAAGAGCGGTCACGACAACGCAGACGGAAAATCCAAATAGTCTCCATAATGTCCACAGAAACATGTCAAATGTTTTTTATAATCATTCCTCAGGTTGTTTTTAAAATATATATTCGATAATATATCAACCGAGTGTGTAGGTTTTTCAATAACATCGGGTGGAACAATGGCCGCTTTACTCTATAGCGCAAAACTCACTCTGAGAGCCCCCACCGATCCACTTACGCAATGTGATCTTTCACGCTCATTTTTCAAAACAAAAGCCTGAAACTTTGTCTAAAGACTGTTGACACCTTAGGGAAGCCATAGAAAAAGGAATCTGGTTGATATCCCTTTAAGTGGAGGATAGGTATGCATAGGAACAGAAGGGTTTCAAAATAAGAGGCACTTCCTGATTGGATTTTCCTCAGGTTTTCGCCTGCAATATCAGTTCTGTTATACTCACACACAATATTTTTATAGTTTTGGAAACTGTAGAGTGTTTTCTATCCTAAACTGCCAATTATATGCATATTCTAGTTTCTGGGGCTGAGAAATAGGCCGTTTCAAATGGGTACATTTTTTAGCCAAAAATGAAAATACTGCCCCCTACACGCAAAAGGTTAATTGCCTACAGTCTGTAAACTGTTAGTGTCTTAACGGCCGTTCCACAGGTGCATGTTCATTAATTGAACAAGCATGGGAAACAGTGTTTAAACCTTTTACAATGAAGATCTGTGAAGTTATTTGGATTTTTATGAATTATCTTTGAAAGACAGGGTCCTGAAAAAGGGATGTTTATTTTTCTGCTGAGTTTAGATATCCAAGTCAGCCATTGGCTAGGCCATCATAAGCTAGATAAAGCCATCTGCCATTCAACTGTATCAGGGCAAAATTTTGGCGTGACATTAGAATCAACCAATCACATTTTGACTGAATGGGTGGAACCGTTAACAAAAACCTATGGAAACCTCTGAATTCTTGAAGGCCAACAGATCACGACGGCAAAAGCGAGCAGTAGTTTTCCCACGATCTAGCTAGCTTGCTTTTGTTGTCGGCTAGTTTGCAGGGGCTGTAGCAGGTGTTATCGAAGATGTTGTTGCTAATTTTTTTTAGCTTCTTAATTTTCAAGAATAACGTTCAACAAGAAGTTACGTTTCAAATAATCATCACCTGGTGAGTGGAACAGCGTTTTTTTATTGCCGTTACTCATCTGTTTATGAAACTTATTCTGCAGCTTGCCTGCCAATGCATGCTTGTCCCAACCAAGCACCCAAGCTAACTGGCTAAAGTTGGCTAGCTTTCTAGCTAGCTAGCCAGCCAACTACTTCCAGACACAAATGAGAGAACACCTTATTTTACTCGCCGTAGCAGAGCTGGTTAGCCTGTTAACATGTTTCTAGAGCATTCCTGACTCACTATTACTTTTTTGTCTACGTTTACACCGGTCACATTCAGCGGCTGTTGCACATTCGTAAATTCATCAGTTGTTCTGCGCACTGACACACTCAGATGAGAGTGCTCTGAATCGGAGTAGATCGCATATCTTTTGCATTTGCAAATTCATTCTGGCTAACTGGATAACAATGATTTAAGTTCTTGCTAGCTAACCAAATGACACCTGCATCTCTAGCTGTGTATAGCTACCGAAAAACGATATGAGGGGAAAAAGTCAGTCACTAACCCACTCCTCCAATGGCATGGCATCCTCCTAGCAGCTAGCTAGCGTTAGGCTCTGTGTTTTTATCTTGCAACATAAATAGATACCCTAGCCTCTATTAGCCACATTATGACTGACTTTTGATCATTGCCCTTGCTAGTTTGATTATATTGACATTCCCAGCCTTAGTTACATTCGTCCGTTTTTGTCCAGAATATTGAGTAAATGCAACCCGAATGGAGACAGCAAACAATGTACCAGCCCAGCTGTGATTTACAACCTCATAGCAATATTTTTAGGACCACCATGAAATGTATTGGTGAATTATATTAATCATGCATTGAACTGCATCCATCTATTCTGCCAACAATGCTTAGTGTATGTCATGGAACGTTGAGTCTAATATAACCTGTTTTTAAAACCTCTTATAAAGTTGGTTTTGTAGCATGAACAGGGAATTGTATATTTTTTACTGATATGATTGTCTGTTTGTCTGCAAATTAGTTAAAACGCTGTCACTTCCACTTTAAACTTTAGGTTACCGGTTACTTTTTTTTTTTTGCAATGGGAAGTAATAGTTATATATTTCGATTGGGAAATGCTCCACGGTTGTGTTTTTGTATTCTTATGATTGGCACCTAGTGGCTTATTATGTCCGAGGTTATGGACCGCTTATCCTTTAACATCATGTTGTATGTTACTGCTGTCTTTCCATTGGCCCTATGCAGTGGTGTAGGGAAAGGGGGATACCTAGTCAGTTGTACAACTGAATGCATTCTTCCGCTTTTAACCCAACCCCTCTGAATGAGAGGCGCGGAGGGCTGCCTTAATCGACAGCCACGTCGTCAACACCCGGAGAACATTGGGTTAACAGCCTTGCTCAGGGGCAGAATGACAGATTTTTTACCTTGTCATTAAGTAACCTTTTGGTTACTGGCCCAACGCGCCAACCTGCCAGGCTGGAGAAGTGGGTATACACAGATTTTGCCAAAAAGTTCCCAATTGGCCTGCCCAGCGAAGGAAAGGTACCCTGTGTGAGTTTTTCCAGATTATTTTTTTAATGCAAAAATGTGATGGTCCACAACAATGCTTAAAGTCCACAACAATGCTTAAATCACATCAATTTGATTTGGTGGGCCTGTTAGGGCCTGGCTCCCCAGTGGATGGGCCTCTGTCCACCGAGGCCCATCCATGTCTACACCCCTGATGCAAACAGTGCATGATGACAATTGCACATCACAAATAGCCTACTAACCAACTCTTTGGACTAAACTTTTTAAATACCTGGTTTGCATACCCATTGTTGCCTTAGTTAACATTGTGTTGTTACCTACCCTGTTTCTGTACAGCACTTTGATATATCAGCTGATGTAAGAAAGGCTATATAAACACATTTTATTTGATTTGATTAGTGTTCTTGGACACTAATGGTGGTCTGATTAAAACATGTTGGTATTACAGACTCAGACAGGGAGAGGTTGAAAATGTCAGTGAAGACACTTGCCAGTTGGTCAGCGCATGCTCGCAGTACACGTTCTGTTAATCCGTCTGGCCCTGCGGCCTTGTGAATGTTGACCTGTTTAAAGGTCTAACTCACATCGGCTGCGGAGAGCGTGATCACACAGTCGTCCGGAACAGCTGGTGCTCTCATGCTTGTCTCAGTGTTTTTTGCCTTGAAGCGAGCGTTTAAGTACTTATTTAAGTATTAGCTCGTCTGGTAGGCTCGTGTCACTGGGCAGCTCCAGGCAGTGCTTCCCTTTGTAGTCTGTAATGGTTTGCAAGCCCTGCCACATCCGACGAGCGTCGGAGCCGGGGTAGTATGATTCGATCTTAGCCCTGTATTGACGCTTTGCCTGTTTGATGGTTCTTCGGAGGGCATAGAGGAATTTCTTATAAGCTTCCGGGTTAGAGCCCCGCTCCTTGAAAGCGGCAGCTCTAGCCTTTAGCTCAGTGCAGATGTTGCCTGTAATCCATGGCTTCTGGTTGGGGTATGTACGTACGGTCACTGTGGGGACCACGTCGTCGATAACACTTATTGATGAAGCCAATGACTGATGTGGTGTACTCCTCAATGTCATTGAAGGAATCCCGGAACATAGTCCAGTCTGTGCTAGCAAAACAGTCCTGTAGCTTAACATCAGCTTCATCTGACCACTTTTTTTATTGATCGAGTCACTGGTGCTTCCTGCTTTAATTTTTGCTTGTAAGCAGGAATCAGGAGGATAGAATTATGGTCAGATTTGCCAAATGGAGAGTGAGGGAGAGCTTTGTATGCATCTCTGTGTGTGAAGTAAAGGTGGTTCAGAGTGTTTTCCCTCTGGTTTCACATTTAACATGCTGATAGAAATTTGGTAAGAAAGATTTCAGTTTCCCTGCGTTAAAGTCCCCGGCTACTAGGAGCAAAAAAGAGGAATCTGACAGTCCGTGGTGAGTAATAGCAGTTCTTATGTCCAGAAGTTATTTTCAGTCATAAGAGGCAGTAGCAGCAACATTATGTACAATAAGTAAAAAAATAAGTTACAAACAATGCAAAGAAATGAACAAAAAACACAATTGGTTAGGAATACGTAAAACGTCAGCCTTGTTCTCCATAGCCCTCTTGTCGACACTGAGACAAGACCGGGACACTCAATATGTGGTCTTGAGACCGGACTCGAGACGGTACTACTTAACAGCTTAAAACCAGTGTAATGTGTGATCTCCGTCTGGTCTTGGTCAGTACCTGTGCTGTTGCATTCTGTATGTTTTGCAGTTTACCAATGGATTTCTTGGGTAGACCAGACAGGAGAGCATTACAGTAGTCAAGCTTGGTTGTAATAAAAGCATGGATGTGTCTCTCTGTTATCAGCTTGAGAGAGAAACGGACCCACCTAGGCTAGTGAAAATGTACACATGATGTCTGATAGCGACGAGGAGAGGGTTCTCTCAAGATTATACTGCAGCTAGTTATCCAATATAGAGAACAGAGAAGAACATTCAGCATTTCATAGAACATCATTGGGTCTGGGGTGTGTGATGAATATTGCAAGAGTGTTGGGTCAGTAACCAAACGGTTACTGGATCAAATCCACGAGCCAGCAAGGTGGAAAAATCTGCCTTTCTGCCATTGAACAAGGTAGTTAAACCCCAACAACAACTGCTCCCTGGACGGCGATGTCGATTAAGATAGCCCCTCGCACCTCTCTGATTCAGAGGGGTTGGGTTAAACGCATAAGACACATTTCGGTTTGAATGCATTCAGTTTTGCAACTGACTAGGTATCCCCTTTCCCTCTCCCTAAATCATTACAGTGTAATTACAGGCCTATTCTCACTACAAAAGAGAGGAGTATTCTGATAGCATTTCTGCAGAAATGCTGAGTACCTTGTGTCAGCCATGGCTGTTTTCTCTCTGTCACTGTCTGTCATTTAGCTACATCCAGTTAATCATTATTCAAGTGCCCATGATAGTCAGCAGCATATGTATGGATAGCATTGTCACGGGGGCTAGGTGGAGATTTGACCATAACACTAACACCTATCTACAATTACTAGACAATCTACAATTACTAGAGCTAGTAGTCAGTTTATTTTATTTTCAAATGAGTGGAACTGCCATCTCCTTACATATTTTTTGCACTTTTTTGAGACAGTACTGAAACGAGAGGGAAAGACAGTCCAGTGTGAGAAGGGAGGATGCAAGGATTGAACCCCGGTCTCTGGAGGGGGAAAGCATAATGTGGTTACAGTCGGGAGTGTTAGTTAACACAAGACTGTATCAACCCCTAGCCCCTACCCTTATGTTGTGTTATCTGTGTAGGTCTGAAAGCATTGGAGAGGTACATGCAATATGCCAGAAGTTCCACCCTGGCCTATCAGAAGACAAGTGGTAGGCTAGATATATTAATCTAACATAGCATGTGTAAAAAGACGCCTGAACGGAGTCCCCACACTCATTTTTCAAGGGAAACGGAAGTTAGGTTGAAAATAATGTATCCCTGAGAATCGGAAACATCTGCTTTCTGCCACCCCACAGAGAGTGAGCTGTATTAACCATACTGTTCACACCTATCCAATCCTTTCAGATCTGTGCCAGGGTCAGGGCAAGGGGTTGTTTTTGGATTGGGCAATGGTCTAGTCCAAGAGGGCTGCAGAGGGGAAGAGAGGGGCATTATGGGGTCACCACATCACAGGCGTGTATACAGGAAGCAGGACGGAAGTGTGGGTATAAGAGAGCACATGAGAGAGTAGTTAACCCACTGATCCTCTGGACTATAGACTGGGCAGAGATGGAAACGCTGAATGTCTGTCTCTCTCTTATGCACATCCTGTCTTGTATGTGTTGGGATAATATGTTGTCAGCCTACATGCAGGAGCCATTTTTGAATGCTCCAATAGGCCAATGTGTGTCTGTTGATTTAATTCCCCTATGTGAAACACGAAAGTGAGCTATATATACACACACATCAATGGTGGTGGCATATGTTAGGCTGAGTTTAATCGGTTGGTTTGGTTTCATCCAGTGTCCCACATTCTGTGATCTTCACAGATCCAGAATAGTATGACATCAGAGATTTTCAGCCTAAGCAATCGAGTGCTGATTTTACACCCACTCAGACATCCATTGAAGAAAAAAGGCTACATTCTTCTTTCTAATTTCAGTATGGGCTTATGATGATACAATGTAACGTTAGTAGGCTACTTATTATAACAATTATCTCCAGGCGCTGTTACAAAGTAACCCAGGCTATTGTGCTCAGCGCCTTTGGACGAAAGTGTATATTAGTTCCAAAGTAACAATATGTTGTTGATGTAACCACCAGTGTATCAAATCTGTCCTAAAGTGTTACAAAGTTACTGTAACGTGTCCTTAGCGCTCGTTCTCCTGAAACTTCACAATAATTCTCCCACAATGTGTGGGGTAAATATGTTACAAAATAACAATACGTTTTCTGTACAACACAGTAAATGACAACGTTTTTCTGTGTAGACCTAAACCAACCGAACTCAACTGCCTCGCACGTCATCCTTTCCATTTTTTAGTAGTAGGCTAACATAGTAGACTGGTAGCCTAAGTGCCCTACTACAAATATTAGCTCATTTTCTAGACAGTGATATGAACTACAATTTATCCGTATAGCCTACCGTTACTCACCCCAATATGACCAACTCTCCGTATTTTACCGGGTCTTTAACGGGCACATCATCTTCGTCCTGGTTTGGCGAATTCATCCGACTGGCGCGAGCTTGCTCTTGTAAACCTTCGAGAGCAATAGTAGTGAAAAAAAGAAATAGGCTACACCTTTCAAACTATGAGGAAGTTACTTGAATTTTAGTATATCCGAGTTTGGATAGAGGCAATTGTTCTTGTTCTTCGTTTTATTGTTTTAATTCCGTGAGCTACCATCTTTTGGAAAGATTGTTGCAAAGCTATCGATTAAAGGCCCGCGCGACACGAATCTGTTCTGTAGCAGAGTACAAAAACATCTCGCGGCAGGGAGTCGACTGACCCATTTTTTTTTTACAGGGAAGGACAATAAACATCTCTATATTATAAATATATATAATACAGTGCCTATACGACCACAATATTTTTTATTTTTCATATGTATTATTATAAATAAGAAATACTGTGTGGGAATAATACTGAAATACAATTTTGTGTTTTATGAAAAGTATTCAGTTACAATCTCCCTTTGAAACCATTCAGAGTGATGAGGTCTTGATGATACGCTTGCTACTGACTGTTATGTAAAATAAAAAGGCGGTTTCAAATTCTGGAGGAAAAACACTCGCTTTGTAGCCTAAGCCAATTTACACCATGGGACATTCTTGTTTTCAAATTTTAAAAAATTTACAGAAAAGCGTGAAGAATTGTTCAATGTCTCTGGTGCCAGTCATTATAAAGTACTACGTAATGAAACAGTTTGCCTGCTTCTCTAATTTACTATTTCGATTTCGTTTGGATTTAATTTACATTTTAGTCATTTAGCAGATGCTCTAATCCAGAGCAATTTAGAGTTAGTGTATTCATCTTAAAATAGCTAGGTGGGACAACCACATATCACAGGCAAAGAAAGTACATTTTGCCTCAATAAAGTAGGGGGGTGTCGAGGAGAGGAGGAGGATGGATTATTTAAAATACTGTTTGAAGAGGTATGTTTTCACAAGATTGGCAGGAACTGCTGTCCTAGCTTCAGGGGTATGCTGATTCCACCATTGGGGTACCAGGACAAGGAATTGCTTGGACTGGGCTAAACGGGAGGGCCAAGAAACCTGATGTGGCAGAATGGAGTGCTCTGGTTGGGATGTAGGGTTTGAGTATAGCCTGAAGATAGGGAGGGGCAGTTCCTCTTGCTGTTCCGTAGGTAAGCACCATGGTCTTGTAGTGGATGCGAGCTTCAACTGGAAGCCAGTGGAGTGTGCGGAAGAGCGGGGTGACATGAGAGAACTTGGGAAGGTTGAAAACCAGGCGGGCTGCAACGTTCTAGATAAGTTGCATGGGTTTGATGGCACAGGCGGGGAGCCCAGCCAACAGCGAGTTGCAGTAGTCCAGACAGGAGAGGATTAGGACCTGCACCGCTTACTGTGTAATGTAGGATCATACTCTATGGATGTTGTACAGCATGAACCTGCAGGAGCGAGTCACTGCTTTGATGTTTGCAGAGAATGGGTGTCAGAAGGGGGGAAGGAGAAAAGTAGTATCCTCCGCATAGCAATGATAGGAGAGACCATGTAGAGCTGAGTGACTTGGTGTGTAGAGAGAAGAGGAGAGGGTCTAGAACCGAGCCCTGGCGGACATCAGTACTGAGAGTACGTGGTGCAGAGTCTGATCGTCTCCACGTCTCCTGGTAGGAGCGGCCTGCCAGGTAGGATACAACCAAGAGTGTGCAGAGCCTGAGATGTCCAGCCCTGAGAGGGTGGAGAGGAGGATCTGATAATTGTCAAAGGCTTTGATAAGTGTCAAAGGCAGTGAATAGATTAAAGAGGAGGAGAACAAAGGAGAGAGAGTCAGTTTTGGCAGTGTGGAGAGCCTCTGCGACACAGACAAGAGCAGTCTCGGTTGAGTGACCCATCTTGAAGCCTGACTAGTTAGGGTCAAGAAGATCGTTCTGAGAGAGATAACGGGAAAGTTGATCAGAGACAGCACGCTCAAGTGTTTTGGAAAGAAAAGAAAGAAGGGATACAGGTCTATAGTTTTTAACGTCAGATGAGTCGAGTGTTGGTTTCTTGAGGAGGGGAGCAACTCGGGCCATTTTGAAGTCAGAAGCAACCCAGCCAGTGGTCAGGGATGAATTGATTAGGAAAGTGAGGAGTGGGAAAAGATCTCCAGGTCTGGAGAAGAGATGAGGGAATGGTGTTGAGCAGGTAGGTTGTCAGGCAGCCAGACCTCACTAGTTGCAGGATGTCATCTTGGATGCGGTCTAGTCAGCCATTCTTTAATTACAGGTAACCTAAAGCCAATTCCAGCATATTGGTCCAATTCACTCAGGATGGCAGGCAGCATGCATTGGACATGTAATAGATTTCTGATTAAAATTCAAGTAATCAAAGAAGTAATACATTTTGTTGGTCAGTTCCACCATCTATATTTTACAAAAAAATGAAGGCCTACCTTTTACTTTTTGTGAAATATTTGTAAGTGCTCACTCATTTCTGTAATGTCTGAATCTTAGTCACATATCACAACTTCCGGCGCCGACAGAGATGGCCGCCTCGCTTCGCGTTCCAAGGAAACTATGCAGTGTTTTGTTTTTTTACGTGTTATTTCTTACATTAGTACCCCAGGTCATCTTAGGTTTCATTACATACAGTCGAGAAGAACTACTGAATATAAGATCAGCGTCAACTCACCATCAGTACGACCAAGAATATGTTTTTCGCGACGCGGATCCTGTGTTCTGCCTTTCAAACAGGACAACGGAATGGTTCCCATGCAGCGACCCAAAAAAACGACTCCGAAAAAGAGGGAAACGAGGCGGTCTTCTGGTCAGACTCCGGAGACGGGCACATCGTGCACCACTCCCTAGCATTCTTCTCGCCAATGTCCAGTCTCTTGACAACAAGGTTGATGAAATCCGAGCAAGGGTAGCATTCCAGAGGGACATCAGAGACTGTAACGTTCTTTGCTTCACGGAAACATGGCTCACTGGAGAGACGCTATCGGAGGCGGTGCAGCCAGCGGGTTTCTCCACGCATCGCGCCGACAGAAACAAACATCTTTCTGGTAAGAAGAGGGGCGGGGGCGTATGCCTTATGGCTAACGAGACATGGTGTGATGAAAGAAACATACAGGAACTCAAATCCTTCTGTTCACCTGATTTAGAATTCCTCACAATCAAATGTAGACCGCATTATCTACCAAGAGAATTCTCTTCGATTATAATCACAGCCGTATATATATCCCCCCAAGCAGACACATCGATGGCTCTGAACGAACTTTATTTGACTCTTTGCAAACTGGAATCCATTTATCCGGAGGCTGCATTCATTGTAGCTGGGGATTTTAACAAGGCTAATCTGAAAACAAGACTCCCTAAATTTTATCAGCATATCGATTGCGCAACCAGGGGTGGAAAAACCTTGGATCATTGTTACTCTAACTTCCGCGACGCATATAAGGCCCTGCCCCGCCCTCCTTTCGGAAAAGCTGACCATGACTCCATTTTGTTGATCCCTGCCTACAGACAGAAACTAAAACAAGAGGCTCCCACGCTGAGGTCTGTCCAACGCTGGTCCGACCAAGCTGACTCCACACTCCAAGACTGCTTCCATCACGTGGACTGGGATATGTTTCGTATTGCGTCAGATAGCAATATTGACGAATACGCTGATTCGGTGTGCGAGTTCATTAGAACGTGCGTTGAAGATGTCGTTCCCATAGCAACGATTAAAACATTCCCTAACCAGAAACCGTGGATTGATGGCAGCATTCGCGTGAAACTGAAAGCGCGAACCACTGCTTTTAATCAGGGCAAGGTGACTGGTAACATGACCGAATACAAACAGTGCAGCTATTCCCTCCGCAAGGCTATCAAACAAGCTAAGCGTCAGTACAGAGACAAAGTAGAATCTCAATTCAACGGCTCAGACACGAGGCATGTGGCAGGGTCTACAGTCAATCACGGACTACAAGAAGAAATCCAGCCCAGTCACGGACCAGGATGTCTTGCTCCCAGGGAGACTAAATAACTTTTTTGCCCGCTTTGAGGACAATACAGTGCCACTGACACGGCCTGCAACGAAAACATGCGGACTCTCCTTCACTGCAGCCGAGGTGATTAAGACATTTAAACGTGTTAACCCTTGCAAGGCTGCAGGCCCAGACGGCATCCCCAGCCGCGCCCTCAGAGCATGCGCAGACCAGCTGGCCGGTGTGTTTACGGACATATTCAATCAATCCCTATACCAGTCTGCTGTTCCCACATGCTTCAAGAGGGCCACCATTGTTCCTGTTCCCAAGAAAGCTAAGGTAACTGAGCTAAACGACTACCGCCCCGTAGCACTCACTTCCGTCATCATGAAGTGCTTTGAGAGACTAGTCAAGGACCATATCACCTCCACCCTACCTGACAACCCTAGACCCACTCCAATTTGCTTACCGCCCAAATAGGTCCACAGACGATGCAATCTCAACCACACTGCACACTGCCCTAACCCATCTGGACAAGAGGAATACCTATGTGAGAATGCTGTTCATCGACTACAGCTCGGCATTCAACACCATAGTACCCTCCAAGCTCGTCATCAAGCTCGAGACCCTGGGTCTCGACCCCGCCCTGTGCAACTGGGTACTGGACTTCCTGACGGGCCGCCCCCAGGTGGTGAGGGTAGGCAACAACATCTCCACCCCGCTGATCCTCAACACTGGGGCCCCACAAGGGTGCGTTCTGAGCCCTCTCCTGTACTCCCTGTTCACCCACGACTGCGTGGCCACGCACGCCTCCAACTCAATCATCAAGTTTGCGGACAACACAACAGTGGTAGGCTTGATTACCAACAACGACGAGACGGCCTACAGGGAGGAGGTGAGGGCCCTCGGAGTGTGGTGTCAGGAAAATAACCTCACACTCAACGTCAACAAAACTAAGGAGATGATTGTGGACTTCAGGAAACAGCAGAGGGAACACCCCCTATCCACATCGATGGAACAGTAGTGGAGAGGGTAGCAAGTTTTAAGTTCCTCGGCATACACATCACAGACAAACTGAATTGGTCCACTCACACAGACAGCATCGTGAAGAAGGCGCAGCAGCGCCTCTTCAACCTCAGGAGGCTGAAGAAATTCGGCTTGTCACCAAAAGCACTCACAAACTTCTACAGATGCACAATCGAGAGCATCCTGGCGGGCTGTATCACCGCCTGGTACGGCAACTGCTCCCCCCACAACCGTAAGGCTCTCCAGAGGGTAGTGAGGTCTGCATCAAAGCTGGGACCGAGAGACTGAAAAACAGCTTCTATCTCAAGGCCATCAGACTGTTAAACAGCCACCAGTAACATTGAGTGGCTGCTGCCAACACACTGACACTGACACTGACTCAACTCCAGCCACTTTAATAATGGGAATTGATGGGAAATGATGTAAATATATCACTAGCCACTTTAAACAATGCTACCTAATATAATGTTACTTACCCTACATTATTCATCTCATATGCATACGTATATACTGTACTCTATATCATCGACTGCATCCTTAAGTAATACATGTATCACTAGCCACTTTAACTATGCCACTTTGTTTACATACTCATCTCATATGTATATACTGTACTTGATACCATCTACTGTATCTTGCCTATGCTGCTCTGTACCATCACTCATTCATATATCCTTATGTACATATTCTTTATCCCCTTACACTGTGTATAAGACAGTAGTTTTGGAATTGTTAGTTCGATTACTTGTTGGTTATTACTGCATTGTCGGAACTAGAAGCACAAGCATTTCGCTACACTCGCATTAACATCTGCTAACCATGTGTATGTGACAAATAACATTTGATTTGATTTGATTTGACATTGTGTCAATACAATTGTGTTTACTTTAGCTGACTACTGCTAACTACTACACTTTAGACAAACTTCCTCCCTCTTGCCCTCGCTGTGTGTGTGTGCGTGCGTGCGTGTGTGAGTGCGAGTGCAGGTGCATTGTGTGAGAGAGAGACAGAGAGGGGGAGAGAGAGAGAGACATTGAAATTCACTGATAGCTTCAACTCAGGGACTGTTCCCCTTCGGCAGAGAAATGTCTGCTTCCTGCCACAGGAGGTCAGTGCTTTTCACAAAGTTCCTGAAGTTTTCAAATACAAGTGAAGAAATTCAAATGGTATCTATTTATCACCATAAATGACTGTGTTGACAATCACTATACACCTCACTGTGGTTAGAGCGTTGGACTTGTAACCGAAAGGTTGCAAGATTGGTTCCCCGAGCTGACAAGGTAATAATCTGTCGTTCTGCCTCTGAACAAGGCAGTTAACCCACTGTTCCTAGGCCATCATTGAAAATAAGAATTTGTTCTTAACTGACTTGCCTAGTTAAATAAAGGTAAAATGGTGTGCCACTATGTCTGTAAGGGTGCATGTTTGGCCTCCACAAGGTCAGAGACTGGCTCTAAGGCTGAGGCATCACCTGTGGCTATGCTAGGGTTAGGTTGGGTTGCCAACTGGGATCAAAGTCCTTCTGGTAAGTCATCAAAGTCCTTCTGGTATGTCATCAAAGTCCTTCTGGTATGTCATCAAAGTCCTTCTGGTATGTCATCAAAGTCCTTCTGGTATGTCATCAAAGTCCTTCTGGTATGTCATCAAAGTCCTTCTGGTATGTCATCAAACTCCTTCTGGTATGTCATCAAAGTCCTTCTGGTATGTCATAAAAGTCCTTCAGGCTTTAACACTGTGTACATTTGACAGTATTCATTTCAGTCTGGCGTTAGAAAAAATCTCCCAGAATAGCTCCACTGCTCCCTGGGAGGTAAAGGGGTAAATGTCATTTCCAGGAGACTTGGAAACCCTATTCAGAGTGAAACGTCTAAATCTGCTGGTTTACAAGGGCCAGCCTGAGTCAAGGTGCTTGTCAGTTGATCTGATCTACAAATCACTTAAACTTCTAAACAACTGGGGGTTGACTGGTCCTTATTATGGAAAGATTAGCTAATCTCAACAACGCTTACCTCTAGCATACCTTAAAGAACAAGCAGTCTGACTTATGAATGAACTTGACTCTTTGTAACCCTAACCACATCCTCATTTAGTGAAGTAGTAGTACACCATGTCTATAGTAAGCCTAATAAAAGGCTGGAGTCACTGAAAAGGTTCTTGTGGTTTCACTTTGTGGCTGGATAGTTTATATAAAGCAAAAACAACCAGTTTACTTTATTTATCTACAAGTCGCTGTCACAGAGAGAGACTCTCTAGGAACCATATTTGGTATGCTGATTTGAGATCTGACTGTGTGCATTATTTTCGTGATAGTGCGGAATGCATTACTCTCTGCTATCACTGTGCAGCCAGCCGTTGATGCAGATTTATTTCAGTGCAGAACAAGAGCACAGAACAGCCAGTACAGAGTTTGTTTTTGGAAACACACACATTTATATACACAGATATACAGGCACATACATGCACATACACAAAACATACACTCACTACTACTAAATGTTTGAACAACCAGTCATACATTCCATAAGCACACGTTCCCCTCATTCCCACTCTCACTGAAATATTCTTTCTTTCATACTCTCTCTCCCTCTCTCTTACACACACACACACACAAGCACACGGCACACACACGCAGGCCCGCACACACACACACAGTAATTATGTCATGGCTCTGGAGAGAGGGGTGAAGTATTTTGGCTGCTGATCATGCTCCACATGCAGCATCAAGATGTTTCCTGATTGTGGTTAAGTTATCGGCTGCTAAGTCTGAGCTCAATGATGAATGGGACTTAATTTGGCAGACTATGGGAGAACACTCTCAATTTATAGTGGTCGCCACTGACACAACTGCCAACAAAGCAAAGGTATTTAACAGTGCAGTGATCTAACCTCCTGTGTCTGTGTGCTCACTAGTCTAGTTATGCTTTGGATGCTTTCAGCATTGTCTAAGGTAAAAAAGGTGAAGGTGTGTGTGTTCCTTCACACTTTACATGATATGAGGGTTATATGCTAGGCAGTTCTTGACTGACTGAAATAGGTGGGGATAATCATTTTGAGTGCTGGTACTCTCTATATTTAGGTGCAGGAACTCCACAACACTTTTGAGCTAATATTCTGTAAGAGGTGCAGAGAACATTTGAGGTGCTGGTAGAACATTTGAGGTGCTGGTACTCAGTTCTGGTGAGTTCCTGCCTGGGTCAAGCACTGGTTATATGTGTGACAGTAGTTCAGTTGATATGATAGAGGGTTATATTTGTCAGTAGTTCAGTTGATATGATATAGAGGGTTATATGTGTCAGTAGTTCAGTTGATATGATACTGAGGGTTAAATGTGTCAGTAGTTCAGTTGATATAGAGGGTTATATGTGTCAGTAGTTCAGTTGATATAGAGGGTTATATGTGTGTCAGTAGTTCAGTTGATATAGAGGGTTATATGTGTCAGTAGATCAGTTGATATGATATAGAGGGTTATATTTGTCAGTAGTTCAGTTGCTATGATAGAGGGTTTTATGTGTCAGTGGTTCAGTTGAAATGATATAGAGGGTCATATGTGTGTCAGTAGTTCAGCTGATATAGAGGGTTATATGTGTCAGTAGTTCAGTTGATATGATATAGAAGGTTATAGGTGTGTCAGTAGTTCAGTTGATATGATATAGAGGGTTATATTTATTTTATTTTACCTTTATTTAACTAGGCAAGTCAGTTAAGAACAAATTCTTATTTTCAATGACGGCCTAGGAACTGCTTTGTTTAGGGACAAACCTTTCAGTTTGTAGTCCAACGCTCTAACCACTAGGCTATCTGCCACCCCATATGTGTGTCAGTAGTTCAGTTGATGTTATATGGAGGGTTATACTTACAGTACCAGTCAACAGTTTGGACACCTACTCATTCCAAGGTTTTTCTTTATTTTTACTATTTTCTAAATTGTAGAATAATAGTGAAGACATCAACACTATGAAATAACACATATGGAATCCTGTAGTAACCAAAAAAGTGTTAAACAAACCAAAATATATTTGAGATTCTTCAAAGTAGCCACACTTTCTATTGATGACAGCTTTTAACACTCTTGGAATCCTTGGAAGGTGTGTGTGTGTGTCCAGCAAGTGTACATAGCAGGTGTTTGAGCTCTTGGGAGGGAGGTTATTTAAGGATAACGTGTCTTGTTGAGAGAGTGAAGTGTCAGGCTATTTAAGGATGCAGTGTTAATGTGAGGGTCTGTCTGCGGCAGGTGTGTGTGTGTGTGTGTGTGTGTGGAGGATATGAGTCAGCTGATTACGCCGTTCCACATGGTCTTGCTGACCTTGCAGAATTCCTCTTAAACTCAATCCAGATAATTGCAGTCGCTTTGCCAATTAACAAACAAACAACAGGATTGATATCTTGGATCAGAATCAAGTAATGTGTCTTGATTGTTTTATTTTCAGATGTACTCAAGTGGATTAGAGAATGTCTGTGTGCTGTAGTAGAAGGGTTATTATCCCAGTAGGCTGGTGGGAGGAGTTATAGGAGAACTGGCTGGAATAGAATGGAGTCAAATGTGTGGTTTCTATATGCTTGATACTGTTCAATTTATTCCATTCCAGCCATTACAATGAGCCCGTCCTCCTATAGCTCCCCCCACCAGCCTCCTCTGCCTGAGTATAACCATCTGTCTCTGGACCTCACAGCAGCCTTTTTCACTCATTCTGTCGTTAGCATTGGATTGGTCCAATGCTTTATACTGTATCCTATAGGTGGAGGGAACAACTGCAGACATCAGGAAGGAGGAGACTCAAAATTGGAATCTGCATAGAGGAACTTAAAACATATAATTCCTTTTATATTTGGGACCTGTTACAGCACTTTTCAAAAACACATCCATTCTTCCTCCCTTCCCTGGAAGTAGTCACTAAGCAATCAGCATGATTGGATAAGCCTTGCTTTTACCTAACCAATCGTGATCAGTGACTCCAAGTAATCTAGAAAGGAAGGATGCATAAAAAATGAACAGGGCTCGATTCCACTATTTATTTAGGTCTAGCAGCTTGCATCACATCCTGTTAAAGAGGGTATCAACACGCATCCCTCCCACAAATCCCTGCCACCAGATGCACTAGGCCCTCAAGCCACTATAGAAGTGTTAGCATGTGGAAAAAAGCAGAAGGAAAAGCTCTCTGTGACATTTTCTAAAGAGGCTGGTTGCAGCCTCAAGGCTGAGCGACACTGTTGAAGCACAGCATGGCTGTTTTATAGAGCAGTGTAAAGCATCCACAGCTGACCAGACACTGTGTGTATGTGTGTGTGTGTGTGTCTCATTAGACCAAAGTGGTTTCCTCTCCCATCAGCATTCATATGAAGGCACACTGGGTATATGTGAAATCTTTCATCTCCATCTTGACTATATTGTAAGATTCCATTCTCAAGGGTAAGGATAAATGAAAGGAGATAGGAAGCTATTTTGAGTATTGAGATGCATCCTGAGTGATGTCACACCTGAACAGGATGGCAGGTGAGTAGAAGGGGCAGATAATTACTACTAATTGATCAGAATACCTGAAAGTTCTACAGCTGCGCCATCAATTGGAAAGCTGCCGCGGTCATCCCCCTCTTCAAAAGGGGAGAAATTCTAGACCCAAACTGCTTACAGACCTATATCTATCCTACCCTGCCTTTCTAAGGTCTTCGAAAGCCAAGTTAACAAACAGATCACCGACCATTTCGAATCCCACCGTACCTTCTCCGCTATGCAATCTGGTTTCTGAGCTGGTCATGGGTGCACCTCAGCCACGCTCAAGGTCCTAAACGATATCATAACCGCCATCAATAAGAGACAATACCGTGCATCCGTATTCATCGACCTGGTCAAGGCTTTTGACTCTGTCAATCACCACATTCTTATTGGCAGACTCAACAGCCTTGGTTTCTCAAATGACTGCCTCGCCTGGTTCCCCAACTACTTATCAGACAGAGTTCAGTGTGTCAAGAAAGGAGGGCCTGTTGTCCGGACCTCTGGTAGTCTCTATGGGGGTGCCACAGGGTTCAATTCTCGGGCCGACTCTTTCTCTGTATACATCAATGATGTCACTCATGCTGCTGGTGATTCTCTGATCCACCTCTACGCAGACGACACCATTCTGTATACTTCTGGCCCTTCTTTGGAAACTGTGTTAACTAACCTCCAGATGAGCTTCAATGCCATACAACTCTCCTTCACTACGCTGGACGGTTCTGACTTAGAATATGTGGACAACTATAAATACCTAGGTGTCTGGTTAGACTGTAAACTCTCCTTCCAGACTCACATTAAGCATCTCCAATCCAAAATTAAATCTAGAACCGGCTTCCTATTTCACAACAAAGCATCCTTCACTCATGCTGCCAAACATACCCTCGTAAAACTGACTATCCTACCGATCCTTGACTTCGGCAATGTCATTTACCAAATAGCATCCAACACTTTACTCAGCAAATTGGATGCAGTCTATCACAGTGCCATTTGTTTTGTCATCAAAGCCTTATATACTATCCACTACTGCGACCTGTATGCTCTAGTCGGCTGGCCCTCGCTTCATATTTGTCGCTAGACCCACTGGCTTCAGGTCATCTATAAGTCTTTTCTAGGTAAAGCCCCGCCGTATCTCAGCTCAATGGTCACCCCCAAAGCCAATACCTACTTTGGCCGCCTTTCCTTACAGTTCTCTGAAGCCAATGACTGGAACGAACTGAAAAAAATCACTGAAGCTGGAGACTCATATCTTCCTCAATAACTTTAAGCAACAGCTGTCAGAGCAGCTCACAGATCACTGCACCTGTACATAGCCCATCTGTAAATAGCCCATCCAACTACCTCATCCCCATGCTGTTATTTTTTTAAATTTATTTTGCTCCTTTGCACCCCACTATCTCTACTTGCACACTCATCTTCTGCACAACCATCACTCCAGTGTTTAATTGCTAATTGTTACCTCCCTTATCCTACCTCATTTGCACACACTGTATATATACTTTTTCTATTGTATTATTGACTGTATGTTTGTTGTTTGTGTTGCACTGCTTTGCTTTATCTTGGCCAGGTCGCAGTTGTAAATGAGAAATTGCTCTCAACTAGCCTACCTGGTTAAATAAAGGTGAAATAAAAAATGTAATAAAAAAAGAAAAAATCGAGAGCATCCTCACTGGTTGCATCACCGCCTGGTATGGCAACTGCTCCGCATCCGACCGTAAGGTGCTACAGAGGGTAGTGTGTACAGCCCAGTACATCACTGGGGCCAAGCTTCCTGCATCCAGGACCTATACACTAAGCGGTGTCAGAGGAAGGCCCAAAAACTTGTCAAAGACTCCAGTCACTCAATTCACAGACCGTTCTCTCTGCTGCCTCACGGCAAGTGGTACCGGAGCACCAAGTCTTGGTCCAAAACACTCCTTAACAGCTTCTACCCCCAAGCCATAACCCTGCTGAGCAATTAATCAAATGGCCACCCAGACTATTTGCATTGCCCCCCTGTTTTTACACTGATGCTGCTCACTGTTTATTATCTATACATAGTCACTTTACCCCTACCTACATGTACAAATTAATTAGACTAATGTGTACCCCCGCACATTGACTCGGTACCGGTACCCCCTGTATATAGCCTCATTATTTTCATTTTATTGTGTTACTTTTTTATTTATTTTTGACTTTAGTTAATTTAGTAAATATTTTCTTAACTCTATTTTCTTAAACCTGCATGGTTGGTTAAGGGCTTGTAAGTCAGCATTTCATGGTAAAGTCTACACCTGTTCTATTCGCCGCATGTGACAAATGAAATACAATTTGAAGGTAGAATCTCCCAGTGTGTCGGTTTATGTGCTTGTCACCATACAATAGGCCTTCCTTCCTACTGATCATAAGGACTTTTAGTTTGATGTTTTACACATCACATTGCTGCTTGTGTCTGAGATTGTAGTTTGGGACATATTACGAAAATAAAATACAATTTTATTGGTCACACTCACATATTTAGCAGATGTTATTGTGGGTGTAGCGAAATGCTCCTAGTTCCAACAATGCAGTCGTATTTAACAATTCACAACAATACACACAAATCTCAAAGTAAAAGAATGGAATTAAGAAATGTATAAATATTAGGACAGGCAATGTCAGAGTGGAATTGACTAGAATACAATACAATACAGTATATACATATGAAATGAGTAAAACGGTATGTAAACATTATTAAAGTGACCAGTGGTTCCATGTCTATGCACATAGGGCAACAGCCTCTAATGTGCAGGATTGAGTAACCGGGTGGTAGCCAGCTAGTGACAGTGACTATGTTCAGGGCAGGGTACTGGGATGGCTATTTCAGTCTGATGGCCTTGAGATTGAAGTTGTTTTTCAGTCTTTCGGTCCCAGCTTTGATGCAGTGATACAGTCCGACAGGATGCTCTCAATGGAGCATGTAAAAGTTTGTGAGGGTCTTAGGGGCCAAGCCAAATTTATTCAGCCTCCTGAGGTTGAGAAGGCGCTGTTGGGCCTCCTACACCACATTGTCTGTGTGGGTGGACCATTTCAGATGGTCAGTTATACAGTGGGGAAAACAAGTATTTGAAACACTGCCGATTTTGCAGATTTTTCTACTTACAAAGCTTGTAGAGGTCTGTAATTTTTATCATAGGTACACTTCAACTGTGAGAGACGGAATCTAAAACAAAAATCCAGAAAATCACATTGTATGATTTTTAAGTAATTAATTTGCATTTTATTGCATGACATAAGTATTTGACATATCAGAAAAGCATAACTTAATATTTGGTACAGAAACCTTTGTTTGCAATTACAGAGATCATACGTTTCCTGTAGTTCTTCACCAGGTTTGCACACACTGCAGCAGGGATTTTGTCCCACTCCTCCATACAGACCTTCTCCAGAACCCTCAGGTTTCGGGGCTGTAGCTGGGCAATACGGACTTTCAGCTCCCTCCAAAGATTTTCTATTGGGTTCAGGTCTGGAGACTGGCTAGGCCACTCCAGGACCTTGAGATGCTTCTTACGGAGCCACTCCTTAGTTGCCCTGGCTGTGTGTTTTGGGTCGTTGTCATGCTGGAAGACCCAGCCACGACTCATCTTCAATGCTCTTACTGAGGGAAGGAGGTTGTTGGCCAAAATCTCGCAATACATGGCCCCATCCATCCTCCTGTTAATACAGTGCAGTCATCCTGTCCCCTTTGCAGAAAAGCATCCCAAAGGAATGATGTTTCCACCTTCATGCTTCACGGTTGGGATGGAGTTCTTGGGGTTTAACTCATCCTTCTTCTTCCTCCAAACACGGCGAGTGGAGTTTAGACCAAAAAGCCCTATTTCTGTCTCATCAGACCACATGATCCTCTGGATCATCCAGATTGTCATTGGCAATCTTCAGACGGGCCTGGACATGTGCTGGCTTGAGCAGGGGGACCTTGCGTGCGCTGCAGGATTTTAATCCATGATGGCGTAGTGTGTTACTAATGGTTTTCTTTGAGACTGTGGTCCCAGCTCTCTTCAGGTCATTGACCAGGTCCTGCTGTGTAGTTCTGGGCTGATCCCTCACCTTCTTCATGATCATTGATACCCCACGAGGTGAGATCTTGCATGGAGCCCCAGACTGAGGGTGATTGACCGTCATCTTGAACTTCTTCCATTTTCTAATAATTGCACCAACAGTTGTTGCCTTCTCACCAAGCTGCTTGCCTATTGTCCTGTAGCCCATCCCAGCTTTGTGCAGGTCTACAATTTTCCCTGATGTCCTTACACAGCTCTCTGGTCTTGGCCATTGTGGAGAGGTTGGAGTCTGTTTGATTGAGTGTGTGGACAGGTGTCTTTTATACGGGTAATGAGTTCCAACAGGTGCAGTTAATACAGGTAATGAGTGGAGAACAGGAGAGCTTCTTAAAGAAAAACTAACAGGTCTGTGAGAGCCGGAAATCTTACTGGTTGGTAGGTGATCAAATACTTATGTCATGCAAATTAATTGCTTAAAAATCATACAATCATACCGCCCCAAAATTGGGGCCGATAGTGACCAAGTTCCTCAGGTTTAAATCAAATCAAATCAAATTTTATTTGTCACATACACATGGTTAGCAGATGTTAATGCGAGTGTAGCGAAATGCTTGTGCTTCTAGTTCCGACAATGCAGTAATAATCCAACAAGTAATCTAACTAACAATTCCATAAAGATATATGAATGAGTGATGGTACAGAGCGGCATAGGCAAGATACAGTAGATGGTATTGAGTACAGTATATACATATGAGATGAGTATGTAAACAAAGTAGCATAGTTAAAGTGGCTAGTGATACATGTATTACATAAAGATGCAGTAGATGATATAGAGTACAGTATATACGTATACATATGAGATGAATAATGTAGGGTATGTAAACATTATATTATGTAGCATTGTTTAAAGTGGCTAGTGATATATTTTACATCATTTCCCATCAATTCCCATTATTAAAGTGGCTGGAGTTGAGTCAGTGTCAGTGTGTTGGCAGCAGCCACTCAATGTTAGTGGTGGCTGTTTAACAGTCTGATGGCCTTGAGATAGAAGCTGTTTTTCAGTCTCTCGGTCCCAGCTTTGATGCACCTGTACTGACCTCGCCTTCTGGATGATAGCGGGGTGAACAGGCAGTGGCTCGGGTGGTTGTTGTCCTTGATGATCTTTATGGCCTTCCTGTGACATCGGGTGGTGTAGGTGTCCTGGAGGGCAGGTAGTTTGCCCCCGTGATGCGTTGTGCAGACCTCACTACCCTCTGGAAAGCCTTACGGTTGTGGGCGGAGCAGTTGCCGTACCAGGCGGTGATACAGCCCGACAGGATGCTCTCGATTGTGCATCTGTAGAAGTTTGTGAGTGCTTTTGGTGACAAGCCGAATTTCATCAGCCTCCTGAGGTTGAAGAGGCGCTGCTGCGCCTTCTTCACGATGCTGTCTGTGTGGGTGGACCAATTCAGTTTGTCTGTGATGTGTACGCCGAGGAACTTAAAACTTACTACCCTCTCCACTACTGTTCCATTGATGTGGATAGGGGGGTGTTCCCTCTGCTGTTTCATGAAGTCCACAATCATCTCCTTAGTTTTGTTGACGTTGAGTGTGAGGTTATTTTCCTGACACCACACTCCGAGGGCCCTCACCTTGATGTATTTATTAAATTGTTTCTTCCAGTTATTAATAAGCATGAACCTATTAAGAAACTAACTGTTAGAACTGTTAAGGACCTGTGTATTGATGTGGAATTGAAAAGCTGTATGGTGGAACAAGGCAAACGGAGTGGTGAATAAGTCTGGCTGCACATCTGATTGGCAAACTTACTGTAAATTGAGACATTATGTGACTAAACTGAACAAAATAAATTGTGTTATGAAATCAAGATAAATGACAAAGTATACTTTAAATAAAATTATGGGCAGAAAGGCTAATTCATCTACATCCTTCATTGAATCAGATGGCTCATTTATCACAAAGCCTTTTGATGTTGCCAATTACTTTAATGACTATTTCATTAGCAAAGTAGGCAAACTTAGGCATGAAATGCCAACAACAAATTGTGAGCCATCATTTTCATGCATAAAATACCTAACAATTAAAGCAATGCATTGTCATTTGGAATTCTGTAAAGTTAGTGTGGGCGAGGTGGAATAATTATTGTTGTCCATCAATAATGAGAAACCAACTGGTATTGGTTTTGACAAACTTAGATGGAAAGCTACTGAGGATGGTAGCAGACTAAATTGTCACTCCTATTTGTCATATTTTATCTGAGTCTGGAGAAAACATTTTCTTCTCAGACCTGGAGGGAAGCCAAAGTCATTCCGCTACCCAAGAATGGTAAAGCACCCTTTAATGGTTCTAACAGCCAACCAATCAGCTTGCTGCAGACTCTTAGCACACTTTTGGGGGAAAATGGTGTTTGACCAGATACAGTACAATGCTATTTCTCTGTAAACAAATGAATAAAAGACTTTCAGCATGCTTATATGGAAGTGCACTCAGCGTGTACTACACTGTCACAAATGATTGATGATTGGTCTAAATCCATTTATAATAAGAAGATTGTGGAAGCTATACTGTTAGATTACAGTGCAGCCTTTGATATTATTGAGCAAAACCGATTGTTGAAAACGGCTTTTCAACCTTTTCCATATGGTGGATTCAGAGCCATCTACACTGAACAAAAATATAATCACAACATGCAACAATTTCAAAGATTTTACTGAGTTACAGTTCATCTAAGGAAATTAGTCAATTGAATTAAATTCATTAGGCCCTAATCTATGGATTTCACATGAATGGGAATACAGATATGCATCTGTTGGTCACAGATACCTTGAAAAATAAGGTAGGGCTGTGGATCAGAAAACCAGTCAGAATCTGGTGTGACCACCATTTGCATCATGCAGCGTGACACATCTCCTTCGCAGAGAGTTGATCAGTCTGTTGATTGTGGCCTGTGGAATGTTGTCCCACTTCTTATCAATGGCTGTGCGAAGTTGCTGGGTGTTGGCGGAAACTGGAACACGCTGATGTCCATGTCGATCCAGAGCAATCAAACATGCTCAGTGGGTGACATGTCTGTTGAGTATGCAGGCCATGGAAGAACTGGGACATTTTCAGCTTCCAGGAATTGTGTACAGATCCTTGAGAGATGGGGCCGGGATCTCCAGCGTGCCAGTGGCCATCATAGGTGAGCATTTGCCCACTGAAGTCGGTTACGATGCCGAACTGCAGTCAGGTCAAGACCATGGTGAGGATGACGAGCACGCAGATGAGCTTCCCTGAGACGGTCTTTGACAGTTTGTGCAGAAATTATTTTGTTGTGCAAATCCACAATTTCATCAGCTGTCCAGGTGGCTGGTTTCAGACAATCCATCAGGTGAAGAAGCAGGATGTTGAGGTCCTGGTCTGGCATGGTCTCTAAAACAACATTGGATGTGGCTTATGATAGAGAAATGAACATTCAATTCTCTAGCAACAGTTCTGGAGACATTCCTGCAGTCAGCAGGTCAACTGCACGCTCCCTCAAAACTGAGACATCTGTGGCATTGTGTTGTGTGACAACTACATTTTAGTGGCCTTTTATTGTCCCCAGTACAAGGTGCACCTGTGTAATGATCATGCTGTTTAATCAGCTTCTTGATATGCCACACCTGTCAGGTGGATGGATTATTTTGGCAAATGAGAAATGCTCACTAACAAATAAACAAATTTGTGCACAACATTTGAGAGAAATAAGCTTTTTTTGCATATGAAAGATTTTTGGAATCTTTTATTTCAGCTCATTTTTGGATTTTTGGAATCTTTTATTTCAGCCCCCCCCTCCCCCTCCCCCCCCCCACACACTCACACACACCACCAGGGGTCATTTCAGTCCCCAAATCCAGAAAAAAATGCTATGATTGCATAGAACTCCCTTCTATCTGAGATTGCTTGTGAACAGAATACCTTGTTTAAAAAAAACTGATAAAGCAACACCTCATGTCACAACACCTCTCCCCTATTTGACCTAGATAGTGTGAGTTTATGTACTGATATGTAAGCTATGTGTGACGTTTTAACTTTATGTAGTTCGGTCCTTGAGCTGTTCTGATCTATTAATGTTTGGTATTATGTCATGTTGTCTGGACCCCAGGAAGAGTAGCTGCTACTTTTGGAACAGCTAATGGGGATCTAATAAAAGACTAGATTCAAGGACCCAACACTGAAAACAGTTATCCTTTCACTGAGTTCAGCATGCCAGTTCCTTATTCTATACAAAGACACAAACTAGAGGTATACAAATACAACCTTGAAGGGGGGTTAGAGATTCAGAAAATAAAATATTTTTTATTAACCAGAATTCCATAGCG
Organism: Oncorhynchus tshawytscha; assembly: GCF_018296145.1. Lineage (NCBI taxonomy): Eukaryota > Metazoa > Chordata > Actinopteri > Salmoniformes > Salmonidae > Oncorhynchus > Oncorhynchus tshawytscha. The sequence continues at coordinate 29,200,955 of NC_056446.1, forward strand.
GTGTGTCTTGTGGCCTCCAGAGAGGCGCAGCGGTCTAATGCACTGCATTTCAGTGCTAGCTGTGCCACTAGAGATTCTGGGTTTGAATCCAGGCTCTGTTGCAGCCGGCCGTGACCGGGAGACCCATGGTGCGGCGCACAATTGGCCCAGTGTCGTCCGGGTTAGGGGAGGGTTTGGCCGGCAGGTATGTCCTTGTGCTATCGCACACTAGTGACTCCTGTGGTGGGCCGGGCGCAGTGCACACTGACACGGTTGCCATGTGGACTGTGTTTCCTCCGACACATTGGTGAGGCTGGCTTCCAGGTTAATTGGGAATTGTGTCAAGAAGCAGTGTGGCTTGGTTGGGTTGTGTTTCGGAGGACGCACGGCTCTCGACCTTTGCCTCTCCTGAGTCCATACGGGAGATGCAGCGATGAGACAAGACCAACTACCAGTTAGATACCATGAAATTGGGGAGAAAAAGGGGTAAGAAATAAATATATAAATACACAAATAAAATAAAAAATAAGGTGTGTCTTGTAACAACTGATGCTATGTTGATGTTAGTGTTGGAGTTGGGTTAATGTGTGTGTGTGTGTATAGCTGTTTCATAGGTAGGCTTGAATGAAGCTGTCATGTGATGAACATCATTAACACTTTTATTAGTCACCCCAGTGAACACAACAAACATCCCCTTTACCAATATTGTGTGATTGTAAATGTACAGTCCATTAATAACCAAAGTAGCATTGCATTTGGTTGTGGTGTTTATAGATAGTTATGTTTTGTTCAAGAAAGAATTGTCGTTTATGTGTGTGGTTCAACACAGCATTAATAAGATTAAAAGCAGGGAGGGACGCCTGAGTAAACTAAATTACAGGGAACTGGCAACAAGGTTCATTAAACATTTTTGGTTTAGTTCACGCCTCCAAAACGAACACAATAGATCGGTCCACCCCCACCCTGCAGCAGACAATGGTCTGGCTGAAGGCTAAATCCACCCAGCAAAACCCAAGCAGGTTCTATTTGCCTTTCCATGAATCATACTAACTATATGTGCCTCTAATAACTTTCAATTCTAAACCCTTCTGAGTCACTCAAGAAATGAGAGGAAAGTGAGCAATTCAAAAGTAGTTCCCCTAATCTTGATGTAAAAATATTAGAACCAGAAAAGCAGGGAATACAACTTCAATGTGTGTGTATTGCAGACCTACATGTGTCTACTAACTTTAAAAAGAAGTCTTTCAGACAGACCTTCATGATAAAGTTCAGAGGCTTTACTGAACACTGCAGAACACAAACTCTTTAACATGTAGCCACAGGTGAGACAGACAGCAGAGGATGTTAGCTATTGTCTATTGTACATCCGGCACAGAGTGCAGTGACAGCTGTAGAAAAGCCTCTGACACGTGTGCTTCTGAGCCTCTCTAATCAAACACTATAGGGCTGAGCCTCAACAGTCTAAAATGCCTTCCTGTCCTTAGGTCCTCTCTTTCGTCTGAACTAATTTGGAGAGAAGTGGACTGGTAAAAGCAAATACCAACACGGTGCTTTCGCATCTCATATGTTGTCAGATAATTGAAGATGAAAGATGATAGAGGAGAGGATACAAAGAGAGCCACAACAGTCGACTGTGACACAGTCAGAGTTCAACTCCCCTCACCATGTATTCTGGGATCTCTAGTGTGCATACCAGGCAAATGGAGACGCTGCTTATTCAAACATTCGCCATTCAGCTAGCGAGAGAGGGACAGCAGGGGGAAGTTTTACTTTTGTCTTTCTACAATGTAGTTAAGCTTACAGACAGTTGCAAAAGCATCAGCGGTGAAAGCTGGTTGATTTGGACGAGACAGCAGGTGGCTGCATTTGATCTCCCTGGTGTGGACTTGAACTACACGTCCTTGGTCCAGACAACCTGAGTCACTCAATCCTTTCAACACAGCGACACCCAGGTCAAACTCCAAACCAACAGACGCAGAACAAACAACACAGCAAACACTGCAGCCATGCCTCCATTTAATCAGGGAAGGGAGTGAGAGACAAGAGCAGGACTGACATTCCTTCACAGACTCAAGGGTGGGCACTTGCTGCCTGATTAATTTGAGTGGGTAATACAAACTGCCACAAACTGTAGAGTAGAATACTACAAATATATCCAATACCATAAACCGCTCCTTGTTTTTTTCTTTATCAGAAAGGTCACACTGAACCTCATCTAAAAGCAAAAGTGAAGTGTCACACTTGGCTGGCTGGCTGTCTTAGCACTCGTGGACGGCCGGGCCACACCCCAAACAACAATCACACTGACGTGCATGGGAGAATCGCAATTTCATACTCCTCGTCTCCTTCTCAAAACCCATTGGAGTAGGTCGTCAGAGGGGGGACCTCTGGCTTTCTCGTCCAATGGGTTTTCAGATGGAGACGAGGAGAGCCGACACGAGGAATATGCAATTGAGATCTTCCCTCTGTCTTCTTCTAGCATTTTCTGATTTCAGTCGCTGATGTCACACCAATAATTCACCCTGCCTCTCCATCTGTCAAAATATTAACTTGCCCATAGACACTGATCTAAGATCAGTTTTGCAGTCCCCCACTCTAATGGTTAAGGTTAAGGAGCAGGTAAACTCAAATCAAATCAAACTTTATTTGCCACATGAGCCGAATACAAGTGTAGACTTTGTGAAATGCTTACTTACAAGCCCTTAACGAACTGTGCAGTTCAAGAAGAAGAAAATATTTACCAAGTAGACTAAAACATAAAGTAATAATAAAAAGTAACACAATAAGAATAAGAATAACTGATACTAGATCAGGGCGAGCTGCCAGCCAGGCTGGTTGGGGCCTTTTGTGTGGTTGACACCCTATTCCCTATACAGGTCACACAAGCATGAAGGATGACGTCACTCTCCAGCCCAGTCGCCAAGCAAGTTCTCATTGGTGTGAACTGAAATGCATTACAGTACACTTGCCAAAAGATTTGCCAATACAGTAACTTACTTTGAGCAACTATGAGAATGATCAAATGTAACTGACCCCCCCTTGCCTTATGTATTATTTAAATCTGTGGATCTATATAGTTATACAGGTCAACATACATACTCAAACACACTGAGTTGTTTGTTCTTGAGGACAAAGCCTAGTTTGAATGACCCACATCAATCAGATGATCTATTCGCTATGTACACAAGTGTCAGTCAGTTTCATAGTCAAAGTCTTTCAACTGTGGCCATTTGAAGGGAATCACCTAAGTGGTGGGGATCAATATATCAATCTTCCAGCAGTCTCCTATGTTCTCAAACCAACACCAACTTTAGGACTAACTTTGCTTAAAGCTTCAAGTTTGACTAAGGATGAAGAAACAGAGTTCCAAAACAGAACCCCTTACAAATTCACAAAAGAACACGTCCCTAAATGTCCAAAAAGCACTTTGGGTCGAATACACCAGAGACTCCTAGTACAGTATTCTAATGATGGACTAAGAAATACAGTCTTGAGGTAGGCCTGGAAAGTTGGACCTAAGCTACCTACCAATCACTACCCCGAAACCAGAGATCTTATCATCACTTATTCACAGCCGGTGACTCACGAGCACAACGGAAACACACCAAACTGACTTCACAGTTCACACATCAACTTTTTTCCCCCTTCTAACTCTTATAAACAGCCAAATTTCACTTCCTCTTTCGTGACATTTTAAATCCTTTAGGCAAGTACATGCTCATTGATAATGTGAAATGTTGCAGGGTTCATATTGAAAAAGCTCCACTTCCATGTTGATCTGGATACATATTTTTATTATTTCATCAGCATAGCAAATGGAACAAAAATAATTAAACAAAGCATTTTCATATCTATAACTTATGAACAGAACATGTAGTCTTGTCTGACTGCATGAAGAGCTGTACAACTGATGTGAATGGATTAAACGAACTGAGCAGGAGGCCCCATTTACTGGAGAGCAGAGCACCATGGAAGTGGTGCTGGATTGAAAAGTAAACACTTGCTTACTTGGGCCCAAGAGTCAGTCAGAAAGAGTCAGTGTGCACTTTTAGTCAAGGGGCCCTATAGTATTGTGTTTCCCCCCCACCCCCTTGTGGATAGGGTAGTCATTCCCACCCCTAGTGAAGACTTAGCTATGAGGGTGCTTTCCACCACACTGTCTGTCTTTCTGTTGGTGCACCTGTAACTCAGGGCTTCCCAAAAGGCAGCCGGAACTACAAATACTCAACTGGAAATGGAAGCTCTTAGAAGATTAGAGGCAAAAAGAGATCAGTGGTAACAGATTCTGACCCGAAACAGAACAAAAATACAATGATATATCCATCCATGTCGCAGTGTCCATGGTGTCTTCTCAGAAAACCTCCCTAGCAGACATGGGATGGAATCACTGTTTAAGGAATTAAGTACTAAACACATTTCCCTCAATCATCTCCACCATTTTGTACAATCAATCAAAAGTGAAAACAGTACTTCTTCATGAGGTCCTTACATGTCTGTAATACATATTCTTAACTCTTTAAAAACCATGGTGGCAGTTTGGAACCATGAGAACTGATATGCTGAATCTGTCCCTTGGTTTCCGGCGCAGATATGAGCTGGTAACGTCCACACAGGGGCATTGGCCTTTCCCATCCTTTGGGTGGAAATTGGGTCATGAGAATACTGTATGAAAACGGAATAGAAGGCTGTCTGTAATGTATCTATAACTGAGGGAGAAAAAAATAGCACACCCTAACCCTGAACCCTGCCACCGCAGAAATAAATCATACAAGAGAAAAAAACAACATTTAATCTGCATCTTTCAGAGCTTCTGAAAATAATATTTTGTGAATTATTGAGTGATTAGACTGTGAATTCAGTATACTAGAGTCAAAGTGAAAAAAAAAGAAAGAAAAGCCAGCCAAAAATAATTGCATTTTGTTTATAAAAAACATGGGTTATAGAGGGGCATCATTCACCATTATCAAAAGAAAAAAAATGGAGGATTATAATCAAACTTCTCTTTTATATAGGCCTACTCATCTGAGAAGTCACGTTATTCATTCATTGCCTCAGGTTGTCATTTTTTTCCCATCTGTTGTTAATTTCACTTCTTCTCTTTTTGCTTTTTTGCTTGTTATTGTAACTAAACAGTCCAGGCTGAGCATAGAAGTGATGAACATTAAGATTTGTAATTTGAGGTGAGCCAGGTGAGACCCTCGTATAGTCCATCACCGGTGGAAGCACACGAGGGCTGAACGTACCAATTCCTATCTCTGATCCGGGTCAGGCCCAGCTTCTCCTGGATCTCGTGGGGCTTCATGGCGTCAGGCAGGTCCTGCTTATTGGCAAAGATCAGGATGATGGCATCCCGCATCTCCCGGTCATTGATGATTCGGTGGAGCTCCTGGCGGGCCTCGTCTATCCGGTCCCTGTCGGCGCAGTCCACCACAAAGATGAGGCCCTGAGTGCCAGTGTAGTAGTGCCTCCACAGCGGCCGGATCTTGTCCTGGCCCCCCACGTCCCACACGTTGAACTTCACGTTCTTGTAGGTGACTGTCTCGACGTTGAAGCCGACTGTTGGGATGGTGGTGACAGACTGGCCCAGCTTCAGTTTGTAGAGGATGGTGGTCTTGCCAGCAGCATCAAGTCCAAGCATCAATATCCTCATCTCCTTGTTGCCAAAGATCTTCGAGAGCATTTTCCCCATCTTGTAGGCTGTGCATAAATATTACTTCCTTGGGGGGAAAAAAGTAAATTACTTCCCTATGATTTCAAGAGAGCAGCAATGGTTCTTAAAAATAAAACAGATTTTGGCCGACAGCATAAATTGCCCGACAGCATAAATCCACGTGACAGTCTATCAGTGGTGGATTGACAAATATAAATTAAGGTAGCAGTTACAAAAGTTAGTTCCAGATAACGTTTCACTTGTGTCTAGAACGACGGTCAATCTATGGAAAATGATCCACTGAAAGATACAAATATCCGGTTACACTAACAGCTGTCAAAAATAGCTGGGTGCTAGCCTATTCGAGAGGATTCAAAGGGAAATTGAAGTGCTCGAAAATTGGGCGTCTCAGTGCACGGGAGAGGGTGGGGAAATATTTTCATAATCTACAACACTCCGATTCAAACACTTTCTCTTTGATTAAAACGATTAGCGCACAGTCATCTTTAAATCCCAATTTCAGTTCCCGGTGCGTAGGCCTACCTTTGTGTTTTTAATAATGTAGAGAGAGAAATACAAAAATATATATAGCCCAATAGTTGCGTTTATGAAATTAGGCCCTCTCAAAAGCCCGTGGTAAATCCGACTTCCTCCTTGTCTGCCGGCTGTCCACTTGCCCGTATTCCAATCGGCGGATTCAAAAGAACGATTCTATTCAGTAGTTCATTGTAACAGAGACAGATAAGATCACCCCCGGCCGTATCTTCGCCAGGACATCCAGGTCTAGAATGCTCAAAAGGTCATTGATTCCTCCGACTTTCAGCTCTTCCTCTCTCCCTATAACACAGGAGCGGAGCGCTTCAGAAAAGGGAGGGGTGTCAGACAGACAGAGCACAACTTTAATCGGCTACCGTTCTGTCTAAAGCGCATTATTCAAGGCTGAAAATAGCGCGTAATATAAATCAAAAGCTTTCACAAAAAGAGCCACGTTGGAAAATGTGATAGGTACCTGCAACTGCGGCAACCCCCCGGTCCCCCAGGTTAGTTATCCCTGCTCTTGCCTCTCTACCTCTCTACAGTCGTTCAGTTACAGCGTTGGCAGTGCTGTGTTACCGGAAAAGGTGCGGACCCAGATCACCCGCCACTTCCTCTCGATTGCTCATGCACAGATGCACTACGCCATTTGGCATGCGCACACAGAGAGACTCAGCAGCAAACCGATCATATGATAGTTGAAATGGACGCCATTTCAGCTCTGTGTCGCTCCGCGTTTTGTCTGTCTCGAAACTCTATTTTAAAAATGCTGTAGTTTCTTTGGTATTATTAAAGAATATCTCGTGTGTAATGATAGAAAACAACACGTTTTAAATTTGTCTTGTGATTTTATACATCGAGAAACTGATCTCCCTATTGTTTACGTCATTTTCATCGTCTGCTCATTATATGACGTCGTGATTGTTCATTGGCTGTAAACGTGAGAATTTGCAATGTTCAGATTGAGAGAATGCAGGTAATTTTTCCATCTGTAAACTTGTTTTTAAATGCTGTATTTGAGCTCTTCCTTTTACAACAGCAACGGCATCAATAATAAGGCAACAATAAGCACAATAGTATGCCATATATATCACGGGCGGCTGGTGGCAACTTAATTGGGGAGGATGGGCTCCTAGTAATGGCAGGAATGGAATGGTATCAACCACATTAAACACATGGTTCCATGTATTTAAAACGATTCCATTCACTCCATTCCAGCCATTATTAGCCATCCTCCCCTCACCAGCCTCCTGTGAATTCGAATTTTCTTAACATTACAGTACAAACAGACAACTTGTGGATATGAGATACATTTAGTATTTGGTTCATAAAGCCTTTGGAATTTTTTTGAAATCATGATCAGAGTCAGAATCCATTTTATTCACCAAGTACATTCACACACACATACTCAGAATTGTACTTAGTGATATGGTGCTGCTAGTGATAGATTAAGAGACAGAATACAGACAGCGGAGGTTAAACAAAGTTTATATACATTATAAACAACTAGCTACAGTGAGCATAGTGCTATAATAATTAGCAGATATACAAATATACAGTGGGTATACAGTTGATATACAGTGGATGTACAAATTTACAGTATCAGTATGAATCAGTGGAGGCTGCTGAGGGGAGGATGGCCATTACCATGAGCCCATCCCCCCAATGAAGGTGCCACCAACCTCCTGTGGTATGAATATATCTAAATGCAGAGAGATTAACAGAGTGCAATTGAAGTATAGCCCGGGGGAAGAAACTTTTCAGGTGGCGGGAGGTTTTGGTCATGGGTGACCTGAACCGCCTGCCAGAGGGGAATTTTTGCAGGAGGGGGTGACTGGTGTGGGATGGGCCGGCAGTGATCTTTCCTGCACGCTTCCTTGTCCTGGAGTTGTGCAGGACCTCGATGGAGAGAAGATGGCAGCCGATGACCCTCTCTACAGCTAAAGTCCACAAACAATATCCTTGCATATATACATGCATATATACACCAAAAATATATACTAAGAATGCTATGTACAGCAGCAGATATATAACAGTGAGCTATGTCAAGAATCCAGTATTTAAATATGCAATGTGTATAAACAGTGTAACAAAAATGTAATATATTGGAATGAGGTATGTGAAAAATACAGTATACACAGTAAAACATTTCACTGTAAATGTACCACATTATAGTGGCACCAGAGATTGGCGCCAGTGGTGCCAGCTTAATGATGTCATTTTGCTTTAGTACTATTTTTCTTACTGTAAAAACATATTGTAAATGTACAGTGGTTTACAGTGTGAAGAACAATATAAAGAAACGGTCCAGTGCTTAATGTCTCTATAATGTCTGTGTGTGTGTGTGTGTGTGTGTGTGTGTGTGTGAGAGAGAGCTTGTGTATCTGTTTTGTGTGAGGGAGTCTATCTTTGTCTCTTACTACAGGAGATTGTGTGATGGCTGTTCAACAGGCTGATGGTCTGGAGATAGAAGCTGTTTTTCAGTCTTTTGGTCCCGGCTTTGATGCACTTGTACCTTCTCTGTCTGCTAGGTGGTAGAAGAGTGAACAGACCGTGACTCGGGTGGCTGAGGTCCTTGATGCTTTTCTTCTCCTTCCTTTGACACTGAGTGCTGTAAATGTCCTGGAAGGCAGGCAGCATGCCCCTGGTGATGCGTTGGGCTTACCGCACCACCCTCTGGAGAGCCATTCATTTGAGGGCGGTGCAGCTGCCATACCAGGTGGTGATGCAGCCAGACAGAATGCTTCCAATCACACATAGGCTATTGATGGATTTATATGTTGCCTACATTTATATTATTCTACACTTCATTGTTAAATTCAATGCTAAATGATGATGTAAAATAGTGTCAAACTATTTACAGGAATGTTATTCTCCTATCCTCTTATTCTGAATGGCAATGGTAACTTTCACCTTTTGTGTAAATCAGTGACTGCAGCCTCTACTGGCTACAGATGTTGGATTCATTACAGACAGACACAAGTAGCTGGATATATTTAAGAAATAAGGCCAGAGGGGGTGTGGTATATGGCCAATATACCACAGCTAAAGGCTGTTCTTAGGCACGACACAATGCAATGCGGAGTGCCTGGACACAGCCTTTATAGCCAAGGTATATTGGCCATATACCACAAACCCCCAAGGTGCCTTATTGCTATTATAAACTGGTTACCAACATAAATAGAGCAGTAAAAATACATGTTTTGTCATACCTATGGTATACAGTCTGCAATAAACTGGTGGTTCGAGCCCTAATGCTGATTGGCTGACAGCTGTGGTATATCAGACTGTATACCATGGGTTTAACAAAACATGTATTTTTACTGCTCGAATTATGTCGGTAACCAATATACTACGTTGGTAAGCCATGGTATATTTAAGCAATAAGGCACCTGGGGGGTTTGTGGTATGTGGCCAATATACCAAGGCTAAGGGCTGTGTCCAGGCACTCCGCGTTGCGTTGTGCTTAAAAACAGCCCGTAGCAGTGGTATATTGTCCATATACCACACTTCCGCGGGCCTTATTGCTTAAATATACCACAGCTTTCAGCCAATCGGCATTCAGGGCTCGAACCAAGTTTATACCATTCTTGGTTACGTTGAAGTGGACCCACCCGCATGACACTACAGTACGCATGTGCGTCTACTGTGCCTTTCCTCGAAGTTGTCGCTGGAGAATGAGAGTAGAAACGCGGCTACATGTTGTTGGTTAGATTAGTTTGAAGTATCTGAAATACGCATTTGTCTCATCTAATTTCCATGGAAGATACTGGTAAGTTGTCGCAAACCTCTTTGCGCAAATGTTGTATTTAATTTTGCGAATTTACAAGTTCGGTTGCTGTAACGACGTGAAGATGGTGGACGTGCGCGGTCTGGCTGGCTAGCTAACTAGGCCCAAACCGAGGCAAGGTTGAAGCCTCAACTTTAAGACCATTATTTGGGATTAGAATGAAACTGTCGCCTTTCCCTAGTTACAATCGTTATCACAACACGCAGTAACGTTACTAAAGTTTTATTTTCGAGGATACCTACAGAGTGTGTATCTAGTTTGGTAATTCAAACATCTAACTACGCTAGCTAGCTAACGTCATTGAGTGTGTACTGACCAATGATGTAGCTAGCTAGTTAAATGCTGACTGCAGTAGGTTGCTAAACCAATTTTACAACTGTGTGCCGTTCTTGAATGATGACCAAAAGCTCGAGCTAACTATTACAAAAAATTGTCTAACTAGATAGCTACTGAAATAACTAGCTAACTAGTTGATTGACCGGATTAAATGTTGTTTAACTAGATACATAACGTGCTACTATCACCAGCATGCGCACCTGTAGTCAGCTAGTTAGCATGCTATACAACTCACTGCTCAGTGTATCTCTTAACAAGTCAACAGATGCGGTCAGAGTGAGGATTCTTTGGCTCAAGGTTATTTGAATAATCCCAGTTGAGTTTGATTTGAATGGTTTAGGTTAATATCTGGAGCACGTATGATAAATACATTTAGTTTAACGTTACCTATCTAGCCATATCTGGATATGTGGGCACATTTTGTATCAGCCATACAGATTTGATTGAATGTCAAACCTTTGTTAAGGTTTTTTTTCGTGCATTAGTAGATATGCCCAAAGAACCCACAATAACCCAGTTATGTCAATATTGTCTGGATCCATTCCCGATTCTAAAACACTTTACTGTAAGCCAAAGCTAATAATTACCCTCAACCCTTTTTGATGTTGTGTTGTTGATTGATGTGCAACCTGTGTCCCTTTCCAAACCTGCATCTCTCAGACGAGCCCATGACAGGGATGTTGGATACAGACAGCTCTGAGAGTGGGGACTCCCCAGCCATGGAGGGCAACGGAGATGGCTTCCTCCCAGACCTGCCTGTCCTCACGCACCCTGCTGAATGGACCATGGACCAGGTCAGTGGTGAAAATAGACAGGTTTGCTCTGGGAAATTGAGAAATGCCTGAGCGTAATCACACAATGCCCTGTCATCATTACTCTAAACACCACATAGCCAATGTCATGTTTTTTTGCTTGCAGTCCGAGTAAACCACAATGCTTTCAACTTTAAATAAGGTTGTCGTTTCAAGCAGTGCCCTTTGTCTACTTCTCTTTCTACCAGGTTCCCCCTGACAACCTCACCACAGTTATCCATGACACTGACTCAGAGTCAGATCAGTCATCACCGGAGGTAATCAAGCAGCACCAGGACCAGCAGTCTGATCTGGGATCAGTTGAACAAGCAGTGCAGCACTTCCAGCTAGCGAGTGCCAAGCTCTTCCAAGAGGAGGATTCAGATGATCAGTTTTGTTCTCCCCAGGTAGAACAACAGAACCAAATGGAAGCTTCGTCAGAAGAAGAAAGCAAGGATGGACAGAACAACCAAGAGGATGCCACAGAGTCTCTAATGCGGGGTGAGAAGATGTCAGAGGCTGTAGAACAGCAACAAGATCCAGCCCAAGCCCAGCCACCAATGGTTGCGGAAGATGGAAGCCCAGCTAACATGGAGCTGGAAGAATCCAAAGAGATGACCGTGCAGGGGGAACCTGTTGAGGTACCAGCTGAGGAACCAGCTGTCCCCACAGAGCCTCTCATCCCTACTGAATACGAGAAGCTGGCTAAAGGGTGTGAGGAGAACCCTGAAGACTTCAATGGTTGGGTCTACCTGCTGCAGTATGTGGAGCAAGAGGTGAGCGTGGAGAAGTCCTGGAATTTTTATGTGGACCCTTGTATCGTGAATAGGTGTAATCTGCTCTCATAGTCTTCTGTATTGAAAACTACAATCTCAATGCGACTAAACCTGATTGATTAAAGGGTTAGATCAGGGCTCCAACACTGTTCCTGGAGAGCCACTGTTTTTCTTCTTCTCCAACCTTAATCCATCACATCCGATTCTAAAAATCAGCTGGTGTAGTCAGTGTTATCAAGGACTCCTTGGGATGTCCCTACCCTAAACCCTAACTTTAACCCTTACCTAACCCTTTCACCTTTCAACTTCAATGTGTTAGGGACGTCCTATGGATCGCAGATAGCATGGATGCAACAGGAGAGTAGCTCTCCCGGAACAACATTGGAGAGCCTGTGGTTTGATGAACATGTGGCTTGATTTGGTTAAAGTCACATTGATAAAAATTGTCTGGCAGGAAGCAAGTTATAATTGATATGTTTTCCTCAGAATCATCTCGGTGTTGTGAGAAAGGCGTTTGATGCGTTTTTCCTGCACTACCCCTACTGCTACGGCTACTGGAAGAAGTTTGCTGACACTGAGAAGAAGCATGGCAATGTGCAGGTGGCAGAGGAGGTAAGTGTGAAATGAGCATGTCTTTTGCCGCAGATGGGCTGATGTTGTCAATAGTGTAAATGGACGTCTCCACCTATCCTCTGTGTTGATCTGAAAGGACTTGCCAGGGTTAGTTTGTTCTGTCTGCTTTGTTCTCTCTACTTTTTGGGTCCTTGCTGTGGCAGTCATTGGCTTTTCAGTCTGTCTCATTCACCAATGTCCTTTTGTCTCCTGTCCCCAGGTGTACCGGCGAGGTGTGCAGGCCATCCCCCTCAGTGTGGATCTGTGGCTTCACTACATGTCCTTCATCAAGGACAACGCTGACCATGAAGATCCAGAGACACCAGGACGCATTAGAGCGTGAGTAAAGATCCTTGTCGTCACTGAAAAGTGAAAGACTGAATCTCACTCGCCTCAACACACACACAAGCTTTGTGCATGGTGACACTTCAACAATCAAAACGACATGTCTTGACATTGTATTTATTCCATGATCTTTTCAGGTCATAGACTACATGATTAACAATGTCCTATGTTCTTTCCCACAGTGCGTATGAGCATGCTGTGTTGGCAGCAGGGACAGACTTCCGCTCTGACCGTCTATGGGAGGCCTACATCAACTGGGAGATGGAGCAGGAGAAACTGGCTAACGTCACGGCCATCTACGACCGCATCCTGGGCATCCCCACCCAGCTGTACTCACAGCACCTCCAGAGGTACGAGGGGTCAGCTCATTCACAATGGGTTTTGATAAATCATCCATGAGGGTTATGGTTATAGAATTAATACAAAGTGCTTGGAGACACTAACCCTGGCAATTCAATTTGTAAACTCATGGCTGCCTGGTGTTATGATGCAATAATTTCCATGGTCATTTGGGATGCTCTCTACTGATGCTGGATTGTCATGGAAATGTATAATGATGCTAACTCATCTGGCTCATGGACTGTATTTGTTTTAATGTCAGTTGAGTTGACTCAACCAGTCACAGCACAGATTGAAGGGTCTATGCAAACTCGACATCCTTGTGACTCCCCCCTATGGAAGTTGACATTTTAAAATGTTATGGATAGGGCGGTCCCAAGGATCCCAGAAAGTACTGACTTAGATTTAAGGGTATACCTGCTTTTACTTTCTGTCAATGGTACTCTCAAAATGGCTGCCAGTCCACCCATTATGCCATGGGGACGTCCGTTCTATTCATTCTATTTCTGTTATGGTCAACATCTCGAGTAGTGGGTAGCTAAGAGAAATCAAATACTTAACACTGGCAATAGTTGTACACTTGTCAGCCACACTCACTTTTGGGCATGCTATGGCAACTGCTTAGCTTTCGATGGCAAGGTGCTACAGAGGGTAGTTTGTACGGGGCCGAGTTCCCTGCCATCCAGGACCTCTATACCAGGCGGTGTTAGAGGAAGGCTGTAAAAAATTTCAGCCCCCAGCAACCCAGGTCATAGACTGTTCTCTCCATTACCGCATGGCAGGATTCTGAACCGCTTCTATCCCCAAACCATAAGAATGCCGAATAGTTATCCAAATGCCTACCCGGACTATCTGCATTGACCCTTTATGCACTAACTATTTCGACTCATCACATACTCTGCTTTTACTGTTTATGTATCCTGTTGCCTAGTCACTTTACCTCTACCTATATGTATATATCTACTTCAGTGACCTACCCCTACCCCTGACTCTACTGGTAACCTGTGTGTATATAACCAAGTTATCGTTACTCATTGTGTATTTATTCCTTGTTATTTTTAATATTTTTCTATCTACATTGTTGGTAAGAGTCCGTAAGTAAACCTTTCACTGTTCGTCTACTCCTGTTTAAGAAGCATGTGACAAATACAATTTGATTTGATTTTGACTTCTCTGGTAGTAGTTTTGTGATGTATTGAATGTCTCTTCGCAGGTTCAAAGAGCATGTGCAGAACAACAACCCCAAACACTTCCTGTCAGAGGAGGAGTTTGTCCAACTGAGGGTGGAGCTAGCCAAAGCCAACGTAGCAGCTGCAGCCAATGGGGAAGGAGAGGAAACAACACCTGCCGACGAGCTCCCGCCAGGCACCGAAGATCTCCCAGATCCTGCAAAGGTACGACTCCACCTCCTCACCCTCGAGGAGGGGTTGATATGCCACAACATGCCAGAGAGTTAGGAAAGAGGCCCTCGCCTCATCATCATCCTTGGAGAGAAACACAAATCTGTTCAGGTTTGAAGAGGTGTCTTTCCGTCAGCAGCCAAGCCAATGAGTACGTGGGGGATTCAAGTTGGCTTCATCCAGTCAGGGACTCGACTTAAAGTGGGTCAGGAATGGATGGATCGTGGGCCGGCTGGCCAAGTCGAGTGACCCCTCGTCCTTTCCAGTCCCCAGCACCAGGGCTGGCCTACAGGCAGGGTGCATACGGTACATACCCTGCCCCGGGTCGGGCCTCGGTCCCTGGGTCGGCCCCCTCGCCTTCGACAGGCAGGGCCCCTGCTAGTCTCTGGCTCTCTCGGCCTCATGGTGATGTAAATAATCTTGGCAGCTGGACATGCAGTTTGCACATCAGTGGAGAATGAGATTGTTACGAGATTGTTTTAAAGTGAAGTGAGAAGGTTAACATTGAGTGTCTTGTGTTCTGTGTAGAGAGTGACGGAGATTGAGAACATGCGACACAAGGTGATCGAGTCACGCCAGGAGGTGTTCAACCAAAACGAGCAGGAGGTCAGCAAACGCTGGGCCTTCGAGGAAGGGGTGAGTACTGACACTTTTTAATGATCAGAATATCATCCGATTATATTTCATATTGCTAAAAGGAATAGTTCACATACCTCTAAAGTGGGCTTTGTCAAGCTGGGTTGAAATTGAATGGGATGGTGCCACTCTTTCCCGTTTATTTGGGGTTGAGGACTCCAGATGTCTACAAAGTAGATGGAATAGGATGTATAAAAATATCGGACAACTGTTGATTTTGGGTTGAACTATCCCTAATTCTCCAAAGTGGTTATTTTTTGTCCTTGCACCATTTTGAATGCTCTGTTTCTCCTCTCCCCCTGTAGATAAAACGCCCCTACTTCCATGTCAAAGCCCTGGAGAAGACCCAGCTCAGCAATTGGAAGGAGTACCTGGACTATGAGATCGAAAACGGCACTCCTGAACGTGTGGTCGTTCTGTTCGAACGCTGCCTCATCGCCTGTGCTCTTTACGAGGACTTCTGGACAAAGGTAACCCAACCCTTAACCGTTGACACCTCAAAAATAATGAACCCCCCCGCACTTCCCCTATCAACGATTTCATCACTTCCTGACAACAGTAAATCGTCCTGCACATCTCTTTGCGTGTATCGTTGATCTGTGACTCACTGTATCTGTTGTATTAGGGGATGGCCAGCTTTGCCACACAAGATTTGACTCCAGCATTTGCCAACTACTACGTTGCATCTTCTCCGTCTCCCACTACCTTACAGAAACTTATCTTATTGGTTCCATGAAGGTGCTGATGGGTTTACAAAGAACATTTCTAAAAACACGATCTTGTCAATGAAGAAATTCACTGGTTGAGTAAACTGGAAATGGGTGTTTAAAATGTTGTCGTCCCCACCCCCTCCTCGTCTTCTCTCCCCACCTTCTTTCCATCCACCCCGTCCCCCTATTCCTCCAACCCTCCTCTCTTGCTTCTCTGAAGTATGCAAAATATATAGAAGGCTACAGCATTGATGGAGTAAGACATGTGTACAAGAAGGCGTGTACCATCCACCTGACCAAGAAGCCCAACATTCACCTGCTGTGGGCTGCATTTGAGGAGCAACAGGGTGAGTGGTGTTTCTAGATCCCTCTTGACATCACATTCACATGTCATTAGACCTTTAGCAGATGCTGTTGTCTGAAGTGATTTACAAACAGGTACATTCAAATGAGGCTGAGCCAATCACGTAATACATGTTCAAAAGGATTGGTAGCCTCTGTCTACAAAACTAGTTAGAAACATTCAACCCAGAAGTGGAACTGAGTTTCTGTCATTTGTTTCCTTGCAGGGAACATAGCGGAGGCGCGCCGTATCCTGAAGGCTCTGGAGGCTACGGTACCAGCCCTAGCTATGGTGCGTCTGCGGCGGGTCAGCCTGGAGCGGCGCCACGGCAACCTGGAGGAGGCGGAGGCCCTGCTGAGGGAGGCGATTGCGGCGGGGAAGAACACCAGTGAGACGTCGTTCTACGCCGTGAAGCTGGCCCGGCAGCTGCTGAAGGTGCAGAGAAGCCTCGCCAAGGCCCGCAAGGTGCTGCTGGACGCCATAGACAAGGACCAGGTAAGAGCACAAAACTAGATGAGGAATGGAGTCACTTGGTACAGGATCTTAATATTGAGATGTGTTATTGAGACGCATGGTGCCGAAAGGAGTTTGATTTGGAGAAACCATTTGAGTTCATCATTAATCTGCTTTGTGTGTGCGCCTCTCCCAGGCCAGTGCTAAACTGTATCTGAACCTGCTGGAATTGGAGTACAGTGGGGACGTGCAGCAGAATGAAGCTGACATCTTGGCCTGCTTCGACCGTGCCCTGAGCAGCCCGCTGCCCCTCGACTCCCGTCTCACCTTCTCTCAGCGCAAGGTTGAGTTCCTCCAGGACTTTGGCAGCGACATCAACAAGTCAGTTCACCTGCAGTACCTACTTTCAAATACAATGAATGAATGTTTCATGACCAGTGTTCAAATTAGTCTGAAAGACTGCCCTTTCCACTTGAAGCTACAATATGCACTTTTCTGGGTGACCCAACCAAATTCACATTGACCTGTGATTTATCTGTCATTCTCATTGAAAGCAAGTTTAAGAAGCGGTAGATCTGTTGCACTTGCTATGCTTCCCGTTAAGTTTTTGTGTCGTGTTACTTTCGGTTTAGTACACCAGCTGAAAACTTTATTTTTGGTTATGGAAAAGATATTTCACAGCGGTTTTGGATAGTGCAATGATTCTCTACGCCACGTGTCAAACTCATTCCACGGAGGGCAGTGTCTGCGGGTTTTCGCTCCTCCCTTGTACTTAATTGATGACTTAAAATCACTAATTAGAATGAGTTTGAAACCCCTAGTCTACACTATACTTGTTTTGTCACTGAAATTAGGTGAACGAGAATTCTTGCAACCAGGAAATGGCAGAGCGATTTCTGCATAGTGAGTCATTTTCATCTCAACCATGTATTATTTTTAACCTTCACAGGTTAGTGACTGCGTACGATGAACACCAGAAGCTTCTGAAAGAAAACGAGTCGGCAAAGAGGAAAGCAGAGAATGGGTAAGATTTCAGTTTGTTTACTTCCCTCAGCTTAACATTGACGTCATTGAGTACAAAACAATAGGATTGGTAGGACACTTCATAGCAGGTTGTGAATCACCATGCTTGAATTGGTTATTTGGGTGCTCTTGATTGACCTGAACCTGTTCCTTTGTCCCTGCAGCTCACAGGAAACCGAATCGAAGAGACAGCGTACAGACGAGCACTCAGGCTCAGGGCACATGATGCAGGGAGATGTGCAGGGTAACAACTCTGCCTACAACTACAACTGGTACCAGGTGAGTCCTATGACCTACTGTTTTACACCCAATTAATGTTGCAGTGAGCGACATACCCAGTTTATTAGGCACACCACCCCGTTCATGAAAATGGTTTGTTCCGGCAGACAGTCATGTGGCCATGGCTTGCTATATAAAGCATCAAGGCATTCAGGCATCAAGGCATTCAGTTACTGTTCGATTTTAAATGGGCAAAACGAGTGACCTAAGCAACTGAGCGTGGTATGATTGTCAGTGCCAAGCGCACCTGTTCCAGTAAATCCGAAAAAGGCCGGCCTCCTGGGCTTTTCACACACGTGTCAAGGGTTTCCTGTGAAAACCTTCCCCACCAGCAGCAGTCCTGTGGGAGAAAACAGCTTGTTGATGAGCGAGGTCGAAGGAGAATGGCATGAATCGTGCAAGCTAGCAGGCAGGCCACAAACAGGCAAATAACGGAGCAGAACGGCATCTCTGAGCGCACAACTCATCGATCCTCGTCACGGATGGGCTATTGCAGCAAGCAGACGTCCCCACCGGGTTCCACTCCTATCAGCTAAAAACAAGGACATTTGAGGAATGGAAAACCGATGAATCCCGGTTCCTGTTGGGTCAGTTTGATGGCAGTCAGGATTTGGCTTAAGCAGAAGGAGTCCATGGCACCATCCTGCCTGGTGTCAACAGTATAGGCTGTGATAGTGTTGCACTATTCTCTTCATCGCCTAACTCTAGAATGAGATGTTTCTAAGTATTTGAAGGAATGCCAACTAATCCTGTCTTTCTTTTGCTTTCCTTCTACAGCAACAGTACAACAACTGGGGACAGAACTCCTGGGGACAGTACAACCAGTATTCCCAGCAGTATAACCAGTACTACCCCCCTCCACCCACATAAGGTCTTGCAGACAGAAAGGGAGATGAGAGGAAGCATCTTTCTACCCAGCCCAATTGCTCATCTCAGCTAGCCCCGCCTCCTGTGTGATGTAATTTGTTTCAATTGGCCATTAGATTGGCACATTTACTGTCATCACCATTGTCATTCTTTCATTGGCCGGCTGCTTTTTGTGTTGCTTGCTCATGTGTTGATGCTGACTTCATATTAATTTTCTCAGTTGAAAAAAGCAATGATGTTTTTGATTGACTGCATAATTTGGTTCCTCTTCAATATCTCAGTGGGGGGAATCTAGTTATGTTTGATACAGATTATATATTTGTATGGAGGTAGTGGTACCAGCTATGCTCCTCCCTGAGCCTCTTCTCTGCTTTCCTAAAATGTGAGATTTTTAAGATGGTTTTTGTTTCCTGGGACAAAAACAGAAATGAATGGAAATGTTTGTTTATTTCATAATAAAGAGATGAATATCATATTTCATGTTTTGTTATTCCCTGAATTAACCCATATTTGTATGATATTAACGTCACCGCAATTGCGGCTAAATTAAACCAAATGGGAACATATTGTAGAGTTCATATGTAACCAATCATGTAGATACTCATGACGCGGTATAAGGTGTGGCCCAGAGCTAAAAAGCTGATTCTGTTTACTGTCTACATCCAGCAGTTGAAACAGCAGGATGTATCATATCATTGCATGTTTCTGTATGACAGGCAAACATTTACAATGATATTTGTATACAGAATCATAGGAAAGTATTTTATTCATTAATTTTTTAAATTAATATCAAATCAATACATAAAGCACATGAGGGAACACAAGCATACATAGATTACAAACAATAGACAATCGAGCTAGGGGTGGGGCTGGGGGCGGGGCTAGGTGCGGGGCTAGGGGGCACAATATCACATTACAATTACACAAGGACCTTAAGGGACATGCATATACTTACAATTCTAACAGCTTTTTTGTTAGTAGAGCATTTAACCGTCTTAAAATACAGTTCAATTTCTTTTTGTAAGGTACGAAAATTTGTTTTTCTGTTTGTAAATTTACATTTGTGTATATGAAATTTGGCCAAAAGAATAATGAAATTAATTACAAAATGATTCCGCTTATTTCTATTGTATGTAAAGAATCCAAACAGTACATCTCTCCACAATAGTGTAAAATCTTCATAAATGTGTTCAATTATAAACCTACTGATGTCTTGCCACAGTTTTCTTACATGCATACAATGCCAAAAAAGATGCACAACTGTTTCTGGGTGGTCATTACAAAAGGAGCAATTTGAGTTGATGTTTTCCTTAAACTTCTTCATATAGTGGTTGGCAGGATAATATTTATGAATAATTTTAAAGGAAACTTCCTTAATTTTGTTAACAAGTAGGTATGTGTGTGGCAACATCCAAACTTTTTTCCAACTGATATTATCAATAAATCCATTCCAATAAGGCATAGATACAACATCCTGCTGAAACAAGGATAGTTTTGCTCTGTTGTTGAATGGACCAAAAGAGAAAGAAATCTTTCCTACTGATGAGTCAACAGGTTCAACAGAAGGTAGGCTCTGAGGGTCAGGTCTTGACATGTTCCTGAATAACATAGCAACACCTGAGGGAATGGCATCTAAAACAATTGCAAAATCTTTAGGTGTTACAGGGACCTTGTAAAGTGATAAGAATTATTTATAACTGAGTAAAAGACCCTCTGCATTTACCAGTTGGCTCACCAATAGGATATTATTTCAGAACCAATATTCTAAAAACAGAGAGGTATTTTTATACAATATATCCCGATTATTCCATATATGATATCTGTGTGGAGAAAAATTGTGTTTATAAATTAAGGACCATGACAAGAAAACCTGCCGATGAAAAGCAGAAAGTTTCACTGGAACTTTGTCAATATTATAATTGCAAAACAACATGAAGTTAAGGCCACCAAAAGTAGAGAAGACATGATGAGGAATAAAATTCCAGATAGAAGTGGGTCTTCTTAGGAATTGTTTTATCCAATTGATCTTAAAAGTATTATTTAAAGTAGTAAAATCCAGAAAATTCAGTCCACCATTCTCATAAGTGTTCATTACAACAGTTTTCCTAATGTAATGGGTACAGTTTCTCCAAAGAAAGTTGAAAAGCATCTGGTCTATCTCCTTGCTTATTTTACGGTCAAGATATAAAGATAGAGCACCATATGTTAGTCTAGAGATACCTTCAGCCTTGGTTATTAGGACTCTACCTTTTAAAGATAAGTCCCTCTGTAGCCATTGATTTAGTTTCTTCTGGGTTTTTTTAATAAGAGGGGTAAAATTTAGTAAGCCTCTAGACTTCTGATCCTTTGTAATGGTTATGCCTAAATATGTAAGTTCTTCTTTTACTGGAATACCATAATATGAAGGTGTCACACAATCTTTGACAGCCATGAGTTCACATTTCTTAATGTTAAGATATAGACCAGACGCTTTGGAAAAGGATTGTATCACATTGATCGATATGGGAATTTGGTTAGCGTCTTTCAGAAAAAGTGTAGTATCGTCAGCCAGCTGGCTTATAATAATTTCTTTACCAGCTATGGAAATACCTTGTACATGACTATTATTTAAAGAATTTGCAAGAAGTTGGGTGATTAATAAAAACAGGTACAGAGAGATAGGACAACCTTGCCTAATTCCTCTCTTTAACTCAAATCTAGGTGAGGTGCCATATTTCAATTTGATAGAGCTGTTACCATTTGCATAGGGAGTCTTAATAGCCTTACAGAAAAAAATCCCCAAAGCCAAGTCTCTCAAGGGAGTGGAAGAGAAACTGATGCTCTACTGTGTCAAATGCTTTATAAAAATCTAAAAATAATATGAAGCTATCCTCAGTTATTAGGTCTGAGTAGTCAAGTACGTCTAATACTAGTCTGACATTGTTAGAAATATGTCTGTTCCTCATGAAGCCAGACTGTGTTTCATCAATGATTGCATCCAGGACTTTTTAAATTCTTTTTGCAAGTAGTGAGGCTAATATCTTATAGTCATTATTAAGAAGACAAATTGGACGCCAGTTATCGATGAGCAGCACTTCTTTTTTTAGGTTTAGGTATCAGTGTTATTAACCCCTGACTCATTGTAGGAGGGAGAACATTGTTTTTAATACTCTCTAAAAAGACTTCAAATAGGAAGGGAGCTACTTGTTCAGAATTTTGATGTAATTCCATCAACACCTGGTGATGTATTGTTCTTTAGATGTTTGATAGACTCTATAATCTCTTCAACTTTGATGGGTTCATCACACTGTTTAAATTCTATATCACTGATAGAGTGAACATTATTCAGTGAGTTAAAAAACATATCTGTGGATTCCTGACAGTATGTAGAGCTATACAATTTTCTGTAAAAATTGCTGCAGTATTTAGCGATACATTTTTGGTCATCTGTAATAACACCATCAATGTTTAACTTATGGATAGTGTTATTTTTAGAGTGAAATTTCTCAAGTCTAAAGAAATAGGATGAATTCTGTTCTCCCTCCTCAATCCATTTTTTCCTAGATCTAATAAAGGCTCCCTCTGCTTTTAATTTATATATATTATCCAGTTTATTTTGTAACTCAATTAGTTCCATCTTCTCCTCCCCCAAGAGGTCAACTGGGGACCTCTGAGAAAGGGAAGTTATCTTAATGATCACCTTTTCCTCCTCAGTTCTTCTGGTTTTAGCAAGATTACTACCATATTCATATTATTTTTACGGTAGTGCCCTCAGCCTTATCTACGTCACACGTTGACACATGCGCACCGCCTACGCTCCGAAAGCCCTTTTTTTGCATAGTGTTGAACTGCTAGCATCAACCGAGGTAAGGCCTGTGCAAATTTATTTTAAATATTGAATATTATACCCATTCGAGACTATATATAAACTCGGAATAAGTACTTCACCATCCACGACGAATAATTATTTATTATATTGCCTTCTATTTAGCAAATCTTATATCGTTTTTCCGGGAACCGCGTGCACCATGTAGCTAGCAAGTTTAGTTATGTGGCTGACTAGCTAATCAAACGTCCATGGATGCGTAGCTATTCGTTAAGGTCGTAACTATAATACATCCTCGTGTTGCTGATTTGCAAATATATTGCCTGCATAGGTATGTCTAAATGCAACTTTAGCTAGCTCGTCAACTTCCAAACCTTATAGCTATGCTGTCTTTGCAGTGAAGTGGTAGTTATTGGTATCTAACAGATGTGCCACCTAGGCAGGCAATATGTCAATGCGTAGTCATCCCTAGCGCAGTCGTAGTTGATTTTTCTTAGAGCGGATTCAAGTCACATGTGGACCAATTACACCCAGTTTGCTGCCAACTGTTCTCATACTATAAATCTAACGAACCATCTCTTCCTATCCACAGCATCAAGATGCAGCTCTTCTTGCGTGCCCAGAACACTCACACCCTTGAGGTGACCGGACAGGAGACCGTCAGAGAAATAAAGGTGAGAGGCTAAGCTTGGATAAAGCAATGATCATTGTGGTGTAATTGGTGTACTGTCTTGAGTCTACAGTTCCACCTGGTCTTGTTACATTGTCTGGATTTGTCACATGCATGTAAATTGTTTGGATGTATCCATGTCTGGAGCAAACCAGTAAGTGTGTCTGTTGGGTTGTTTCAGCTCCATGTCCAGACTCTGGAGGGTCTCCTAGTGGAGGACCAGGTACTATTGCTGGACAGTTCCCCCTTGGAGGACTCCTCCTCTCTGGTGGACTGTGGCATCTCTGAGTACTGCACCTTGGAAGTGGCTGGCCGACTTCTGGGAGGTCAGTACTCGGGCAGCAGGTATCCTAGCGGTTAAGAGCACTCGGCCAGTAACCAAAAGGTTGCTGGTTCAAATCCCTAAGCTGTCTAAGTGAAATCTGCCGACGTGCCCTTGAGCAAGGCACGTAGCCCTAATTGCTCTTGTAAGTGGCTTTGGATAAGACTAAAATGATGGAGAATCAAATACAGCTTGCTACAATGGTCTATGAAGTCCTGTACATGATCTCAATATGTGTCCTGATTTGAATCATTTGAAAATGTATCCTTCCTCCATTGAATAAAATCACAGCTATGAGAGGATTGGATTTTTGAAAGAAATAGGGTTGGAACCCTTGACCTTTTTCATATTTTGTTATGTCACAGCCTTATTCTAAAATGGATTAAATAAATGTTTCCTATTTCTACACACAGTAACCTATAATGACATTTTAAAATAATAAAAACATGCCTAATTTACATAAATATACTGACACTTTGCTATGAGACTTGAAATTAGGCACCGGTGCATCCTGTTTCCATTGATCATCCTTGAGATGTTTCTATAACTTGATTGGAGTACACCTGTGAGAAATTCAATTGATTTGGAAAGGCACACACTGGTCAAAATAAAGTCCCACAGTTGACAATGCATGTCAGAGCAAAAACCAAGCCATGAGGTCAAAGGAATTGTCCATAGAGCTCTAAGACAGGATTTTGTCTGAGGAAGGGTACTGAAACATTTCTGCAGCATTGAAGGTCCCCAAAAATACAGTGGCCTCCATCATTCTTAAATGGATGAAGTTTGGAATCACCAAGACTCTTCCTAGAGCTGGCCGCCCGGCCAAACTGAGCATTCGGGGGAGAAGGGTGTTGGTCAGGGAGGTGACCAAGAACCTGATGGTCACACTGACAAAGCTCCAGAGTTACTCTGTGGAGATGGGAGAATCTTCCAGAAGGTCAACCATCTCTGCAACATTCCACCAATCAGGCCTTTATGGTAGAGTGGCCAGGCGGAAGCCACTCCTTAGCAAAGGACAGCCTGCTTGGAGTTTGCCAAAAGGCACCTAAGGACTCACCATGAGAAACAATATTAGCTGGTCTGATGACGCCAAGATTTAACTCTTTGGTCTGAATGCCAAGCGTCACGTCTGGAGGAAACCTGGCACCATACCTACGGTGAAGAATGATGGTGGCTGCATCACGCTGAGATGTTTTTCAGCGGCAGGGACTGGAAGACTAGTCAGGATTGAGGGAAAGATGGACAGAGTGAAGTGCAGAGAGATCCTTGATGAAAACTTGTTCCAGAGCGCTCAGGACCTCAGACTGGGACAAAGGTTCACCTTCCAACAGGACAATGACCCTAAGCACACAGCCAAGACAACGCAGAAGTGGCTTCAGGACAAGTCTCTGAATGTCCTTGAGGGGTATCTCTGGAGAGACCTGAAAATAGCTGTGCAGCGACGCTTGCCATCCAACCTGACAGTTCTTGAGAGGATCTGCAGAGAAGAATGTTAGAAACTCCCGAAATACAGGTGTGTCAAGCTTGTATCGTCATACCCAAGAAGAATCAAGGCTGTAATCGCTGCCAAAGTTGCTTCAACAAAGTACTGAGTAAAGGGTCTGAATACTTAAGTAAATGTGATATTAAATTGGTTTTATTTTTAATACATTGGCAAACATTTCTGAAAATCTGTTGTTGCTTTGTCATTATGGGGTATTGTGTGTAGATTTGATGGGGGGGGGGGATTTATACATTTTAGAATAAGGCTGTAATGTAACAATGTGGAAAAGTCAAGGGGTCTAAATAATTTCTGAATGCACTGTACAACTCCATTCAAGATCAGCAGTTAACTAATGAATGCTCTGTAAAGGTCTCTTATTGTCATTTCCATTGCTGTATGTTCACTTGGGATAATCTCTTTGCTTTCTCTCCCCACCAGGAAAGGTCCACGGCTCCCTGGCCCGTGCCGGTAAAGTGCGGGGACAGACACCCAAGGTCAGCAGATACTTTCTGATATTTTTTAAACATACTCTTTATGACACTATGGTAGTTGGTTTTGTGGCAGTTGTTTCAAACTCGTTATAGTGCCTGGATTAGTGTCTGCTAAATAATGTATTTCTGCATAGTATGGACCATAGCACTGTCCCTCTATCACTCCAGGTTGACAAGCAGGAGAAGAAGAAGAAGAAGACTGGTCGTGCCAAGCGTCGCATCCAGTATAACAGGCGCTTCGTCAATGTTGTGCCCACCTTCGGCAAGAAGAAGGGCCCCAACGCCAACTCCTAAGAACCCCCCCCCCCTTCAAGAGAACGCTGAAAGGTTTTCCTCCTGTACAGAATAAAGATTTGCCTTGGACTAAATAAAGATTTCATGTCTTGGGTGTTTATGAATTTGAGATAAGTAAATTATATTATTAAAATGCCTATTAGAAACTATTGTTTGGACAACATATTGACACATTTTTTGATACTTTCTTGTTCAGGGGTTTTTGAATCTGAGCCTGCAGTTCTGCTGGTTTTCTGTTCTACCTGATAATGGCTATAAATAGTCACGCACTCCATATATAAATTCCCAGTGATTTATTGGGTCAATCACCAACGTTTCAGCATCACTGCCTTCTTCAGGGTAATGTCTTGAATACTTGAACCAGGTTATGTAGACAATTTGTGCAACCAATGACAATAGTGAGGGGTGTGTCATTAAGTTAATTAGTAATGAGGGAAGCTGTTAAACAATAGTTTATGGCATGTTGAATATATTAGGTTATGTGGAAACATTGAATATTGTACATAATATTAGCGTCACCATGTTTAATTCAATTTCACATTTGTTTCCTATTTCTCAGGTTAAACTATGTGTAATGTTCACCCTGTGTAACATATTGGATGTACACTGATAAGCCGTAGAAAGAATATAATGTATGAGAATTGTTCATAAGGGCCTGGGATCAAAGTCAATATTAAAACCACATGCTCAATGCCTGTGTATTTGAGGGAGGAGATTTGATGGTTAGCTTTAACAAAGCGAGCTGTTACTGGATAGTCAATGTACTTACACCTGATTGAGCTGCGGTGTTCAGCTATGCGTTTTTTAAATTGTATTTTTGTTTGTCCTACGTAGGCTTTCCCACATGAACAGGTGATGAGAGAGATTTCACCCTTGGTCTTGCATGAGATGATAATCCTAAAGGATTTTTCGACCTGTATGTGGGTGTCTGAAGGATGTTTTTATAGTGCTATTGCACTGCGCATGAGCCATTTGTAATTTCCGTTTGGAATGGGTGTCAAGAGTGGCTCAGGGGGCATGTCAGATCTCACCAAACTGTCCAATATTGCGACCACACTTATAGACCAGCAGTGGGGGTTCCTTGAAGAGGTGTGCGATTTTTTTTTGTCTGATTGCATAATATGCCCGTGCTTTTTCAGGATCGCTTTAATTTTCTCTGTTCAGAGAACAGTTTCACTTAATTCATTCTAATTAACTTTATGACGCACCCCTCACTATTATCATTGGTTGCACGGTTGTCTACATAACCTGGTTCAAGCATTCATGACATTTCCCCGAAGCCAGTAATGCCGAAACATTGATTTACCCAATAAATCAGTGGGAGTTTAGAGTGCGCGACTATTTTTTATAGCTTATTCGCCGTTAGTCAGCACCTCTACATAAAATAATTATCTGGGTGTGTGCCAGCTCATGTTTTTTTAATCGACTATCCGATAATGGCACTCACCTCGGCTGCGTTGACAGGCAGCCCAATTCATATGTTTTCACTAACTGGTATTTTGACCAAATGTAGATCAGCTCTGAAAAAGAGCTGTGATTGGTAAAGACCAATTGGTGGAACAAAATGTCTAAATGCAGCCATTTTGTACTAAGTTGGTCCTTGATTTGAGGGGAAAGAAATGGAAGTGGAACCGACTTAAAGGTTGTCTAATGGTGTTTGGAAATTAATAAAGGGATGTGGTCAAAACTGGTAATACCAACACCATATATTAAGAGTTCTGACAGCTGTCTAAAGTTTAAGAATACATGAACTGGGCTGGTTCAACACAACCTGTCTGATTTCAAGAGCAGGAACTTACTTCCAAACCATTCACTACTGCCCAGTTTTCTAGACCATTCAAACACACTGAAAGCACCCAATAAACAAGACCTGATGTACGTGTCAATTTAGTCTCCAAAATTGGTTTATTAATCTTTAAAAAAGGACATGCATGCAAAAGAACAAGAATAAACAGGAAGGCTTTCCTCTGCGGTGTGTAACTGTCAGGCAGGATGCCCCATCTGTACAGTGTTGTCCGGTCATCACCATCTTGCCATGCTGGAAAGGACAGAAGCATGGCACCTTCTCAACTCACCACAAATAACCCTGGTCTGTTCCTGCTTCAGACAATATGCCAAAACAATGATAAAAGGACTTAACAGCAGAAAAAGACAAAACAACCAGACTAACCTTAAGGGTTACTTTGGGATTCTGGCAATGAATCAGATGAACACCACTTTTATGACTCAGTGTCCAGTCACCCTACCATTCCAGTGTTTAATTGCTATATTGTAATTACTTTGCCACCATGGCCTATTTATTGCCTTACCCCTTATCCTACCTCATTTGCACATGCTGTATATAGATTTTTCTACTGTATTATTGCTTGAATGTTTGTTTATGCCATGTCTAACGCTGTTGTGTCGAACTGCTTTGCTTTATCTTGGCCAGGTCGCAGTTGCAAATGAGAACTTGTTCTCAACTAGCCTACCTAGTTAAAAAAAAAATATATATATATATATATATATATATTTTTTTTTTTAATGAAAGTTATATGTAGTTTCATGAGCCAATACTAACTAGTGTTAAACACATTCTAGTAGATGCCCATAGAATTCCAGTCATTGTGCCAAAACTAGTTAGTTTCTCAAGCCACTGCTATATTTAACTTCCTTCATACTGGACACTGACAAAAACAAACAAGGTATCCAAAAGTGAATCTGACTCTGGGGAAGTAGATAAATGGCCTTATTGCCAAAATCCCAAAGCATCCCATTAAATGTAAATTAAGACATATCACAGACTCCTTCAATGTTACAACCACTTCTGTCCTTTCGAGCATAGCCATCTAGTGACTACCATGTTTTCCCCGTCCACGGAGAGAAGGGCATGCTGGGTAGGTTTCTGCCATTAATCGACGGCCACCAGCTCGACCTCGAAGATCAGCTTTGCGTTTGGTGGGATTCTGGTGGTGGGAGAGTTAAAGGGAAGCACACAGGAAACGTTTGCATATCGATTCAATGAGAGACATTCATTTAAGTGTTACAACTAAGAGTAAGTAGTTATAAATCTGGCTCAAATTAAATGAGTACCAACAAGGCTATGCTAGAGCCATTGTACAGGAGACGACTATGCTGAGGCTTGGCAATCTACCTGACCACCATTGGTGGTGTAAAACATACCATTAAAGCCAGGAGGGGTCACTTTCTGCCATCTCCTAATTAAAAATTAGCTCATGGTTCACATGATGTTAAAATGTAAAGGATACTTTGAATCAGGAAGTCCTTTCTTCCCGTAGGCCCATTCTGGTTCAATCTCCAGTTTGGCTGTCTCGCCTTTGCTCATCGTTAAGATACCTTCATCCCACTGTGGAAACAACCATTTCTCATAAGACAGTGAAAACGGTTGCTTTCCATTTAACTTGGATTCTTCAAAACCCACAAGGAAATCAGAATTATTGCTAAATTGATGAAAGAGCACCGTTAGCCATATAAATCAATATGCTACTAATATAATACAGTATCTCTATGTCTTACCCCTTTGATGACCCGGCCCAGGCCAACTTTGAAGCTCAGTGGCTTGCTCTGTTTCTTCTTTCTGGCAGCTGCAGAGGGGAGGACAGAGGAAACAGTAGAATCACTATTGGTATTACTGAGAGAAAGGTCATTGAGATAAAGTGACAGTGACAATGTGTGTGAGAGAGAGACCAAGAGGATGAAGTTGTGTATCCGAGATAGTAAGAGAGAATGCATGAGTTTGAGTGAGTGCGACAGAAGTATGAGAAGAAAACATACTTGCAGGGATGTTGGTGTCGAACACTGTGCCATCCTCCAGGGAGCCAGTGTACCAACAGCTCACATTGTCTCCCTTCTTAGGGAAGTTAGTCTTGTCACCTTTCTTCAGCACAGACTTGAAGAACTTAGGAGGACCCTGGGAATTGCAATACATAAGTGACCCTTAGACAGTACAATTCTGACAAACTGAATATAGTGGAGCAGTAAATTGTAGACTTGTTAAACTTAAATGCAAAATACAGGACTTTTATCCTGATGCTTATTTCAGTGGAAAGTGCTTATTCATACGTTTTTCAAACATGGGTTGTGTACATACCTCATCAACGGCTTCCACAACTTCTTTGGGCTTGTCGTCGATCTTCACATTTTTCACATGCTCCGTTACATCTTCAATGGGTTCTGAACCTAAAAATCTCTGTTGGTTGGACAAACAAAATAATACATTACAGGTATTCATTATTTAAATTTGAAAGCTTGTGTCATTTGCTTTTGAAAATAGATATCACATTGAATCCATTCATGTGGTCCACCCTACCTTGCTCTCAAACAAATCGTTGTATGCAATAATGAGTTGCTCCTTCTTCGCCGTTTTTGCAACATTCTTGATATTTCCCATCAGCTTGTGTTCTGCGAGAAACTGGAAGAGAGAAGTCACTACGTCAGAAGAGAGTAGTAGTTTTGCCATGAACGGAATGAATGACAATTTAAGTAATTTTGCGCACCTGCATTATTTCCAAAATCTGGCAACAAACACTTTCATGCGTAGCTGCCCCCCCGTTGCCACAAAAATATATACTTCACATAGGCCCAAAGGCTGGAAAATGTTTTACTTAAAATATTTAGCCTTATCCATGTGAACTTGACACGGCATGATAAGCACAATGAATGATACTAGCTAGTAAAGACCTGCATACAACGCTGAACTACTACATGCTAGGCTAACAAGCTAGCGTCAAGCTAAATTGGAAGCGGTTCGCCAATGCGGAGGTAAACTGATCTCACCATGCGTGCGCTCTAAAAGTAAGCAATGGCATTTCAGTGAGCGCTGTCACACCAATGGATGGATGGATCAAACATAAAACATACCGAATGGGCAGCATTGTCCTGAATGAACTTAATAATGTCTTTTTTGGGTAGATCATCACTTTTTAGCTGTTCATCGCTCCACTCTCTGGTCAATTCAGCCGCCATTTTACAAGGCGCACTGCTGAACTTTCACCTCCGCTATTGTAAGGATTGGGGAGGCGCGATGCCTTTACCGTTTTTCTTTGCCTTGGTCAGAGAGGAAGGGGAGAGCTGGGCCCAAAATCGATCTTCTCCAACAGGTGGCGTTTTTTCTCTCATCAAGTGAGAAGTTATTGTATGGAGGTCAATGACAGTGTCGAATTTGGTTAACAAAAAAATGTAATGACTTATTTGCTAGGTGTGGCTTATTTGATCGAATATAAGTTTCGTAATACATAGGTTGTTACGAGTGTACTGGTAACGACATCCCGGTAACTTTGTGAAATATACACTTTATAGCAGAGATGTGCCGGTCGTTCACATGTCTATCTGCCCTCTAATCTACTAGAATGGTCCCACCAGATCTGGCCTCCTCCTGACTTACCTTCCAATTTTTAAGACATTTCTAATTTCTTCCACCCTTGCCAAATTTCCTCATCTGCTTGCCATGTGCCTCCCTTACATCAAAGTGTTCTGGTACTTCTCTTACTATGTTTTTCCACTCGACGTAAATTGAGTATATGGTATGCGTATTGGCCATAGTATGGATAGAGTTAGTATGCCAAAAGTTCCAGAATGTCGTTCTAAATTCGCCAAATTCCGAAGTATAAAAGCAGTGGACACGATTTCCGTGCTTTTATTGCCCATAAATGAAATTCTGCAGAAAATGGGCGTGGCTTCACAACGTTTTCAGATTTGAAGTAAATGGCGTAAAATATTGCTTTAACTAATTATGACAAATGTTGAGCAATGTAATAAAGTTATGACATTTCAAATAAGTTACGTTATGTTGGCTGACAATTTGTTAGCTACACTATCCTTACGAACTGCATAGAATAGTTAGTTGGCTACTAATACATCGAACTTGCCAGGCAGTAACGTAACTATAATATAACTAATTACCCAACATTTATTTTCTTAATTATTCACGTCATTCTTAGCTAAGTGGTGTAGTGGTTGTGAGTTCTCAATGGACTCCGATTTCAGAGCACTCTCGTCTGTTTGCCAGAGCGCAGAATAATTGATGGATTTACGAACGCTCAACACCGGTTGCATATGTGAACGTCGGTCCAAAAAAAAAAAAACCTCATTAAATTGTTGCCAGCTCTACAGTTACAGTCACTAACGCTCTGGATAACATGAAAACTGCCTAACCAGCTCTGATAGGGCGAGTAAAATTGTCAGAGTGAGGTGTTCTCTAATTTATGTCTGGAAATAGCTTGCCAACTTTAGCCAGTTGGCTTGGATGCTTCCATTCTTGCTTATAAAATTCTACTTCCCCGAACTTGCCTGGTGGAGGAGGGGGGACGCAAGTCTTCTGGGTCAAGAGCATAGCTGGATGAGGGGTGATTCAGACATTGCGTCATACAAAGCTTATAAATAAGGATGTTGAAGGATTGTAACTACTCTGTCACACTTGCACATCTTAGACATTGCTTCTCTTCTGAAACTGCTTCCTGTCACATGACACAAGCAGGTAAATCATAGGCTGCTTAAATTCAACTGCCACTAGGGGGTGCTAAACAACTAACAGGTCCAGAACCGCACATGAAAGAACAGTGAAGACATGAGACATCCACCTCAAAAAGCTCCCCTATTGATTGTGTCTTCATGCAATGAATACCTGCATTATTGTTTACAAGTGAGTACAACATTCTACTCTAGGCTGCAGTGAAAATTATATTTGAATAACAACGAAAAGCCTTGTGATTTGAATGTTTAATTCCACTTGGATCAGTTGTAAGTCTACTCTCTGCAGTTCATAAGGTCTACAAAGGTACAGTAGCAGCCCAGTCTGGCTGTATTTTTACTTCTCATCCTGAGATGCACTGTCTGTTACAGATCATCATTCTCCCAAGTCGTCCTATAATAATGTGGCCACATGTTCTGTGGCCGCTATTCCTTGTGCACCTTGAACCTAACGCTTCAATAGCCGGTAGCCTAAATATTTAGAATTGAACATCTAAACTATACTACCTTTTATATGTGGCATAAACACAACCAGTCACAATGTTTTAATCTGATAAGGTTACTTAGGTTAAAAGTCTCCTGTAGGCGTGCACACATTTGTCCAAATTATAATTCCAGCCGCCTACTTGCTGTATTTTGAAAGTTATATATCTTGAAAACTTGATTGCGAACATGCAAAACATGTTGGGACTATATCAACAATTGACTAATGAAATAAATGCCAAAAGATCGTTTTTGGGTGGAGTTTTCCTTTAACCAGGTTTCCATCCAACCTTTTTATGTGAGTAAAGTACATGTTGGATAAAACATGTCACAACATCATGGGAATGCATGCAGTTTATTAGGCTACAGATGAAATAAATGATGATGAACTTCACAAGGTGGTGAATGTGCATGGTAATGAGCTTGATGGTCCTTTCAGTAAATATCTAGGGTATTTTTCTGGTGACATTATGATAGATGCTTAGCGGCCATTTGACAAATGAAAATAATCTCGCACTTTTGTCCATAATAATCTCATCATGTAAGGTTTTACCAGCACTATATCAGCGAGCTGTTGACTAAAACGCAAGTGACAATACCAGAGTGAGCATCAGTAGGCCTAGAGTTAAAAATGGGATGGAAACCTATTTAACTCATTTTTTATTCGTTCAGCAAAAGTCATTTTTATGTGCGCTATCTATAGGCTACACAATATCACACTCAATTCGTGCAAATATGTGTCACGTCTGCTCCCGCTCTTCTCCCCCTGGCGCTGCCCTGCATCACGCACTCCTACCATCTAATACGCACACCTGCCTTCCCTCATCACGCGCATCAGCAATATTGGACTCACCTGGACTCATTCATCACCTGTTTATTTCCTCCCCTATATTTGTCAGTTCCCTTGCTCTGTTCCCTGCTGCTGCATTAATTGTTTTTGTCTGTATTACCCGTGTGCTGACGCTGTTACTGTCTCGTTCCATGTCGGTTCTATATGAAATGTTTTACTCCCCGTACCTGCTTCGTCTCTCCAGCGTCATGTTATGTGACAATATGCATTTATAATAAGTATTTCATCAGATTTTGTGCATTTTTGTGTGGCTTAATTTGTAGGAAAAGTCACACATTCTTGTGCGACTTAATTCATAGAAAAATACACGTTTTGAGGGAAAACTTTGGAACAATCTTTTGAAAGTTATTGGAGCAATGCATTTTAGGCAATGGTGTTCTACACTGCCTTTTTTTATGTCCCACATTTAGTTTAATAAAAAACAATATGAATCAACCAGGTTGTCACCGAAAGACTTGTAATATAATAGTAGCCTTACGTTTTTATTTTTATTAATGACAATGGCCTTTTCTATGGTTGTTTTTCGTTTATACTTTGGCATATATTATTATTATTATGTCCCCATTCCCCAATCAAATACCTTCATCGATACCAATACAAACAACAACAAATCTGTATTTTTCTCCAATCTGGCAACCCCCGTAAAATTCGACATAGCCTTGTATAAAATTCATTTTGACGAAAATTGTGTAATGCTCACAATGAATATGGAATGCGTTATGAAGAAAATCGTGTAGGCCTATTGTTACTTACAGGGAAAAGGGGCCTTTCTGACAAGTGCACCAGTATCCCAAAGTATCAAGCAAAAACAAGCATAGAAAACAGTATTTGCATTAATAAAATAAAAAACTACGTAAAGCTACTATTATATTATAATTATTTCGGTGACAACTTGGTTGATTAACAATATTGGGTTGTTAACACGTCTAAAAAAAACTATACATAAATAAATGGGGCGGCAAGTAGCCTAGAGGTTAGAGTGTTGGGCCAGTAACCGAAAGGTTGCTATATCAACTCCCCGAGCTGACAAGGTAAAAATCTGTCGTTCTGCCCCTGAACAAGGCAGTTAACCCACTGTTCCCCGGTAGGTTGTCGCTGTAAATAAGAATTAGTTCTTATCTGACTTGCCTAGTTAAATAAAATAAAAAACGTGGGACACAAAAAAGGCAACGTTGAATAAACAAATAACTTTAAAAATATTGTTCAGAAGTTTGCCCACCAAAAATGTATTTTCCTACGAATAAAGTCGCACAACAACGTACAGAAACGCACAAAATCTGGTGAAATACTTTTTGTACATATTTGCAGGAATTGAGTGTGAGATCTTGTTGAACGTTCAGATTTTTTTGCTCTTTACTTGAAATGTTAGGATTTCTTGTGATCACAACAAAACGAATTATTTTGCTCAAATAGTGGTATAATTAAATTGTTTTCTTTGAAAAGACGGGCCTGGCTGAGAATAGAACATTCTTTTTTTCTGCCTGAGTGTGGCGCAGTTTACCATAATCTTCTGGATTATTTTGTGACCAGAACAAAACTACTTATTTTACTCAACTGAAGATTTAAATAAATGGTGTTTCTTTGAAAACTTGGACCTGGCTGGCATGAAAAATAAATTAAGGGGAAAGGATCTACAGACACAGAGGCTGATCATCTTTCTGCACATCTCTCTATTTTACAATGCTGGCTGCCATGGTTTACACAAACGCAGGACATTGAATGCAACCTGAATTGACTTGAAAAGTAACATAAGTAGGTTTACAGTATCACAATGAGGTGTGTGTGTTAGTCAGATTATCCAGTGTCCACAGCAACACTATTGATTATTCTCTACCCCCAGTGCATGTGGTGTACTATGGTCTTAGCCATGCTCTCACTAACCCTCCTAATCTTTTCTTTCTCTGTCTCCCTTTCCAGGGGGACTGAGGACACCCTGGCCTGACACCTGGAAGTGCCTGGCCCAATCTTATCTGGCTCACCTCTACCTGCTACCCGACTGTTACTTGAAAGTCCACAATGAACCTGTACAGCTCTAGATCCATTGTCTTAACTACTACTGCAACAACTTGTGTCAATTATAATTGATCTTTCATCTCTCAGTGTTTCATCATTTTCCTTCAATTTGCAAGAGGCTGAATGTATCTCACCGGAGAAAGCATCCAAGCAAGCGAAACAGCGCCCCTCTCTCTGTTTATGTGTAGGCCATTTATCTGATGCTGCCTGGTCCAAAAGAGTATGACATTGTTGCTGCCCATAGCATTGAATGCAAGCGAAGCCAGCAGCATTTGGCCTCCCTAGATAGTAAAAATAATAGCCAATCAGCGTTGAGCTAAACTGGGTGAGCTCAACTATGAATGGTCCTGGCGCACCAAAAAAAAGTGTCAAGGTAAAGCAGTTTAGATTTGGCATCACTCTAATCACATCACATCAAGAGCATACGTTATTGGCAGAAACTCACTGCATCTCGTTGGGTCGTTGTCCTCCGGTGGCTAGCTAGCTA
This sequence comes from Oncorhynchus tshawytscha, assembly GCF_018296145.1. Lineage (NCBI taxonomy): Eukaryota > Metazoa > Chordata > Actinopteri > Salmoniformes > Salmonidae > Oncorhynchus > Oncorhynchus tshawytscha. The sequence continues at coordinate 29,237,184 of NC_056446.1, forward strand.
AAATGGGTCCTTTCCTAAATTAGCCATGGATGGAGAGAGGGATTTGGACTTGTGGTTTTACTTAATTATACATACTGGCCAATGATTATAACAGCTATTCTGATCCAACCATAAATTCATATATTGTGCCCCTGGGCTGAGAGGATAGATGTTCAATATGTAGCCACACACACACACACACACACACATAAATCAGAACAATGGACAGCCACATCATATTTAGCTTATGTTGATTGTTGAAGTAGTTTTTGGTATATTTTAGTTGTCACTGTCTAAGACTAAGCATAGGTGATTTGATTATGTTGAAATGTTTAAGTTGAAATGGTGCTGAAATAGTGGAGGCAGCTCCTGTTTTCTTTGCGATGTTGTAACTCTCTGTGGTTCTAAATCAATAATTGTTGAGTGGTCTGAAATGTAAACAGCATGAACTTTGCTTGACATGTCATGTACAGTAACTGTTTGTTATATGCAATATGCTTTGTGGACTTCACAGACAGAGGTTGCTCTCTGGTTTTATACTGCAACTGTCTTCTTATTGCCTCGGCTTTAGACCTACAGTGCCTTGCGAAAGTATTCGGCCCCCTTGAACTTTGCGACCTTTTGCCACATTTCAGGCTTCAAACATAAAGATATAAACTGTATTTTTTTGTGAAGAATCAACAACAAGTGGGACACAATCATGAAGTGGAACGACATTTATTGGATATTTCTAACTTTTTTAACAAATCAAAAACTGAAAAATTGGGCGTGCAAAATTATTCAGCCCCCTTAAGTTAATACTTTGTAGCGCCACCTTTTGCTGCGATTACAGCTGTAAGTCGCTTGGGGTATGTCTCTATCAGTTTTGCACATCGAGAGACTGAAATTTTTTCCCATTCCTCCTTGCAAAACAGCTCGAGCTCACTGAGGTTGGATGGAGAGCATTTGTGAACAGCAGTTTTCAGTTCTTTCCACAGATTCTCGATTGGATTCAGGTCTGGACTTTGACTTGGCCATTCTAACACCTGGATATGTTTATTTTTGAACCATTCCATTGTAGATTTTGCTTTGTTAGATAACATCTCCCAGGCCTACATGGGTCAGGGTCAACTAGCCCCAGGAGGTGTGGCCACATCTTGGAGCGGCCCTGAAAGGTGCTATTTTATCTGCCAAACGGTCCTCGCCATGGACATTTACTACGTATCACTCTCGCTCTTCTGAGCTCCGCCATCTTGCTCGCTGCTGAGGTGTTGGAGATGGGGAATCCTACGTTCCTTGCGACCTTGTTGACACAATCATCTAAGGTGAGGACTATAACACTTATCAGTGAGTGAGGTCGAAATAGATTCATGTACATACCTATGGATCTATGAGACCGGAGGATGACTGTGACTGTCATTTTTCCCGCTCGGGAACCTGTTTCCAGCATTCCAGGCAAAGAGGATGAGGTAAATCCCGCTTTTAGGTCATAGGGCACTACGTTTTTGATATAGTCTCGATGATTGGCTGATGCAAGGCATCATTTACTGTGAGGACTGTATGTAACACTTGCTTGTCACGGTCATCCTTCGGTTTCATAGATCCATAGTTAGGTACATAACTTATGTTCTCTGCTAAGTCGATCTCAAGTAGCCACTAAACTGATTGATGGGAAATTTGTCAAGCAAGACCACTGGTCCGCTAGATGACTTTTGGCACCAAAAACAAAGGCAGGATAGATACTTATGCAGCGGAGCCTGCAGAGGCACGCAGAGGCCAAATTGTGCTCCGTACTGCATCGTTGTGCGCCTCTCAAATTCTGTAACAATGCAGATGGCTCCGTATAGCACCGCAGTGACATGACTGGTTGACAGTAGGTGAGAGCGGGAGGTATAAACACGAACTCACTTCCTTGAAAATGTCTTGCACCACAAAGCTCAAAAAGTATGAATGCCTGACTTCTCCAGAGGTCGTATCACTGTAAATGCTGCAGTGCCAATGCAAACATTGGATTGACCATGCAGCGCCTTTTCTTCCTTGAAAAGACATACCCCAAGCGACTTACAGCTGTAATCGCAGCAAAAGGTGGTGCTACAAAGTATTAACTTAAGGGGGCTGAATAATTTTTCAGTTTTTGATTTGTTAAAAAAGTTTGAAATATCCAATAAATGTCGTTCCACTTCATGATTGTGTCCCACTTGTTGTTGATTCTTCACAAAAAATACAGTTTTATATCTTTATGTTTGAAGCCTGAAATGTGGCAAAAGGTCGCAAAGTTCAAGGGGGCCGAATACTTTCGCAAGGCACTGTATAACAGAACACATTACTTGAGGTTATAAACACCTGGTTTAGGCCCAAATGATATAGCGTGACTCTACTGATGAAAATATAAAACACTTTGAAAACAGAAATTAGAACTAAACTTTGAGCATCAGAGTAAAACCATAACTCAACTGACAACTAGCTGTGTGTCTGTCTGGGGGGCGGGGGGAATGATAAATCATATTGTCAGATCATATAATGATTGCATTTAAACACACATTGGAACACAATGTAATGAGGAAAGTATTACAGGTACACATTGTGGCATTTTGACAGGACACTCAGGAAACCTCATGTTCCTCCTGTCAGAAGACTCACATATTAAAATGAACAAGACTTGGCCAAATGAACGCTTACAGTAGGTTGAGAACTACAGACTGTTTAAGGCAGTGCTTGACTTGGACTGGAATAAGTGCCGGTACTCATTTTGGATGCCTGTACTGTTTAAATGTAGGTGCAGGAGCTCCACAATACTTTTGAGTTAATATTCTAGAAGAGGATCAGGAGCTCCACAATACTTTTGAGCTAATATTCTAGAAGAGGATCAGAAGCTCAAGCAGTAGAACATTTGAGGTGCCGGTACCCAGCTTCGGTGAGCTCCTGCCCAAGTCAAGCACTGGTTTAAGGCAAGAAAACTATAATAATGACAACCAGGGATATAATGAATGAAATGTGAAGACTTCTTTAAAACGGAGATCAATGAAATCTACGGCCAACAACCAAGTGACAAATACAAGGTTATATAATTCTGTTAGTCTTCGTATGGCTACCCAGTTATTCCATTTATTATAGAAAATATAGATGTATCTTTCACCAACATCCACATCACAACTGCATTGAGAACGACACCCCAGACCACCGAGGGTTCTTTTTCCATCAGATAAAACCATTATATAGAACCTGATGAGGTTCTAAAATCCTGCCCATTCAACCAGAGTAAACATTTAATCTCAAAACATACATATTTAAAATGAATCAAATCAGATTTATCAGTCTTTACGCATAACTTCACTGTCAGTTCGTATAGTAGAGTGAAAATAATTAATTGTTGAATAATAAACCAGATATGTATACAAATGGTAGATACTGTGTGTGTATACACACACACACACACATTTGTTGGTACACCTCCACAAAAAACAACAAATGCACAATCTCCTCTGTAATAACTTGAAACTGACAAAAGTAATTGGCATCCACCATTGTTTATTCCATATTTAATAGAAAGCAGACTTTGCTTTTCATTTTTTATTCAACATAATATTGTAAGTAATAACACAAATGAAAATGGCATGGACAAAAATGATGAGACCCATAACCTAATATTTTGTTGCACAACCTTTAGAGGCAATCACTGCAATCAAACATTTTCTGTATCTCTCAATGGGACTTCTGCACCTGTTAACAGGTAGTTTGGCCCACTCTTCCTGAGCAAACTGTTCCAGCTGTCTCAGGTTTGATGGGTGCCTTCTCCAGACTGAAAGTTTCAGCTCTTTCCATAGATGTTCAATAGGATTCAGATCAGGACTCATAGAAGGCCACTTCAGAATAGTCCAATATTTTGTTCTTATTCATTCTTGGGTGCTATTAGCTGTGTTTTGGGTCATTATCCTGTTGGAGGACCCATAACCTGCGACTAAAACAGAGCTTTCTGACACTGGGCAGTACATTTTGCTCCAGAATACCTCCAGATTTCACTGTGCCCTGCACAGATTCAAGGCACCCTGTGCCAGGCGCAGTAATGCAGCCCAAGAACTGAGTCATGTTTCACTGTAGGTATGGTGTTCTTTTCTTTGAAAGTGTTTCTATGAAAAGAGCTGATTGATGTGACTTGCCAAAAAGCTTGTTTTGACTCATCTGTCCAAAGGACATTCTCCCAGAAGGAGTGTGGCTTGTCAATATGCATTTGAGCAAATTCTGGTCTGGCTTTATGTTTTTCTTTCAGAAGTGGAGTCCTCTTGGGTCTTCTTCCATGGACCCCATTTTCGTTCAAAAAGTGACAGCTGGTGCGATCAGAAACTGACGTACCTTCACCTTGGAGTTCAGCTTGCATCTTTTTGGCAGTTATCCTTGGTTCTTTTTCTACCATTTGCACTATTCTTCTGTTCAATCTGGGGTCGATTTTCCTCTTGCGGCCGCGCCCAGGGAGGTTGGCTACAGTTCCATGGACCTTAAACTTCTTAATAATATTTGCAACTGTTGTCACAGGAACATCAAGCTGCTTGGAGATGGTCTTGTAGCCTTTAACATGCTTGTCTATTATTTTCTTTCTGATCTCCTCAGACAAATCTCTCCTCAGCTTTCTCTGGTCCATGTTCAGTGTGGTGCACACAATGATACCAAACAGCACAGTGACTACTTTTCTCCATTTAAATAGGCTGAATGACTGATTACAAGATAGGAGACGTGTGATACTAATTAAATAAATAAATAAATTTGAAATATCAATATAATCCAATTATTTATTATCTTTTCTAAGGGGTACCAAAAAATGTGTCCAGGCCATTTTAGAATATCTTTGTAGAATAAGCAATAATTCCTCTCTTTTCACAGCTTCTTTGCTTTATTCTATGACATACCAAAGGGATGCAAGTATACATGATAAAATAGCTTAAAATTTCATCACTTTTTAGGAGGAATTAAGCACTACTAAAGAACACCAATAATAAAGAAGAGAACTGCTTGGGCCAAGAAACACGAGCAATGGACATTAGACCAGTGGAAATCTGTTTTTTGGTCCAAATTTGAGATTTTTGGTTCCAACCGCCGTGTCTTGGTGAGATGCAGAGTAGGTGAACGGATGATCTCTGCATGTGTGGTTCCCACCGTGAAGCATGGAGGAGGTGTGATGGTGTGGTGGTGCTTTGCTGGTGGCGCTTTCTGTGATTTATTTAGAATTCAAGGCACACTTAACCAGCATGGCTACCACATCATTCTGCAGCGATACACACATCCAGGCTGTGTAAGGGCTAGTTGACCAAGGAGGAGAGCGATGGAGTGCTGCATCAGATGACCTGGCCTCCACAATCACCTGACCTCAACCCAATTGAGATGGTTTGGGATGAGACGGACTGCAGAGTGAAGGAAAAGCAGCCAACAAGTGTTCAGCATGTGGGAACTCCTTCAAGACTGTTGGAAAAGCATTCTTCATGAAGCTGGTTGAGAGAATGCCAAGAGTGTGCAAAGCTGTCATCTAGGCAAAGGGTGGCTACTTTGAAGACTCTAAAATATATTTTGTTTAAAACCTGTTAGGGAGGCTGCGAATTTTCGCAGCTTTTTGTTAAAAATCGCGCAACATTTCAGCGCCCTGCTACTCATGCCAGGAATATAGTATATGCATATGATTAGTATGTGTGGATAGAAAACACTCAGACGTTTCTAAAACTGGTTAAATCACGGCTGTGACTATAACAGAACGTCTGTTTCATCGAAAAGCGCAGGAAAATCTGATCACTGAAAGTGGAAATAAATATCCATGCGCCACTTCCAGGAATTGTTAAAGGTGAACCGTATTAAATGAGGCCGAGGTTGCAGTACCTACAGCTTCCACAGGATGTATAGAGTCTTCTCATTTGATTCGGATTTGATTCTTGGTCGAACCGACCCAAGGGAACCGATTCCCTCCGACCTGAAACAGGATGTTTAGGTCGAGTTTTTTTCCTGTCATTTTTTCCAGACGATCGCCTATAGCATTTACATCGCCTCCTGATGAATTTTATCGCTTATTAACGTGTACTAATACCTAAAGTTGCATTACAAAAGTATTTCGAAGTGTTTTGTGAAAGTTTATCGTCGACTTTTTTAATTTTAAAAAATGACGTTACGTTATGAAACGCTATTTTTTTCCGTTTATCACACAGTCTTCATAGATCGATATCTAGGCTATATATGGACCGATTTAATCGAAAAAAAGACCCAATATTGATTATGGGACATCAAGGAGTGCCAACAAAGAAGATGGTCAAAGGTAATGAATGTTTTATATTTTATTTATGCGTTTTGGGTAGCGCCGTCTACCGCAAAATCTGTCTGTTAGGTGACGTTGCAGTATTTTGGGGGTACATGCTATCAGATAATAGCTTCTCATGCTTTCGCCGAAAAGCATTTTACAAATCTGACTTGGTGGATAGATTCACAACGAGTGTAGCTTTAATTCACTACCTTGAATGTGTATTTTAATGAAAGTTTCATGAAATTATGAGTTTTATCAAAAACTATAGGTGGCGCTCTGAAATCCGCTGAGTGCTGTTCCTTCATGGGAACAGTATTTTGCATCATCCTTAAGAAGTTTAACACTTGGTTACTACATGATTCCAAATGTGTTATTTTATAGTTGACATCTTCACTATTATTCTACAATGTATAAAATAGTAAAAATAAAGAAAAAACCTTGAATGAGTAGGTGTCCAAACTTTTGAATGGTAGTGTGTGTAATATATATATATATATATATATATATATATATATATATATATACACACACACTACCATTCAAAAGTTTGGGGTCACGAATAAATGTCCTTGGTTTTGAAAGTAAAGCAATTTTTTGTCCTTTAAAACAACATCAAATTGATCAGAAATACAGTATAAACATTTAATGTTATAAATGACTATTGTAGCTGGAAATGGCTGATTGTTTTTTATAGAACATCTACATAGGTGTACAGAGGCCCATTATCAGCAACCATCACTCCTGTGTTCAAATGGCACGTTGTGTTATCTAATCCAAGTTTAGCATTTTAAAAGGCTAATTGAATTATGTTAGCACAGCCTGTTTGCGCTGTTCTGTGAAGGGAGTAGTACACAGCCTTGTACAAAATCTTCAGTTTCTTGGCAATTTCTCGCATGGAATAGCCTTCAATTCTCAGAACAAGAATTGACTGACGAGTTTCAGAAGAAAGGCCTTTGTTTCTGGACATTTTGAGCCTGTAATCGAACCCACAAATGCTGATGCTCCAGATTCTCAAATAGTCTAAAGGCCAGTTTTATTGCTTCTGTAATCAGCACAACAGTTTTCAGCTGTGCTAACATAATTGCAAAAGGGTTTCCTAATGATCAATTAGCCTTTAAAATGCTAATCTTGGATTAGCTAACAACGTGCCATTGGATCACAGGAGTGATGGTTGCTGATAATGGGCCACTGTACGCCTATGTAGATATTCTATTATTATTATTTTTTTTAAATCAGCCGTTTCCAGCTACAATAGTAATTTACAACATTAGCAAAGTCTACACTGTATTTCTGATCAATTTGATGTTATTTTAAATTGACATTTCTAAGTGACCCCAAACTTTGAACGAATATATATATATATATATATATATATATATATATATATATATATATATATATATATATATATATATATATCAATCTATATCTCATCATATGATTTCATCATATATGATGATTGATATATATATATATATATATATATATATATATCAATCTATATCTCCTATGATTTCATCATATATAGATTGATACAAATGGCAAAGTGAATATGACGTGCTAAAATTACATCTTTCCAAAGTTTTTACTGTGCTCTCCTCCACATGCAAAACCCTGTATCTCATGGGAATATCTTCTACATCACACACTGAACTCTCTGATTTCCATGTGAATTTGCCGTCATTTAGTCATTAAAACTTCTTCGGGATAGGGGGCAGCATTTTCACTTTTGGATAAATAGCGTGCCGAAATTCAATTTCCTGCTACTCATCAACAGAATAAGATATGCATAATATTAGTAGATATGGATAGAAAACACTGAAGTTTCTAAAACTGTATGAATCATGTCTGTGAGTATAACAGAACTTATGTAGCAGGCAAAACCCAGAGGACAAACCATTCAGATTTTTTTTTTTTTTGAGGTCACTGTCTATTCAATGAGTTTTCATTGGGAAACAAGATTTCTAAGGGACTTGTTTGCAGTTCCTACCGCTTCCACTGGATGTCACCAGTCTTTAGAAATTGGTTGAGGTTATTCCTTTGGGTAATGAAGAAGTACGGCCATCTTGAAGAAGTGTCACGTTATGTGTTCTGTTTGATAGTTGCGCAAGACTAGAAAGCATGCTTGAGTTTGTTGTCTTCCTGTATTGAACACAGATTCAATTCTTCAATTTGATCGATTATTAACGTTTAAAAATACCTAACGTTGTATTACAAAAGTAGTGTGAAATGTTTTGGCAAAGTTTACAGGTAACTTTTGAGATATTTTGTAGTGATGTTGCGCAAATTGGAAGCTGTGTTTTTCTGGATCAATGCGCCAAATAAATGGACATTTTGGATATATATCGACGGAATTAATTGAACAAAAAGGACCATGTGTGCTGTTTATGGGACATATTGGAGTGCCAACAAAAGAAGCTTGTCAAAGGTAAGGCATGAATTATATTTTTGTTTCTGCGTTTTGTGTCGCGCCTGCAGGGTTGAAATATGCTACTCTCTGTTTACGGTTGTGCGATCATCAGATAATAGCATTTATGCTTTTGCCGAAAAGCCTTTTTGAAATCTGGCATGTTGGCTGGATTCACGAGTGTAGCTTTAATTTGGGATCTTAAAATGTGTGATTTAATGAAAGTTTGATTTTTATATTATTATTTTATTTGAATTTGGCGCTCTGCATTTTCCCTGGCTTTTGGCCAAGTGGGACGCAAGCGTCCCGCCTATCCCAGAGAGGTTACAATGATGAAAGCACCATATTCCATCCACACAGCGTAGTAGGTACGCTATGTACAACCACTCCTGTATCTAACAACTGAAAACTGTTGCCTTGCCCAACAACATGGCCGACACACAGTAACAGACTGGCACCAAGCTGATGAACACCCACTGACAATAGAGCCTGAAATGCAACATCCTCAGAAACCATGAGCTCCTGAGCTGAACTCTTGTGAAATACCTCGGTCTTAACGATACTACACGCTCCGTCTGTCTGCTTGTCGTAAGTTTCCTTGTCTTGGTGTACTCTGTGCTGCGCTGCATGTGCTCATTGTCTGCTTGTCATACGTTTCCTTGTCCTGTTGTACTCTGTGCTGCGCTGTATGTGCTCATTGTGTGCTTGTCATCTTAAATTGTGTTTAATATCTTTCCCAGGGACTGCAGTTAAATTAGCCGGCCGGCTAAAAACAGGCACTTAATGTGAACGGTCCCTGTAAAACTACATTTAATACAGTAAAGTAAATTGACATACTGATGTGATGAGAAAGCTGTAGATATTTGGAGAGACACATATTGCAGTCCTGTGTAGCTCAGTCAGTAGAGCACGGGGCTTACAACACCAAGGGTCATGGATAAAAGCATCTGCTAAATGGCATATAGTATTATATATTAGTTTGTTGCAATCCCTTTGGCACTAATTTCAGAACAATGATGTCATTTTTCGAAACTCTAGACAACTCACAACCGATGATCAAAATGCACATTTTTAAATCTAACACTTTTTCCAATTGCTTGGATACAATACACATAAAGCTAAGATCATTTGTTCATTGAACTAAAATCACCTGTTCAAAATGACAACTTAAAGTACTACCATTTCAAAATGCAATTCACACATTACATTTGAGATGACTGCCTATTCATTTCATTACAATGATCAATTATCAATTGATACAACTGCTCAAAATGAGTTTTATGGAAACTGACAAACAATATTACATGTTTAGATCATGAAAGTTTCAGGACAACGAGATCCATTGACACCAATTACCGTGGAACATGAACGAATTGGAAAACATTATCTATGGATGTTATATTTCATCATCATTCTTTATCAGACACTGTTTCTATGGTCCCATGTACCACTTTTCCAGACCATGTTTTCAGATTGGTGTTTTTTCCCACTGAACTGCCGCTCACTGAATGTGTTTTGTTTATCGCACCATTCTCTGTAAACTCTAGAGAATGTAGTGCGTAAAAATCCCAGGAGGGCAGCTGTTTCTGAGATGCTGGAATCACCATGTGGCACCAACAATCATACCACGGCCAAAGTTGCTTAGATTATGCATCTTGCCCGTTCTAATGTTTGGTCGAACAACAACTAAAGCTCTATACACGCTATATACTGAGTTGCAGGCAGCCACATGATTCACTGTTCGGAGGAGCAGGTGATTTGCGTTAACACACCGGTGTACCTAATAAAGTGTCCGGTGAGTATGTATGCAGGCCCCTGTAATTGCTTTTCCAATACTGATGATTAATTTCACATTGTGGTACGAGTATATAGTGAAATGAGTGGTATCCACCTACAACAGAGATAACATGGAGCTGGCAGGTGATCCAGGTCACAATAGAGGTCAAGCAGTGGGAGGAAGAAGACGAGGAAGACGTGGTGGTCAAAGGAATGGCAGGGGACCACTACTCAGAAGGGGTGCTTGTCGTGGGCCTCGTTTGAGGAGGTGTGGGGGAAACGTGGTAGAAGACAAGGCCACGGACCAAGACAGTGGCAACAACAGCAAAGTGTCCAAAGAAATCCGAGCAATAGTTGCAGACCATGTCGTAACTCATGGCAGGACAATGACTGAGGCAACTACAATGAATCAACCAAACCTCAGAAGATCAACCGTGGCCTCAATCATCAGAACTTTCTGCAATTAGAACCAGTAAGTTTTCAGCATGCACTAAACATTAGGCTACTCTTAATTGTCAAATGACTGTATACTGCATGCCAATGTGTACCACAGAGTAGGTGATGTGACCATCTCTACTTGCACATCACCTGCACATCTATCACTCCAGTGTTAATGCTAAATTGTAATTATTTCGCATCTATGGCCTATTTATTGCCTTTACCTCCCTACTCTTCTACATTTGCACACACTGTACAAAGATTTTTCTATTGTGTTATTGACTGTACGTTTGTTGTTTTTTGTCGCACTGCTTTGCTTTATCTTGGCCAGGTCGCAGTTGTAAATGAGAACTTGTTCTCAACTGGCCTACCTGTCTTACTGTAATGTCTTCCTGTAATGTTCCCTGCAGAATTGAGACTAGGCCAAATAGGGGAGGCAGAAGCAAAATTCTGACTGACCAATAAGAGCGGGCTGTGGTCAATTTGGTTCGGGCCAGAAATGATATTCGTCTTACAGAAATCGGCAGCACATCTTGGACAATGTTCAACAATGTGGAAGCCATAAGTTGAAAAGTGTGGAAGCCGCTGAAAAGGCACCAGGTGACTCTAAACCAGCTATACCATGTGCCTTTTGAAAAAAATGCAGACAGAGTGAAGCAACTGAGGCCCGAGTATGTTCAGTTTCAAGATGCCGGTTGTGAAAAATACCCCCCAAAATCTACATCATTGTAATCAGTAATTCTCTTTCTAAAATATATTTTTAGAGGGTGATGGAGCTGGATGCAAACAAAAACCATCACAAATTCCTCTTTTTGGATGAGGCAGGCTTCAACCTGGCCAAGACAAGGAGAGGTCAGAATTTAAATTGGCCAGCGTGCAACCATCCAAGTACCTGGACAACGTGGGGCCAACATCACCATGTGTGCAGCTATATTGGAAGATGGTGTGGTGGGACGCAGACCTCGTATTGGATCATATAATGCAGCTCTCCTTGTAACCTTCCTTTATGAGCTAAATCAGGTCTGTAGAGCTGATGGAATGACCTATGTCATTGTGTTGGATAATGTCAGGTTCCACCATGCTCAAATGGTGCAAGCATGGTTTCAGGCCCATCCACAATTTACCACCCTGTACTTACTCCCATTCTCTCCTTAACCCAATTGAGGAATTTTTCTCCACATGGTGGTGGAAGGTATATGATCGGTGCCCTCATGAACAAGCCACCGTTCTCCAGGCCATGGATGACGCATGCAATGACATCACGGCTAACCTGTGTCAGGCCTGGATTCACCATGCCCGAAGATTCTTCCCAAGATGTTTGGCTAATGAAAACATCCATTGTGATGTGGATGAGAACCTGTGGCCAAACCCACAAGACAGGTTTGATGGAAATATAGAAGTACAGTAATCAATCCTTTGTTTAGCTTTTTACAGTAAGCCAGGTGAGGAACACTGCAGTTGATGTTTTACTGTAGTTTCTTAATTTTTTTGGAGCTAATTATTTATGCTTTGATTCAAAGAAACCTGTTGTGACTATTGTATTTCATCAATAAATGTCTCATTTTGTTCAATGATTCCACTGTGTCTAGTATTCACTCTACTAGTTATTTTAGTGATGTACTTACATGTTTCATTATGGTACTACATGTATCACATATTTTGTACTACAATATATAATGTTTGTACGACCAACTACATAGTGAAACTCGATCTTGTGTGTGGGTGATCTAAATTAATGTTCCTATGGTATTTCATGATAAATTTGTTATTTGAAATAATGATTTTGCAAGTGCAAGATTTCATTAAATATATGAATGCACAATGCAATGTTTTGAACATGGGACAGCCTGTGATACAAGTGAAGACCGTTTTGAGTTTTGGTTCTGAAATTGTGCCAAAGTGATCGTAAAAAACTGTATTATATATCATCTGCCTGAGACCACAGCCCAATTAAAATATATTTTAAAAATGAAGCATACTGGTGTACTCGTTTCCTTGACGTAAACTGTACCCAATTTTATGAAATTCTGCTATTTTTGGTTTGTGTGAGGCTTTCGATTTGGTTCGCTATAATGAGTGTTTATCATTTGTTTACTTTGTTAATAATGTAGTGCTACATAGCCACTTCAGCAGCGCTCCAGGAACCAGACTTCGTTGTGTCGGTGTGCGGCTGCGGGGCTGGTATAGCCGGCCACGATGAAGGACTCACTCACACACAGCTGTGGAGAGTCCAGCACCTCGCCCAGAGCATGGATCTCCCCTAGGATAGAGGTCTCAGTAGTGGGTCCACTGAACGACCTGACAGGGGTAGAGAGAAAGAGATGGATGAAAGGTTACACAGTTACTTTAAATCATTACATCATCACGTTGCAATAATAATGTGTATCCATGTATTATAATAGAAACATTACTTTTGTAAATATACACCGAATGTACAAAACATTAAGGACACCTGCTCTTTCCATGACAAACTGACCAGGTGATCCCTTATTGATGTCACTTGTTAAATCCACTTCAAAAATCATTGTAGATTAAAGGGGAGGAGACAGGTTAACCTGTCTAGGAACGGGGTTCCACTAGCAATGAAATCGCAGGGCGCCAAATTCAAATCAACAGAAATCTCATAATTCAAATTTAGACACCATTTTAAAAGATGAAAATTCTCCTTAATCCAACCAAAGTGTCCGATTTCAAAAAACCTTTTCGGCAAAACAGAACAGGTCACAATGTTAGGTCAGCAACTAGTCACAGAAAGCATACAGCGATTTTCCAACCAAAGAGAGGAGTCACAAAAAGCAGAAATAGGGAAAATTAATCACTAACCTTTGATATTCTTCATCAGATGACACTCCCGGGGCAACATGTTACACAATACATGCATGTTTTGTTCGATCAAGTTCATATTTATATCCAAAACATCCCTTTGCCTCAAACATCCCGTGAATTTGCAGAGAGCCACATCAATTTACAGAAATACTCATAATTGATAAATGATACAAGTGTTATTCACAGAATTAAAGATACACATCTCCTTAATGCAACCGCTGTCAGATTTTTTAAAAACTTTACGGAAAAAGCAAACCATGCAATAATCTGAGTACGGCGCTCAGAGACCAACACAACCCAAAAAGATATCCACCATGTTGGAGTCAACAGAAGTCAGAAATAGCATTATAAATATTCACTTCCCTTTGATCTTCATCAGAATGCACTCAGGAATCCCAGTTTCACAAATGTTTGATTTGTTCCATAAAGTCCATAATTTATGTCCAAATAACTCCTTTTGGTTCGCGCAGGCAGGTCCAGGCAAAAGTTCAGACGGAAAGTCATATTACAGTTCGTAGAAACATGTCAAACGATGTATAGAATCAATCTTTAGGATGTTTTTATCATAAATCTTCAATAATGTTCCAACTGCAGAATTCTTTTGTCTGTAGAAAAGCAATGGAACGCGAGGCAACTTCCACATGAACGCGCGTCACGAGCTCGTGGCTCTCTGCCAGACCTCGGACTCATTCCCCTCTCATTCGGCCCCACTTCACAGTAGAAACATCAAATAAGGTTCTAAAGAGACTGTTGACATCTAGTGGAAGCCTTAGGAAGTGCAAAATGACCCCACAGACACTGTGTATTCGATAGGCCAAGAGTTGAAAAACTAAAAACCTTAGATCTCCCACTTCCTGGTTGGATTTTTTCTCAGGTTTTTGCCTGCCATATGAGTTCTGTTATACCCACAGACATCATTCAAACAGTTTTAGAAACGCCAGAGTTTTTTCTATCCAAATCTACTAATAATATGCATATATTAGCAAATGGGACCGAGTAGCAGGCAGTTTACTCTGGGCACGCGTTTCATCCAAACGTGAAAATGCTGCCCCCTAGCCCAAACAGGTTTTAAGGAAGGATTTTTGAACCTTGAAACATGGATTGTGTATGTGTGCCATTCAGAGGGTGAATGGGCAAGACACAAGATTTAAGTGCCTTTGAATGGGGTATGGTAGTAGGTGCCAGAAGCACCAGTTTGTGTCAAGAACTGCAATGCTGCTGGGTTTTTCATGCTCAACAGTTTCCCGTGTGTATCAAGAATGGTCCACCACCCAAAGGACATCCAGCCAACTGTGGGAAGTATTGGAGTCAACATGGGCCAACATCCCTGTGGAACACTTGACACCTTGTAGAGTCCATGCCTCGACGAATTGAGGCTGTTCTGAGGGCAAAAGGGGGTTCAATTCAATATTAGGAAGGTGTTCTTAATGTGTTGTACATTAAGTGTACACTACATGATCAAAAGTATATGGACATGTGCTAGTCAAACATCTCATTCCAAAATCAAGAACATTAATATAGAGTTGGTCCCCCCCTTTGCTGCTATAACAGCCTCCACTCATCCGGGAAGGGTTTCCACTAGATGTTGGAACATTGCTGCGGGGACTTGCTTCCATTCACCGCCAACAGCATTAGTGAGGTCAGAACTGATGTTGGCCGATTAGGCCTGGCTTGCAGTCGGCGTTCCAATTCATCCCAATTTGTTTGATGGAGTTGAGGTCAGGGCTCTGTGCAGGCCAGTCAAGTTCTTCCACAAACGGATCTCGACAATCCGTTTCTATAAGGACCTCGCTTTGTGCATTGTCATGATGAAACAGGAAAGGGCCTTCCCCAAACTGTTCTCACAAAGTTGGAAGCACAGAATTGTCTAGAATGTCATTGTATGCTGTAGCATTAAGATTTCCCTTCACTGGAACTAAGGGGCCTAGCCTGTACCAAGAAAAACAGCCACAGACCATTATTGCTTCTCCAAACTTTACAATTGGCACTATGCATTCGGGCAAGTAGTGTTCTCCCGGCGTCCGCCAAAACCAGAATGCTCGGCCATGGAAACCCATTTCATGAAGCTCCTGATAAACAGTTATTGTGCTGAAGTTGCTTCCAGAGGCAGTTTGGAACGTGGTAGTGAGTGTTGCAAACGAGGACAGACGCACTTCTATTCTGTGAGTTTGTGTGGCCTACCACTTCGCAGATGAGCTGTTGTTGCTCCTACATGTTTCAGCTTCACAATAACTGTACTTACCATTGATGGGGCAACTCTAGCAGGGCAGAGATTTTATGAACTGACTTGTTGGAAAGGTGGCATCCTATGACGGTGGCACGTTGAAAGTCACTGAGCTCTTCAGTAAGGCCATTCTACTGCCAATGTTTGTCTATGGATATTGCATGACTGTGTGGTCGATTTTATACACCAGTCAACAACCCCCCTCACCTGCTGTAGATTACGGTGGCAGGCCATGTCTCCATGGTGATGTCAGGATCAAAGGGCGTGGGGGGTTGGTCCTGGTGTTGGGATGGTAAGTAGTAGGCCACCGTCACATCTCTGGATAGGCTGGAGTGGGAGTCATCAGTCCTCACCACTGTCACAATGGGAAGGGTCATACCCAGGTAGTTACCTGGCACATACAGAGGGATGAGGAGGACCCAAACAGAAGTTAAAGGGATACTTTATTTTGGGATTTTGGCAATAAGGCCCTTTATTTACTTCTCCAGAGTTCAAGAAACTTGTCGATACCATTTGTCTCTGCATGCAGTTTGAAGGAAGTTACTAACTAGCGTTACACATAGACTTCCAGACATTGTGCAAACGCAAGTTGGCTTGCAAAACTACTTCCAACTTATTTCTTACTGAACACAAAGACATACAAATAGGGCTGTCCCAACAAAAATAAATATTGGTTGACCAAGAGTAGTCTGTTCATTTGACCATTCGATTGGTCAAAATGTTAACTTGTATTTTTGAACATACATACATACATACATACATACATACATACATACATACATACATACAGTGAAGTTGAAAGTTTACATACACTTAGGTTGGAGTCATTAAAACTCCAAGCCTATCAGAAGCTTCTAAAGCCATGATATCATTTTCTGGATTTTTCCAAGCCGTTTAAAAGGCAGTCAACTTAGTGTATTTTAACTTCTGACCCACTGGAATTGTGATACAGTAAATTATAAGTGAAATAATCTGTCTTAACAATTGTCGGAAAAATTACTTGTCATGCACAAAGTAGATGTCCTAACCGACTTGCCAAAACTATAGTTTGTTCAAAAGAAATTTGTGGAGTGGATGAAAAAAATAATAGTTTTAATGACTCCAACCTAAGTGTACTTAAGTAAACTTAAGTAAACTTCAACTGTACATGGATCCTTATCTGCTACGCTCACTCACCGGAGGTATTCTGCTGGCAGATATATCTCATGAGCTTCATGAAGCCGGCACAGATGCTCTGCTCGTACGTGTCCTCTCGCACCGTGATACACGCCCAGCTGGCCTGGTTGTAGACTCTCTTCTCATACTGCACAGGACAATGCATAGGGCAGAACAATGGACAAATGGTACGAGTGGCATAGAGGGGGAAAGAATGAGAGAGAGCATGAGAGAAAGAGAGAAATGACAGACAGGGCTAGAAGTGCAGGGATAGATTAAAGGCTGCCCTTTTGCCTGGCTCAAGTGAACTGAGCAGTCGTGCTAGTTGAGCCTGTTCCCGAAGTTGCCCCATTGGGCAGATGATTTAAAGGTCCAATGCAGCAGTTTTTACCTATATCAAATCATTTCTGGGTAATAATTAAGTACTGTGATTGCATTTAATTAAAATGGTCAAAAAGCTAAGACCAATTTCTCAAGCAATAATTTTTCTAGGACTGTCTGGGAGTTGTCTTAGTGGGGAGGGGAAAACTGTTGTTGGCAGAGAGGTTTGAAACTCTCTTATTGGTTTAACAAATTTAACGCCTGTTGATGTCACCAGGCAGGCCGAAACTCCATCCCACCAAAACAGGCTGAAGTGTTCTGTCATCATTTTTACAGTATTATTCCAACCTTAGTGTAGAAATATATATTTTAAAAAACCACACAAAAAGCACATTTTTGACTGCACTGAGGCTTTAATATTTTTTTGGTTTTTAAAACAACCAAACTGCAAAGAATTCCAATAGCCCAAAGCTGATATTTTTGGTTCCTCCCCATTTTTTAAATGAAAGACAGCAAATGTATGGCATTTATGCCAGTCGGGCAAGTTGAGCCCCCCTATGTTGAGCCCCCTGTGTAGATGAAAGGCAGGCAATACTTTGACATTTCTGCATGTAAATACGGTGCATCCGGAAAGTACCCAGACCCTTTGCCTTTTTCCACATTTTCTTATGTTACAGCCTTGTTCTAAAATGGAGTAAATAAAATGTTTTTCCTCAATCTACACACAAAACCCCCATAATGACAAAGTGAAAACTGGTTTTTCAATTTTTTTGCAAATGTATTAAAAATAAAACAGAACAACCTTATTTACTAAGTATTCAGACCCTTTGCTATGAGACTCAAAATTAAGCTCAGGTGCATCCTGTTTCCATTGATCATTCTTGAGATGTTTCAACAACTTGGAGTCCACCTGTGGTAAATTCAATTGATTGGATATGATTTGGAAAAGCACACACCGGTCTATATAAAAAGATCCCACATTTGACAGTGCATGACAAAGCAAAAACCAAGCCATGAGGTCGAAGGAATTATCCGTAGAGCTCCGAGACAAGATTGTGTCGAGGTACAGATCTGGGAAAGGGTACCAAAACATTTCTGCAGCATTGAAGGTCCGCAAGAACACAGTGGCCTCAATCATTCTTAAATGGAACAAGTTTAGAACCACCAAGACTCTTCCTAGAGCTGGCTGCCCGTTCCAAACTGACCTTTCAGGGGAGGTGACCAAGAACCCAATGGTCACTCTGACAGAGCTCCAGAGTTCCTCTGGAGAACCTTCCAGAAGGACAAACATCTCGGCAGCACTCCACCAATCAAGCCTTTATGGTCAGACGGAAGCCACTTCTCAGTAAAAGTCACATGACAGCCCACTTGGAATTTGCCAAAAGGCACCTAAAGGATTCTCAGACCATGAGAAACAAGAGACTCTCTGGCACTATCCCTACAGTGAGGCATGGTGGTGCCAGCATCATACTGTGGGGATGTTTTTCAGCGGCAGGGACTGGGAGACCAGTCAGGATCGTGGAAAAGATGAACGGAGCAAAGTAGAGAGAGATCCTTGATGAAAACCTGCTCCAGAGCACTCAGGACCTCAGACTGGGGCGAAGGTTCACCTTCCAACAGTACAATAACACTAAGCACACAGCCAAGCCAACACAGGACTGGCTTGGGGAGAAGTCTCTGAATGTCCTTGAGTGACCCACCCAGAGCCCGGACTTGAACCTGATCAAACATCTCTGGAGACCTGAAAATAGCTGCGCAGCGACGCTCCCCATCCATAATAATTTAAGTACATTTCAAACATTTCCCCCCAAAACTTTTTGTTTTCTCATTATGGGGTATTGTGTGTACATTGATGAGGGGGGGAAAAACATTTAAATCAATTTTAGAATAAGGCTGTAATGTAACATTTTGGAAAAAGTCAAGGGATCTGAATCATTTCCGATTGCACTGTAGCTAATTTCGGGTAACCCCCCCCCCCCAATTACCTTTCACACCTAATGTCAATCCCTGGAATTGATTGATAAAGAAAGCAATAGAGAGCTATATAAAAAGAGTGGTAGATATTGATTTATTCATATGCATCTTCTTTAACTCAAATTAAAATGCTCAAAGGCTTGCATCAATACTGTCAATTACAATGCTCCCTGTTTACTCAAACTCAATGAAATCAAGAAATCAAGCTGAGAATATAAGATAGGCTAGATAAAGCCTGTCCGCCAGTCCATCTTTCCCTACTGGGTGATGGGGACAGAGGGAGCAATGAATGAGTACAAAGGGGGCTAGACTAGCTTACATTCTCTTTGCATGTGATCAGTGTGAAGGGGACTTTCTCCCTGTCCGTCGTGCTCTCTGTGTCTGAGGTGAGCTGTTGGATGGGCTGGGCCATGTCTGGAAGGAAAGAGAGAGAGGGGTTAGAGACTGGCGTCACACAATGCCACCTACAAGATAAACGACCATACAAGATAGTGATCGGTTTCTCTTCCTCAGAAGAGGTGAGTAAGACATTTAAACGTGTTAACCCTCGCAAGGCTGCAGGCCCAGACGGCATCCCCAGCCGCGCCCTCAGAGCATGCGCAGACCAGCTGGCCGGTGTGTTTACGGACATATTCAACCAATCCCTATACCAGTCTGCTGTTCCCACATGCTTCAAGAGGGCCACCATTGTTCCTGTTCCCAAGAAAGCTAAGGTAACTGAGCTAAACGACTACCGCCCCGTAGCACTCACATCCGTCATCATGAAGTGCTTTGAGAGACTAGTCAAGGACCATATCACCTCCACCCTACCTGACACCCTTGACCCACTCCAATTTGCTTACCGCCCAAATAGGTCCACAGACGATGCAATCTCAACCACACTGCACACTGCCCTAACCCATCTGGACAAGAGGAATACCTATGTGAGAATGCTGTTCATCGACTACAGCTCGGCATTCAACACCATAGTACCCTCCAAGCTCGTCATCAAGCTCGAGACCCTGGGTCTCGACCCCGCCCTGTGCAACTGGGTACTGGACTTCCTGACGGGCCGCCCCAGGTGGTGAGGGTAGGCAACAACATCTCCTCCCCGCTGATCCTCAACACTGGGGCCCCACAAGGGTGCGTTCTGAGCCCCCTCCTGTACTCCCTGTTCACCCACGACTGCGTGGCCATGCACGCCTCCAACTCAATCATCAAGTTTGCGGACGACACAACAGTGGTAGGCTTGATTACCAACAACGACGAGACGGCCTACAGGGAGGAGGTGAGGGCCCTCGGAGTGTGGTGTCAGGAAAATAACCTCACACTCAACGTCAACAAAACTAAGGAGATGATTGTGGACTTCAGGAAACAGCAGAGGGAACACCCCCATCCACATCGATGGAACAGTAGTGGAGAGGGTAGCAAGTTTTAAGTTCCTCGGCATACACATCACAGACAAACTGAATTGGTCCACTCACACAGACAGCATCGTGAGGAAGGCGCAGCAGCGCCTCTTCAACCTCAGGAGGCTGAAGAAATTCGGCTTGTCACCAAAAGCACTCACAAACTTCTACAGATGCACAATCGAGAGCATCCTGGCGGGCTGTATCACCGCCTGGTATGGCAACTGCACCGCCCTCAACCGTAAGGCTCTCCAGAGGGTAGTGAGGTCTGCACAACGCATCACCGGGGGCAAACTACCTGCCCTCCAGGACACCTACACCACCCGATGCTACAGGAAGGCCATAAAGATCATCAAGGACATCAACCACCCGAGCCACTGCCTGTTCACCCCGCTGTCATCCAGAAGGCGAGGTCAGTACAGGTGCATCAAAGCTGGGACCGAGAGACTGAAAAACAGCTTCTATCTCAAGGCCATCAGACTGTTAAACAGCCACCACTAACATTGAGTGGCTACTGCCAACACACTGTCAATGACACTGACTCTACTCCAGCCACTTTAATCATGGGAATTGATGGGAAATGATGTAAATATATCACTAGCCACTTTAAACAATGCTACCTTATATAATGTTACTTACCCTACATTGTTCATCTCATATGCATACGTTGATACTGTACTCTATATCATCGACTGCATCCTTATGTAATACATGTATCACTAGCCACTTTAACTATGCCACTTGGTTTACATACTTATCTCATATGTATATACTGTACTCGATATCATCTACTGTATCTTGCCTATGCTGCTCTGTACCATCACTCATTCATATATCCTTATGTACATATTCTTTATCCCCTTACACTGTGTATAAGACAGTAGTTTTTTTTGGAATTGTTAGTTAGATTACTTGCTCGTTATTACTGCATTGTCGGAACTAGAAGCACAAGCATTTCGCTACACTCGCATTAACATCTGCTAACCATGTGTATGTGACAAATAAAATTTGATTTGATTTGATTTGAGATGGCATACAGCACAATAATAATTATACTGCTGTGCTGTAGTACACTGGGCTTCTGTGTAAAGGAAACAGTTTATGAGAATAATCTTATAACATAAATGAAAAATCAGTTTGAAAACAAGTAGACAATTTCAAAACAGATTTGGACTAGGCTAGTGTATTGAATGTTGCATTTCTTTTTATTGTATATATTTTATTACAGGAGTCGCTAGTGCGCGATGAGACAAGGATATCCCTGCTGGCCAAACACTCCCTAACACGGAGGACGCTGGGCCAATTTTGCGCCGCCCCATGGACCTTCCGGTCACGGCCGGCTGCGACAGAGCTTGGACTCGCAGTGCCTTAGACCACTGCGCCACTCGGGAGGCCTGAATGTTACATTTCTGACAAAGTCTTTCTCACCGAGTGACCTTAGACGAGTGACTGAAGTTTAGGAAGCAATGAGAGCCCAAAGGAAGCACATGATAGGAACATTTAGGTCAGATGGACAGGTTTGCCACCATTTTGGGTGGTCTGTGCACTGCAGAATCGAATGTACACTCAAGTTGGACGCAAATTAGCTTTGGGGTTATCATACACTGCAGAACCTTGGCCTGCGTCCAAATGACACAAATTAACTTTGAGGTCGTCTTTAATCAAGCACCATTCTCTCCCTGATCAACTAGCCTAAAATGTTAATGCTTTTGTTTGTTTTCCTTATGTGGCCTATGACCTACTTTTTGTATTGGAGGAAAACACCTACGCTAACATCTTGACCACAACGTGCACGAGCATTGCCAAATAAATGTACATATACATGTTATTCAATCATTGCACGTAGCCAGGCGCTAAAATAGAATTTGGTTCCATTTGTGACGCTTGACTGCAGCAAGTCCCGCCTCTCCGAACTCCTCATTGGTTTTTAAGAGCATATACCCACGTGTCATTGAAAGATGAACTGAGGTCCACACTCCAGTCAGTGGTGGTAATTCACCTTAGTTGGTTGCTAACCACCATATAAAGTCCAAAGAAGAAGAAACCTGAATGAGGAGTGATTACTAGAAACAAACTCAGTTTTCCCTTTTATCTGTGGATTAATTGTCAGAGTAGAGGACATTGTGCATTTCGGGTAAAATAACAACCAAATGTTTATATCCCAGGACAAATAAGCAAGCAACAGCAAGCGAACTAGCTAAATTGCCATAAACTTTTAATGCTTTTCGACCTGTCCAAGTTCAGAGTTAGTTTTGATAGTTAAACCTTCGTGTCCTGATCGTGTCTGGTGTGGGTGGACAAATAAACATGCGCACGCGTGCGAGTGGTCTGGTCAGCATGTAAAATACTCATGTTGTACCCATCTGCACTAGAACCAAAATAACCTAGGCCCATTCAGCTGTTTAGCTCTGAGCTGTGGCTACAAAACGAACTCACTCAAATCGGATTATAACCCACCATTTTGTGACTATGAAAGGGCAAACAGGCTTTTGCACATCTAAAATGTTTATCTAAACTACCTAGCCGGTAGGCCTAGGTCTATTCCACTAAATAACATCTAAAGGTGTAGGTGTTATTCTCCATCTTACAACAGGTGGAATAGTGCAGGCCAGTTTCAGTCATGGTTTCTCTCACAGCTAACCATTTACTTTGATGGTCTATTTTTTTCCCTTCAAAAGCTGATTCTGAAAGGGTGAGTTGTCCCCTTTCCCTAATGTTGTGAACAAAGTTCAGACCTGTACAATTAACCTACATTTTCCATAACGACATTGAGTTCACAGTCCATTATACTACATAATAACATGTGCCAATAGAAATGTGTACTTAGTATGCTTGATGAGAAATTGAGTTTCTTGTGTTGCTGGTCCAAGTCATCTTCTGCCATAATGGGCCAGAAAAGATTTAAAATCAAAATGGTTTACATGTAAATACAGACTTCACTTACGGCGTTTTCCCCACTTACACATCACGCTGTAAAGGATAGTGGTTCAAGTAGCGTTCGAATAAACCAGGCGTTTGTCAGTCTGCGAGGGGAGCAAGGAGTGATTCAAATGTTTCTGGTGCAGGACAATGTGTGCATGCTTGCATTTCGACCCTAGAGCAATCAAAATCAACTATCCCACCCCTCTTACCCTGGGGAATTTGAACATGATGCTCTCTGCCAATGTCCTGCCAGTAGTTTAACAGGCGATCCTGACCCTCTTCTTCCATAGCATCGTTTACCCCATCCGCCCCCCCGCTTCTGCAGAGGTCTGAATCGAAGTCATCCTCGTTGAAGGCATCCAAGTCCTCTAGCGTGATAGTGGGTCTTGATCCAGATTCACCCCCGCGACTGTCACCTCCTTCGCCACTCATGTGACAGCCTCCTCCATTCATGGTTATTTTGACAGAAGTGCCCAAAACCGACTTGCAACAGTCGCAGATCTCCAGCGGGGGGAAGATTGTTGAAGCTATAACAGCAGGCTACAATGTTGCCGACCAAGTGAGCTTGATAGCTGGCCAGCAAGTCCAGAAAACTTTACAAACGAAACGAAGGAATCATGACAACCACGGCATTAGGTCGACAGTGCCTGTCAAATACGTACGACTGATGTACAAAGTATAATATAGTTAGTAAAACCACCGGGTTCTTGTGCACATAAAGCAACTTCGAATGTCTCTTTCCCCGTGCGGTGATGACTTGTTTTTTAATTTCAAGGCTCTCTCTGGTCACATGGCATACAATGGGTCGTCACTAGTTACCACAGATACAAATGGCTAAACACCGCCCATTTCTGAATGTTATCTTCAAATCAAAGGCGTAGTTCTCTGATAGGTGAAGAAAACATCTAAATGTATAAAACATATACATGACTAACTTTGACATTACCTTGGTGTAAATATATTTGCGCAATTTTTTTTTTAAAGTGTGCAAATTCAAGGGGAAAATAGTTTTCCTTCTGTTCAAAAAGTGTGTAAAGAGACTTCTCATTTATGAAGGATTCAGGTAGGAAAATAATCCAGATTGTTTTAGTTTATGACAGTTGAAAATACAAGTAAATTGCTCAGTGTGTATTTTATAAATCCACTCTGTCAATCAATGGATCAATTAATCATATTTCCCCTTTCAGCTCATTCATTAATGTCCGGGCACATATTGACTTCCCTGAGCACCAGATAAACCCCCAGTATGATCTATTTTAATTGGGTCAGGGGTCTTCAGTACATGGCCATGAGGAGGGTTACATCAGAGATGATGGAAACTCATTCCTGCCACATTTTCTTTTCTTTTAATGTAGATACTGTCTCCAAATCTTGAGATACAAAAATTATAATTTAGAGATACCATTAAAAAAAATGGTGGCGGAATGGGCTTCCACAGAGATACCTTTTTGTGGGTTACACAAACAAATGGATGTGGAAGTGACTCACAGGTTGTTCTGGCAACTAATATATACAGTTGAATACCTATTCACCCTGTTTGGATTTCTTCAGATTTTGTGTTTCAAAGTGGGATTAAAATGCATTTTATTGTCATGTTTTGTCAATGATCTACACAAAATACTCAGTAATGTCAGTGAAAGAAAAAAACATTGTTTTTTTTCAAGATGAAAGAAAAATGAAATATGAATATGCCTTGATTAGATACAGTAAGTATTCACCCCCCTGAAACAATACATGTTAGAAACACCTTTGGCAGAAATTACAGCTGGGAGTCTTCTTGGGTAAGTCTCTTAGAGCTTTGCACACCTGGATTGTGCAATATTTGCCCATTGTTATGAAAACAATTCTTCAAGGTCTTGGTGATAATGGCCAGAGAGCAATTTCCAAGTCTTACCATAGATTTTCAAGCAGATTTAAGTCAAAAATGTAACTTGGCCACTGAGGAGCATTCACTGTCTTCTTGGTAAGCAACTACGGTGTAGATTTGGCTGTGTGTTGTAGGTTATTGTCCTGCTGAAAGGTGAATTACTCTCCCACTGTCTGGTGTAAAGCAGACTAAAGTCAGTTTTCTTCTAGGATTTTGCCTGTGCTTAGCTCCATCCCGTTTCTTTTCATCCTGAAAAACTCCCCAGTCTTTGTTAACATCAAGCATACGCATAACATGATGCAGCCACCACCGTGCTTGAAAAAAAGGAGGCACTTACTCAGTAATGTCTTCTGTTGGATTTGCCCCAAACATAAGGCTTTACATTCAGGCCAAGGTCATTATTATGGAGGCCGTTGAACTCTGTAGCTGTTTTTAAATCACCAATGGCCTCATGGTGACATCCCTGGGCTGTTTCCAACCTGTCCTGCGGCTCAGTTAAAAAGGATGACTGTATCTTTGATGTGTCTGGGAGCTTTATTACAATAAGTATTCACTTGACCATGCTTAAACAGATATTCAATGTTTGATTTGTTATTGTTACCCATCTACCAATCACTGCCCTTCTTTATGAGGCCTTTGAAAAGCTCCCTGGTCTTTGTAGTTGAATCTGTGCTTGAAATTCAATATTTGACTGAGGGACCTTACAAACGTTGTATGTATGGGTGACAGAGGAATGGGTAATCATTCAGAAATCAAGTTTCCCTCTATTATTTCATACAGAATGAGTCCATGTAACTTACTATGCGATTTGTTAAGCAAAATTTTACTCCTGAACTAATTTAGACTGGCCTAAATGAAGGGGGTGAATACTTATGCAACCAGGGCCGACTAGCCTTTTGGGGGCCCTAAGCGAGTTTTGTAACAAACGTTATAAAACATTTCATGCAATTCTACTCATTCAATTTTAGCAGTTTTAAAGCAAAACCTACAGTTCTACACATTTTGCAATCGGGCAGAGAGAAAATCGGGCAGCAATTTTATAAAAAAACAATTCATGCAATTCTACCCATTTTTTTCCCCAATTGGGTGGAAGGAAATATTTGCAGTTTTAAATCTTATTTCCAGCAATTTTACTCATTTTGCCATGACTCATGCCATGTTAATGATAGTGGAGTGAGAGTGACTAACATATCAATGTGGGTCCCCTGGAGGTCAGGGCGTCTGGGTGCGTGCCCGGGTCTGTATTCTGTCATTATTACTACAAGCTTATATAACTGGCTAGACTAACATAACAATCTAATAATTGTTGCACAACCAAATGTTGAATTTGCACCTTGTTCATTATACACTGAACAAAAATATTAACACAACATGTAAAGTGCTGGTCACATGTTTCATGAGCTGAAATAAAAGATCCCAGAAAATGTCCCAATGCACAAAAACATTTTTTCAGCATCTCCACTTTGGCAAAAAAACATTGTTGTACAATAACAGTATCTTGTAGGATTCAATAGTTGGAATTTTAAGTTGTTGCCCTGTCCCTTTCTCTGTGATGTTATTCTAATGGAATCCAGATAAAACAAAACCCTGCCCTCAAATATTTACATCTGTCACAGTCGTCCTCCTCTTCATCTGAAGAGGATAGGCGAGAAGGATCGGAGGACCAAAATGCGGCGTGGTATGTGTTCATCATGAATTTTAATAAAGAAAACACTGAAACACTATACAAAAGCAATAAACAAAAGTGAAGCTAATGCGAACTGTGCTGAAACAAGCAATCAACATAGACAATCACCCACAAACAAACAGTGCAACCCAGGCTACCTAAGTATGATTCTCAATCAGAGACAACTAATGACACCTGCCTCTGATTGAGAACCATACTAGGCCGAAACATAGAAATCCCCAAATCATAGAAAATCAAACATAGACTGCCCACCCCAACTCACGCCCTGACCATACTAAATAATAAATACAAAACAAAGGAAATAAAGGTCAGAACGTGACAACATCAAAAGGTGAAAAACATCCACATCAAATTTAAATATTTTTCTTTATCAAATAACACGAAAGTAACCACTTTTTGACGTATTCATTTACCATCCTCACAAACCACTTTTACATTAATGTATTGTACATAGGCTGGTCATCTAAGGTTGTACCTGTGGAGTTCCCATCATCATGAAGACAATTCATAATACAGTAATTGAGTACATTGAGAAATCAAGTGGTATGTGATGCTGTGATGTGGTGATGTGGCTCAATTGGTAGGGAATGGTGCTAGGGTTGTGGGTTCGATTCCCATGGTGGACTAGTATGAAAATGTATGCTCTGGATAAGAGCGTCTACTGAAAAGCAATGAATGGATCTATTCAGTTTTCACATAGAAATCAGTTATATTTGCAAAGTATTTCAAGAAACTAGAATTATTTTCATATTCCACAAGTAATATCAGGTGAACTGTTTTGTACAGATAATTATCAGACTCAGGTTACAAATGCTGTTGCCAGATAATTTAATGTTAATTGCTTTACCATAAGCTTCCTCCAATGTCGTTTTAGAGAAATTGGCAATACGTCCAACCGGCTTCACAACAGACCACGTGTAACCACACCAGCCCAGGACCTCCACATCCGGCTTTTTCACCTGAGACCAGCCATCCGGACAGCTGATGAAACTGTGGGTTTGCACAACCAAAGAATGTCTGCACAGACTGTCAGAAAACATCTCAGGGAAGCTCATCGTCCTCACCAGGGTCTTGACCTGACTGCAGTTCGGCGTCCTAACCGACTTCAGTGGGAAAATGCTCACCTTCTATGGCCACTGGCACGCTGGAGAAGTGTGCTCTTCACGGATGAATCCCGGTTTCAACTGTACCTGTGCAGATGGCAGGCAGTGTGTATGGCGTCGTGTGGGCGAGAAGGTTTTCTGATGTCAACTTGTGAACAGAGTGCCCCATGGTGGCGGTGGGGTTATGGTATGGGCAGGCATAAGCTATGGAAAACAAACACCATTGTATTTGATCAATGTCAGTTTGAATGCACATAAATACCATGAGGAGATCCCGAGGCCCATTATCGTGCCATCTGCCACCATCAAATCAAATTTTATTGGTCACATACACATGGTTAGCAGATGTTAATGCGATTGTAGCGAAATGCTTGTGCTTCTAGTTCCGACAGTGCAGTATTATCTAACAAGTAATCTAACAATTCCACAATGACTACCTAATACACACAAATCTAAGTAAAGAGATGGAATAAGAATATATACATATAAATATATGGATGTGCGATGACTGAGCGGCATAGGCAAGATGGTATAAAATAAAAATAAAATTTTATTAGTCACATGCCTCCCGGGTGATGCAGTGCCCTAGACCACTGCGCCACCCAATCGCAGCCGGCCACGACCGGGAGGTGCATGCTAACCAGGTCGCCAGGTGCACGGTGTTTCCTCCGACACATTGGTGCGGCTGGCTTCTGGTTTTGATGCGAGCTGTGTTAAGAAGCAGTGTGACTTGGTTGGGTTGTGTTTCGGAGGACACATGGCTTTCGACCTTCGTCTCTCCCGAGCCTGTATGGGAGTTGTAGCGATGAGACAAGATAGTAACTACTAACAATTGGATACCACGAAATTGGGGAGAAAAGGGGGTAAAATTCAAAAACACAGATAAAAGTAACAAATGATTAAAGAGCATGTCACTGCTGTTCAAAGGAGAGGACCAAGGTGCAGTGTTGTGAGCGTACATTTTCTTTATTCATCCAAATGACGCCAAACAAAACAATAAACACTACAAAAAACAAACCGTGACGCTCACAAGCAAAGTGCTCTTAACAAAGTCAACCCCCCACAAACACAGCTGAGAAAAAGGGTACCTAAGTATGGTTCCCAATCAGAGACAACGAAAGATAGCTGTCCCTGATTGAGAACCATACCCGGCCAAAAACAAAGAAATAAGAAAACATAGAACACAAAACAGAATGCCCACCCCAACTCCCGCCCTGACCAAACTAAAATAGAGACATAAAAAGAATCTCTGAGGTGAGGGCGTGACAGAGCAGCAGTAAAATAATGAGACTATATACAGGGGGGTACTGATACAGAGTCAATGTGCTGGGGCACCGATTAGTTGAGGTAGTATGTACATGTAGGTAGAGTTTACACATATGAGATGAGTAATACAAGATATGTTAACATTATTAAAGTGACTAGTGATCCATTTATTAAAGTGGCCAATGATTTCAAGTCTGTATGTAGGCAGCAGCCTCTCTGTGCTAGTGATGGCTGATTAACAGTCTGATGGCCTTGAGATAGAAACTGTTTTTCTGTCTCTCGGTCCCAGCTTTGATGCGCCTATACTGACCTCGCCTTCTGGATGGTAGCGGTGTGAACAGGCAGTGGCTCAGGTGGTTGTTGTCCTTGATGATATTTTGGCCTTCCTGTGACATCGGGTGCTGTAGCTGTCCTGGAGGGCAGGAAGTTATCCCCCGGTGATTGTGCAGACCGCATCAAATCAAATCAAATCAAATCAAATTTTATTTGTCACATACACATGGTTAGCAGATGTTAATGCGAGTGTAGCGAAATGCTTGTGCTTCTAGTTCCGACAATGCAGTAATAACGAGCAAGTAATCTAACTAACAATTCAAAAAAAAACTACTGTCATACACAGTGTAAGGGGATAAAGAATATGTACATAAGGATATATGAATGAGTGATGGTACAGAGCAGCATAGGCAAGATACAGTAGATGATATCGAGTACAGTATATACATATGAGATAAGTATG
This sequence comes from Oncorhynchus tshawytscha, assembly GCF_018296145.1. Classification (NCBI taxonomy): domain Eukaryota; kingdom Metazoa; phylum Chordata; class Actinopteri; order Salmoniformes; family Salmonidae; genus Oncorhynchus; species Oncorhynchus tshawytscha. The sequence goes on from NC_056446.1 coordinate 29,267,506, forward strand.
TAAACCAAGTGGCATAGTTAAAGTGGCTAGTGATACATGTATTACATAAGGATGCAGTCGATGATATAGAGTACAGTATCAACGTATGCATATGAGATGAACAATGTAGGGTAAGTAACATTATATAAGGTAGCATTGTTTAAAGTGGCTAGTGATATATTTACATCATTTCCCATCGATTCCCATGATTAAAGTGGCTGGAGTAGAGTCAGTGTCATTGACAGTGTGTTGGCAGTAGCCACTCAATGTTAGTGGTGGCTGTTTAACAGTCTGATGGCCTTGAGATAGAAGCTGTTTTTCAGTCTCTCGGTCCCAGCTTTGATGCACCTGTACTGACCTCGCCTTCTGGATGGCAGCGGGGTGAACAGGCAGTGGCTCGGGTGGTTGATGTCCTTGATGATCTTTATGGCCTTCCTGTAGCATCGGGTGGTGTAGGTGTCCTGGAGGGCAGGTAGTTTGCCCCGGTGATGCGTTGTGCAGACCTCACTACCCTCTGGAGAGCCTTACGGTTGAGGGCGGTGCAGTTGCCATACCAGGCGGTGATACAGCCCGCCAGGATGCTCTCGATTGTGCATCTGTAGAAGTTTGTGAGTGCTTTTGGTGACAAGCCGAATTTCTTCAGCCTCCTGAGGTTGAAGAGGCGCTGCTGCGCCTTCCTCACGATGCTGTCTGTGTGAGTGGACCAATTCAGTTTGTCTGTGATGTGTATGCCGAGGAACTTAAAACTTGCTACCCTCTCCACTACTGTTCCATCGATGTGGATGGGGGGGTGTTCCCTCTGCTGTTTCCTGAAGTCCACAATCATCTCCTTAGTTTTGTTGACGTTGAGTGTGAGGTTATTTTGTGAGGGTTTTAGGTGACACTCCAAATTTCTTCAGCCTCCTGAGGTTGAAGAGGTCCATCCACTGTCTGTGTGGGTGGACCATTTCAGTTTGTCTGTGATGTGTACGCCGAGGAACTTAAAACATTCCACCTTCTCCACTGCAGTCCCGTCGATGAGGATAGGGGGTGCTCCCTCTGCTGTTTCCTAAAGTCCACGATCATCTCCTTTGTTTTGTTGACGTTGAGTGAGAGGTTGTTTTCCTGACGCCACACCTCGAGGGCCCTCACCTCCTCCCTATAGGCTAGCTCGTTGTTGTTGGTGATCAAGCCTACTACTGTTGTGTCGTCTGCACACTTAATGATTGAGTTGGAGGCGTGCATGGCCACGCAGTCATGGGTGAACAGGGAGTACAGAAGGGGGCTCAGCTCGCACCCTTGTGGGGCCCCAGTGTTGAAGATCACCTCATATTTCAGCATTATAATGCAAGACCCCATGTCCCAAGGATCTATACACAATGCCAGGAAGCGGAAATATCCAGTTCTTCCATGGCCTGCATACTCATTGAACCTGTTTGAGATGCTCTGGATTGCCGCATACGACAGCGTGTTCCAGTTTGCCAATATCCAGGGACTTTGCATCGCCATTTAAAGATGAGTGAAACGATATTCCACAGGCCACAATCAACAGACTGATCAACTCTATGTGAAGGAGATGTGTCACGCTGCATCAGGCAAATGGTGGGCACACCAGATACTGACTGGTTTTCTTTTTTTAAAGGTATCTGTGACCAACAGATGCATATCTTTGTTCCCAGTCATGTGAAATCCATAGATTGGGGCCTAATGAATTTATTTCAATTTACTGATTTCATTAACTCAGCAAAATTTTTGAAGATGTTGCATGTTGTGTTTTTGTTCAGTGTACTACTGTAACCCTCAACAGTAAGTTGAGACCCCGACTGACTTCCTAAAAAAAAAAAAAGTTCCGGGGGCCCTAGGTTGTTGCTTATGTCGCTAATGCTATGGAGCCGGCCCTGTTTGCAACAACTATATTTTCGCTATTTAATAAAATGTGTAGAATTTTCTTATCACATTGACATTATAGAGTATTTTGTGTAGATCGATGACAAAAAAATCACGACACGGACACGATCGGACACGATTGAAAGCATGTGATTTACTGAAATAGCTCTCTGATTTTGTTGATTGGTATGTGATACTTTCAGTCTGACCCTTACAGACTGAAGGAACACTTCTTGGCAACTCACCTTCAAGCCTTAATAAATACTCAGCTGGCCATTTTGGCGTTCAACTGAAGGGCTCTCATACCCAGCCAGGTCACCCGTGGTACAGTACAGGTCAGTATTCAACATCCATCCATATCTTATACAAGTCAAAGGTTTCGACACACCTACTCATTCAAGGGTTTTTCTTTAGTTTGACTATTTTCTACATTGTAGAATAATAGTGAAGACATCAAAACTATGAAATTACACAAATGGAATTATGTAGTAACAATTTAAAAAAAAATCAAAAATCAAAAATATGTTATATTTTAGATTCTTCAAAGTAGCCACCCTTTGCCTTGATGACAGTTTTGCACAGTCTTGGCATTCTCTCAACCAGCTTCATGAGGTAAAGGCAAATTTTAACTTATTAAACCCAGAGGAAAAACAAAAAATACTCATGGGCGAAATAGCAATGGTTCCTCTGCAGCCAAATATGTTTTTGTCTGCCATAGCCTGAGAGACACTGAATAATAACATCTGTATAGTAAACAGTAACTTACTTATTATTAGTATTATTGTTATTATTATTGTTATGACTGTTATTATTGTTGTTGTGATTATCATTCCAAATAGTAGGGGTGATGGAAGTGATAGTAGTTTAGTGATGGTTGTGGTGGTAGTAGTAATGATGATGGTAGTTGTAGTACTGATGTAATGGTGAAGATGGCAGTTATTTAGTTATAAGTTAGTTATAGTTTCATTTTCCATGTTTAGCTTTTTATATTTGTTACATTTCTACTATATTGTTGTTATTTTTGTATTTAATTTGGTATTATTTACTACAATTTTTTAAATTATTATTAATATTTGTTATTGGTTAAATTTTCTGTACAATGTATATTGTACACATTGTTGCTTTGGCAATATTGACACAATGTTTTTCATGCCAATAAAGGAGCTTGAATTTGAATTGTTTTGAGGGAGAGAAGGGCACACGGACGGACAGACAGAGGGACACACAGAGAGAGGGAGAGACACAGAGAGAGAGGGAGAGACACACACACACGGGGAGAGGGGACAAGAGAGGGGAGAGAGGGAGAGAGACAGAGAGAGAGAGAGGGAGAGACATACAAACAGAGAGAGGGAGAGACACACAGAGAGAGGGTGAGACACACACAGAGGGAGAGACACACACAGGGAGAGAGGGGGAGAGGGAGAGACACAGAGAGAGGGAGCGACAAACACAGAGAGAGAGGGAGAGAGGGGGCGAGAGAGAGAGACACACACAGAGGGAGAGACACAGAGAGAGAGAGAGGGAGAGACACAGAGAGAGAGGGAGCGACACAGAGAGAGGGAGAGACACACACAGAGAGAGAGAGACACACACACACACACACACACAGAGAGAGAGGGGGGGAGACCCAGAGAGGGAAACACAGAGAGAGAGACACACAGAGAGAGAGAGAGACAGATACAGAGGGAGGGAGAGATACACAGAGAGACAGAGAGAGAGAGAGAGGGGAGAGAGAGACACACAGAGAGAAGAGAGAGAGACACAGAGGGAGGTTGGAGAAACAGAGGCAGAGAAACACAGAAAGTAGAGAAAGAGACAGAGAGAAGGAGAGAAGAGACACGGAGAGAGACACACTCGGAGAGAGAGACACAGAGAGAGACAAATAGAGGTGTCATGAGCAGATGAGCTCCTGCATTTTTTAGATAGAGTTAGATAAACTTGGATTTGTTTGTCAGGTACATATACAGGATGCTACAATCTACAACATTAACTTCACTCCAAATCAAAACTCAAACGTACAACCTGATTTGGACGGAATTATGGAATCACATGGAAGGCCTACAACTACCAAAGATTATTATTCCAACGCTATACAGCAAATGCTCTGGAAACAACAGAAACCTGAAAACCAACCTGGAACTGAGTGAGTGATGTTTAGTCTGAAGCTATATTTTATTTCCAAAAGCCAAGAAGAAAAATACATTACATTACTTTATAAGGACTGAATGCTAAATGAAGGCTGCCAAGCTTGATACAAATTCAATTAGCACTGACGTGTAAAGTGAGAGGTGTCAAAGCCCTTTAGCCCAACAATGGCAGGAGTAGTGTCGCACAGTCTACTCCAACCAAATGGAGAGGCCTTAGAAGCTGCCTGCTGCTGTTCAGAGGTAATTCAAATACAGTACCCTTTGTATATAAAGAATAGTAAGACAAAAAAAAGAGTACAAAATAAGCTCCTTATGGAAAATCAGGAGAGACTTCTTGCTGACTATTATAAAAATGGAAACATCAGCAACCTCAACGTTCACACAGACCATCCCCTGGCATGGCACAGTGCTATATTAACACACTGTTAAGAGAGAGGGGGTATTACCGAGGGGTGGGAACTCAGGATACTCGACAACGAGGACTCTGAGTCAGCTAACATAAATCTCTATAAGTCTGGAACAGTATTGGTACAGGGCAACCCCAAACAGTTACAGCTGGACTTTCCCCGAATCAAAGAATTAGCTCAGCAGGAGAAGCTCTCCCTTGAGAAGATACCCCCACCCCGAGCGGGTCAGACCAGACCTCTTCATTATATAACCCCACAGACGAGCCACCCCAAGTGGAAAGTCAACCTCCTAGCACAGAGTACTACTCCCTCAAAGATATGAAGGATATTTACCCAGCTGGAGGTAAGGCAGGTGGAGCTGGAACAGCAAGTGATTATTAACCAGACCCGGAGTGCTGGAAGTGGTGAGAAACATATCTGCACTCTGGACTGTGGTGAGACAACTTCAACATGATAAAAAGCATGAGCAGGGGAAGAACAGAGCACTAGAGGAGAGGATCAGACTGCTGGAGGAGAGGGTGAGGGGAATGGCGTCTGACAGATAACAACCCACTAGAGAGGTGGCCACCCCCGCAGAGAAGTCAGCAGAACAACCCACTAGCGAGGTGGCCACCCCCGCAGAGAAGCCAGCAGAACAACCCACCTCAGCCCCCGAAAAAAGACTCGACACCACAGCAGAACAGTCCACCACAGACCCTGATCATAGCGTTGACATCACAGCGGGACAGACAAATGAAGAACCCCAAGCCCAAGGGATCCCCACCTCCTCTGAGCACCCCCCCCTGTCAGCCACCCTGATAGCCCTCCTGACCACCCCTCCACACCCACTGAGGACATACACAAGACACAAATTGTACTCTTTATGGACTCAAACGGGAAATACAGTTGAAGTCAGAAGTTTACATATACCTTAGCCAAATACACTTTTAAACTCAATTTTTCACAATTCCTGACATTTAAGCCTAGTAAAAATATCCACCTTGCAACCACGAAAAGACTTGCACCCTGCTACCATACAGCGGGTAAGTATTTCCGTGCCTCAAAACCAAATGTTTACCTGACTGACCACGCCATCCTGGTCTTGAACAGCCTTTTTGACCAGGTCCACCTATACAAGGCAGCAGTGCCCACCTTCACCCGGACCCTAAAGGACATCGCTCTCAAACTCAGCCCCAACACTGGAGCAACAGATCAATAGACACCCCGTCCAGACCAGCAAGACACTCTCCCGGACCTGCCCCCCCCTACACATAGAGGACCTACACATAGAGGACCTACATCCAGACCACAACACCACCAGCCACATCCACACCCCCACTCCAACCAATCAACACCCCCCCAAGTCAACCATGTCCACACCCCATTTAGGCCCCCTCAGATCAGACATATGCCCCTCCTGCCCACCCCATGCACCCACCCCCTGCAAAGAGGGCCTCAACATGGAAGTCACACATACGCCCAGGCCGTGAGTAAGCAAATAGGCCCAACCCCCACTCTTACACTAGCCCAAGCAAATGGCATGTACCAGATGCTCAGCAGGCTCTGCTCACACTTACTGGCCTGAGGTCAAACCACACAACCAACAACAATGGACATTTTATGGAACACAAAGCCTTCACTATCTCTTCCTGGAATATCCAAGGCCTGAGGTCATCTGAGGTCAACATACTTTTTTATTTATTTATTTTACCTTTATTTAACTAGGCAAGTCAGTTAAGAACAAATTCTTATTTTCAATGACAGCCTAGGAACAGTGGGTTAACTGCCTGTTCAGGGGCAGAACGACAGATTTGTACCTTGTCAGCTCGGGGGTTTGAACTTGCAACCTTCCGGTTGCTAGGCTACCCTGCCGCCCCACTTAATGGCATCTGCCTGAAAACCGCTAGCAAACTTACCAAAACGACTCAGCTCTTTCCTGATTTGATCATCTGTAATAAACTGAGGCAAATTTGCAACTAGCACCCTTTTCGAAATAGGCACCAACACACCCCTTACAAATATTCCACTAGCAATTAGCCTACCAACCAAATTTGCTATTTTCATGAACACAACCACAGCTTTGTTCATTCTGGAGGCGGAATTATCCCCCTAATTATCCCCAGAAAAGTGTCAAAATATAGTTGACGATTGTAAATCTGGCACATTAAAATACTCTTCTAACTAAAATCTTTCTGTATCCATGCAGACATCAGACATACTGTATGCATAATCCGCACATATCATTCAAAAAGATGGAACAAAACAGCATCAATCAACCAAAGACCCTTTGACCCCATGCAGTTGTCACAAAGTAGCATCATCGCCACAGATCTCCCCCCAAACATAACAGTGTCTAGTATTCAAAGGAACAGTGTCTATGAATTTGTAATTGGTATGAGTTACCATTCTCGCTGGTTGTCCTATCAGTTTTGCCCTTCCTCAATCTTTTGTCCAGAGTTTAGTAAAGCTGCCCTAGCATAGTGGTGGTGCCTGCTAGTTCTAAATCTAACAATGTAGAAGAAGAACTTACCTTATTGATACAGTCAGTATGAGCACAGGTGGCTGGACTGGTTATGATGAGATAGCATTGACAAAATAATGAAAGTAATACACTCAATAGCACTCCCAGGTATTTATTGAATTACTGATCCTAGTGACCTGATGTTTCAGCACACAGGACTTAGATATCAGGGAGTATCATAGCTAAGATTTGAACTCCAACTGTTGACAATGTAATGTCAATGGAGTTGTTTTTATGGCATCCATCAGAGTGATGTACTAGATACATGTAGGGCACTATCAGTCGACATGCTTTCCATGTACCTTATATGTTTGTCCTGTGTAACGGCACTCTTTTCTTTGTGTGGCGGAAATCCATACTTTTTAATAAAACTTGTATCAAATAGGACCAACTCCCTTTTCCTTGTTTCTGATGTTCAAAGATGTCTCTCAGATTACGTTGGCCTACTTCTTCAAATTCTCATCATCCAATCAATTTTTTTTAACCTAAAAGATGCTATGTTGACCAATTAATTTTCAGACAAAATTGCAGGTACAAAAACAAACAACATGGTTATCGTTATGTTAGGAGTATTACAGAGGGTGCTCAAATTAACCGTCTGTAATTTATTTCAGCTTCCTACTTCATTTGGAGCTTTGCTTCTTTAAACAAATAGCATAACATTTGCTGTGCAGGAAATGCTACTGTCCTGTACCAGCTAACATTCAGCTCTCAGGGCTAGAGGGCTATTTTATTTTTATTTGATTATTACAAAACCACAACCATGAGGACAGGACAAAGAGGACTCGTATGTACATCTCTGAGAGGAATCCTCAATGAAGTGTTTTCAGCAGAAAATGAAGAAGACATTTTTTTCCTTGACCTCAAACAGACCTTTTGTACTCGGCTCAGTGCTTGACGTCCTAATGTCATGTGGGTAATGTTGTTCTGAATCTTGTCTTCTTGGACAGAGACTGCATTGAGTTGACTGGGAGGAGATAAGTTGGCCACGACCAGTAGAGTTTTGACTGACTGGGACATAATTCATTGACCTTTCTTTCTTCATCTGTTAGTAAGGGCAGCATGTAACTCTGAAGTAGGATCCCAGATATCATAGAACCATAGAAGATACCTTTTAACATTGTGGTAATGTGAAGCTAGTCTTGCTTATATCTGAACTTTGCAGGTGTTGGCATTAAAAACAGATTGACCAATGCAATGTTACAAAATATAAAGACCATGTTGCAACCCCCAAACATAATACCTGTCACAGCAACAGGGTCATGTTCTGTATGAACCCCCTCCCAAAGAAAACGTTATGAAAATGGAAGTGATACTTAACACTATGGGCAGGACTACCCTCTCTGTATCATAACATTCAGCTCAGAAAGCCCAGTAGGGTCCAGGACATTTCGGAGACATGTGTGGAGATTACACGCTTCTCACTCCCGAACGGAAGAGGCCCCTCTAAGAGAGCAAACTCTCCATTACATGCACACATATGCAGTCTGTGTTGGTGGGGGCATGATTGTATGTCTCCTGAGCTTTTTTTGCAGTTTCTTTGTGCTCCTCTCCTCCTCCCACCTCTGTACATCGCTCTGGCAGAGCTGCCGCCAGGAGGAATGGTCAGCAGTAGCATCCTCCAGGTCTGTGGGTTTGATGTTGCACTTCTTCAGCGACGTTTTCAGCTGGTCCTTGTAGGGCTTCATCTGCCTCCCTGCAGACCGCCTGCCAAGATGTAGCTGGCCATACAGAATCTTCCAGGGCAAGCGCTCCTGAGACATTCTAATGACATGCCCAAGCCAGCGCAGTCAGTGTTCGGTGACCATGGCCTCCTTACTCTTGCAGTTGGTCTTAACAAGTATTTCTGTATGGGACACACTGTCGCCCCAGGTTATTCCCAGGATGTGCTGCAGGAATCTTATGTGGAATCGCTCGAGCTGCTTGTTGTGGCGACTGTATGTGACCCAGGCTTCACAGCTGTAAAGAAGTGTGGTGATGCAGACGGCTTGATAGACGGTGACTTTGGTGTGGAGGTGGAGATCCCTGTTTTGGAAGACCCTGCTTCTGAGTTTCCCGAAGGCAGCTGATGCTTGATCCTATTTTGAATTTCGAGGTCGATGTTGCAGTCCTCTGAGAGGATGCTGCCAGGTATTTCAAGGATGGGACTATTGCCAACGATTTGTGTTAAATGGTGAAGACCGGCATGGTGGGTGGAGGGCTGGATCTCCATTGGCAGACCACCCCTGCCTTGGTGATGTTAATAAACAGTCTCATCCTGCTATAGACCCTCACAGCCGCTACAAGGACGGACTGAAGGTCTTCCGAAGTGTGGACCGAAAGAGCACAGTCATCAGCATACTGCAGCTCAAGAACCCGTCCGTCAAAACCTTGGTGGCTGCTTGGAGCCTCCTGATGTTGAATAGGTTTCCATCCAGCCTGAAGTCCACCACAACCCCGGTGCTGTAATCAAGCACCTTGTGGAGAAGCTGGGTGACATATAGGAGGAAAATGTTTAACAGTACAGATGCCAGCACACACCCCAGCCTCACACCAATGCTTACTCCAAAGGACACTGACTCCTTCCCTGCTATGTCCACCCGAGCCATCATCCCATTTGTCTGGACAGACAAATTTGAGTAGAATTCCCCCACACTGCTCACAGTGCCGAAAGCCTTGGAGAGGTCGACAAAGCGTTGGGCCAGTAACCAAATCCCCGAACTGACAAGGTAAAAATCTGTCATTCTGACCCTGAGCAAGGCAGTTAACCCACCGTTCACTGGGCGCCGATTATGTGGATGTCGATTAAGGCAGCCCCCCACACCTCTTTGATTCAGAGGAAAAATGCGGAAGACACATTTCATTTTTAAGGCATTCAGTTGTACAACTGACTAGATATTCCCCTTTCTCTTTCCCAAAGACCATGAAAAGGTCCCGATGTTGTTCACAGCACTTCTCCTAGAGTTGCTGTGCAGTGAATATCATGTCGACCATATTCCTGTTCTATCTGAAACCGCATTGTGACTCTGGCAGCAGTTCCTCTGTGATGTTGTTCACCAGCCTGTGTAGCATCACCTTGGCCAGGACATTGCCGGCAACAGCCAGAAGGGATATCCCCTGGCAGTTGCTGCAGATGGACTAGTCACCCTTGTTCTTATAAACGGTGACAATGTTTGCATCCCGCAACTGTTGAGGGACGATCTCCCGGTGATATAATGGTGAAGCGTTCTGGTGCAGAAGTAACCTCCCTTCTTAAGTAGCTCTGATGTTTTGGTCCTTCAAGTGAGTCAGACCATCAGCTGTTTTCAGGGGGGTGATGGAGCGACTTCTAGGGCCATAGACAGCTTTAGTTGAGTTGTAGAAATTGTGCATGTTGTTTTTGTCCACAATTCGTTCTGCAGAGCACGCAATGTTGTTTGCACTTCCTTGCGTGATGGGTAGCAGATGTGGGGCTCTTGAGAGTAGCCCTGTGAGCTTTGTGCATATTGTCAAGTAAGGTTGTGATGGTGTCAGAGTTCTCTTCGAACCAGTCCGGATATTTCCTACATCTGTAGCCAATGGAGTGGGCCGCTGCCTGATAGAGCACTGAGCTGATAGATGCCCACTTCTGGTACATGGGGTCCTCTGTGCTCAGAGGCTCAGTCTCCCTCAGCCTTTCAGCGAGAGAGCGATGGAACTCATCCATTACTGCAGCTTTTTCAAGCCGGGTACAGTGCAGACGCCTCTTTTTTGACTTCTGCAGGTGTTGGGGGGGGGGGACATATTCGGACCTGTATCATACAATGAACTGTCCAGCATTCTGAACCCCTCATGGCACTTGTCAGCAGGACGTAATTTGTGTCAGAACGTCTCACAACGATGTGGTCGATCAGGTGCCGGTGTTTAGAGTGTGGGTGCATCCATGATGTTTAATATTTGTTCTTCTGCTGGAACAAGGTGTTAGTGACAAGGAGATTGCTCGGCACTTAGAATTAGCAGTCTCATGCCGTTTTCATTGACCTGGCCAACACCATGCCTACAAAGCACTCTGATCCATATTGTGTTGCTCTGTCCCACCTTACCATTGAAGTCACCCAGCAGAAGGATCTTGTCATTCCTGGGGATGCGGTGAAGGGCCTCATCTAGTGACTGGTAGAAGCAGTCCTTTGCCTTATTTTCAGATGGTAACGTTGGTATGTATGCACTGAGAAGAGTAACATAACCCTTCTTGGCTAGGGGGATACAGTGTTTTGGTGAGGCTGGGTAAAAGTCTGTTCTTAATTGCCAGTCCCACACCGTGCCGATGTTGTCCAGGGTAACCTTTCCAGAATAATATGTAGCCTTCTCCCTGCTCTTTCAGGGAACCTTCATCCAGGAACCTAGTCTCACTCAGGGCAGCAATGTCAATGTTGTAGCTCTTTAGTTCTGCAGCAATCAAAGCTGTTCTCTGATGGGGTCTATCGCTATTATAATCAGTGTCCAAAAGAGTTCTGATGTTCCATGTCGGCAGTTTCAGGGAAATTATTTTCTTAAGCATTTTTCGACCGCTGAGTGGAATTCCTGATAGGTGCGGCAGCCTATCCAGGATGGAGTGAGTGGGCAATTTTTAGACCAACTTTTCTAGGCCTCTCCCCAGCAGGGGTGAGCAGTTGCGGCTCCGAAATAGGTCTGCTCAGTCACACAGGGGTCTGCCGAGAGCAGATGCCATGCCGCTGGCATGCAGGGGTCTGAAAAGGGCTCCCGGTGCATTCACTCCTGCCTTCGTCACCAGACACCACAACGCCGCCAGATGCCAGTCTGGTTTCCTGTTGATGGGCTTCACCAAGGTCAGAAGTGGATACCTGCGCAAAGGAAGTTATTTAAAGTGTCACTGAGGGTGCGCAATCCCCAATAGCATTACTTCACTGTAGGAATGTGAATTCCAGTGGCAAGGGGGGAAACCCAGGACGACCAGTGTCTTCCACAGTTGCAGGAGGCTGCCGGATCCCCAGTCTGTCGGCATCCGCCTACCGCACGCTGCTAGCATGCCATCACGCTGCTTTTCTCTCAGGGTGTGCTCCCCTAGCCTTTGTCGTACCAGACAAACCCACAAGGCACACACACACACACACACACACACACACACACACACACACACACACACACACACACACACACACACACACACACACACACACACACACACACACACACACACACACACACACACACACACACACACACACACACACACAGTCTGAGTGTTAATTCATGGAACACAGGCTTTTCCCTGTTCCTGTGCAGAGTGGTAGAACTATAATGTAATTTGTTCAGATGCTCTATTAAAAATATTGATTACGGTACCATTTATGTTACGTTGTCTGTCCATGAGAGATTAGGAAACAGAAGGTCTACTCTATCCGAAAAATGATGCTCTAGTATATATTGTATAGCAGCCGGACCCAGAACAGGGTCAATACGGACTGGAGATCCCGAATGAGTTTTTGTTGAGGAACTTACTGCTATTAGGAGTTGTAATAATAGAATGCACAAGGGGAAATTTAGAAATGTGTTAGTGCATGGGAAGTTTTCCTCTTGTTATGTCATTCATTGACAGCTATTAATAACCTGACAAATGTCCAGTTGATCAATAATAATAATGTGAACACACAAGTTATGGCTGAATGTATAGAATTGCAGTAAATATTCAGTGGAGGCATTCAACCACTTCCACTGTTTAGGGGTCCTGCATGGTTCTGGTACCGGTTCCAACAGTAAATTGATATGTGACAACTTCAATTGAAATTACTTGCATTGAGCTGTAGCTCTGATTCTCACGGGTATTTATCTAATGCATGTATGAAGCAGGATGTGAAATCAGACACCAGTTGAAGCTGGGATGTCCCTCCTACCATTTCATTAGTTCTTCCGACTGCCCATCAACTCCTGGCTGAACCCTATGTCACAGCTACTAACAGCAGGAGAGAGTGGTCTCGTCGCTGTAACACATTCAGAGATCGATTTATAGCAAGTAATCTGAAATAACATAACATATTTTAAACAAAAAACAATTTATGTTTGTTATAGACGGACAAGATTAATATGAGATGAAAGGTGAGTTCCTAAAGCTCTGTGAGACATTCACAGCGATGGGGGGGCAGACATTTTGATCAAGAGAGACCCTTTAATAATATCCACATATTCTCTAACACTAATATATAAATATGTTTTTTACAGTTATAAGGTGAAATCTTATAGTTAGTTGTTTTATAAATAGTACTATATATTTAAAAAGATAATTTACAATGCCAAGCCGACGCTTGGGATTGCTCATGGTAGTCTTAGGCTTGTGTGCGGTTGCTCGGCCATGGAAACCCATTTCATGAAGCTCATGACAAAGAGTTTATTGTGCTGACTTTGCAGTTTGGAACTTGGTAGTGAGTGTTGCAACCGAGGACAGACGATTTTTACACGCTAAGGGCTTCAGCACTCAGCGGTCCCGTTCTGTGAGCTTGTGTGGCTTACCGCTTTGTGGCTGAGCCATTGTTGCTCCTAGATGTTTCCACTTCACAATAACAGCACTTACAGTTGACCGGGGTAACTCTAGCAGGGCAGAAATGTGACGAATTGACTTGTTGGTAAAGTGACATCCTATGATGGTGCCACGTTGAAAGTCACTGAGTTTTTCAGGCCATTCTACTGCCAGTTCTTGTCTATGGAGATTGCATTGCTGCGTGCTCGATTTGCTGCGTGCTTGCAACGGTTGTGGCTGAAATAGCCAAATCCACAAATGTACTTTTGGCCATGTAGTGTATGTTCCAACACTCCCTCCATCTTGTGCCAATATCAGTTATTCTTAAGTCTTGGTTCCAATAGTTTATATTTTTTCTAAGAGATTGTCAGTTGGATAGTCTCTCTGTAAGTTTTTGTGTATCTTACCTATCATTTGAATATCCTTTTCTGACTCAAATAGGATTCCCTAAAGATTTTTCTGATGTCCAAAAGATTTCAAATCAACATTTCTTGATAAGAAACTTACTATTATTAGAAAATATCTACATTGGTCAGTTCAAAATTGTTTTTTGAAATTCTATAAAAGGAATTAAATGTAGGCTTATAATTGATCAATGAATTCTGAAAAGGTATCCAAGGATTATTCCATAGGACTGTGTTTATTTTTGTGATATTGGTTCTTGTAGAATATGTAAACATTTCTTCCAGATTGTGATAGTGTTCTTAACTATGAAGTTGTCAATGCTCTTAGCTTTACCCTTTGAAAATAGACATGTGAAAAGATTCTGGGGATGAGCATTCCATCTTCAATATGGACCCATTGTTCCTCTTTAGTGGGGCATAGCTAATTGAATGCTGCACGCCATTTGAAGTGCCGCTCAGAGTGGGAGCAGAGGGGTGAGACCGCTTGGGGGGGGCAGCTAACAATGAGGAGGGGACAAATCAAAGGGTGGACATGATGAAATGAATCTATCACTAATCTGTGTGTGGTGTGTGCCTTATCTGATTCCACTGTGATGTACAGTACCAGTCAAAGTTTGGACACACCCACTCATTCCATGGTTTTCCTTTATTCTTACTATTTTCTACATTGTAGAATAATAGTGAAGACATCCAAACTATGAAACAACACATGGAACCAAAAAATATTTGAGATTCTTCAAAGTAGCCACCCTTTGCCTAGATGACAGGTTTGCACACCCTTGGCATTCTCTCACCCAGCTTCATGAGGTAGTCACCTGGAATGCCTTTCAATTAACAGGTGTGCCTTGTTAAAAGTTAATTTGTGGAATTTATTTCCTTCTTGATGCTATTCAAAATGGCGTAGCTGTCAGACATCTTTGTCCTTCGTCTTGTCGTGTCACATATACAGTGGGACAAAAAGTATGTAGTCAGCCACCAATTGTGCAAGTTCTCCCACTTAAAAAGATGAGAGAGGCCTGTAATTTTCATCATAGGTACCATAATTTGCAAATAAATTAATAAAAAATCCTACAATGTGATTTTTCTGGATTTTTTTTCTCATTTTGTCTGTCATAGTTGAAGTGTACCTATGATGAAAATTACAGGCCTCTCTCATCTTTTTAAGTGGGAGAACTTGCACAATTGGTGGCTGACTAAATACTTTTTTGCCCACTGTATATTTTTTACATATTTTTCTTCGCATATCTTTTTTTATATTTTTCTAAACCTCAACTTCAAAATACTCTCCTGCAACCCGCCTCACCCAATGTGGTGTGGATCTGCATTTTTCTAAGGTATTTTTCTTTACCTTTGAATCAGAATCCCCCAGAAGAAGCTAGCCAGCTAACTAGCTACTAGCTAGTAGTCATCATCTACCTTTAGCTCGGACAGCTTTCGCTAGTTTGTACAACGCGATTCAGACCAGAGCATACTTGACCTATTTTCTCTCCATATCCCCGGATTCCTACCGCAAGCTCTGAACCTTCTCACCCGGATCATCACAGCTAGCTAGCTGCAATCTGAGTGACTACTCCTGGCCAATGTCTCTGTCCCGAAGCAAGCACCAATTAGCCTGGAGCTAGCACATGCTAGGCCCATCTCCCGGCTAGCTGAAGAGGTCCATCAGACACTCCTGGACCCCTTTTACTGCCGGTACGGGGGTACGGAACTCCGCCGATTCTTCACGACTGGACTACCAACGTAATCTGTTCGAGGGGGTTACGCAACTGTCACGACATCCCCTGAATGCCCATCTGCTAGCCTGCTAGCCGTGGCCCGCTAGCTGTCTAGAGCATATCGGACTGTTAGCTAATAGGTCCATCGGCCAATTTCTCATGCCACTATTCCTATTTTGCCAATCGGCCTGGGCCCCTTTTACCACACGAAGCCCTGCTTATCCATCACGACTGGACTACCGACGTAATCTGCCCAAGGGTTTTTTTTCCCAACAGGCCCCTCCGTCGCGAAGTCCCCTGAATGCCCATTCGCTAGCCTGCTAGCCGCGGCCCGCTAGCTGTCTAGAGCATATTGGACTGTTAGCTGAATAGATCCATTTGCCATTTTGACTGGACCCCTCTGCTTCACGGAACCCTACTAATTCATCATGACTGGTCTATCGACGGATCCGCACAAGGAGGCTAAAACAGACATTCCTCAATTGCAGCGTCCATCTAAGGCCCTTCTGCTAGCTTGCTAGCCCCGGCCTGCTAGCTGTCTGAATCGCCGTGTCTCCAGCCAATCATTCACTGGACCATTATGATCACTCCACTGCGCATGCCTCTCCCTAATGTCAATATGCCTTGTCCGGTACTGTTCTGGTTAGTGATTATTGTTTTATTTCACTATAGAGCCTTTAACCCTACTCAACATGCCTTATCATTTTAGGGATAGGGGGCAGCATTTTCACTTTGGATGAATTGCGTGCCCATAGTGAACTGCCTCCTACTCTGTCCCAGATGCTAATATATGCATATTAGTATTACTATTGGATAGAAAACACTCTGAAGTTTCTAAAACTGTTTGAATTATGTCTGTGAGTATAACAGAACTCATATGGCAGGCAAACTTCTAAATGGGAAGTGGAAATTCTGGGGCTGGTTGATTTTCAACTCATCGTCTATTCACATCCCAGTAAGATATGGGTCTGTTCGCACTTCCTACGCCTTCCACTAGATGTCAACAGTCAGTAGAACGTGGAATGAAGCCTCTAGTGTGATGTGGGAACAGATGGCAGCTATTTGAGTCAGTGGTCTGGCAGAATGCCAGTTCCTGGTCAGGCGCATTTCTCATGATATCGCCATGCATTCCATTACTCTGTAGAAAAAAATGAATGCTCCGGTTGGAACGTTATTGGATATATATGATAACAACATCCTGAAGATTGAATCTCTACTTAATTTGACCAGTTTATTCGACCTGGAATATAATTTTGGAATATAAGTTTTCGTCCGAGTTCGCCTGGACTGGCGGCAGCGTTTGGACATGTGAACTAAACGTGCTAGCAAAAGTAGCTAATTGGACACTAGTAATGGACATTATCGAACAAAACAACGATTTATTGCGGAACGAGGATTCCTGGCACTGCATTCTGATGAAAGATCATCAAAGGTAAGGGAATATTTATGATGTAATTTCGTATTTCTGTTGACTCCAACATGGTGGAGAAATATTGTGTACCTCTGAGCGCCGTCTCAGATTATTGCCTGGCATGCTTTTTCCGTAAAGTAAAAAAAAATCTGACACAGCGGTAGCATTAAGACCAAGTGTATCTTTAATCATATGTAAAACATGTATCTTTCATCAAAGTTTATGATGAGTATTTCTGTTATATGACGTGGCTCTCTGTAATTACTCCGGATATTTTGGAGGCATTTCTGAACATGGCGCCAACGTAAACCGAGATTTGTGGATATAAATATGCACATTATCTAACAAAACATAAATGTATTGTGTAACATGATGTCCTATGAGTGTCATCTGATGAAGATTATTAAAGGTTAGTGATTAATTTGATCTCTATATCTGCTTTTGTGACTCTATCTTTGATTGGGAAAAATGTCTGTGTTTTTTGGGATTTGGTGGTGATCTAACATAAATATATGTTGTGTTTTCGCTGTAAAACATTTAAAAAATCAGACACGATGGGTAGATTAACAAGATGTTTATCTTTCATTTCCTGTATTGGACTTGTTAATGTGTGAAAGTTAAATATTTCAAAAAATATTTTTGAATATCCCGCGCTGCCTTTTCAGCAGAATGCTATGTCCTAGACAGGTTAACCAGCCATTTAGTTCCACCTCTCACATATGCGATAAAATCATCTGGTTTAAATGTTTCTAGAGACAATAGCTCTCTCATCATCACACAATGCCTAGGTTTACCTCCAATGTACTCACATCCTACCATACCTTTGTCTGTTCATTATGCCTTGAATCTATTCTATCGCGCCCAGAAACCTATCCCTTTACTCTCTGTTCCAAACATACTAGACGACCAGTTCTTATAGCCTTTAGCCGTAACCTTATCCTACTCCACCTCGGTTGATGTAGAGGTTAATCCTGGACCTGCATTGCCTAGCTCCACTCCTATTCCCCAGGTGCTCTCATTTGTTGACTTCTGTAACTGTAAAAGCCTTGGTTTCATGTATGTTAACATTAGAAGCCTCCACCCTAAGTTTGTTTTATTCACTGCTTTAGCACACTCTGCCAACCCGGATGTCTTAGCCTTGTCTAAATCCTGGCTTAGGAAGACCACCAAAACCATGACATTTCCATCCCTAACTGTAACATTTTCCGCCAAGCTAGAACTGCCAAAGGGGGCGGAGTTGCAATCTACTGCAGAGATAGCCTGCAGAGTTCTGTCTTACTATCCAGGTCTGTACCCAAACAATTCGAGCTTCTACTTTAAAAAATCCACCTTTCCAGAAACAAGTCTCTCACCGTTTCCGCTTGCTATAGACCACCCTCTGCCCCAGCTGTGCCCTGGACATCAAATGTGAACTGATTGCCCCCCATCTATCGTCAGAGCTCGTGCTGCTAGGTGACCTAAACTGGGACATGCTTAACACCCCGGACATCCTACAATCTAAGCTTGATGCCTTCAATCTCACACAAATGATCAATGAACCTACCAGGTACAACCCCAAATCCGTAAACACGGGCACACTCATAGATATAATCCTAACCAACCTGCTCTCCAAATACACCTCTGCTGTTGTCAACCAAGATCTCAGCGATCACTGCCTCATTGCCTGCATCCGTAATGGGTCTGTGGTCAAACAACCACCCCTCATCACTGTTAAACGCTCCATAAAACACTTCAGATAGCAGGATTTTCTAATACACCTGGCCGGGGTATCCTGGAATGATATTGTGCTCATCCCGTCAGTAGAGGATTCCTGGTTATTCTTTAAAAGTGCCTTCCTCACCATCTTAAATAAGCATGCTCCATTCAGAAAATGTAGAACCGGGAACAGGTATAGAATCATCAAATCAAATTTATTTATATAGCCCTTCGTACATCAGCTGATATCTCAAAGTGCTGTACAGAAACCCAGCCTAAAACCCCAAACAGCAAACAATGCAGGTGTAGAAGCACGGTGGCTAGGAAAAACTCCCTAAAAAGGCCAAAACCTAGGAAGAAACCTAGAGAGGAACCAGGCTATGTGGGGTGGCCAGTCCTCTTCTGGCTGTGCCGGGTGGAGATTATAACAGAACATGGCCAAGATGTTCAAATGTTCATAAATGACCAGCATGGTCCAATAATAATAAGGCAGAACAGTTGAAACTGGAGCAGCAGCACGGCCAGGTGGACTGGGGACAGCAAGGAGTCATCATGTCAGGTAGTCCTCATGCATGGTCCTAGGGCTCAGGTCCTCCGAGAGAGAGAAAGAAAGAAAGAGAGAAAGAGAGAATTAGAGAGAGCACACTTAAATTCACACAGGACACCGAATAGGACAGGAAAAGTACTCCAGATATAACAAACTGACCCTAGCCCCCTGACACATAAACTACTGCAGCATACCAGACAGGATGATCACATCAGTGACCCAACCCACTCAGGTGACGCACCCCTCCCAGGGACGGTATGAAAGAGCCCCAGTAAGCCAGTGACTCAGCCCCTGTAATAGGGTTAGAGGCAGATATAGCCCTTGGTTCACTCTAGACCTGACTGCCCTTGATCAGCACAAAAACATCCTGTGGCGTATTGCATTAGCATCGAATAGCCCCAGTGATATGCAACTTTTCAGGGAAGTTAGGAACCAACATACACAGGTAGTTAGGGCCTGCTAGTTAAGGCTAGCTTTTTCAAGCAGAAATTTGCATCTAGTAGCACAAACTCAAAAAGTTCTGGGACACCGTAAAGTCCATGGAGAATAAAAGCACCTCCTCCCAGCTGCCTACTGCACAGAGGCTAGGAAACAGTGTCACCACTGATAAATCCACTATAATTGAGAATTTCAATAAGCATTTTTCTACAGCTGGCCATTCTTTCCACCTGGCTACCCCCACCCCGGTCAACTGCCCGGCACCCCCTACAGCAACTCGCCCAAGCCTCCCCATTTCTCCTTCACCCAAATCCAGATAGCTGATGTTCTGAAAGAGCTGCAAAATCTGGACCCCTACAAATCAGCCGGGCTAGCCTCTCTAGGCTAGGGGGCTGTATTTTCATGTCCGGATGAAAAGTGTGCCTAAAGTAAACTGCCTGCTACTCAGGCCCAGACGCTAGGATATGCACATTATTAGTAGATTAGTAGATTAGTAGATTTGGATAGAAAACACTCTAAAGTTTCTTAAACTGTTTGAATGAATTGTAACATAACATAACAGAATAACAGAACTTATTTGGCAGGCGAAACCCTGAGGACAAACCATCCAAGATTTTCATTTTTTAAAATTTTATTTTAAGTTTGTACTTAATTGTTGTTTTTTACCCACTTTTTCTCCCCAATTTCACAGTATCCAATTGTTTAGTAGCTACTATCTTGTCTCATTGCTACTCATTGCTACAACTCCCGTACGAGCTTGGGAGAGACAAAGAGAGACGAAGGTTGAAAGTCATGCATCCTCCAATACACAACCCAACCAAGTCTCACTGCTTCTTAACACAGTGTGCATCCAACCCGGAAGCCTGGCAACCTTGGTTAGCGTGCACTGCACCCGGCCCGCCACGGGAGTCGCTCGTGCACAATGAGTCAAGGATATCCCTATCGGCCAAGCCCTCACGACACTGGGCCAATTGTGCATCGCCCCATGGACCCCCTGGTCACAGCCGGTTGCAACAGAGCCTGGGCGCGAACCCAGAGTCTCTGGTGGCACAGCTGGCGCTGCAGTACAGCACCCTTAACCACTGCGCCACCTGGGAGGTCCTTGGAATATTTTGTTTGAGGTCACTCTATTTTCAATGATTTCTCTATAGGGGTCTAGATTTCTAAGGCACTTGCTTGCAATTCCTCTCACTTCCACTGGATGTCAACAGTCTTTAGAAATTGGTTGATGTTTTTCCTTTGAGAAATGAAGAAGTAGGGCTGTTCAGAATGAGGGTCGCGTGTAGTGTACTGTTGTGGTTGGGGCGCGTGACCTGAAAGCTCACTCCACTTTGTTTTTATCCGCTATTGAAAGCAGCTTATCCCATCTTAAATTGTGTGGATTATTTCCGTAAAAAAATACCTAAAGTTGTATTAGGAAAGGTGTTTGACACGTTTGGACAAAGATTACAGGTAATTTATTAGATATTTTGTAGTCATGTTGCGCGAGTTGGAACCGGTGTATTTCTGGATCAAACGCGCCAAATAAATGGACATTTTGGAGATATAACGACGGAATTAATTGAACAAAAGGACCATTCGTGATGTTTATGGGACCTATTGGAGTGCCAACAGAAGAAGCTCTTCAAAGGTAAGGCATGAATTATATCGTTATTTCTGAGTTTTGTGTCGCACCTGGCGGGATGAAATATGATTGTCTGTGTTTGTTTGATGGGGTGCTGTCCTCAGATAATCGCATGGTTTGCTTTCGCCTTAAAGCCTTTTTGAAATCTGACTCCGTGGCTGGATTAACAAGAAGTCAAGCTTTAATTTGACATATTGCATGTGTGTTTTCAAGAATGTTAAATCTTTACAATTCCATAGTTTGAATTTGGCTACCTGCACTTTCACTGGATGTTGGTCAGGTGGGACAGTAGCGTCCCATCTAGCCTAGAGAGGCTAGACAATCTGGACCCTCTCTTTCTAAAATTATCTGCCGAAATTGTTGCATCCCTTATTACTACCTTGTTCATTCTCTCTTTCGTATCGTCTGAGATTCCCAATGATTGGAAAGCAGCCGCGATCATCCCACTCTTCAAAGGGGGAGACACTCTAGACACAAACTGCTACAGACCTATATCTATCCTACCCTGCCTTTCTATCCTACCCTGCCTGTCTTCGAAAGCCCAGTTAACAAACAGATTACCGACTATTTCGAATCCCATCATACCTTCTCCGCTATGCAATCTGGTTTCAGAGCTGGTCATGGGTGCACCTCAGCTACGCTCAAGGTCCTAAACAATATCATAACCGCCATCGATAAGAGACATTACTGTGCAGCCGTATTCATCGACCTGGCCAAGGCTTTCGACCTGGCCAAGGCAACTGCTCTTAAATGCAAGTAAAACTAAATTCATGCTCATCAACCGATCGCTGCCCACACCAGCATGCCGGTCCAGCTTCACTACTCTGGACGGTTCGGATTTAGAATACGTGGACAACTACAAATACCTAGGTGCCTGGTTAGACTGTAAACTCTCCTTCCAGACTCACATTAACTTCTTATGGTATAGGGGACGCTTGCGTCCCACTTGGCCAAAACCCAGTGAAAATGGAACGCGGCAAATTCAAATAAATTTATATAAAAATCAAACTTTCATTAAATCACACATGTAAGATACTCAATTAAAGCTACACTCGTTGTGAATCCAGCCAACATGTCAGATTTTAAAAAGGCTTTTCGGCGAAAGCATAAGAAGCTATCTGATGATAGCAGAACAGTAAACAAAGAGGGTAGCATATTTCAACCCTGCAGGCGCTACACAAAACGCAGAAATAAAATATAAAACATGCCTTACCTTTGACGAGCTTCTTTTGTTGGCACTCCAATATGTCCCATAAACATCACAATTGGTCCTTTTGTTTGATTAATTCCGTCCATATATATCCAAAATGTCTATATATTTGGCCCGTTTGATCCAGAAAAAAACAGCTTCCAAAATGCGCAACGTCACTACAGAATATTTCAAAAGTTGCCTATCAACTTTGCCAAAATATTTCAAAATACTTTTATAATACAAATTTAGGTATTTTTAAACGTTAATAATCGATCAAATTGAAGACGGTTTTATCTGTGTTCAATACAGGAACACAACAAACCAAGCTACGTTTCAAGTCTTGCGCAACTCTAACAGTGTTACGCAGTTCCTAGTTGGCCCTACTTCTTCATTGCACAAATTAATAACCTCAACCAAATTCCAAAGACTGGTGACATACAGTGGAAGTGGTAGGAACTGAAAACAAGTTCCTAAGAAATATCGTTTGCCAATGAGAACCAGTGAACAGACAGAGACCTCAAAAAATAAATTCTGAGCGTTTAGTCCTCTGGGTTTTGCCTGCTACATAAGTTCTGTTATATTCACAGACATGATTCCAACAGTTTTAGAAACTTCAGTGTGTCTTCTATCCAAATCTACTATTAATATGCATATCTTATATTCTTGGCATGAGTAGCAGGAAGTTGACATTTTTCACGCTATTTATCCAAAAGTGAAAATGCTGCCCCCTATAATACCTTAAGAAGTTAAGCATCTCCCATCCAAAATTAAATCTAGAATCAGCTTCCTATTTCGCAACAAATCATCTTTCACTCATGCTGCCAAACATACCCTCGTAAAACTGACCATCCTACCGATCCTTGACTTCGGCGATGACATTTACAATATAGCCTCCAAGACTTTAATCAACAAATTGGATGCAGTCTATCACAGTGTCATCCATTTTGTCACCAAAGCCTCATGTACTACCCACCATTGCGACCTGTACGCTCTCGTTGGCTGGCCCTCGCTTCATACTCAACGCCAAACACACTGGCTCCAAGTCATCTATAAGTCTTTGCTAGGTAAATCCCTGCCTCCTCTCAACTCACTGGTTACCATAGCGGCACCCACCCATAGCACGCGCTCCAGCAGGTAAATCTCACTAGTCACCCCCAAAGCCAATTCCTACTTTGGCCTCCTTTCCTTCCAGTTCTCTGCTGCCAATGACTGGATCGAACTGCAAAAATCACTGAAGCTGGAAACTCATATCTCCCTCACTAGATTTAAGCACCATCTGTCAGAGCAGCTCACAGATCACTGCACTTGTACATAGCCCATCACTGCACCTGTACATAGCACATCTGTAATATCTTGCTCTTTTGCACCCCAGTATCTCTACTTGCACATTCATCAATTACTCCAGTGTTTAATTGGTATATTGTAATTACTTCGCCACCATGGCCTATTTATTGCCTTACCTCCCTTATCTTACCTCATTTGCACACACTGTATATATACTTTTTCTACTGTATTATTGAATGTATATTTGTTTATTCCATGTGTATTTCTGTGTTGTTGTATGTGTTGTATGTGTCAAACTGCTTTACTTTATTCTTGGCCAGGTCGCAGTTGTTAATGAGAACTTGTTCTCAACTAGCCTACCTGGTTAAATAAAGGTGAAATAAATCAAATAAGAAATGTGTTTGAGTCAATCAGTTGTGTTTTGACAAGGTAGGGATGGTATACAGAAGATAGCCCTATTTGGTGAAAGACCAAGTCCATATTATGGCAAGAGCAGCTCAAATAAGCAAATAGAAATGACAGTCCATCATCAATTACTTTAAGACCTGAAGGTCAGTCAATCCAGTTAATTTGTGCAGTAGCAAACCCATCAAGTGCTATGTTGAAACTGGCTCTCATGAGGACCGACACATGGAAAACCCAGTTACCTTGATTCCAACCACTGTGTCTTTGTGAGACAAGGAGTAGGTGGACGGATGATCCCCACGTGTGGTTACCACTGTGATGCGTGGAGGAGGAGGTGTGATGTTGTGGGGGTGCTTTGCTGGTAACACTGTGGGCAATTTATTTAGAATTCAAGGCACACTAAGCAGCATGGCTACCACAGCATTCTACAGCGATACACCATCCCATCTAGTTTGTGCTTAGTGGCACTATCATTTGTTTTTCAACAGGACAATGACCCAACACACCTCCAGGCTGTGTAACGGCTGTTTGACCTAGAAGGAGAGTGACACATCAGACGACCTGGTCTCCACAATAACCCGACCTCAACCCAATTGAGTTGGTTTGGGATGAGTTGGACCACAGAGTGAAGGAAAATCAGCCAACAAGTGCTCAGCATGTGTGGGAGCTCCTTCAATACTGTTGGAGAAGCATTCCAGATTAAGCTGATTGAGGAAATGCCAAGAGTGTGCAAAGCTGTCATCAAGGCAAAGGGAGGCTACTTTGAAGAATCTAAAATCTAAAATACATTTTGATTTGTTTAACACTTTTTTTGGTTACAACATGATTCCATGTGTTATTTGATAATGTTGATGTTTTCACTATTATTCTTAATTGTAAAAATAAAGAAAAACCCCTGAATGAGTAGGTGTGTCCAAACTTGTGACTGGTACCATGTGTGTGTGTGTTTGTGTTTGTGTGCATGCATATACTCTGAGTATACCAACCACTAGGAACACCTTCCTTTTGTCTTGCCCATTAACACTCTGAATGGCACACATACACAATCCATGTCTAAATTGTCTCAAGGCTTGAAAATCCTTCTTTAACCTGTCTCCTCCCCTTCATCCACAATGATTGAAGCGGATTTAACAAGTGACATCAATAAGGGATCATAGATTTTTCGCCTAGATTCTCCTGGTCAGTCTGTTATGAAAGAGCAGGTGTTCTTAATATTTTCTATACTCAGTGTATGTTGCAAGTAAAAGTCCTGGGTGGCGAGTTGATACAATTCCAAGTCTGGAAGGTTAAAACCACCCTCAGGTTTAGGAAGATGTAAAACCTTCCTTTTAAATCTATGAGTTTCATTTGTCCATTGAAAGCATGTTATGATATACGTAGTGTAAATAAGGTATTATGATGGGGCAAATGGTATTACGGAGAATAAATATAAGAACTTTAGAAGCCATGCCATTCTGAATAGGTTTAAGATTTATGGTACGATTGTTCCATTTAGTTATATATTTGTGGT
Organism: Oncorhynchus tshawytscha; assembly: GCF_018296145.1. Taxonomy (NCBI): domain Eukaryota; kingdom Metazoa; phylum Chordata; class Actinopteri; order Salmoniformes; family Salmonidae; genus Oncorhynchus; species Oncorhynchus tshawytscha. The sequence goes on from NC_056446.1 coordinate 29,293,099, forward strand.
TTGTTGTCACTTATTAAGCATCCTAAGTATTTGATATTTTGTATGGTCCACTTAAACGATTTCTGTATAGTGACACTATTTTGTCTGTCAGTAAACGGCAGTTACTCTATATGGCCACACAGAGGTAGTATTCCCCCACCACTGATCATCCGTGCTCAGCTTCCTGTCACTATGGAGACATCATGAATCACTGCAGATGGATACTTCCATTAAACAAGGCTGACTGGGGTGCCTCAATACTGCTGGGCCAAAATGACAATGTTTACCCAAAGCAAGACAAATGATGCCATGAGAACCCTCTGGTGCACTCAATATAGAGCCAGTAGGTTATAAGTATGGGCTATCATATGAGCCCATGATTGAAGATCTACAGTGGAAATTTTGAGTTTAGAATGCATGCATCCATTGGTAGCATCAACACTACATCTTGACCTTCCTGTACTCTCAGGGTTGGGAAGCTGAAATAAAATATATATATATTTTTTTATATAGAACACTAAGCAGTTCAAGAACTGTTCATGCTTTCACCTGTGTGATAGTCAATATCAAGGAATCCCTTCTCATTCAAGGTCCAGGTGTAGTATCTTAATTGGATCACTCTGTTGTTGCTTAGAATTTTCCTTCGCTGCAATAAATTCAAATGAGCATTGTGATTTACATAAATTCACTGAAGACCTGCAGTTCTCATTTTCTCTCTCGCTCAAAAGCACCAGACAGAATAAATGTCCTACTACTGAGACTGAGTGTACAACAATTTCTCTGAAGTGCAACCCTACACAGCTCCACTACGACATACAAGTGTATCCAAAATACAGCTGTAGGCTACACCTAAACAGTAGCCTACCATACCCTATCAAAACGAATTTACCGTTAGAAATGATCACCTTTGGGGGGGAATAACCAAATCATCATGCTGCATGATTATTTAACTCCACCGTACGAAACTGGTCAAATTAAGACCCAACATCTGTATGCCCTACCATTCAGTCTTATTTCCTGTGTATGTTCTGCACCAATGTAGAAGACTGTATGCAGTTCAAGGACTGGTAATGCTTTCAACTGTGTGCAGTAGACCTACATAATATCACAATACCTGTGTCTAGCTTTATACGACTGTTTCCTTTATTTATTAAAAGGCATCTCAAACCAGACGTCAGTGCATGAGAAATCCATAAGCAGTTGAAGGTCTGGTCACGCTTTGCCTGTGTGCAGTCTGTTGTTTCCCTTGCTTATAGCAACATTAGAGGTACTTTAGTGTATGGAGGTGTGACAGTGTACAGATTCTTTCCACCTTTGGCCACTAGAAAGCAACATTCAGCTGGCTTCCAGCTAGAGCATGACAAGCTGTTTTTGTTGCTGGGAGCTACTGTTGCTTGTTGCCTTTGATGACAGCTAGAGTAAAGAAGTAAGTGCCTTACACCTTGAAAGAGAGAAAGACACACGCACACACGCACACGCATACGCACACACACACACACACACACACACACGCACGCACGCACGCACGCACGCACGCACACACATACACATATACACACACACACACACACACACACAGACACACACACACACACACACACACACACACACACACACACACACACACACACACACACACACACACACACACACACACACACACACACACACACACACACACACACACACACTCAGGTCAGTCACAGTCACAGGTTTGAGTTCTGTTCTGATGATCTGTATGTAATTGCTAGGGCTTGTTTCTGGCCCAATCAAGACCCATTCAAACTCTTTTCTCATCAAATTATCACACAATAACTGTCAGGTTTCATTGTGGTAACATACAATAGTGTTTTAACCTGACTCACTCTGTATTTGAAGTTTCAGGTTTCCATCATTAGATCTCAAGTATCTGAGGGAATAATATAAAAAAAATGTACATTGTAGTACGCAAATGAGAATCTTTCAAATTTTTAATTTTTTTAATTTTTTGAAAGTCTTTGTACTTTTCACTGGTTTAATCTCACTCTGTACCTGCTCTGCTCATCTTCCTTCCAATCACAGTAAAACAATTTTTTTTCATTCTCACCGTCTTCCTTCCATCACTCCTCTGGCACTAACGAGCCAGTAAAGACCTGCTGAAAGTCCTGTTCACATTCTCCCCCTCCCTCTTGCCAATATGGCTAAAATGACAGACATCCATAAAATGACAGACATCCACCCCCTAGCCAAGTGGATCTGTTCTGTTCCTCTGGTTAATGCTGCAGTTCGGTCACTCTCAGGATAATCAGCTGGCCTGGGCCATGAAGCCACGAAGCCATGAAACCATGAAGTTATGAAGCTATGAAGCCATGAAGCCATCACTTTTAGAGAGTTTGCCTGCTCCATCTTGCAGACCTAGTCTGTGAGAACAACCTCTTATAGCTTATATACCCTAATCCCTATGTTCGGCTGAATTCCAAATACACTTCTGGCACCCTTCCTATAGCCTCTTTCGACCGTCCACAGGAATGGGAGCACAGGGGTCAGTCTGTTTCACCAGGCAAACCTTTCTAGTGCAGGGGAGAGTGGGGTAAGTTGAGCCATTATTTTACATTCAGCATCACTCCGTCAAGGAAAATATGGTATTCTTTCTGACAAATATATCTACATATATCTCAGAATGTTGTGTATCCCTGGAAATAATCAGAATTCATGTAAACATTACAGTTAGGAAAACTTAGCTTGTCCAAAAAAAGGGTTCTCTTGGCACAACTTATGTTCTCCAAGGCACAGGATATTTTCCAATGGAAATGAGTGATCACTCCCCCTGGTGCAAGGCAGACAGCCTTTGGGCCCTAGCGTCCCTCTGTCCCATGGTGCAAGGCAGACAGCCTTTGGGCCCTAGCGTCCCTCTGTCCCATGGTGCAAGGCAGACAGCCTTTGGGCCCTAGCGTCCCTCTGTCCCATGGTGCAAGGCAGACAGCCTTTGGGCAGCGTCCCTCTGTCCCATGGTGCAAGGCAGACAGCCTTTGGGCCCTAGCGTCCCTCTGTCCCATGGTGCAAGGCAGACAGCCTTTGGGCCCTAGCGTCCCTCTGTCCCATGGTGCAAGGCAGACAGCCTTTGGGCCCTAGCGTCCCTCTGTCCCATGGTGCAAGGCAGACGGCCTTTGGGCCCTAGCATCCCTCTGTCCCATGGTGCAAGGCAGACAGCCTTTGGGCCCTAGCGTCCCTCTGTCCCATGGTGCAAGGCAGACGGCCTTTGGGCCCTAGCGTCCCTCTGTCCCATGGTGCAAGGCAGACAGCCTTTGGGCCCTAGCGTCCCTCTGTCCCATGGTGCAAGGCAGACAGCCTTTGGGCCCTAGCGTCCCTCTGTCCCATGGTGCAAGGCAGACGGCCTTTGGGCCCTAGCATCCCTCTGTCCCATGGTGCAAGGCAGACGGCCTTTGGGCCCTAGCATCCCTCTGTCCCATGGTGCAAGGCAGACAGCCTTTGGGCCCTAGCGTCCCTCTGTCCCATGGTGCAAGGCAGACAGCCTTTGGGCCCTAGCGTCCCTCTGTCCCATGGTGCAAGGCAGACGGCCTTTGGGCCCTAGCATCCCTCTGTCCCATGGTGCAAGGCAGACAGCCTTTGGGCCCTAGCGTCCCTCTGTCCCATGGTGCAAGGCAGACAGCCTTTGGGCCCTAGCGTCCCTCTGTCCCATGGTGCAAGGCAGAGTACCTCCGGACCCTGTCTCTTTCCGTTTCTTGAACCATTTCCAAGCCGGAGCAAAGCCCTGGAACTGCTCAGAGCTGCTCTCTGAATGCTAGCCCACGCCAGCCCTGTCAGTTCTAATCTCTCAGCTACGCGCTGTGAAATAGGGCTTATTAAAAGTTTAACTGAGATCAGCCAAACCACCATCCAAGACAAATTAGAAAAATTACGAACTCAGAAAAGCACAAAACCAGGATTTGTGTCGTTTGCCAAAGGCCTTGTTGTGTTTTCTGTCTCCTCTCACTTTAACTCTCTTGGTAAGAACTCATTAGAAAGTAAACAGTAGAGATGGATTTGGAAGTGTGATTGGAGCGTGTCCCAGGGTGGTTCTGGCTTTACAGCAGGCCTCTCAGGGATCACGCTCTCACAACTTAGCCATGAAGTTTGTATGATACAAATAAAACAAGATATAATCTTCTATGTGTATTTGTAAATCAATACACAGCTGGTGGTAGAAAAACATCTAAATCATTATTACTTCATGTTGCTGTTTCCCCAAACTGAATGCCCTGCTCTGATTTTCTCATCCCATCCAGGCAATGTGCAATGACAACAACAAACTACTATATCATCATATCAATTGACCGAAGGGCAAAATCAGTCTGGATTGAGCCAAATGTTTGTAGCAAGAGTTGCACCATATCTGTAAAGTACATTCCATCCCCCTACATACAACATCCGATACTACTACACACTTCTTCTGATTTCCTACCTTACGTTATAGCTTAATTCTGTTATCTGCAGATACACCAGACTGGTATCACGGCTCCAGTAAATCAAGACCTCATCTCTCTGAGACAGACCCAGCAGCCTGAGCTTCCAGTATCTCCTGTTTCTTTCCCCTCCAGGGACCAGCACCAAATGGACCTTTTCATTTGTGTTTATCAAGCCTGAGATGACACACACACACACACACACACACACACACACACACACACACACACACACACACGCGCGCGCGCGCATCCCCCAGGACTGTGTACTGTATAGGCATTGGACAGCTCTCACCTCATGTTGAATGCTGTTAGCCCATGTAACTCTCAGAAGAAAAGCTTCATGCTATACTGCTGGGCGGTGACACTAATGAGGAATCTAGTTGTGGATGTATTTTTGGTATGCTGCAGTCTTACATGACAAGGGCATGTGTCATAGCTGGTTTAGTTGGATTATCCTGTCTTCAGGCCTTCAGAAAGTATTCATACCCCTTTACTTATTCCACATGTTGTTGTGTTAAAGCTTGAATTCAAAATGGATTAAAAATATTTTCTCTCACCCATCTATACACAATACCCCAAAATGACAGAGTGAAAACATGTTTGTAGACATTTTAGAAAATGTATTGAAAATGAACATGGAAATTCACACCACTGAGTCAATATACATGTCGGAATTACCTTTGGTGGCGATTACAGAAGTGAGTCTTTCTGGGTAAATCTCTAAGGGCTTTGCACACCTGAATTGTACAGTATTTGCACATTATTCTTCATAAAATTCTTCAAGTTGTTTATTCTTCAAGTCTTTATCAAATTCTTCAAATTCTTCAAATTCTGTCAAGTTGGCTTTTGATTATTGCTAGACAGCCATTTTCAGGTCTTGCCATAGATTTTGAAGCCAATTTATGTCAAACTGTAACTAGGCCACTCAGGAACTTTCAATGTCATCTTGGTAAGCAACTCCAGTGTATATTTGTCCTTGTGTTTTAGGTTATTGTCCTGCTGAAAGGTGAATTACTCTCCCAGTGTCTGGTGGAAAGCAGACTAAAACAGGTTTTCCTCTAGGATTTTGCCTGTGCTTAGCGCTGTCGTGACGTTGTATTAGTTAATGTGACGACTGTTGTTCATCGGATGATTAAAAGTTTCTAATTGCGTGATTAACTGAATCAAGCAATTATTAACTCATTAACCTGGGGCACCATGGGAAAATACGTTTTTATTGAGTTTCTATTTCCCAAATTAACAATATAAATTTTACAACAGCCGTTAATTAACCAGTTTCCTCTACAATCTCGATCTGAACGTCGTATAGTCTGTGAATCTGCACGGACCCGGGTCTCACCAATGAGTTCGTACCACACCAATCTTAGTTGAATATTTATTTACGAGAAAGCTGAAATGATGATAAAAGATACACATAGACAAAACACATTATAGGCTATTGATTAGAACTTAGTATAACAGGCCAACACACTATGGCGCGTGTTAACCAAAATGGGGATTTCAAAGAGAGAGAGGAAAGAGAAAGTACACAAGAGAAATATACATTTGGGTGAATTTGTCAGCAATGCTATTCTAACCCTAGCCTTGCCCCAAACTGCCGCTCTTATGGGTCAGAATATAATGATGTAATTACGTGGGGAAGATCTCCGAGGATTCTCTGCGTGGACTGTTCAGGGGACCCTTCAGGCTTCTCAATGACGCACTTCTCCGGCACACCTTTCTGGTCGTCCTCACAATGTCGGTGTCCTTTTGGCTTAGGAGTCTGTTCCCTCACCCTTGCTCTGGAAGGGGTCTTCTGAGGACAGACAGCTCTGTAGCTCAGAGCTCACTGCATAGGAATGAAACCATTTAGATACCACAATTCGCTGGGATTGGATGCTAGGAGGTCCGGCTTGAATTCACCCGCTTAGACACAGCTACTCATCCGTAGCTTGGGTAGAAAAATATTTATTTGTCTTCAAACTTGTGTTGCGTTCTGGGTTTGTTGACTTTTTAGACCTTGGCTGCAGCTTGGGTCACGTAGTCTCCTCTGTAAATTCTTCACCCACAGGTTTTATACCCTCGGGTCAGAAGTGGGTGTACCCACCTTTAGGGCAATTCTCTGGGTGTACCAAGGTCTAGGTTTTTCTCAAATCCAATTTTAGACAACTAACTTCACACTTCATCTTTACCAAAACATTCCCTTTGATTTAGACATTTTCCACACAACGTATAATGTATAAACATCAAACATATACTAGGAAAACTCTTCACGTTACAATGTTTTCGTAATAACGTCATCTATTAACCTTTAATAACAAAACAAAAATGACATACATTTTCATATTCCATCTATCGTCATGACCACCATTGTGGCTGACGGAAAACAATGTTCCAAAGTCCCTTTATTTCATGTTTAATGTTCTGAGGCTGGTTCTATATAGTAACAGGACAAAGGAATTTGTCTATAGCCTGAGATTTACCAGGGGCGTGAGGGGTCATAAAACCCCCACATCTTCAGACCCCCAGATCTCTCCTCCTCTGTTGGGGTTGAGAGATAATCTGTAGGGTTGTGTTCTCCTGTAACCTGACCTGATCAGGACAGTCATGACAGCTCTATTCCAAGTATTTTTATACCCCCACAAACTCCCTAGTCCTTGTCGATGTCAAGCATACCCGTGACATGATGCAGCTACCACCATTGCTGAATATATGAAGAGTGGTACTCAGTGATGTGTTGTGTTGGATTTGGCTCAAACATAAGTTTTTATTCGGGACATAAAGTAAATTTATTTGCCCCATGTTTTGCAGTTTTCTTTAGTGCGTTATTGCAAACAGGATGCATGTTTTGGAATATTTTTTCTGTACAGGCTTCCTTCTTCTCAGTCTGTCATTTAGGTTAGTATTGTGGAGTAACCATAATGTTGTTGTTCCATCCTCGATTTTCTCCTATCACAGCCAATAAACTCTGTAACTGTTTTAAAGTCACTATAAGACTCATGGTGAAATCCTTGAGCGGTTTCCTTCCTCTCCGGCAACTGAGTTAGGAAAGACACCTGTGTCTTTGTAGTGACTCAGTGTATTCATACACCATCCAAAGTGTAATTATTTACTTCACCATGCTCAAAAGGATATTCAGTCTGCTTTTTTTAAACCATCTACCAATAGGTGTCCTTCTTTGCTTGGCATTGGAAAACCTCCCTGGTCATTGTGGTTGAATTTGTCTGAAATTCACTGCTCGACTGAGGGACCTTACAGTTAATTGTATGTGTGGGGTACAGAGATGAGGCAGTCATATAAAAATGATGTTAAACACTATTATTGCACACAGAGTGAGTCCATGCAACTTATTATGTGACTTGCAAAGTACATTTTTACTCTTGAACGTACGGCTTGCCATAACAAAGGAGTTGAATACTTATTGACTTAAGACATATCAGCTTTAATTTTTTATTAATTTGTAAAAAATTCTACAAACATAATTCCACTTTGACATTATGGGATATTGTGTGTAGGCCAGTAACACAAAATCGACATTTTATAAATGTTAAATTCAGGCTGTAACACAGGAAAATGTGGCAAAAAGTCAAGGGGTGTGAATACTTTCGGAAGACACTGTATGTTAAGCCTAACCTGATTTACATACCACATGTTCACAGTGATGGAGAGGACCAAACAGACAACATTTATCTACTAACAATAATTATTTATTTCAGATGGATTATTCATCATTTGTGAGCTGTATAATTGGAACTATTAAGGTGTATTGAATATAATGGTGGATTTAAAGACTTTTCCATTTGTTTTTAGAATTGTAATAGGCTGTAATTCACTGTGATGGAGACAGAATATAAGCAAGATAATAAACCACTTAAAATGACCATCTAGATTGTTTTGATTCACTCTCCCCAATGGCTTTAACTGAATATGCTACTATAGAATAAGAGTTATTTATTTGTGTGAGCTAACAGTTCAATGTGACACACATAGTTCTCTGATGATTTTGCAATTTCATTTTCAATTACTTAAAAAAAAACTGTGTAAACATTCATTAACACAGCACCTGCAGAACATTTCGCAAAAAGTGCAAATCTATTTCACTCCACTTAAACCCGAACCTGTTCTGAAGTTGTGGAACTATTTTCCTCCATTTGTCGAAAGATTGGACAGGAATTTGTGACACTCACTGGAATTGCATTCCAGAGTGATTCCTCACACACACATATGGTGAGAGGGGAGGATATCATGTAATTGTAAACGGGTTTGTGTTCATTGGACGTCTCATGCCTTTCAGTTCAGTTTCACAGCTGGGGTGTGGTTCTCATGTCAAATATATTGTAGTTTGGAGTGTAAGTATTCATAACTGAATCATAAGAAATTGAGAAACCTATCCAACCAAAAACACAGAGACCTAGAAAACCTGAGCCTATACCTTCACTATGGTGAATCACTAAAACAAGACAGAAACACACAATGGAAAAAGAAGGAACAGCACGTCAGAAATCAGCTCAATGTAGTTGAAGAATCTACAGAATCTAACCACTTCTGGGAAAATTGGAAAACTCTAAGCAAACAATAACACAACGTGTAAGTAAAGCTGTTGAATTGAGACTCCACCTTGTCTCTATATTGACGTTTTGCCTGTTTGATTGCCTTACGGAGGGAATAACTACACTGTTTGTATTCGGCCATATTCCCAGTCAGCTTGCCATGGTTAAATGCGGTGGTTCGCGCTTTCAGTTTTGCGTGATTGCTACCATCTATCCACGGTTTCTGGTTAGGGTAGGTTTTAATAGTCACAATGAGTACAACATCTCCTATACACTTCCTGATGAATTCTGTCACCATATCAGTGTATTCGTCGATGTTATTGTCGGAGGCTACCCGGAACATATCCCAGTCCACGTGATCAAAACAATCTTGAAGCGTATATTCCGATTGGTCAGAACAGCGTTGAATAATCCTTAGCACGGGTACTTCCTGTTTGAGTTTCTGCCTATAGGAAGGGAGGAGCAAAATGGAGTTGTGGTCAGATTTGCCGAAGGGAGGGCGGGGGAGGGCCTTGTAGGCATCCTTGATGTTGGAGTAGCAGTGGTCGAGTGTTTTAGCAGCGCGAGTACTACAGTCTATGTGTTGATAGAACTTTGGTAGCATTTTCATAAAATTTGCTTTGTTAAAATCCCCAGCTACAATAAATGCAGCCTCAGAATATGTGGTTTCCAGTTTGCATAAAGTCCAGTGAAGTTCTTTGAGGGCCGTCATGGTATCAGCTTGGGTGTGAATACACATGGCTGTGACTATAACCGAAGAGAGAAGGGAATTCTCTTGGGAGGTAATACGGTCAGCATTTGACTGTGAGGTATTCTAGGTAGGGTGAACAAAAAGACTTCAGTTCCTGTATGTTATCACAATCACACCATGAGTAGTTAATCATGAAACATACACCCCCGCCCTTCTTCTTCTTCCCGGAGAGATATTTATTCCTGTCTGCGCGATGAACTGAGAACCCAACTGTCTGTACGGACTCAGAGAGTATATCGCGAGAGAGCCATATTTCTGTGAAACAGAGTATGTTATAATCCCTGATGTCTCTCTGGAAGGAAATCCTCAGCCTTAGCTCGTCAACTCTATTATCCAGAGACTGAACATTAGTGAGTTATATACTCGGAAGTGGTGGGTGATGTGCGAGCCTCCTGAGTCGGACTAGAAGTCCACTCCGAGTACCTCTTCTGGATCTGCCTCTGGAAACAGTTCAATTGCCCTGGGGGATACGAAAAAAGGATCCGAATCGGAAAAGTCATATTTCTGGTGGTAATGTTGGTGAGTTGTCGTCGCTCTGATTTCCAAATGTTTTTCCTGGCTGTATGTAATAACACAAAATGTTTTCTGGCCTAGTAATGTAAGAAATAACACATAAAAAACAAAATACTGCAAAGTTGCGTAGGGGCTAGAAGCACGGCTGCCCACTCTATCAGCCCTATTTTCCTACAATCCCCTCCTGTGCTAATAGCCCTCTCTCAGAAATCCATTCATCCCAATTACAGGGGTAAAAGTCAGAGATAAGTTAGAGCAGTCTACCTTCTGTTGTGTATGTGTGTGTGTGTTTGTGTTGCTTCAATGTGTTCATAGCCCTTTTGAAGATGCTATCTCCAAATCTACATTTTATGGATGAACAGGAATAAATCTGCCCCCAGCGTCTCTCTCTCTCTCTGTGTGTGTGTGTGTGTGTGTGTGTGTGTGTTTTTTTGCAGTCGGTTTTTGAAGCAGCTACTGCAGGTCAATGGGTATCACTGGAAAGGCAAGGACAGTTTCAACTTTATCTCCAAAAGAACAGCACTGGTGGACGGACACAGAGAGAGAAGTGTGTTGAGAGAGACACAGAGAGAGGTTGTGGGTGAGAGCAAGCAATATAAATAAAGATATATGAATGAAGAGAAATAAAGAAGGAGAGAAACAAATACTTTTTGTCCAGGTCAGTAGAGACGCTCACTTCTGCACGGTAGGAGCCACAGTTCGAGTACCCGTTGCAGCTAGCTGTCTCTCCTGCTACACTGACATACCTCAGCCTAGGTTCTCCCCTCTGGCTCCTCTCCTACAGGATCAGGAAAGATAGAGGATGGAAGAGCTGTATGGTTACGCATTATTGCATGCGTGTCTGTGTCTCTGTGCGTGTGTGTTAGTGTGTGTACGTGTGTGTGTATGCCTGTGTGTGTGGATGTTGTTGCCCATGCCCTATAGGACTATAAAGAAAAGCAGAAAGAGACAGACAGAGAGATAGAGCTCTGCTTTTAAAGCTGTGAACCTCTGCCTCCACCATGATGCTGTATTCAGTCAGACAAGCCAGCAGCTCATCCTTAATTGTTTGAGTTTATTTTTATTTTTACAGGGACAGTGCACATTAATCAACTTTTCAGTAAAAGTGCCAGTTTTAGCCAGCCGGCTAATTTTTAACCGCAGTCCCTGGGCAGGTTATTAAAAACAATTACAATAACAATACAGACAATCATTGAGCAGTGAGCACACGCAGAGCCACATAGTACAAGCAAGACGTAGCACGCAGACAGAGCAACATAACACAAAAAGCAACAAGACAAAATCCATAAAAGCAACAAAGTGTTTCCACACCTCACAAGCTACAGACAACATGGAAAGCGACAACACAAAACTAGGGATTATGTTCACAAATCTGATTGGCCTTTAGCCATGTCTTCATGTTTTTGTGAAAGTGTGATAGGTGGTGCAGTTATGTGTGTCTGATGGCAGTGTATTCCAAACATGGGAAGCTCTCACATAGAAAGCAGATTGACTGAAGGTGCTTTTCCTTAAGGGAACTATACAGTCACCTCTCATGGCAGACCTTATGGATCTGCTGCCATATGTTTGGGTTTTCTGTTTAACAAAAGTACTGAGTGGAGGGGGAGCCAGGCCATTTAGGATCCTGAATACAAGACAACCGTTGGTGTTTTGCACAAGATTTTTCCAACTCAAGAGCTCATGCTTTCTGAGGATGTAACAGTGATGATGGCTATTGGGCTTCCTATCAAGCACTTTGAGAGCCTGTTTGTAGACAGACTGAATGGGTTTTAATGTTGTACAGCAAGCTTGGGCCCAACTAGTCAAGCAGTATGTTAAGTGGGGGTGTATCATAGATTTGAAGTACTGTTTTGCTACCTCTGTAGTCAAACAATTTCGTATAAATCGGAAATTAGTGAGGTTGAAATTGGTTATTTGAATTACCTTTTTCACCTGCTTTTTAAAAGAGAGGTTGGAATCAAGTATGATGCGAAGGTACTTAAAATCAGATACCACCTGGAGCTCCTCCCGACACATAGACATCTGGCTCAGTAGCATCACTTGCAATCTTTGTGAAGAACATGTACACAGTTTTTTTTCACATTGAAATGCAAACATGAGTCACTGAGCCACTTTGTAACCTGGACCATTACAGTGGTGAGTTCTTGTGCCACTTGTTGTTCTCTCTTTGCATGCACATATATCATCTGCATACATTTGAACTTCCGACCCAGTACAGACAGAAGGCAGATCATTAATGTACAGGCTGAGCAGGAGGAGCCCCAGTACTGACCCTTTGGGCACGCCCACATCATAGCTAAGAGTGGGCGACAGCTCAGTGCTCACTCTGACCCACTGAGTTCTGCTTTCAAGGTATGATTTCATCCATCTCAAGGCATCGGGGGAAAAGTTGAACTTGGACAATTTTGTGATGAAAACCTCATGGTTAACAGTGTCAAAAACCTTCCTTAGGTCCAGAAACACAGCTCCAACAATGCCCCCTTTGTCCATCTTGGACTTCACATTTTCCAGCAGAAAGCAGTTGGCCGTTTCTGTGGAGTGTTTACCTCTGAAGCCAAACTGCATGGAGTGTAATGTGAAGGGGCTGTTGCTGAGGTGAGCAATCATTTGCTCTGCTACATACTTTTCAACAACCTTTGACACCACAGGTAGTATACTAATGGGCTTGTAGTTACTTACGTCAGCAGGGTCACCCGATTTAAAGATGGCCGTTATTATGGCCGACTTCCATACCTTTGGAAACACCCCCTGACGAATAGATGTGTTGACCTTAGTAATCGGGCCAATGAGTGACTCTTTGTAGTTTTTAAGAAAGGTAGAGTCCAGCCCAAACACATCTTTGGCTTTAGAGTTCTTTTGTGAGCTAATCACCTTGTTCACCTCTGACTCAGAAACCTCCCTTATGATGAAGACAGGTTGAGTGTCGTTCACTAGTGTCATTCATTCAATAAAGTAGGAATTGAAGGCTATTGCTATTTCGAATGCATCCTTTGTTAGAATTTTTATCTATTGTGTTATTGACTGTACGTTTGTTTATTCCATGTGTAACTCTGTGTTGTTGTTTTGACGCACTGCTTTGGTTTATCTTGGCCAGGTCGCAGTTGTAAATGACATTTTGTTCTCAACTGGCCTACCTGCTTAAATAAAGGTGAAATAAAATATAAAAAATAAAGATTGTCATTCACCATGATTTGTAGTCTTTTTGCAGTGTTACTATGGTCTTTCCCAGTTAACTTTTTAAAATTCTCCCAGGTCAATTTAGAATGTCCCTTTGCTTCACCAATTATGTGAATAAAAAAGTTTGCCTTGGCCTGTCTGATTTCTTTCATCACCTTATTTCTCAACATGGTAAACCTACGTCTGTCATGCTCTAATTTGGACTTTAGGGCTGTTTTTAGCACATGATCTCGTTCTTTCATCAGTTTCCAGATTTCTCCATTTAGCCAAGGAAGAGTGCTCTTTTGGCCAGGTTTGGATTTGATTTTCTTTAGGAAACCATTTATTGTAGTCTGGATTGTGGATAGAAAAACCTGACTTTCAGCTTCCACGTCTGTATAGGACAAGAGATTCCATTTAATTTCATTCCAGTTAATTACCTTGATTGCTTTTTCAAAATAATTTAATTCACTCTTAGGTATTCTGAGTTGACCAGGCTTTCTAACAGTAGAGAGGTTAAACCTGCTCTTAGAAAGCTTTCTGGCTATAAGTGTCAGAATATGATCAGATAGCCCAGTAACCATATTTAAGGATTTAGTCACTCTCTCTGGTTTATTACTGAACACCAAATCAATCTGTGTTTTAGAGTAACAAGTCACCCTGGTTGGCCCTTTAACTAGCTGTGTAAGGTCAAAGGTATTAGTGATCCGTTTGAGGGTTTTCCTACAAGACTTGTCTTCATAATTAATGTTAAAATCTCCCATTAAGATGACCTCTTTCCCAAAATCACATTCCCTAAGCATGTTATTAAACTGATCAAAAAACACACTTTTGGTGGAAGGTGGCCTATACATTCCAATAAGGGTAAAAGTCATTTGGGGAGACAGTGTAACGTTCAGGCCAATACATTCTAGTTCATTATCACATGACCACTCAGGCACAATCAGAGCAGCATATGGAGAGGTTTTATGGAGCCGTGTCTCTGAGAGGCAGAGGAAGTCAAGGTTGGAGTCTGTGAGAAGATGTTGAATTTGATCACTTTTTGAAATGACACTGCGAATGTTCAAGTGCCACCCTAGTCGTCCCTTGGGCTTAGCGACTTGGATATGTTTGGAGAGTCAAATTCCATCTTGGAGCCGGGTGACCCGAGAGAAACCACGGGACCATAGCACTTACCCAGTTCCGGAGTGGTGACAATCAGTGGACGAGGCCATCCACTGCTTTCCACTTCGGTGAGAATCGATGGCTCGGTGATGTTAGGCCCAGGATTGAGTTGCACATCCCTGGAGAGAAGGAGGGTAGTGAACAGGTAGTTTAACAGTTTTCAATAAATGCTGGACTTGTGTTTGTTCCGCCTAAGCGGTTCAGTGGAATAGGGAGCGAGGTAGACTTGGTCATTATTCAGAACATTATGATATGCTGTGTACTGTCCGCTCCCGTGGAACGGTGAACCAATGTGTTTGGTGTTGATATTCTCCAGCAGTAGATTTATTGTCATTCCAGCAAGGACGCACTGAGATTATCAGTATAGCAGCTACATAACTGACAATCATGACAATGTACTGGAGATAAAACACATAATTGAGCTTTAAATCTTTGCATGAGTTACTTAGCTGGGGTCAGCTTACACCTGATGTTTTAGATAAAATAACAGCATCTGTAGGAGAAGCGGCACCTGCCGCAACACCCTACATCCGTCTGCCATTTTTTTTCTTCTAACTGATGGGCCAATGCATCAAGAATGTAAACCCCAGTAGAAAGAGAGGAGGGAGAGAGAGAAAGAGAAGGAGAAAGAGAATGAGAGAGAGAGTAAAGAGAACGGAGGAGTGGAGAGATGAGGAAAGAGAAGGAGGGAGAGGTGTTCAGCAGGGTTCAACACAGACACTAAGTGGAGTATTCAGGGCTCTACCTTCTCTCTCTCTGTTTCTTTCTCTCTGCCCACTGTGCCATCTCTCTTCTGGAAATACCACCCCTCTGACACAGAATGTGAACTGAAACTGGCTAACTTTTCTGTAAACTTTTTCTGGTCTATGGTGCAGCTAAATTCAACATTTTTATTGAGCTACACTCACTGCCTATTCAAAGTCAATATTACAGCAATTGGCAGCCTTACAAATGAACAAAACTAAACTCTGACCTATATCCGTCCAGTACAGCAGTCTTTTTGAGATAGGGACACTATTACAAAAGCAGTAATTCAGTCAAGATCCAGTTGTTAAATACAGATTCATGATTATCAGGACTAAAACTCACACCCCCTTACACTAGCAACGGTCATCAACATTGATAAAGGTCAAAAATACAGTTCTGATGATTGTAACAGCTGCATAATGGAGTGAGACACACAACTATTTTTTAAATAAAAACAAATCCATAAAATATTGTCTGTATTATAGCACATAAACAATTATGTAATGAGAGACAGAACATCTATGGAATCCAGATGGATTCCGTTGGTGGCACCTCAGCTATTCAATGGAATGTCAAATATGACATGTTTTCTTCTTTGAATGATACATGCCGGCGTATGTCGCAAGTCATGACTTCACAGGAGAGCCGTGTGAATGTAAAACATATTTTTGGCAGGATGGAGAGTGATGGGGTACTGCATCAGATGACCTGGCCTCCACAATCACCAAACCTCAATTGAAATGGTTTGGGATGAGTTGAACCGCAGTGAAGGAAAAGCAGCCAACAAGTGCTCAGCAAATGTGGGAACTCCTTCAAGACTGCTGGAAAAGCATTCCTCATGAAGCTGGTTGAGAGAATGCCAAGAGTGTGCAAAGCTGTCATCATGGGAAAAGGTGGCTACTTTGAGGAAGCTCAAATATAAAATATATTTTGATTTGTTTAACACTTTTTGGTTACTACATGATTCCATATGTGTCATTTCGTAGTTTTCATTTCTTCACTATTATTCTACAATGTAAAAATAAAGAAAAACCCTTGAATGAATAGGTGTGTCCAAACTTTTGACTGGTACTGTACATATGGGTATAATTTAATAAATGACCATGACATTTCACACTTTTCCGGATAGGTAAGTCCAGGAGACAATGTGGTTTGCACAGGTAATCAAATTAATATTGTATTTTTCTATTTTGAAAATGGATCAAGCACACACTAACGAAACCTCAAAACACCATAACCAGGCAGGTGGTTGAGTGGAACCCACAGGGTTGGCCACCCGAAGACGACATGGAGACGGACAAATGAGCAGGAGATGAAGAACCACCGTAATGAGGTCAAGACAACAGCCCAGAACAGAGTCAGCTGGAGATGCACTGTTGAGTCCCTCTGCTCCACTAGGAGCTTAAAGGAATAATAATATACATTTTGAAAGCAATCGGTGAAGTGGCCATTAGTTGACAAATAGAGCATCCACTTCTCAAATATAGAGAAATTATGGCAAAGAGATGTGTATTCTCAGGTGGGCGTGGCTTGAGCCTTGCTACTTACACCATCACAGACCCAGGTCACTCATTCTTTTTCTCCATGGAGAGATAGAGACTGAAAAATGAAAAGAGAGAGACATAGTGATAAAAGAGAGTGAGTAAGAGACAGACACTGAAAGGTAGAATGCGAGAGAGAGAGAGAGAGACAGACTGAAAGACAGCGATAAAAAGAGAGAGAGGAAGACAGACAGACACTGAAAGGTAGAGCATGAGAGAGAGAGAGACATAGCAACAACTAGACAGAGAAATAAAGATAGACATAAGGAGATAGAGAGCGCATATGAGAGAGAAATAGAGAGAAAGATGGAGAGAGGGAGAAATGGAGACAAAGAAAAATATCAAAAGGGAGAGAGATGGAGAAAAAGACAGATATAGACACAGAGACGGAGAGATAAAGGAATAGAGTTAGAAGGAAGGATGTCCTATCCTCCCCTGTCAGTCCCAGATTCTGGACTGAGTAATATTCCTACCAGCACCATTAGCTGACATCTCCAGATAACAAAAGGAGGATGAATCAGTATTCAGCTCGTGGCTCTGGGCTGTGCCTGTCCTTTATCACAGGGCCACTGTGGCCTTCCTCTAAAGGTGAGGTTAAAACGCAGATTACGCTTTGTTCCAGCACACCTCCTCTAATGAACCTTATCTCTCTTCCCCAAATTCTCATCTCTTTATTCTCTCCATTTCTACCTCTCATACACAAACGTGCATGGACGGTCTACTCTCTCTCCTATCTCTCTCTATCCATAATTTATTTCTTTATTCCCTTACCCCTCATCCCTCCCAATTAGGGTAGAATATTTCCCTGGTATTTTATAAATGTTCCATCCGTATTTTACAAATGTTCCATCCCGAGAATATATCACTTTTTCCCAGGTAACCTGGTATTTCCCACCAAAATCGGAAATGTCATTCAAAAGCATTATAAAGCATATGTTTGGATTTGATTAGAGCTTTGATCAGCATGAAAATTCATATCTGATACTACCTGAGCCTGATGAGCCATTTTTGAAATACATTTTATGAGCCCTACATTAACATTTAATGAGCCCAAGCCCCAAAAAGCCCAAATGTGACTCACCACCTGGATTCGGTCTTATGTAGCAACATTTTTAAGTTCAGTTTTTTACATTGGATAAAAGTAGAGGCTCAGAACTACAAAATGATATATCATACAAATAATTTTTGATGAACAATGGGAAAGCAATTCTACTTTGAAAGTTGATACACTTGTAACTCACTTTTGAGAAAAGGGCCCTTGAATGTTTTGGTACCTACTAAAGAGCTCTCCTCTCTCTACACCCATTCAGCATTGTTCACACCCTCTTAAGCCAGCCACATGAGGTTATGTGATAAAAACTAAAAGTGGTACAATAAGGAAATCAATAGCCTACAATAAGGAAAAATTCCAGGTAAACAGAAAGACTCCAGATAAAGATATTTTATAAATATTAGATGACACCCAGATACACTTGTCTAAATTGATGGGTCATGTGAAATAAAAGCTATAACCCCCAGCCACATCCAGTGGTGGAAAAAGTACTAAATTGTCATACTTGAGTAAAAGTATAAACCATTTCAAATTCCTTATAATAAACCAGACTACACAATTCTATTAAAATATATATAAAAGACAGATAGCCAGGGGCACAATGTCCTTAAGTATCAAAAGTAAAAATATAAACCATTTCAACTTCCTTATATTAAGCAAACCAGATGGCACAATTGTATTATCTTTTACTGATGGATAGCCAGGGACACACTCCAACACTCAAACATCATTTTCAAACTAAGCATTTGTGTTTAGTGAGTCTGCCAGATCTGAGGCAGTATGGATTTTATTTATTTTATTTCACCTTTATTTAACCAGGTAGGCTAGATGAGAACAAGTGTCACACCCTGACCATAGTTTGCTTTGTATGTTCTATGTTTTGTTTGGTCAGGGTGTGATCTGAGTGGGCATTCTATGTTGGATGTCTTGTTTGTCTGTTTCTGTGTTTGAGCCTGATATGGTTCTCAATCAGAGGCAGGTGTTAGTCATTGTCTCTGATTGGGAGCCATATTTAGGTAACCTGTTTTGTGTTGGGTTTTGGTGGGCGATTGTTCCTGTCTTTGTGTTTGTTACACCAGATAGGGCTGTTTTCGGTTTTTCACGGTTCTTGTTTTTATATATTGTTCTATTTTCATCTTTATTAAAGATGTATCTTAATAACCACGCTGCGTTTTGGTCCGCCTCTCTTTCCCAGGAAGAATCCTGTGACAGAATCACCCACCACAACAGGACCAAGCGGCGTGGTGACAGGCAGTGGAAGCAGGAGCAGCGCAAGGAGGAATGGACATGGGATGATGTATTGGACGACAAGGGTTGCTACACATGGGAGGAGATCCTGGCGGGAAAGAATCGCCTTCCATGGGAACAGGTGGAGGCTGCTAGGAGAGCAGAGGCAGCCGGAGAGAGGAGCCGGCGATATGAGGGAACACGGCTGGCAAGGAAGCCCGAGAGGCAGCCCCAATTTTTTGGGGGGGGGAGCACAGGAAGTATGGCGAAGCCAGGTAGGAGACCTGCGCCAACTTCCTGTGCTTACCGGGGGGCGAGAGAGACCGGGCAGGCACCGTGTTATGCTGTGAAGCGCACGGTGTCCCCAGTGCGGGTGCATAGCCTGGTGCGGTACATACCAGCTCCGCGTATCAGCCGGGCTAGAGTGGGCATCGAGCCAAGTGCCATGAAGCCAGCTCTACGCATCTGGTCTCTAGTGCGTCTCCTTGGGCTGGCTTACATGCCACCAGCCTTGCGCATGGTGTCCCCGGTTCGCCTGCATAGCCCAGTGCGGGCTATTCCACCTTGCCGCACTGGCAGGGCGACCGGGAGCATTCAACCAGGTAAGGTTGGGCAGGCTCGGTGCTCAAGAGCTCCAGTGCGCCTGCACGGTCCGGTCTATCCGGTACAACCTCCACGCACCAGCCCTCCGGTGGCAGCCCCCCGCACCAGGCTGTCTCTCCGTCTCATCCCTACAGGTGCTCCCGCCTGTCTAGTGCTGCCGGAGCCTTCCTCCTCTCCCGCCTGTCCAGCGCTGCCAGAGCCTTCCTCCTCTCCAGCGCTGCCGGAGTCTCCCGCCTGTCTAGCGTTGCCGGAGCCTTCCTCCTCTCCAGCGCTGCCGGAGTCTCCAGTCTGCCCAGCGCTGCCGGAGTCTCCAGTCTGCCCAGCGCCGCCTGAGCTACCCGTCTGCCCTGCACCATCAGAGCCGCCATTCAGCCAGGATCTGCCAGAGCCGCCATTCAGCCAGGATCTGCCAGAGCCGCCATTCAGCCAGGATCTGCCAGAGCCGCCATTCAGCCAGGATCTGCCAGAGCCGCCATTCAGCCAGGATCTGCCAGAGCCGCCATTCAGCCAGGATCTGCCAGAGCCGCCATTCACCCAGGATCTGCCAGAGCCGCCATTCAGCCAGGATCTGCCAGAGCCGGCAGTCAGCCAGGATCTGCCAGAATGGAGCTGCCCCTCTGTCCCGAGCTGCCCCTCTGTCCCGAGCTGACCCTCTGTCTCGAGCTGCCCCTCTGTCCCGAGCTGCCCCTCAGTCCAGTGGGTTCATTTAGAAGGGTCGCCGTGGTTAGGAGGCCACGGAAGTGGACAATGTGGTGGACTAAGACTATGGTGAAGTGGGGGCCACGTCCAGTACCAGAGCTGCCACCGTGGACAGATGCCCACCCAGACCCTCCCCAATAGGTTCAGGTTTTGCGGCTAGAGTCCGCACCTTGGGGGGCGGGGTACTGTCACACCCTGACCATAGTTTGCTTTGTATGTTCTATGTTTTGTTTGGTCAGGGTGTGATCTGAGTGGGCATTCTATGTTGGATGTCTTGTTTGTCTGTTTCTGTGTTTGGGCCTGATATGGTTCTCAATCAGAGGCAGGTGTTAGTCATTGTCTCTGATTGGGAGCCATATTTAGGTAGCCTGTTTTGTGTTGGGTTTTGGTGGGTGTCTTTGTGTTTGTTACACCAGATAGGGCTGTTTTCGGTTTTTCACGGTTCTTGTTTTTGTATATCGTTCTATTTTCATCTATATTAAAGATGTATCTAAATAACCACGCTGCGCCTCTCCTTCCCAGGAAGAATCCCGTGACAACAAGTTCTCATTTGCAACTGCAACCTGGCCAAGATAAAGCATAGCAGTGTGAGCAGACAACAACACAGAGTTACTCATGGAGTAAACAATAAACAATAAGTCAATAACATAGTAGAAAAAAAAAATCTATATACATTGAGTGCAAAAGGCATGAGGAGGTAGACAATAAATAGGCCATAGAAGTATATAATGACAATTTAGCAGATTAACACTGGAGTGATAAATGATCAGATGAACATGTGCAGGTAGAGATACTGGTGTGCAAAAGAGCAGAAAAGTAAATAGATTTAGATTTGATTTTTAGATTTAGACTAGATTTGATTTTGGATTGGAGATGTTTGATATGAGTCTGGAAGGAGAGTTTGCAGTCTAGCCAGACACCTAGGTACTTATAGATGTCCACATATTCTAGGTCGGAACCATCCAGGGTGGTGATGCTAGTCGGGCATGCGGGTGCAGGCAGCGAACGGTCGAAAAGGATGCATTTGGTTTTTACTAGCGTTTAAGAGCAGGTGGAGGCCACGGAAGGAGTGTTGTATGGCATTGAAGCTCATTTGGAGGTTAGATAGCACAGTGTCCAAGGAAGGGCCAAAAGTATACAGAATGGTGTCGTTTGCGTAGAGGTGGATCAGGGAATCGCCCGCAGCAAGAGCAACATCATTGATATATACAGAGAAAAGAGTCGGCCCGAGAATTGAACCCTGTGGTACCCCCATAGAGACTGCCAGAAGACCGGACAACATGCCCTCCGATTTGACACACTGAAATCTGTCTGCAAAGTAGTTGGTGAACCAGGCAAGGCAGTCATTAGAAAAACCGAGGCTACTGAGTCTTTAATAAGAATATGATGATTGACAGAGTCGAAAGCCTTGGCCAGGTCGATGAAGATGGCTGCACAGTACTGTCTTTTATCGGTGGCAGTTAGGATATCATTTAGTACCTTGAGCGTGGCTGAGGTGCCCCCCTGACCAGCTCGGAAACCGGATTGCACAGCGGAGAAGGGACGGTGGGATTCGAGATGGTCAGTGATCTGTTTGTTGACTTGGCTTTTGAAGACCTTAGATAGGCAGGGCAGGATGGATATAGGTCTGTAACAGTTTGGGTCCAGGGTGTCTCCCCCTTTGAAGAGGGGGATGACCGCGGCAGCTTTCCAATCCTTGGGGATCTCAGATGATACGAAGCAGAGGTTGAACAGGCTTGGTAATAAGGGTTGTGACAATGGCAGCGGACCGTTTCAGAAATAGAGGGTCCAGATTGTCAAGCCCAGCTGATTTGTATGGGTCCAGGTTTTGCAGCTCTTTCAGAACATCTGCTATCTGGATTTGGGTAAAGGCGGAGCTAGGGAGGCTTGGTCGAGTAGCTGCGGGGGGGGGGAGCTATTGGCCGAGGTTGGAGTAGCCAGGAGGAAGGCATGGCCAGCTGTTGAGAAATGCTTGTTGATATTTTCGATTATCACGGATTTATCGGTGGGGACCGTGTTAACTAGCCTCAGTGCAGTGGTCAGCTGGGAGGAGGTGATCTTGTTCTCCATGGACTTTACAGTGTCCCAGAACGTTTCGGAGTTAGAGCTACAGGATGCAAATTTCTGCTTGAAAAAGCTGGACTTTGCTTTCCTGACTGACTGCGTGTATTGGTTCCTGACTTCCCTGAACTGTTGCATATCGCGGGGACTATTCGATGCTATTGCAGTCCACCACAGGATGTTTTTGTGCTGGTCGAGGGCAGTCAGGTCTGGAGTGAACCAAGGGCTATATCTGTTCTTAGTTCTGCATTTTTTGAATGGAGCATGCTGGTCTAAGATGGTGAGGAAGTTACTTTTAAAGAATGACCAGTTGATTTTGTCTACCCACACTAAATGAAGGGAGAGTAATCCGGGTGGTGATGAAGTCCAGGTGTGCTTAATGATGGGGAACAGGTGTGCGCAATGTGGGTCGCCAGGACCTGTGGTCACAGGAGCAGGGGAGCAGGAGTAGACGTGAAACTATACATGAGTAGCTACACATTAATCATGCAGAGATCGTAAAGAAGCCAGATTTAGACATTGCATATAATTGTACAGTTCTATTTAACGCCATGCTGTTCATGTAAATTCTTTATTTCTAATTTTGGTAACCGGGTTCCCCCCATTAAACCCTACTCCCGATCCCCCTCCTTCTTTGTCTCTCCCCCATAACATGCTGACCAGACCGCACGCACGATCGATCACGCGCATGTTGATTTTGTCTACCCACACCAGACACGATCAGGACACGCAGGTTGAAATATCAAAACTAACTCTGAACCAACTATATTAACGGTTGCGTGTTTCCCATTTTCGTGTGGTTTGCTGGACAGTTTAAGTCCCCGTGTTTGGGGCATTTGTTTTGTTGTGCACCCTGTGTTTTCGTGGGGTTGGCTTATATTTGCCGTTTTGTGCATTAAATTAGCACTACCCTGAAATCTCTGCTTCCTGCGCCTGACTTCTTACCCACTACACCCAGAACGTTACAGAATCCCGCACCTTTCATGGAGTCAGCAGGAGCAGTTGCCAATCCCCTTCCATCGATGGAGGAACGTGTCCTCCATCATACCACCGTCCTCCATCGGATAGGATCGGCGATGGATCAGATGATGGAGAGGATGGACCGATGGGAGAGGAGGGGACTCCTCTCTTCACCTCCGGTTCCTCCGACGAACCCACCTTCTCCTCCCTCCGCATCCGGCTCCGGCGCTCTCCGTCTTGCGCTCCCGAGGGAGTATGATGGAGCGGCGGCTGGGTGCCAGGGGTTTTTGCTCAAACTGGAACTGTACCTGGCTACCGTGAGGCCAACTCCCTCGGGGGAGGAGAGTGTGAGTGTCCTCGTCTCCTGCCTGATGGGTCGTGCTGTGGAGTGGGCCAACACGGTCTGGAATGGACCAGACTCGGCAAAGGAGGACTTATCCAGAATTCACCCGCCGCTTTCGTGCCGTATTTGACCACCCTCCAGAGGGCCGAGCGGCGGGTGAGCGACTGTTCCATCTTAGGCAGGAGAAGAGGAGCGCGCAGGATTTGCGTTGGAGTTCCGGACCTTGGCCACTGGGGCTGGGTGGAACGACAGGGCCCTGATAGACCACTACCGGTATAGTCTCCGGGAGGACGTCCGCAGGGAGCTAGCGTGTCGGGACGCCGCTCTCTCCCTTGATGAACGAATAGACACGTCTATCCGGCTGGACAATCTGCTGGCTGCCCGCGGGCGTTCGGAGAGGGTTCTGTCTGTTCCAGCACTTAGCACTCCCGCTCCCATTCCGATGGAGTTAGGGGGGCGCGGCGTGCCGAGGGGTACCGGAGGAAGAGGCACCTCCTGCACCAGCTGTGGTCGGAGAGGACACATGGCCGAGGGGAGCCCGTCTGGGAGACGAGAGGGCAGGCGGAACACTTCTTGGTCACCCCAGGTGAGTCAGCACCAAACTCACCCAGAACCCCCTGTTGGTCACATGTTTGTATTGATTTTGTTTCTTGACTTTTCTCCCTCTTCCCAGCATTAGGCGCTAGTCGACTCAGGCGCAGCTGGGAACTTTATGGATCGCAAACTCGCCATCAATTAGTCTCTTCATTATCGATTCGCCTGCGTTTCCAGTGGTGCTGGGGGTTCCCTGGCTGGCTAGTCACAATCCTAGGGTTTCGTGGAGACAGGGAGTTCTCCAGGGGTGGTCAGAGGAGTGTCTCCCCTTTCTGATTATTGGTTTCACCTGTTTATGTTATGATTAGTCGGGCTTTATTTACCCGTAGGCTCGCCTGCTCTGTGTGCGGGATTGTTTGTTGTAACTTGTGTGCACGTCAGTGGGTTACATGTTTCCCATTTTCGTGAGGTTTGCTGGACAGTTTAAGTCCCCGTGTTTGGGTCATTTGTTTTGTTGTGCGCCCTGTGTTTTCGTGGGGTTGGCTTATGTTTGCCGTTTTGTGCATTAAATTAGCACTACCCTGAACTCTCTGCTTCCTGCGCCTGACTTCTCACCCACTACACCCAGAACGTCACATTTCGTTTCTAGTAATCTCTTCTCCGTCAGGCTTCTTTTTCTTCTTTGGACTTTATATGGCGGTTGGCAACCAGCTTTAAGAGACGCCATTGCACATATATTTAAGCTGTAAATATTAGATATTATGCACTGACAAGCACATATTTTATTTAGTGATGCATCTTGATAGTCATATCAGGTAGATTCTCCACCTTTTCATACATAATACATTATACAAAATACCCCACTGTAATTTTCTGTACACCCCAGGCCGATTCCACATCACCAGGCTCCAGCAGATCCGATCTATCAAGTAGTGCCATGCTATCTCTCAGTGCTTCTCTCTCTCTCCAGCATAGATCCAAAACCACCATTATAAATCTGTATCACAGATTACCTTCCCACACCCCTCCTCTCCTCCCTTTCCTTCACCTCTCCTGCCCCAGCTACCATGATGAATGTGTCATAGTACACAACCCATCTCCTCTCTCTCCCCCTCTATCTACACACTCCTCTCTTCTCTTTCCACCTTCCTCATCCCTCCATCTCTCCTGCCCCAGCTACCATGATGAATCTGTATCACAGCACAAACCCAAACCACCCCTATCTTCCCCTCCTTCATCCCTCATCCATCCATCTCTCCAGTACCAGCCACCATGATAAATCTGTGTCACTTTAGGCAAAACCCAAACCAGCCCTTTCTCTTCTACCCTCCCTCCCTCCCTCCCTTCCACTCCCTCCCATCCCATCCATCCATCTCTACAGTCCCAGACTCATTTGATTTCCTGTCTAATCTGGGTCTGGGATCGGCGTTGGGTTGTGCTGCTGGTGTGGAGAGAAGCGATTACTGTGCTCTGCTGAGTGCAGACTATGAGATAATGGGAAAAACACCCAGGAGACCACATTGCTACAGGATGCTACTGCTACTTCTGCTACTGCTGCTAGTACTGCTACTGCTGCTACTACTGCTGCTGCTGATGATGCTACTACTTCTGCTACTATTGCTGTTGCTACTACTGCTGCTACTGCTGCTGCTCGTTATACAACTGCTTCTGCTATTCCTGCTACTGCTACCACTGCTACTGCTACTACTACTGCTGCTGCTGCTGCTACTACTACTGCTGCTACTACTACTGCTGCTTATGCTACTGCTGCTATTGCTACTTCTATTGCTGCTGCTGCTACTGCTGCTACATCTACTATTGCTGCTGCTACTGCTGTTGCTACTGCTGCTGCTACTGCCAGTACTACTTCTGCTACTGCTGATTCTGCTACTACACTGCTGCTACTGCTACTGCAGCATCTGCTACTGCTGCTACTTCTGCTACTTCTACTTCTACTGCTGATACTGCTGCTGCTACTACTACTTCTGCCTCTGCTACTGTTACTAATGCTACTGCTAGTGCTACTACTGATTCTACTGTTGCTACTGCTACTACTGCTGCCACTACTATTTCTGCTGCTATCAAATCAAATCAAATTTTGTCACATACGCATGGTTAGCAGATGTTAATAAGAGTGTAGCAAAATGCTTGTGCATCTACTACTGCTGCTACCTCTGCTGCTTTTGCTACTGCTGCTATTGCTACTCATACTACTGCTGCTGCTACTGCTGCTATTGCTACTTTTACTATTGCTGCTGCTACTACTACTGCTACTAATGCTACTAATAGTGCTACTGCTCCTGATTCTACTGTTGCTTCGGCTATAGCTACTACTACTCGTGCTGCTACTCTTCTGCTACTGCTGCTACTACTATTTCTGCTGCTACTACTCCTACTGCTGCTGCTGCTACTGCTACCGCTGCTACTACTTCTACTGCTGCGGCTGCTATTGCTGCTGCTGCTGCTACTAATGCTTCTACGGCTGCTGCTACTGCTGCTACTGCTGCTACGACTACCTCTGCTACTGCTGCTACTACTACCTCTGCTACTGCTACTACTACCTCTGCTACTGCTACTAATGCTGCTGCTGCTATTGCTACTGATTCTGCTTCTACTGCTGATGCTACTGGTTCTACTGCTGCTACTACTACCTCTGCTACTGCTACTACTACCTCTGCTTCTGCTACTAATGCTGCTGCTGCTATTGCTACTGATTCTGCTTCTACTGCTGCTGCTACTGGTTCTACTGCTGCTGCTGCTGCTACTGCTGCTGCTGCTACTTCTGCCTCTGCTACTGCTTATACTGCTACTGCTGCTGCAACTACTACTTCTGCTGCTGCTGATGATACTACTGCTTCTACTGCTTCAACTTCTACTATTGATTCTACTATTGCTACTGCTACTGCTACTACTACTGCTGCTGCTACTCTTCTACTACTGCTTATACTGCTACTACTGCTGCTACTACTACCTCTACTGCTGCTGCTGCAGCTACTGCTACTACTGCTTCTACAGCTGATGCTACTGCTGCTAATACCACCTCTGCTACTGCTGCTACTACTACCTCTGCTACTGCTACAACTACTGCTGCGGATACTAATGCTACTTCTTCTACTGCTGCTGCTATGGCTGCTGCTACTGCTGATACTACTGCTGCTGCTACTGCTGCTACTGCTTCTACAGCTGATGCTACGGCTGCTACTACTACCTCTGCTACTGCTACAACTACTGCTGTTGATACTAATGCTGCTGCTGCTGCTGCTACTTCTGCCTCTGCTACTGCTTATACTGCTACTGCTGCTGCAACTACTACTTCTGCTGCTGCTGATGATACTACTGCTTCTACTGCTTCAACTTCTACTATTGATTCTACTATTGCTACTGCTACTGCTACTACTACTGCTGCTGCTACTCTTCTACTACTGCTTATACTGCTACTACTGCTGCTACTACTACCTCTACTGCTGCTGCTGCAGCTACTGCTACTACTGCTTCTACAGCTGATGCTACTGCTGCTAATACCACCTCTGCTACTGCTGCTACTACTACCTCTGCTACTGCTACAACTACTGCTGCGGATACTAATGCTACTTCTTCTACTGTTGCTGCTATGGCTGCTGCTACTGCTGATACTACTGCTGCTGCTACTGCTGCTACTGCTTCTACAGCTGATGCTACGGCTGCTACTACTACCTCTGCTACTGCTACAACTACTGCTGTTGATACTAATGCTGCTGCTGCTACTGCTGCTGCTGCTGCTGCTACGGCTGCTGCTACTGGTGCTACTGCTACTGCTGCTGCTACTTCTACTACTGCTGCTGCTACGGCTGCTGCTACTGCTGCTGCTTATGCTACTGCTGCTACTGCTTTTGCTACTTCTGCTGCTAGTACTGCTGCTATTGCTACTTCTACTGCTGCTACTGCTACTGCTGCTCCTGCTGCTACTGCTGCTTCTACAACCTCTGCTACTGCTACTACTACTGCTGCTGCTACTGCTGCTGCTACTCCTGCTCCTGCTGCTGTTTTTACTGTTGCTACTGCTGCTACTGCTACCACTACTACTGCTGCTACTGCTGCTGCTTATGTTACTGCTGCTCCTGCTTTTGCTACTTCTGCTGCTACTGCTAGTACTGCTGCTATTGCTACTTCTACTGCTGCTACTGCTCCTGCTTCTCCTGCTGCTCCTGCTGCTACTGATGCTGGTGCTGCTACCAACTCTGCTGCTGCTACTACTGCTGCAACTACTGCTGCTACTGCTTCTACTACTACTGCTGCTACTACTACTGCTGCTTCTACTGCTGCTACTGCTACTACTGCTGCTACTCCGGTGCTTATGCTACTGCTGCTGCTACTGCTGCTCTTGATACTTCTACTTTTGTTGCTGCTACTACTGCTGCTGCTTCTGCTATTGCTACGGCTACTACAGCTACTTCTGCTGCTTTTGCTACTGCTGCTCTTGCTACTTCTACTGCTGCTGCTACGGCTGCTGCTACTACTGATACTACTGCTGCTGCTACTGCTTCTACAGCTGATGCTACTGCTGCTACTACTACCTCTGCTACTTCTGCTACTACTACCTCTGCTACTGCTACAACTACTGCTGCTGATACTAATGCTGCTCCTGCTCCTGCTGCTGCTACGGCTGCTGCTCCTGGTGCTACTGCTGCTACTACTGCTGCTACCTCTACTACTGCTGCTGCTATTGCTGCCGCTACTGCTGCTACTACTGCTGCTACTGCTGCTACTACAACCTCTGCTACTGCTGCTACTACTACTGCTGCTGCTACTGCTGCTGCTACTCCTGCTCCTGCTGCTGTTTCTACTGTTACTACAGCTGCTACTGCTACCACTACTACTGCTGCCACTGCTGCTGCTTATGCTACTGCTGCTACTGCTTTTGCTACTTCTGCTGCTAGTACTGCTGCTATTGCTACTTCTACTGCTGCTACTGCTACTGCTGCTCCTGCTGCTACTGATGCTGGTGCTGCTACCACCTCTGCTGCTACTACTGCTGCAACTACTGCTGCTACTGCTTCTACTACTACTGCGGCTACTACTGATACTACTACTACTACTGCTGCTACTACTGCTGCTTATGCTACTGCTGCTGCTACTGCTGCTAATGATACTTCTACTTTTGTTGCTGCTACTGCTGCTGCTGCTTCTGCTATTGCTACTGCTGCTACTACTACTACTGCTGCTACTTCTGCTGCTTTTGCTACTGCTGCTCTTGCTACTTCTACTGCTGCTGCTACTAATGCTATTGCTACTTTTACTATTGCTGCTGTTACTACTGCTGCTGCTTCTGCTATTGCTACTGCTGCTACTCCTACTCCTGCGGCTGCTGCTGTTACTACTGCTACTGCTGCTACTACTACTACTGCTGCTTCTGCTGCTACTACTTCTACTGCTGACGATACTGGGTCTACTGCTGCTGCTACTGCTGCTGCTACTGCTGCTACTCCTACTCCTGTGGCTGCTGCTGTTACTACTGCCTACTCCTGCTACTACTACTTCTGCTACTGCTGCTGCTACTACTGCTGCTGCTGCTACTTCTACCTCTACTTCAATGACTTCTGCTGCTACTCTACTGCTGTTGCTACCTTTGCTACTGCTACTACCTCTACTACTGCTGCTACTATTGCTACTTCTACTGCTGCTGCTACTGCCAGTACTACTTCTGCTACTGCTGATTCTGCTACTATACTGCTGTTACTGCTGCTGCTGCTACCCCTGCTGCTCCTGCTGTTACTACTGCTACTACTGCTTCTGCTGCCACTACTACTGCTGCTACTGCTGCTACTACTGCTGCTACTGCTACTTTGACTTCTACTGCTAGTGCTACTACTACTACTGCTGCTGCTACTCTACTGCTGTTGCTGCTGCTACTACTGCTACTACTACTGCTGCTACTGCTTTTGCTACTTCTGCTGCTAGTACTGCTGCTATTGCTACTTCTACTGCTGCTACTGCTACTGCTGCTCCTGCTGCTACTGCTGCTTCTACAACCTCTGCTACTGCTACTACTACTGCTGCTGCTACTGCTGCTGCTACTCCTGCTCCTGCTGCTGTTTTTACTGTTGCTACTGCTGCTACTGCTACCACTACTACTGCTGCTACTGCTGCTGCTTATGTTACTGCTGCTCCTGCTTTTGCTACTTCTGCTGCTACTGCTAGTACTGCTGCTATTGCTACTTCTACTGCTGCTACTGCTCCTGCTTCTCCTGCTGCTCCTGCTGCTACTGATGCTGGTGCTGCTACCAACTCTGCTGCTGCTACTACTGCTGCAACTACTGCTGCTACTGCTTCTACTACTACTGCTGCTACTACTACTGCTGCTTCTACTGCTGCTACTGCTACTACTGCTGCTACTTCCGGTGCTTATGCTACTGCTGCTGCTACTGCTGCTCTTGATACTTCTACTTTTGCTGCTGCTACTACTGCTGCTGCTTCTGCTATTGCTACGGCTACTACAGCTACTTCTGCTGCTTTTGCTACTGCTGCTCTTGCTACTTCTACTGCTGCTGCTACGGCTGCTGCTACTACTGATACTACTGCTGCTGCTACTGCTTCTACAGCTGATGCTACTGCTGCTACTACTACCTCTGCTACTTCTGCTACTACTACCTCTGCTACTGCTACAACTACTGCTGCTGATACTAATGCTGCTCCTGTCCTGCTGCTGCTACGGCTGCTGCTCCTGGTGCTACTGCTGCTACTACTGCTGCTACCTCTACTACTGTTGCTGCTATTGCTGCCGCTTACTGCTGCTACTACTGCTGCTACTGCTGCTACTACAACCTCTGCTACTGCTGCTACTACTACTGCTGCTGCTACTGCTGCTGCTACTCCTGCTCCTGCTGCTGTTTCTACTGTTACTACAGCTGCTACTGCTACCACTACTACTGCTGCCACTGCTGCTGCTTATGCTACTGCTGCTACTGCTTTTGCTACTTCTGCTGCTAGTACTGCTGCTATTGCTACTTCTACTGCTGCTACTGCTACTGCTGCTCCTGCTGCTACTGATGCTGGTGCTGCTACCACCTCTGCTGCTACTACTGCTGCAACTACTGCTGCTACTGCTTCTACTACTACTGCGGCTACTACTGATACTACTACTACTACTGCTGCTACTACTGCTGCTTATGCTACTGCTGCTGCTACTGCTGCTAATGATACTTCTACTTTTGTTGCTGCTACTGCTGCTGCTGTTCTGCTATTGCTACTGCTGCTACTACTACTACTGCTGCTACTTCTGCTGCTTTTGCTACTGCTGCTCTTGCTACTTCTACTGCTGCTGCTACTAATGCTATTGCTACTTTTACTATTGCTGCTGTTACTACTGCTGCTGCTTCTGCTATTGCTACTGCTGCTACTCCTACTCCTGCGGCTGCTGCTGTTACTACTGCTACTGCTGCTACTACTACTACTGCTGATTCTGCTGCTACTACTTCTACTGCTGACGATACTGGGTCTACTGCTGCTGCTACTGCTGCTGCTACTGCTGCTACTCCTACTCCTGTGGCTGCTGCTGTTACTACTGCCTACTCCTGCTACTACTACTTCTGCTACTGCTGCTGCTACTACTGCTGCTGCTGCTACTTCTACCTCTACTTCAATGACTTCTGCTGCTACTCTACTGCTGTTGCTACCTTTGCTACTGCTACTACCTCTACTACTGCTGCTACTATTGCTACTTCTACTGCTGCTGCTACTGCCAGTACTACTTCTGCTACTGCTGATTCTGCTACTATACTGCTGTTACTGCTGCTGCTGCTACCCCTGCTGCTCCTGCTGTTACTACTGCTACTACTGCTTCTGCTGCCACTACTACTGCTGCTACTGCTGCTACTACTGCTGCTACTGCTACTTTGACTTCTACTGCTAGTGCTACTACTACTACTGCTGCTGCTACTCTACTGCTGTTGCTGCTGCTACTACTGCTACTACTACTGGTGCTACTGCTGCTGATACTATTGATACTTCTTCTTCTGCCTCTACGACTGCATCTGCTGCTACTTCTACTCCTACTGCTGCTACTGCTACTTCTACTGCTACTGCTACTACTACCGCTGCTGGTACTCTACTGCTGTTGCAGGATGCTACTACTGTTGTGGCTGCTGCTACTACTGCTGCTATTTCTACTGTTGCTGCTACTAATGCTACTGCTGCTGCTGCTACTGCTGCTGCTGCTGCTACTGCGGCCCCTGATTCTGCTGCTACCACTACTGCTGCTCCTAGTCTTCTGCTACTGCTTATACTGCTATTACTGCTGCTACTACTATCTCCTCTACTGCTGCTGCTGCTGCTGCTACTGCTACTACTGCTGCTACTACTACTGCTATCTCTACTTATTTTACTGCTGTTGCTACTACTACTACTACCTCTGCTACTTCTGCTATTACTACCTCTGCTACTGCTACAACTACTGCTGCTGATACTAATGCTGCTGCTGCTCCTGCTGCTGCTACGGCTGCTGCTACTGGTGCTACTGCTACTGCTGCTACTACTGCTGCTACTGCTACTACTGCTGCTGCTACGGCTGCTGCTACTGCTGCTACTACTGCTGCTACTGCTGCTACTACAACCTCTGCTACTGCTACTACTACTGCTGCTGTTACTGCTGCTGCTACTCCTGCTCCTGCTGCTGTTTCTACTGTTACTACAGCTGCTACTGCTACCGCTACTACTGCTGCCACTGTTGCTGCTTATGCTACTGCTGCTACTGCTTTTGCTACTTCTGCTGCTAGTACTGCTGCTATTGCTACTTCTACTGCTGCTACTGCTACTGCTGCTCCTGCTGCTACTGATGCTGGTGCTGCTACCATCTCTGCTGCTACTACTGCTGCAACTACTGCTGCTACTGCTTCTACTACTACTGCGGCTACTACTGATACTACTACTACTACTGCTGCTACTACTGCTGCTTATGCTACTGCTGCTGCTACTGCTGCTAATGATACTTCTACTTTTGTTGCTGCTACTACTGCTGCTGCTTCTGCTATTGCTACTGCTGCTACCTCTACTACTGCTGCTACTTCTGCTGCTTTTGCTACTGCTGCTCTTGCTACTTCTACTGCTGCTGCTACTAATGCTATTGCTACTTTTACTATTGCTGCTGCTACTACTGCTGCTGCTTCTGCTATTGCTACTGCTGCTACTCCTACTCCTGCGGCTGCTGCTGTTACTACTGCTACTGCTGCTACTACTACTACTGCTGCTTCTGCTGCTACTACTTCTACTGCTGATGCTACTGGTTCTACTGCTGCTGCTACTGCTGCTGCTACTGCTGCTACTCCTAATCCTGCGGCTGCTGCTGTTACTACTGCCTACTCCTGCTACTACTACTTCTGCTACTGCTGCTCTACTACTGCTGATGCTGCTACTTCTACCTCTACTTCAACGACTTCTGCTGCTACTCTACTGCTGTTGCTACCTTTGCTACTGCTACTACCTCTACTACTGCTGCTACTGCTACTATTGCTACTTCTAATGCTGCTGCTACTGCCAGTACTACTTCTACTACTGCTGATTCTGCTACTATACTGCTGTTACTGCTGCTGCTGCTACCCCTGCTGCTCCTGCTGTTACTACTGCTACTACTGCTTCTGCTGCCACTACTACTGCTGCTACTGCTGCTACTACTACTGCTGCTACTGCTACTTTGACTTCTACTACTAGTGCTACTCCTACTGATACTAATGATACTTCTTCTTCTGCCTCTACTACTGCATCTGCTGCTACTTCTACTCCTACTGCTGCTACTGCTACTGCTACTATTACCTCTACTGGTACTTTACTGCTGTTGCAGGATGCTACTACTGTTGTGGCTGCTGCTGCTACTACTGCTGCTATTTCTACTGTTGCTGCTACTACTGCTACTACTACTGGTGCTACTGCTGCTGATACTATTGATACTTCGTCTTCTGCCTCTATGACTGCATCTGCTGCTACTTCTACTCCTACTGCTGCTACTGCTACTTCTACTGCTACTGCTACTACTACCGCTGCTGGTACTCTACTGCTGTTGCAGGATGCTACTACTGTTGTGGCTGCTGCTACTACTGCTGCTATTTCTACTGTTGCTGCTACTAATGCTACTGCTGCTGCTGCTACTGCTGCTGCTGCTGCTACTGCGGCCCCTGATACTGCTGCTACCACTACTGCTGCTCCTAGTCTTCTGCTACTGCTTATACTGCTATTACTGCTGCTACTACTATCTCCTCTACTGCTGCTGCTGCTGCTGCTACTGCTACTACTGCTGCTACTACTACTGCTATCTCTACTTATTTTACTGCTGTTGCTACTACTACTACTACCTCTGCTACTTCTGCTATTACTACCTCTGCTACTGCTACAACTACTGCTGCTGATACTAATGCTGCTCCTGCTCCTGCTGCTGCTACGGCTGCTGCTACTGGTGCTACTGCTACTGCTGCTACTACTGCTGCTACTGCTACTACTACTGCTGCTGCTACTGCTGCTACTCCTAATCCTGCGGCTGCTGCTGTTACTACTGCCTACTCCTGCTACTACTACTTCTGCTGCTCTACTACTGCTGATGCTGCTACTTCTACCTCTACTTCAACGACTTCTGCTGCTACTCTACTGCTGTTGCTACCTTTCCTACTGCTACTACCTCTACTACTGCTGCTACTGCTACTATTGCTACTTCTAATGCTGCTGCTACTGCCAGTACTACTTCTGCTACTGCTGATTCTGCTACTATACTGCTGTTACTGCTGCTGCTGCTACCCCTGCTGCTCCTGCTGTTACTACTGCTACTACTGCTTCTGCTGCCACTACTACTGCTGCTACTGCTGCTACTACTACTGCTGCTACTGCTACTTTGACTTCTACTTCTAGTGCTACTCCTACTGATACTAATGATACTTCTTCTTCTGCCTCTACTACTGCATCTGCTGCTACTTCTACTCCTACTGCTGCTACTGCTACTGCTACTATTACCGCTACTGGTACTTTACTGCTGTTGCAGGATGCTACTACTGTTGTGGCTGCTGCTGCTACTACTGCTGCTATTTCTACTGTTGCTGCTACTACTGCTACTACTACTGGTGCTACTGCTGCTGATACTATTGATACTTCTTCTTCTGCCTCTATGACTGCATATGCTGCTACTTCTACTCCTACTGCTGCTACTGCTACTTCTACTGCTACTGCTACTACTACCGCTGCTGGTACTCTACTGCTGTTGCAGGATGCTACTACTGTTGTGGCTGCTGCTACTACTGCTGCTATTTCTACTGTTGCTGCTACTAATGCTACTGCTGCTGCTGCTACTGCTGCTGCTGCTACTGCTGCTGCTGCTGCTACTGCGGCCCCTGATACTGCTGCTACCACTACTGCTGCTCCTAGTCTTCTGCTACTGCTTATACTGCTATTACTGCTGCTACTACTATCTCCTCTACTGCTGCTGCTGCTGCTACTGCTACTACTGCTGCTACTACTACTGCTATCTCTACTTATTTTACTGCTGTTGCTACTACTACTACTACCTCTGCTACTTCTGCTATTACTACCTCTGCTACTGCTACAACTACTGCTGCTGATACTAATGCTGCTCCTGCTCCTGCTGCTGCTACGGCTGCTGCTACTGGTGCTACTGCTACTGCTGCTACTACTGCTGCTACTGCTACTACTGCTGCTGCTACTGCTGCTGCTACTGCTGCTACTCCTAATCCTGCGGCTGCTGCTGTTACTACTGCCTACTCCTGCTTCTTCTGCTACTGCTGCTCTACTACTGCTGATGCTGCTACTTCTACCTCTACTTCAACGACTTCTGCTGCTACTCTACTGCTGTTGCTACCTTTGCTACTGCTACTACCTCTACTACTGCTGCTACTGCTACTATTGCTACTTCTAATGCTGCTGCTACTGCCAGTACTACTTCTGCTACTGCTGATTCTGCTACTATACTGCTGTTACTGCTGCTGCTGCTACCCCTCCTGCTCCTGCTGTTACTACTGCTACTACTGCTTCTGCTGCCACTACTACTGCTGCTACTGCTGCTACTAGTACTGCTGCTACTGCTACTTTGACTTCTACTGCTAGTGCTACTACTACTACTGCTGCTGCTACTCTACTGCTGCTGCTACTACTGCTACTACTACTGGTGCTATTCCTACTGATACTAATGATACTTCTTCTTCTGCCTCTACTACTGCATCTGCTGCTACTTCTATTCCTACTGCTGCTACTGCTACTGCTACTATTACCGCTACTGGTACTCTACTGCTGTTGCAGGATGCTACTACTGTTGTGGCTGCTGCTGCTACTACTGCTCCTATTTCTACTGTTGCTGCTACTAATGCTACTGCTGCTGCTGCTACTGCTGCTGCTGCTGCTACTGCGGCCCCTGATACTGCTGCTACCACTACTGCTGCTCCTAGTCTTCTGCTACTGCTTATACTGCTATTACTGCTGCTACTACTATCTCCTCTACTGCTGCTGCTGCTGCTGTTACTGCTACTACTGCTGCTACTACTACTGCTATCCCTACTTATTTTACTGCTGTTGCTACTACTACTACTACTGCTGCTACTACTACTGCTACTGCTGATACTACGACTGCTGCGGCTGCTACTGCTACTTCTGCTACTGCTACTGCTTCTTCTACTGCTGCTCCTGCTACTGCAACTGCTACTGCTTCTACTGCTGCTGTTACTATTGCTGTTGCTATGACTACTATTGCTACTGATGCTGCTTATGCTACTGCTACTGTTGATAAAGCTACTTCTATTGCTGCTGCTACTTCTGCTGCTGCTACTGCTACTACTACTACTGCTTCTGCTACTACTACTACTGCTGTTACTCCACTGCTGCTTCAGGATGCTACTGCTGCTGTTGCTACTGATGCTACTGCTGATGCTGCTCCAGGATGCTTCTGCTACATCTGCTGCAGGATGTTACTGCTAGTCCTACTGCTAATTCTACTGCTGCAGGATGTTACTGCTAGTCCTACTGCTGCTGCTGCTGCAGGATGCTGTTGCCTGCACATAACCATGCTCTCTCTCTCTAGTGGCAAGCTAAGGACTGGTCTGGCACAAATTCGAAGTCGCTCTGGATAAGAGTGTCTGCTAAATGACTAAAATGTGAATGGTCTGCCAGCTATAAGACTCCATTTCTTCTGTGTGTGTGTGTCTCACATTCTCTCTCTCGCCTTTAATTTATTTCCTTCTCTGTCTCTCTTTCAAACACTCCAATGATAAGCAAAGTTTTGCTTTGCCAGATACAGGCACTCCCTCTCCTCTTTGTCTTGCTCGCTCTCTCTCGCTCTCTCTCGCTCTCTCTCGCTCTCCCTCGCTCTCTCTCACTCTCTCTCGCTCTCTCTCGCTCTCCACCACCGTGCTTTTCAATTTGATGTGGGCATAGTTCCACTAGCTTTAGCCGAACCTGGCATTGCCAATTACCACGCCACGTTGCCTTCGCATTTTCAATTTCACATGTTAACTCCTAGAAAAGTAAACCCAAATATGTGTGGATGTAGATTACACAGAGATGACGAAATCTCGCTCCCTCTAAGTGTCGGAGTGAGGATCCCGAAATGAAGTTAACCTTCTTCCTCCAAGACACATTTGGATACCCCCCACAGTATAGTACAGTACAGTACAGTATAGTACAGTGTAGTACAGTACAGTATAGTACAGTACAGTATAGTACAGTGTGATTTTATGATTTCTTATTTGGATCCCCATTAGCTGCTGAAGAAGCATCAGCTACTCTTCCTGGGGTCCAAACAAAACACAAAGCATGAGAAAATACAGAAAACTAAGGGACGGTATAGTACTGTACAACATAGCACAGTATAGTACTGTACAGTATAGCACAGTACAGTGCAACATAATAATTAAGCCTATTCAACCAGACAATCTCACTCCACTGACGAGGTACTGACAGAAGCTATCAGCCTCACATGGCTCCATATCTATGAATGAACCATTGTAATGTAGACTGTAATTACAAACAAACACTGTAATGTTTAGGAACTCATCTAATGTATAGGAAATCATATGGTAAGAAAGAGAGATATACACACCCTCCTCCTCCTCCTCCTCCTCCTCCTCCTCCTCCTCCTCTTCCAGGGAGCCAGGAACCTAACAATGAAACCTCAGCACCCTCCTGTACAGAGTAAACAAAATTAGCTGTTTATGACACTTTATTACATGATATTGACATACAGGCTCTCTCCTCTAAATTGGCTCCCATAAGAAATGCATCAGGCAGCACAGGAATGATGGACACTGATGCGTGGCTGGCCAGGTGAATATGCTAAGTGATCTGTTTTCACATTGTAAATATTCAGACCGTCAGCTGAGCTTCTCACGTGTTCTCCAGCTCGGCCTTGAGATCATCGGCCCTGGACCTTCAAGAAATGATTAATTCAGGAAGTGCCGTATAGAAGCGGCAAGGTGTGTGTTGCACGGGGGCATTGGGCTGATTGGGCCTCCCTCCGGCCTGCGTTTAAGAGCTTCATTTACACTTCTCCTCTTATTGATTAATTCATGGGCCTGATTAAATTTTCACAGGTTTGTCAATTGTCCTTCACAACTCCTGACTCCCCCGCCTTGCCCCTGAGTCCCCTGTGGGTGAGGTGCCGGTGGGGATTTGTGCCCTCCTGGTATTGGGGAACGCTGTCGCTCTGGAAGGTTTAGCTCCCTCCTTGCTGCCTCAGAGAGAACAGGGCTAAGAGTGCTCTCTCTAGATCATTATACTCTATCATCAGGCTATTCATTCTCTTTTTTGGTTAAAGGAGAGGTCAGTTAAATATTGATGATATGTTAAGTCTTCTATAATTGGGGACCAGTAGGAGTCCATCCTTCATTTAAGTATTACAGGACAAATAAATTATATCTGTACAATACAACTCTTCTTACAAAGTGTTTAAAAGTTAAGTTTAACAGTGCGTACAGGCGTGTGTCTGTGATTATGTGTGTGTGTTTGAGGGGTCAGTAAATGGCCGCAAGCATATCTTATTTTGTCTGATCAGTGTTTGTAGCTGAAAAGCTTTTCATGGATTTTAGTCTCCATTTACCTTTGTTTCATCTGGCTGTGAACACAGACAATATTGAAATATTGCAAGGAGACATACAAAACAGGTTTTCTGAAACTCTTGACGCCTACTTGCACTGGGGCATTACGTGAGCAGACAGCTGCCTACTGCTGCTTTCATCCTTCCACTTGACATTATGCCTTGGATGCTTTTGGACTACTGCCAAACTTCTCCACTTGGATGTACTCTTTTGGACTCTCCCACGCCAGGTGTAGCGCTTGCCACCCTCCCAGCTTCCACCGGTCTGTACTGGAAACTACCCCTCCAAGGTGCTTCTCTCCTGGCTATCATACTGGTAACACAAAAAAAAGGCCTCCGTTGCATTGCTGTTTTGATGGGCCCCAGCAATGTTCCCTCTAAGCTGCACAGTAGCCCAAGACTGTTGCGCAGCTCCCAGGACTGCCGCACAGAATAAATATCAGCCCAGGAGAGATGCAGGAGTTGAACTTCACTCAACTTTCTAGAGATTTCCCTGTTATTTAACACTATCAACGTTTCTCTTTACTGTGGCAATTGTTACTGAATCAATACAGTATTAGCCACTTTCAATGCAACATACTGAAACAAAACTAACTATGCAAGAGATTTAGTTGTAGGCAGAACGCATCAGAGTAGGATTCTATTGCATTGACACGCACTACTCAACCCCCATACTCTACACAGACTGTACTGGTGCCTCATAACGAATCAGAGCTGCAGTAGGCCTACAGTGCATTCCGAAAGTATTCAGACACCTTGACTATTTCAACATTTTGTTACATTACAGCCTTATTATAAAATTGATAAAATTGTTTTTCCCCCTCATCAATCTACACACAATACCCCATAATTACAAAGAAAAAATAATTTCGATTTTTTTTTTGGCAAATTTATATAAAAAACACCTCTGGAAATATCACATTTATATAAGTATACAGACCGTTTACTCAGTACTTTGTTGAAGCACCTTTGTCAGCGATTACAGCCTCGAATCTTCTTGGGTATGACACTACAAGCTTGGCACACCTGTATTTGGGAAGTTTCTCCCATTCTTCTCTGCGGATCCTCTCAAGCTCTGTCAGGTTGAATGGGGAGTGTCGCTGTACCGCTATTTTCAGGTTTCTCCAGAGATGTTTGATCAGGTTCAAGTCCAGGCTCTGGCTGGGCAACTCAAGGACATTCAGAGACTTGTCCCGAAGCCACTCCTGTGTTGTCTTGGCTGTGTGCTTAGGGTTGTTGTCCTGCTGGAGGTCCTGTACGTCCTGAGCAGGTTTTCATTAAGGATCTCTCTGTACTTTTCTCCATTCATCTTTCCTAGGTATCCCCCATATGTGACGTATGGAGGATACCTAGGATACATATGTGACATATGTTCTCCCATCTCCACATATTTCACTCCAGCCATTACCACAAGCCCGTCCTCCCCAATTAAGGTGCCACCAACCTCTTGTGGTCTGGTTATGTATGGTTATGTAAATAATGTATTTCTGTTTTAGTTTAGTTTTTTTAAAGTATGTTTTCACTTTGTTATTATGGGGTACTGTGTGTAGATTGATGGAAAAAATGAATTTAATCAATTTTCGAATAAGGCTGTAATGTAAAAAAATGTGGAAAAAGTGAAGGGTCTGAATACTTCCCAAATGCACTGTATATGCAAATAGACCATTGCCATATATGGATCTGTGCCATTTACTTTGAACTGAACTGTGTTTACAGCATGAGCGGTCGTGAGTAGATGCGCTTGTTTAGGGATCAAAGCAAGAGATGGATGTAGCCTCATGTGCACATTTTGTTCATATCCTTTGCTAGTTAGTGAGTTATTAGCCCAGTTATAGATAATTTTGTAGTCAGCAATAGGCGAGTGATTTCTTTCTACAAGAGCACAAAATGTGTACATTTCCAGACATCTTCGAAAAGTGAGTCAGGTAAAGAGCTTTTTTTAATCTTTAAGGGGTAGTGTGGTATTTTGAGGCAGGCTTGAAAAAGCTAAGTAGCCAATAGGCAGAGGGTAGCATAATTTGTCTTATTCTCTGTAATAATGGTATGGGAATAATAATGCATTTTATTTTATTAAGTGGTTTCTTGCATCAAACAAGACAACAACATATTCAGTCCCCTCATTGTCTGAAGCACAAGTGGATGAACAGGTCAAGCCCTGCATGTTTTTTTCACAAGTCTCATGGATTGTAGGCCTAAATACAGTAGAACAGCTATTTGAGAGAACATTGGGCCCAGCATTTAATCGCATTGAGTAAGTCACCGTTCTCTACTTGCTGTTGTTATGCTGGCTAGAATGGTGTCTATCACTTTCCGCCATGCGGGGAAACTGATTGGCGGCTACCACCTTCAGAGACTACTGTGAACATTTCATCCCATGTCAAATCAAATCAAATCAAATAGTATTTGTCACATGCGCCTGAGTTGCCTAACACATTCACAGGATTGGTGGAACTCAGGAACTCTTGAGGTCCTTAGGGTCTCCTCTGAGGCAATAAAATCTGTTTTAATGCACCGTATTGCTGGAACAAAATTCAAAATACATTTCATCTTGATGTTTTGGTGTCGTTTGGGCAATTTAAAGTATTGACTGGGGATTTATTTTTGGACTGCTTTTCTGTTTTTGTACTTTAATGTGTGTATATATATATTATATATACATATGCAGTACCAGTCAAAAGATGGACACGCCTACTCATTCAAAGACATCAAAACTATGAAAAAACACATATGGAATCATGTTGTAACCAAGTGTTAAACAAATCAAAATATATTTTATAATTGAGGTTCTTCAAAGTAGCCACCCTTTATCAGAAGCATAGCACCTTGCATCCCACTGCTGGCTTGGTTCTGAAACTATGGAGGGTTGGTCCTGGTCAGTCATTGGTTGGGAGACCAGATGCTGCTGGAAGGGGTTTTGGAGGGCCAGTAGGAGGCACCCTTTCCTCTGGTCTAAAACAATATACCAAAGCCACAGGGCAATGATTGCCCTGTGTAGGGTGCTGTTTTTTGAATGGAATGTTAAATGGGTGTCCTGACTCTCTGTGGTCACTAAAAGATCCCATTGCACTTATCGTAAGAGTAGGGATCTATCCCAATAGATCCACAGATGATGCCATCGCACTGCACACTGCCCTATCTCATCTGGACAAGAGGAATACCTATGTAAGAATGCTGTTCATTGACTATAGCTCAGTATTTAACACCATAGTACCCTCCAAGCACATCATTAAGCTCGGGGCCCAGGGTGTGAGCCCTGTGCAATTGGGTCCTGGACTTCCCAACGGGCCGCCCCCAGGAGGTGAAGGATGGTAATAACACTGGTTGGTCGGGCCAATTTAGGTAGTATGTACATGAATGTATAGTTAAAGTGACTATGCATATAAGATAAACAGAGTAGCAGCAGCATAAAAGAGGGGTTGGGGGGGTACACAATGCAAATAGTCCGGGTAACCATAACCTGTTCAGGAGTCTTATGGCTTGGTGGTAAAAACTGTTGAGAAGCCTTTTTGTCCTAGACTTGGCACTCCGGTACCGCTTTCCATGTGGTAGTAGAGAGAACAGTCTATGACTGGGGTGGCTGGGGTCTTTGACAATTTTTAGGGCCTTCCTCTGATACCGCCTGGTGTAGAGGTCCTGGATGGCAGGCAGCTTTGCTCCAGTGATGTACTGGGCCGTACGCACTACTCTCTGAAGTGCCTTGCGGTCGGAGGCCGAGCAATTGCCGTACCAGTGTCGTGTCTTTGGCAATGCCGGGTTAAGTGATATGACATGCTAATCTATAAAATAATTTCTCTGTAATTAATATAACCTGATTAAGCTAATCATGTAAATGTAATTAACTAGAGAGTTGGGGCACCACAAAATAATATTTATAGAGCTGTTACCTTCCGAATAAACTCTTAAAGACCTAATAATGTTTTACATCAATAGCAGTCAATATTAATCGTCACCTTAATTCAGTCTCATCTGAAAGTTGTAAATTCTTGGCTATCTTCACGAACCCTGGCTAACAAGTTGAATCAGCAATACAAAATTGGGGCTGGGTTTGAGTGAAAGAGCGGGAAGACTGAGGGACACAGGGAGAAGCTGTGCTATCATAAATAAAGTATCTTATGCATTCGAAATTACTGCCCATTTGGAAAAGGAAAATGCAATAAATATTTATTCTGAGGTGCGCTTCGGTAGGTTGGTGGTAGATGGAAGGTGTTGCCCAACCGAGTCCTTTGTCCTTTGAAGAATGTCTCTGCTGGTAAATTAGATATGTTGTAGTAACGTCAATGTGTGGTAGACGGGATACTCTGTCTGTTCCTTCCTAACCTGCGTTTGCAGCTGCTGTTGCTAAC
This sequence comes from Oncorhynchus tshawytscha, assembly GCF_018296145.1. NCBI lineage: Eukaryota > Metazoa > Chordata > Actinopteri > Salmoniformes > Salmonidae > Oncorhynchus > Oncorhynchus tshawytscha. Next base: position 29,336,794 of record NC_056446.1, read on the forward strand.
TCAACGGCTAGGAGGTATCACTTCTGTAGTGAATAAGAGTTCAAAGTTCATACCATTCGCAACCAAAGCTCACACTCATGTTGGCTTCGTTCTGTAGTTATTATCTGAACCATTCTGACATCGGACCGTCGTCCTCACATCCTCGGAACAGGAGGTTATATTGTCGTCAAGGCTTTATATAGGAATGGAGAGGAGGGCGTGTCTGAAAAGTTTTATAGCCCATGTCCCTTCACAAGGGTGGGCCACTGATTCAGCAGAGCCCTAACCTTATAAAAACCCAATTCTCACATTTTAGGAGCTAAAATCACATTTCAGCCAATCACGCATAATTTCATATTCAAACATTTAAATTGAACAACAATTCCATGTGAATCCGATAACTCTGATGTGTAGACTTTCCACTGTAGAGTTTATGTCATCTTATCATTGATGAAAATGTCTCAGATGACAACCGAACTGACATCATATTCATTAAGTACCACCGCATGTGTTGAATTGGTCGGATTACCAGAATATAGTTCATTTCCCCCCACCTTCTGATGTTCCCAGAATCTCTATGTTAACCAAGGTGTTTCCAAATGTAACATCAGTAGGGTAGAGAGAGGAAAAAGGGGGGAAGAGGTATTTTTGACTGTCATAAACCTACCCCCAGGCCAACGTCATGACACCAGGCAGTGATGCAACCGGTCAGGATGCTCTTGATGTTGCAACTGTAGAACCTTTTGAGGATCTCAGGACCCATGCCAAATCTTTTTAGTTTCCTGAGGGGGAATAGGCTTTGTCGTGCCCTCTTCACAACTGTCTTCGTGTGTTTGGACCAATCTAGTTTGTTGTTGATGTGGACACCAAGGAATTTGAAGCTCTCAACCTGCTCCCCGGGGGTGCGTGCGCAGCTCTACCCTTTAGCTCAGTGCGAATGTTGCCTGTAATAAATGGCTTCTGGTTGGGCTATGTACGTACAGTCACTGTGGGGACGACGTCCTCAATGCACTTATTAATAAAGCCAGTGACCGATGTGGTGTATTCCTCAATGTCATCGGAAGATTCCCGGAACATGTTCCAGTCTGTGATAGCAAAGCAGTCCTGTAGTTTAGCATCTGCTTCATCTGACCATTTTATTTATAGACCTAGTCACTGGTGCTTCCTGCTTTAATTCTTGTAAGCAGGAATCAGGAGGAAAGAGCTGTGGTCGGATTTACCAAATGGAGGGCGAGCCATGTGTCTTAGCAGGGAAGGGTCAATTCAAGATGATTTTTCCAGTGACGCAATTGGAAATAAAATAAACATCTGAACCAGTAGGAAATATCTGGTGTGTCATAGAACCAGTAGGAAAGAAAGTATGTTGACACCCCTTCAAATGACTGGATTCAGCCATATTGTAACGATGTGAGCTGAGAGTCAGGAAGAAAGTTCAGGGAGTGAGTGTTTTAATAAATAAACGCAACATAATCCAAAACAAGAAACACGAACAAAGCACAGAAATCAAACAGAAACAATAAAGCCTGAGGAAGGAACCAAAGGGAATGACATATACAGTATAGGGAAGGTAATTAGGGAAGTGATGGAGTCCAGGTGAGTCTGATGACACGCAGGTGTGCGTAACGATGGTGACAGGTGTGCATCATAACGAGCAACCTGGTGATCTAGAGGCCAGATAGGGAGCACACATGACACATACCCATTGCTGACAGGTGTAAAATCGAGCACACAGCCATGCAATCTCCAGAAACAAACATTGGGAGTAGAATGGGTTTACTGAAGAGCTCAGTGACTTTCAACGTGGCACCGTCATAGAATGCCACCTTTCCAACATGTCAGTTTGTCAAATTTCTACTCTGCAAGAGCTGCTCCGGTCAACTGTATGTGCGAAGTGGAAACGTCTAGGAGCAACAACGGCTCAGCCGCGAAGTGATAGGCCACACAAACTCACAGAACTGGACTGAGTGCCAAAGTGCATAGCGCGTAAAAATCGTCCGTCCTCGGTTACAACACTCACTATCCAGTTCCAAACTGCCCCTGGAAGCAACGTCATCACGAGAATTGTTTGCCGGGAGGTTCATTAAATGGGTTTCCCTGGCAGAGCAGCCGCAGACAAGCCGAAGATCACCATGCGCAATGCCAAAAGTCGGCTGGAGTGGTGTAAAGCTCGCAGCCATTGGACTCTGGAGCAGTGGAAACGCGTTATCGTGAGTGATGAATCACGGCTCACCATCTGGCAGTCCAATGGACGAATCTGGGTTTGGCAGATGACAGGAGAACGCTACCTGCCCGAATGCATAGTGCCAACTGTAAAGTTTGGTTGAGGAGGCATAATGGTCTGGGGCTGTTTTTCATGGTTCAGGCTAGGCCCCTTAGTTCCAGCTACAGGATAATGTGGCATTCAAGATGATTCTCTGCTTCCAACTGCTTGTGGCAGCAGTTTGGGGAAGGCTCGTTGCTATATCAGCATGACAATGCTCGCATCCACAAAGCAAGGTCCATACAGAAATTGTTTTGTCGAGATCAGTGTGGAAGAACTTGACTGGCCTGCACAGAGCCCTGACCTCAACCCCAGCGAACACCTTTGGGATGAATTGGAATGCCAACTGCAAGCCAGGCCTAATTGCCCAACATCAGTGCCCGACCTAACTAATGCTCTTGTGGCTGAATGTAAGCAAGTCCACGCATCAATGTTCCAACATCTAGTGGAAAGTCTTCCCAGAAGAGTGAAGGCCGTTAAAGTAGCAATGGGGGTACCAACTCCATATCAATGCCCATGCGTTTGGAATGAGATGTTTGACGAGCAGGTGTCCACACACTTTTAGCCATTAGGTGTATCTGATAGGGAGTGTAGGTGTGAGAGAGAAAGAAAGAGAGAGAGAGTGGGGGAGAGAGAGACAATGAGAGACTGTAGGTGTGAGAGTAAATGACAGAAAGAAAGGGTGAATAAGAGAGAGAAAGGACAAAAGAGAGCTTGATTAGAAAGGAGGTGATTGGAGTCAGAGGTCTGTAATTGAAGCTGTTCAGTAAGAATGGCAGTGTCACAAAGACAGCGACTCCTGGTCACCTGGTATATTTACGCGCACCTACCTACATCAGCTGAAAGTTTATGAGTACCTTGAACAATGTCCTTCTAAACAAATTGAGTTAACCTACATTTCTTATTCAATTTGGCTTTTGAATTAAGTCGTAAGTGAGTGCCTTATCTCAGACTGCATTTGCATAACTATTAAGAGCCAACCAGTGCCTGTTTGTGTGTTTTAGAACCTTACAAAATCAACTTGACTTGTCCTCTGCCCCACTGAGACACAAATGGCCTCTATTAATGGATATGATGCATAGGATATGTAATGAAATGTTATAAATATATTTCTCTGGATGCATAAATCTGGTCATTGTGTCTCTAACACCAAGACAACAGAAAGGGCAAACTGTACAAGCAAGAACGGGTGTGACTGTCAATTAGCATTACATAGATACATACTTGTCTATCATCATCCTTGTCTTCCATCTCAATTCCACAGGGAAACCTGAGTGCTTTCAATTTATACGTAAATTCTGAAATCACAGTAATCCAAAGCCACTTTGACACTACTCAAGCGCTGCTTATGCATGAGGAATGACTGATAGTAATGTATAACATTTACTTAAAATGACTTAAGTAATTGTGACACCACTCTTAAATGCAAATGTAATTGTGTGACCAATTAAGATGCTAGGATATTTCAATAACATAGATGCATTACAATTCCCCTCACTAGCTAGAGCCTTAGAGGAACCAAGGGGGCTAGGCTACATTTAATATCATTCCACATAATTACTGGAAAATTAATTTCAATTGTTACATTCCTGCTAAAAATAAATTGGCAGATATTTCTGCCTTCCTCCCGGCTGCGGAGTGACTTTCAGCTTAATGGTGGAAGCATTTGCAATTGGTCTATATGTGGCTAATGTTTGAAAATAGGTTATAGTAAGATTTCATTGTTTAACTAAATAGAACTGTGGAGAAACATAGAATAAATTACCTATTAACCCATTTAACAGTAGATTGCTCATGGTTGAATTCAGACACGGTACATCCAGGCTTTGGGAATAATGGGTTCGTGGTAATGACTGGAGCGGAATCAGTGAAATGATATCAAATACATCAAACACATGGTTTCCATGTATTTGATGCCATTCCATTTGCTCCGTTCCGGTCATTATTATGAGCCGTTCTCCCCTCAGCAGCAGCCTCTGCCAAGCTTTCAGTCGCATGGAATGGTCTCTACAGTCTGCAGTTTCTGGAGTTTCATGAAATATGGATTGCATATATTTAGCGGCTGTAGCTTACTCCATGGAATTAAACTTGGATGTATAAGGAGCATTTCTGTCATTGAGGTAACCTTACCTCAGACAACGCAAATCTGATTGGTCGTGCATGCAGTTATAAGCCTCAGCACTCCAGCTACTAGTCTAGCCAACCCCTTTAAGCTCCCTCTGTACTGTAAATATAGAGATTGGGATGCACTGTTTAAGATTTGACATTACAATGGGCTTCCATGTTAGCAACAGAAATTCCATGACAGTCCCATTCCATAATTGAATGTAAATTAGAATGCTGTCATGGAATGTTCCAGTGCCAACATGGAGGAGTGATGAATTCAAGGTTGCCTCAGTCCATTTCATGATGACTTCTACAGAGTCAGACTGGCACCTCAATTTATGTCCCCCCCAGTGGATGGATTTCACCTAATAATGAGATGTAATATCTGTGTACCTCTCTTTCTGTGCCAGAGCTGATGACTGCTGTCGTCCTACTGGATCTCTGCAGGTTCTTCTGGTGCAAAGAGGAGCTCTTTCTCAGCTCTCTCTCCTTTTCTAAATCAGCCTCTTCATAATTAGATTTGCTTTCTGTGGGGCTCTGGCGATCCTTGCAATCTAATCTATTTATGCATTCCCTTTTTCAGGCCTCAGTGAGATTCTATTGCCTGGTATTTGTACATCGCCTGTCAGAACGGCCTTCTTTTCCCCCACAATATGAGGCTCATTCACCTGAGGAGATGGGCGAGGATTGCCCGTCGGTTTCATGGCAAATGCAATGTTCCGGAACTTCAGAGGCTTCACTTCTCATTTTAGAGGGGATTCAGGGGGGCTATGTGTGTGTGTGTGTGTATGTTTGTCTGTGTGTGTGTTTGTCTGTGTGTACGTTTGTGTCAATCGTATCTGTGAGTATTAGTATGTGTGTGTAAATGTATGACAGCATCCTGTGAAGTACATGCAATTCAGGATTATGGAGTCCTACGCTATGCGTTGTCAGTCTATGGCATTGTCCCTGCATTGTCACTGTCACTTTGAGGTCACTGTGTGCCTGTCTTATCAGTGAGTTGCTTCGTCTCCACAAGGACGTGACATCCCTTCAGTACATTCTCACGATAGATCACTGTGGTAGCTATGATGAATGTCTTCTCATCACACAATGATCCCAAAGCATGCTGTGTTGAGTTGTTGTGTACATGTTGTATCATCCAGAACCAGCGTGTAACACCAAGTTGGCTTCGTTGTGAAGTGCAACAATCAATACAAATCAGGCTTAGTGATGATATCACTCACAAGCATTGAAGAACACTATAGATTGTGGGGACTTGGCATTGTTTGGGCTTGTTATTGTGAGGACATTGTCGGGACTTGGCTAACCTATTGGAGTAGTTGCGCTTTCAAGCCCTGGGAAAACTTTTGATAAGGTATGGCAAATATTATATTTACGTCATCCATAAAGTTAGTCCTTTGCTTCTCGCCTCCTCTTTTTAGAAGAGTAGTGATGGTTATGCGACAGTGTCCTGACGTTGTATTAATAACATCTTGGGGCTAGGGGGCAATTTTCACTTTTGGATAAATAGCGTGCCCAATTTCAACTTCCTGCTTATCATGCCAAGAATATAAGATATGCATAGTATTCATAGATTTGGATAGAAAACACTCTGAAGTTTCTAAGAATCATGTCTGTGAGTATAACAGAACTTATGTAGCAGGCAAAACCCCAAGGACTAACTGTTCAGAATTGTTTTATTTTTTACCCCTCTCTGTTCCCTGAGTTGTTTTCAGTTCCTACCGCTTTCAATGGATGTCACCAGGCTTTGGAATTTGGTTGAGGTAATTCCTTTGTGCAATGAAGAAGTAGGCCAACTCGGAACTGGGTAACACTTTTGTGAGATGTGCAAGACGTGAAAAAAAGCGCTGGTTTGTTTTCATTCCTGTATTGAACACAGATTGCCCCGTCTACAATTTGATCGATTATTAACGTTTAAAAATACCTAAAGTTGTATTACAAAAGTAGTTTGAAATATTTTGGCAAAGTTTATAGGCAACTTTTGAAATATTTTGTAGTGACGTTGCGTTTTTTGTAAGCTGTTTTTTTCTGGATCAAACGCGCTTTATCAATGGACATTTTGGATATATATAGACGGAATTAATCGAACAAAAGGACCAATTGTGATGTTTATGGGACATATTGGAGTGCCAACAGAAGAAGCTCGTCTAAGGTAATGCATGTTTAATATTTTATTTCAGCGTTTTGTGTAGCGCCTGCAGGGTTGAAATATGCTAACTCCTTTGATTACTGCTGGTGCAGATGGTGCAAGCTATCAGATAATAGCTTCTTATGCTTTCGCCGAAAAGCATTTTTAAAATCTGACATGTTGGCTGGATTCTCAACGAGTGCAGCTTTAAATGAGTATCTTACATGTGTGATGTAATAAAAGTTTGAATTTTATAGTATTTTATTTGAATCTGGCGCTCTGCATTTTCTCTGCCAATTGGCCAGTTGAGACATTTGCGTCCCGCCTATCCCTATTAATGTGACTGTTGCTCATCGAATGAATAAAAGTTTCTAATTGCGTGATTAATTAAATCAAGCAATTATTAACTCATTAACCTGGGGCACCATGGGAAAATAAGTTTTTATTGAGTTTCTATTCCCCAAATTAACTCAAAGAATATCAGAATATCGATTTTACAACAGCCGCTAATTAATCAGTTACCTCTACAATCTCGTTCTGAAAGTCGCATAATCCGAGAATCTGCATGGACCCGGGTCTCACCAATGAGTTCGTACCACACCAATCTTAGTTGAGTATTCATTTACTAGAAAGCTAAAATGATGATAAAAGATACACATACACAAAAACTTATTATAGGCTATTGATTAGAACTTAGTGTAACGGGCCAACACACTATGGCGTGTGTTACCCAAAATGGGGAATTAAAAGAGAGAGAAAAAGAGAAAGTACACGAGAGAAATATACATTTGGGTGAATTTGTCAGCTATGCTTAGCCTTGCCCCAAACTGCCGCTCTTATGGTTCAGAATATAATGATGTAATTACGTGGGGAAGGTCTCTGTGGATTCTCAGCGTGGACCGTCCAGGCTGCTCAATGACGCACTTCTCCAGCGCACCTCTCTGGTCGTCCTCACGGTGTCAGTGTCCTTTTGGCTTAGGAGTCTGTTACCTCGCCCTTGTTCTGGAAGGGCTCTTCTGAGGACAGACAGCTCTGTAGCTCAGAGCTCACAGCGTAGGAATGAAACAGTGTAGATACCACGATTCGATGGGAGGTGGAGGCTAGGTGGTTCGACTTGAATTCACCCGCTTAGACACAGCTACTCATCCGTAGCTTAGGTAGAAAAAGATTTATTTGTCTTCAAACTTGTGCTGCGTTTTGGGTTTGTTGACTTTTTAGACCTCGGCTGCAGCTTGGGTCACGTAGACTCCTCTGTAAATTCTTTACTCACAGGTTATTTACCCTCGTGTCAGAAGTGGGCATAACCCGCCTTTAGGGCACTTCTCTGGGTGTACCAAGTTATGGGCAAGGTCTAGATTTGATTCAAATCCAATTTTAGACAACTAACTTCACATTTCCTCTTTACCAAAACATTCTCTTTGATTTGAACATTTTCCATACAACGTACAATGTACAATGTACAAACATCAAACATATACTAGGTAAACTGTTGACGTTACAATGTTTTCGTAATAACGTCATCTATTAACCTTTAATAACAAAACAAAAATGACATACATTTTCATATTCCATCTATCGTCATGACCACCATTGTGGTTGATGGAATCCATTGCCCCTTTATTTCATGTTTAATGTTCTGAGGCTGGTTCTCCATAGTAACAGGACAAAGGAATTTGTCTGTGACCTAAGATTTACCAGGGGAGTGAGGGGCCATAAAAACGCCACATCTTCAGACCTAGATCTCCCCTCCTCTGTTGGGGTTGAGAGATAATCTGTAGCGTTGTGGTCTCCTGTAACCTGACCTGATCAGGACAGTCATGACAACAGAGTGGACTAAAACACTTTTTGTCATCCTCAACATGCTACGAAAGCACCAATGTCCTTTATCGTTATTGAAGACACCTTTGGAGACACTCAATGCAAACGCCAACCTGTAAGTGTAACAGGTTAAAGGAAATATTCATAGCCTGTTATACATAAAAAATATTAGTAAGTTCATAGTATGTGAGGATCTTAAAACATCTAAGGTTAAGAAGATGCATTCAGTATTAGTTGATAGAGATTGATAACATTCATATAATTGTGTTAAAGTTAAAATCTGTCAAAGGGTACGAATTGTGAGAGTAATGTGTAAACGTTATATTGATTACTTTATTTTGTGGTGCCTAAAAGTGTTCATCTGTCATCTACGAAATGCTCTTAATCTATGAGCCGGAGATCGATTGCTCTGGTCTCCACCCATATTCCTGGGGAAAATCACGGTCTTTTCTCATTGAACTAAACGTTGAATTGAGAATACAACACCGTATCACTCTCGTGATTATTTCTCCCCTGTTTTCAGGTACTTTATTGATGATAAAAATAGTAATTTAAATGTTATAACTCACTAACATGTCAAGAGTGTTTAAGGTGTGTCTTAGTAACGTCTTGAGGAAGTTAGAGTTAAGTTTGAAGAGAGTAATATTAGCCCTGCTCGGTTGAAGTGAAGAATAGCATCGCACTGAGAGTAGCTGCCATTTTATGTCGATTGTGAATGAACATGTACGTTGTTAATAAGATATTTTGCTGTGTTATTTGTATAATGGGTTTTCTGTTGTTTTGTAATGTGTTACTTTTGTGAAATGTTTGAACTAAACGTTGAATTGAGAATACAACACCGTATCTCGTGATTATATCTCCCCTGTTTTCAGGGGGGTAACATAAAAACAATTGCCATTATCACTGTTATTTTTTACTTAACTCCAGTAGGTCTCGTTGCTACTGTAAGTACATTACTGGCAAAATGACAAGTCCCTTTCATAGCATACTTTTCCCCTGGACGTTTTCAGTTGACGTTTTGGTTCCTGAAAGGCCCAACAGCAAGCTCCATTCAGCTGGTGACAGAGTGTTTAGCTGAGAGTTGCTGTGCCTGGTAGAGGTTTCTGTCACCACTTGCTGGAGTAGCCAGCCAGGCAGCCAGGGGACTGCACAGTCTAAACAGTCACTGAAATGTTTCTCCCTTTGCCAGAGGGATAAACAGAGTTGCTGATAGTCTAACAACAACCACAAATGAAATGAAAATAGACTCTCTCAGTGCAGTTGATTTAAAGCAAGGCTATGCTGTGTTTTTAATCTGTACTAGACTCCCATTAAATGATTTGTTGGAGATTTCTACACTGACGTCCTAATGAAAATGGTTTGTTAATGTAGAAATGGATGTGATGAGATGCAGAATGTGCACAGTGTTCAGGCTCCATATCTCAACACTTGATAGAGGTCAATTTCAAGATCTTTCTGTATCATCATGACTATCCGGATTTCTCACATAGCCTCCTGTATTTCTCATTGACAAACCACTTCTACGGTAAGGCATGACATTTACTGTGTGTGGGTGTGTTTGCAACAAGTTCTCACAATCTCACTGCAGAATTGGACATTCATCCACGTTCTCCAAACATTACATTTCTTATTTAAGGGTTAAGTTTAGGCACTCATTACGAATGGTTGAGGTTAGGGTTAAGGTTTGGGCTAGTGTTATGGGGCTCCCGAGTGGCGCAGCAGTCTAAAATACTGTATATCAGTGCAAGAGGTGTCACTACAGTCCCTGGTTTGAATCCAGGCTGTATCACATCTGGCTGTGATTGGGAGTCCCATAGGGCGGCGCACAATTGGCCCAGTGTCGTTGGAGTTTGGCTGGAGTAGGCATCATTGTACATAATAATTTGTTCTTTAACAGACTTGCCTAGTTAAATAAAGGTTAAATAAATATAAAAATAATATGTTACGGTTTGGGATATGGTTATGAATGGTTAGGGTTAAGGTTTGGGATAAAACTACAAATTATGTGTCCACAACTGGGATTGAACATACAACCTTCTGATCCAGAGTCTTGGGATTACACCCATCCATCCACAACACCCAAGCCTACTTGATGGTAATAGTGCTCACTGTTGCCTCTAGTGGCTGGTTTTGAAGGCAACTCTAGACATCCTCAATCTTGAATGACCTGGCTGGTGTTTGTGTTTTGTGTTTGAACATCTGTTTTCTAGAATGTGTCATGACCTTTTCTGTGTGCGTCCGTGCGTGCAAGTGTGTATGTTTGTGTGTGTGTGTGTGTGTGTGTTGATACTTATTTTGACTCTCAGCCATCCCGTACATGGGATCACCTTGGGCTTATCCCCCACAATACTTTGCAAATAAGATTAGAGGGATTTAATTATACAAAAACCCTGTCTAATAAAGCCATTAAATTAGTAATCGACTCAGGCCAGGAGTGGCAAGGATTTATGCTAATTAACTTGTGTCTCTTAGACTCTCCTAAAGCTCCGTCCGCTTGTCATTATGGACTTGGCTGGTTGCTGCTATGGCCCAGTGTCCTAACCTTGTCTACAGTGCTTAAATTCTCATCTAGATAGAAAATGGGTAAACCTCATTAGATGGGACATGTAAAGTGTGGAGATAGAGGTGTGTGTGTGTGTGTGTGTGTGTGTGTGTGTGTGTGTGTGTGTGTGTGTGTGTGTGTGTGTGTGTGTGTGTGTGTGTGTGTGCGTGTGCGTGTGCGTGTGCGTGTGCGTGCGCGTGCGCGTGCGCGTGTGTGTGTGTGTGTGGAAGGTTGGGGTTTGTGTGTGGGCATGCTTGAGTGTGGGATTGTGCATGTTTGTTTTTGTGTGTGTGTTTTCTCTCCTTTCCACCGAATACTTGATGGGTGGCTAATAGGTGAAAGGTTAGAGCGTGAAGACTTCACACAGGTCCTCCGCGTGGGCGCTTTCAAGTCCACTAATCATCCTTCCATTGAACTAAGCAAAAATATTTTCACCAGCAAGGATGGTGTTTGTGTAAACAACAACACTGCATCCCTGTTTGAGGACGGGAAGTTATTGAAGCTTCTGGGCAGCCATGCGCTACTAGTCTCTTCAACACTTCAAATCCATTGATTTGCTTTCTGATTTAATTGCACACAGCAAACTCGGGAACAGCCTGAACTGGAAACCATGTTTCAAGCCAAATTCTTCCCTCTGTAGACTGTGATTGAAAGATGGCATCTCTTTTGATCTGGTGAAGTTGACCGTGCATCACCATCAAATGACGATTACCCTACTTATTTATTTAATCCGCTTCACTCGACAGCTGGAGTGAAAGCAGGGGAAAGTGTTGAAAATGAAAGGGTATGATAATAACACAGTCTTTGAGTTCATCGGTTCACATTATCGTTATTCTAAATTATCAATCTGGGATAGATCAGAGCTCTAGACTACAGATGTGTCACAACTCTGGGGAACTGAAACATGTTCATTAGAAAAAACTGAATGTGTGTGTGTGTGCTCGTGTATGTATGTGTGTGTGCAATTTTTTTTTTTAGATATAAAGAAATATCAGGACTGTAAACATAATGCAATTATTACATTACATTGTCACATACACCAGACCAATGCAGTGAAATGTGTTGACTTACAGGGTCAGTCATAGTAGTACAACAACCCAGAAAACATTAGGATTCTGTGCCTTGCTCAAGGTCACTTGGATACATTTTTCATCTTGACATCACAGGTATTTGAACCAGCAACCTTTCGGTTACTGGCTCAACACTCTTAACTGCTAGGCTACCTCCCACCCTTTAATACCCTTTAATACCTTAACTTCTGTAATTTTTATCATAGGTACACTTCAACTGTGAGAGACGGAATCTAAAACAAAAATCCAGAAAATCACATTGTATGATTTTTAAGTAATTAATTTGCATTTTAATTTGCATTTTATTTTTGTTTTAAATTCCGTCTCTCACAGTTGAAGTGTACCTATGATAAAAATTACAGACCTCTACATGCTTTGTAAGTAGGAAACACTGCCGATTTTGCAGGTTATCAAATACTTCTTCTCCCCACTGTATCCCACAGCTAGAGGGCAAGCTAGAACAATTCAACCCTGCCCAATGAGAGTGAAACAGCAGAAGGTTAAGTGTTAGCTGTTTGCTGTGTTACCAACGATTAGTAACTAGACCATGGCAACTAGCCAGTCATGCTAGGTTGATGGGCTTCACATGCCATCATCACTGGCCAACCTGGACTCAGTGGTAGACATTAAATCAAATCAAATCAAATCAAATCAAATTTTATTTGTCACATACACATGGTTAGCAGATGTTAATGCGAGTGTAGCGAAATGCTTGTGCTTCTAGTTCCGACAATGCAGTAATAACGAACAAGTAATCTAACTAACAATTCCAAAAAAACTACTGTCTTATACACAGTGTAAGGGGATAAAGAATATGTACATAAGGATATATGAATGAGTGATGGTACAGAGCAGCATAGGCAAGATACAGTAGACGATATCGAGTACAGTATATACATATGAGATGAGTATGTAAACCAAGTGGCATAGTTAAAGTGGCTAGTGATACATGTATTACATAATTACATGTATTACATGTATTACATAGTAAACATACTTTTGGGACATGCTAAGTAGTTACAAAGTAGCTAAAATTATGTTGCAGAGTTTCTAAATAGCCGTGATGATATTTCAACACGCAGCCTTTGGGTTGCTAGACATTCACGTTATACATGCATCCATCCACCCCGACCAACCAAACCCGCTTTAGTTTTTGCCTTAAAAGTGCTACACATAGGATTTATTTTAGAATTTTTACATTGTAGTTTTAGCAAATGTCCATAATAGATCTGCAGTAATAGTGGAATGATAGTGTTTCACAATATTACTGACCTGCCAATGTTGTGATTGGCTGCGATATTTGCCTATTGATCTGTCCAGTCAGAGCGGCATCTGTTGTCAGAATGGGAAAGCTGTTCTGACTTTGTGGCTGTGTTATCTAATGGAAATCACTCATTTTCTGGTTGCACAAAATTCTACACTGTTCGCTCCATGTCAGTTCATGTGAGAAAACAAGCACTGAATAGTGTAGGGAATCATTACAACATCTTAAATCGTTGTGAAATATCTTGAAATTCACCTCTCTGCTGCTCAGTCAGAGTCACCCCCTTTAGGGTTCCTGTAAACTGGAGGGCACTTACCCTGCTGTGTAGCCTACTGACCTTTATGTTGAGCATTAAAACACAATCAATAGACTGCAGATGGGTCTATACTTTGTGTTTACAATTTTTTAATAAAAACATTTTAGATTACTTTTTAATTTTTTAAATTTAACCTTTATTTAACTAGGCAAGTCAGTTAAGAACAAATTCTTATTTACAACGACGGCCTATAGATTCACATCCCCTCTGGTTTCCTTTCTCCCCCCCTCTCTCGCTTTCTTTCTCTTTCTCTCTCTATCGTTCTGCCTCCTTCTTTCACATTGCTCTCTTGCTTTCTGGCCCACAGCATGAACTGGTGGCCTATGACTGGGATAGGATAGCACTAGGGGTAACTGAAAGGTTGCTGGTTTGAATCCCAGATCTGACTAGGTGAAAAAACTGTTGATGTGCCCTTGATTAAGGCATTTAACCCTAGTTGATCTGGATAAGAGTGTCTGCTAAATTACTAAAATGTGGCTGGCTTGTGAGATTATTCTTCCACTGCAGTCGGCCTGCATAGCAATCATGCCTTCTTGGCCTGCGCTGGTGACCCTGTGGTAACCTCACAGCTTGCCCTCAACATGCCTACTTCCTCATTAGCTTCAAGTTTCTTGGTGTCCACATCACTAAGGAATTAACATAGTCTTCTGAGTGTAATAGTCTCAGGTGTGATTGCAGGGTAGAGTGAACATCTGAGCTCCAACATGCAGGACTAAGTGAAACCATGAAAATGGTATTTCAACAACAATAGACATAGCACTATATACTTCATAACAACTGTGAATGAATGTCTATGGGGGTGGAGTTAAGACTGTTTAGAGGGTGTGGGGGAATGGACATAGGGGGAGCTGCATGACCATTGAGGGGGTGTGATCACCAAGTGAACTAAAAACAATACAAATGATAATAAAAAAGTAATGATGTACATATTAACAACAGCAACCATGATGAATGCCGTTGGGGTGGGGGGACAGAGTAAAAGTCTGTTGGGGTGGGGGTGTCCATAGGGGAGGAGCAGGTAAAGTAAGTGACCGTTGAGGGGGTGAGGGATGATGTCCATGGGGGAATGGCCTTAGGGGGAGCAGCAGGTAAAGTAAGTGACCGTTGAGGGGGTGAGGGGTGATGTCCATGGGGGAATGGCTGTGTCAGCAGGTAAAGTAAGTGACCATTGAGGGGTGAGGGATGATGGGGGAATGGGGGAATGGCCTTAGGGGGGGATGATGGGGGAATGGCCTTAGGGGGAATGGCCTTAGGGGGAGCAGCAGGTAAAGTAAGTGGGCTGCCCTGATCTCTGGCCAGTGAAAGAAAACTAGAGAAGATTTGAGGCTTTGACAATAACACCACAAATCACTGACTACTCCTGTAGTCTTCAGAGAGAATGTCTACTCTCACCACTAGCTAACTCACTGACTCATTGGGGCAGAGTCAACCTTGGGCTTCTGAATGTTTTCGGCGTGATCAGATTGCAGCAGAGCAGAGCAGACATCCACATTTACACAAGTCTCATTTGCATGTTTGTGCAGCATATAAAACATGTAAATGAGGCAGTGTCATGCCAATATACTTTGAAATGCACTTCACTTGGAATGAACGATATGACTTTTCTATATGATTTAGATAATAATTATTATGGATTTTATAACAAACGGGCCTGTTCATAACGGAAACATATAAAGAGCATAAAACATTTTAACTACTTGAAAGACAAAGACCATACTATTTTTAAAGCTTATTAAAGAGCAGTGTTCCTAGCAAGAGCAGTGTGCAGGTTTCTTGTTTTTTCTCATCTTATTCAACTGTTACTAGGCACCTGCAACAAAGACAGCTCAGATGTGCGACTGCCTTTTGAATTTTGAGATCTGACTGAATAGAAATCACCATCACCGTTATTACCTTTATGAATCAAGACAAAAAACAACAACAAATCAGACAATTACACAATTAATTTAAGTGTTACCTGCAAACACCCTGAAGCCACATGGTGCAATCCAGACCAAATTACACCACTAGGGGTTCTTTCTCCAGTGTCAGTCCTGTAATGAGCTATTTTTGCTTTGCAATGTGCTCTAATTGAAAGTGTCAGGAACAAACGTCTAACACAAACTAAGCGTGGCTAATTGTGGCATACTATAATGGCTGGTGTGAGGAATGAATTAGCCAGCAGGACCACAGTGCGTCTATGTGTGTGTGTGTGTGTGTGTGTGTGTGTGTGTGTGTGTGTGTGTGTGTGTGTGTGTGTGTGTGTGTGTGTGTGTGTGTGTGTGTGTGTGTGTGTGTGTGTGTGTGTGTGTGTGTGTGTGTGTGTGTGTGTGTGTGTGTGTGTGTGTGTGTGTGTGTGTGTGTGTGTGTGTGTGTGTGTGTGTGTGTGTGTGTGTGTGTGTCTGGGTGTGTATGTGTGTGTTTGTGCGTATATGTGTGTGTATGTGTGTGTGGGTGTGTACATGTGTGTGTAGAAACACATGGGTATCTACTGCAAAAGGCACAGATGCAAAACAGTCAATTCCATTTACTATGGATATTACAAGTATTTACAAGAGCCTATAAACATATATATTTATGTTTATTTATTAAGGATCCCCATTAACTTCTGCAAAGACAGCAGCTACTCTTCCCGGGGACAAACAAAATCAAGGTATTTACATAATAAACATACTGACAGTCAGTACCTGGAGCGGTTAGAGGGTATCTTTTTTATACCCTTTCCAAAACCAAAATTTAACAGAGTGTAGGTTGTGGATAAAGGTGTGATGACAACTTCAGTCACAGTTGAATTACAAGCAAGATAATGAAGTTCACATACAGTGCATTCGGAAGGAATTCAGACCCCTTCACTTTTTCCACATTTTGCTTCGTTACAGCCTTATTCTAAAATGGATTAAATAACTTTTATTCCTCATCAATCCACACACAATACCCCACAATGACAAAGTGAAAACAGGTTTTTATCAATTTTAGCAAATACCTTATTTACATTCAGTACCAGTCAAAAGTTTGGACACACATACTCATTCAAGAGTTTTTCTTTATTTTTACTATTTTCTACACTGTAGAATAATAGTGAAGACATCAACTCTATAAAATAACACATATGGAATCATGTAGTAACCAAAGGTGTTAAACAAATCAAAATTTATTTTATATTTGAGATTCTTTGAAGTAGCCACCCTTTGCCTTGATGACAGTTTTGCACACTCCTGGCATTCTCTCATCCAGCTTCACCTGGAATGCTTTTCTAACAGTCTTGAAGGAGTTCCCACATATGCTGAGCACTTGGTGGCTGCTTTTCCTTCCCTCTGTGGTCCAACTCATCCTAAACCATCTCAATTGGGTTGAGGTCAGGTGATTGCGGAAAAACAAATGATAGTCCCAGTAAGTGCAAACCAGATGGCATGATATTAAAAATATATATTTTTAAATCGACCTGCAGTAGAGTATGCTGTTAACAAATCTAAAATAAAATAGTTGGTGTGACGTTTCATTTAGTTTTGAGTCAGTACCACATAAACATTTGAAGTAATAATGACTTTTCATTGACTTTGAGTACAACTTACTGGAAGTATTTGAGTTAAAAATGCCTTGGGGTTTACATTGTAGGTACTATATGAACTATTTAAAAAAAATAAGCAGTTCAGCCTGCTTTTCATACTCTCCCACTTTTCTGCGTTAACGTGAACACGATCTAGGTGAAAGTAATTTATACACATGACAAATAAATCAGACCACGACATCCTTGTGATTCCCATTTGTCCCATAATTTGGTAGTGGTACTCATGATTAGGGTTGAGAGAGTAGGTACCATAAGCTCTTTGACGGAGGTATTTACAACCTGTAAAGCTATCTTTCTGTCAAGGATTTCCTCCTCTTCTTCCGAAGAGGAGAGGCGAAAAGGATCAGAGGACCAATATGCGGCGTGGTAAGTGTCCATGGTTCTTTTAATATGTAAATGTACACATGAACACTACAAAACAATAAACATGGAACGTGTGAAACCCTAAACAGTCCTATCTGGTGCAAAGACAGAGACAGGAACAAACACCCACAAACACACAGTGAAACCCAAGCTACCTAAGTATGATTCTCAATCAGAGACAACTAATGACACCTGCCTCTGATTGAGAACCATACTAGGCCGAAACATAGAAATACCCAAATTATAGAAAAACAAACATAGACTGCCCACCCAACTCACGCCCTGACCATACTAAATAAATACAAAACAAAGGAAATAAAGGTCAGAACGTGACAGTACCCCCCCCCCCAAAGGTGCGGACTCCGGCCGCAAAACCGTGGGCGTCTGTCCGCGGTGGCGGCTCTGGCGCGGGACGCGGACCTCACCTCACCATTGTCTTAGTCCGCCTTATTTTCCGCCTCCGTGGCTTTCTCACCATGGCCACCCTTCTCAATGACCCCACTGGACAGAGGTGGGGCAGCTCGGGACAGAGGTGGGGCAGCTGCTCGGGACAGAGGTGGGGCAGCTGCTCGGGACAGAGGGGCAGCTGCTCTGGGCAGAGGGGCAGCTGCTCTGGGCAGAGGGTCTCCGGCAGCGGCGCCGGACAGGCGGGAGGCTCCGGCAGCGGCGCCGGACAGGCGGGAGGCTCCGGCAGCGGCGCCGGACAGGCGGGAGGCTCCGGCAGCGGCGCCGGACAGGCGGGAGGCTCCGGCAGCGGCGCCGGACAGGCGGGAGGCTCCGGCAGCGGTGCCGGACGGGCGGGAGACTCCGGCAGCGGCGCCGGACAGGCGGGAGACTCCGGCAGCGGCGCCGGACAGGCGGGACCACCTGCAGGGAGGAGACAGAGAGACAGCCTGGTGCGTGGGGCTGCCACAGGAACCACCAGGCTGGGGAGACCTTCAGGAGGCTTGGTGTTAGGAGGCACCTGAAGGACCGGGCTGTGGGGGAGCACTGGAGCTCTGGTGCGCAACCTTGGCAACACTTCCCCAGGCTGGACAACTACTCTAGCCCGGACCCTCCAGAGTGCAGGCACAGGTTGAACCGGGCTGTGGGTAAGCACGGGAGATCTAGTGCTTACTACAAGCACCTCTCCCTTAGGCTCCACTCCCACATTTGCCCGGCACGAGCGGAGCGCAGGCAGAGGACGCACTGCACCCTTCCAGCTCCCCGGAGACACAGCACGCAGAGCCGGCGCAGGATAACCTGGACCAAAACTGCGTACCGGCGACCAGACCCGCTGAGCAGGCACCATACGCCCTGGCTCAATGCCCACACTCGCATGGCACTTTCGGGGGGCTGCCCTATAGCGCACCGGGCTATGGGCACGCACTGGCGACACTGTGCGCTTAACCGCATAACACGGTGCCTGACCAGTAATGCGCTGCTTATAATAAGCACGAGGAGTGAGCTCAGGTCTGCTACCTGGCTTAGTACCACACCTCGTCTGCCCCCCCCCCCAAAATGTTTTTGGGGCTGCCTCTCGTACCTGTCGCACTGCCGTGCTGGCTTCGCCAACCTCATTCTCCTGTAACCCTCCTTGCACTGCTCCATCGAATCCCAGGCGGGCTCCGGCACTCTCCCTGGGTCGACCGCCCACCTGTCTATCTCCTCCCAAGTTGTGTAGTCCTGTGATGCTGGCCGCTGTTGTTGCTGCTGCTGCTGTCGTCGCTGCTGTTTACCACGCCGCTTGGTCCGAGTTGGGTGGGTGTTTCTGTCAAGGATTTCCTCCTCTTCTTCCGAAGAGGAGAGGCGAAAAGGATCAGAGGACCAATATGCGGCGTGGTAAGTGTCCATGGTTCTTTTAATTTGTAAATGTACACATGAACACTACAAAACAATAAACATGGAACGTGTGAAACCCTAAACAGTCCTATCTGGTGCAAAGACAGAGACAGGAACAAACACCCACAAACACACAGTGACACCCAGGCTACCTAAGTATGATTCTCAATCAGAGACAACTAATGACACCTGCCTCTGATTGAGAACCATACTAGGCCGAAACATAGAAATACCCAAATTATAGAAAAACAAACATAGACTGCCCACCCAACTCACGCCCTGACCATACTAAATAAATACAAAACAAAGGAAATAAAGGTCAGAACGTGACACTTGGTCTGGGCACTTCATTTACAGAAACCTGTGGCTTGGGTTCTGCTTACTCTGGACTTTCTTGTCAGGGGATGTGCCTAAATAGGGGGCATGGGGGTTGACAACAAGGCCACATGGGAACACTTTGTGCGTGTACAGTGCTGCTGAAACAGGCTCAAGCTCCAGGCCTCTCTTGCCTCGCCTTGGTCTGCACTGTCTTCTTCTTCCCTGCATGCCGGTGGCAAGACTGTTAACGTCTGCTACCCTGGAGCACACCTTCTTAAAAGAGAATGAAGTAAGGTGCTGGGAGCAGACGCGATGCCAGGTGTTATTGTTGCTCTGCTCTCTGTTCTCTGTTTTCCAGTGCCTCTGCTTCAGACTGGGAGATCATCAAATCACTGTTGTAATAGGGCTGATTTTCATTCAGAACTGTAGAGAAACAGTTTGGTTGTGGTGGCAGAGGACATGTTGAGAACTCATCAATAGAGTTGGAGGAGGATGATGGGGGCCCTCTGTTCTCTAATAGTTTGAGCTGCAAAAGAACAGTGTAACGAACAGTTATTACAAAGCACCAACATCTTGTTCAAATCTGTAGGAATTCTAATTGTAATAATTTGGTGCATTTTGTGTTTCCAGAGTGTATAGAGGAGCATCCCAGTTGGAAGAAGTAAATGAGGAAGGGAAGAGGTTAAAGATTCAACTCGCTCAAAAAGGAAACTCAAAGCCCTAACCAGTTAACGTCATAGTCAGTAAATAACAGCAGTGTCCCCAAATACTTCCAATACTGCACTGGGTTTACTTATGATCAATTGAATAACTTTTTATTTATTTTATAAAACAGCCCCAAAGACAAATATACCCTTGACATACAAGAAAGTAGATAGGCAGATTCAACAGATGCCCCTGTGTCAGCAGTTTGAACTTGTGCTGATGAAACCCAACATTTTGACCTGAAAGATCTGGCTTTCAGGTTTCATATGGACTTACAAAGTGTCAGCACTTTATTCAATTCCTCGCTGGACTTTATGTATCCAACTTCCAGCCACAGATTCTTAAGAAGTAGGCTAGTTCCCACATACACAGATAGACGCAGAGACCTTCTGCACAACAGGGAGGGCACTATTTTTAGGTCTCAGGAAGGCTGTAGTGATGCACATATACATCCTCCACACACGTGCACACACACACACATTTGATGACATCTGTTTATGCATACACTACTGTTTCCGCTGCTAACCATAGATTTGTGCCGATACAGTAAGTTCCTGCCCACTTCTATAACATGGGTTTCTTTGATACGTGACAGTTGAAGATATAATGGACTTGCCTCTCTGTTACAATACCCTCTTGTGGCTGAAATGGTTATTACATTTATTAGATGTAAACAACGCATTCACGTGTAGCTCACTTGTCAAAGTTGTAACTGCAGTAGACTGGTCTTCTCTTCCGACTCACTTTTGCCTTTGCCACCACGACTGCTGTAATAGGCTTGGCATCAATCGTCTTGCCTCTTGGCTTATGCCACTGTTGTGGCATGCTTGTAGTGGACATTTCATCTTGGGCTTTCCAGATGGTCAGTGTGTGGATAAGCCCGACAACATGGGAGCAGTAACCTGTGGAGCTAGCCTAGAATGGTATGTTTGTTGGGGCGAGGACATTGGTTGTTTTAGTTAGCATAACTGCTAGCCACAGCTGATAATGTACACAATGTACACCTGAAAAAAATATTAAAGCATCATGCAACAACTTCAATGAATTGCACAAGGATTGGATTGGATTGCACATGACTGGGAATACAGATATGCATCTGTTGGTAACAGTTACGTAACTCTTAAGGATCTGACCCTTTTTTAAATTTTTTAAAATTTCGCCTAAAATTACATACCCAAATCTAACTGCCTATAGCTTAGGACCTGAAGCAAATATATGCATATTCTTGATACCATTTGGAAGGAAACACTGAAGTTTGTGGAAATGTGAAATTATTGGAGAATATAACACATAAGATCTGGTCAAAGATAATACAAAGACAAAAGCATTAATTTAAAAATATATATATATTTTTGTACCATCGTCTTTGAAATGCAAGAGAAAGGCCATAATGTATTATTCCAGCCCAGGCCCAATTTAGATTTTGGCCACTAGATGGCAGCAGTGTACAATAAATCCATTGTATATCTGTTCAAGTATTTGTATCAAAACTGCCCAAATGTGCCTAATTGGTTTATTAATACATGTTCAAGTTCATAATTGTGCACTGTCCTCAAACAATAGCATGGTATTATTTCACTGTAACAGCTACTGTAAATTGGACAGTGCAGATAGATTAACAAGAATTTAAGCTTTCTGCCAATATCAGATATGTCTTTGTCCTGGGATTGTTTTTTGTTACTTACAACCTCATGCTAATCACATTAACCTACATTAGCTCAACCGTCTCATGGGGACACCGATCCTGTAGAGGTTTAAAAAAAAGTAGAGGCATGGATCAGAAAACCAGTCAGTATCTGCTTTAACCACCATTTTCTTCATGCAAATCCTTCGCATAGAGTTGATCAGGCTGTTGATTGTGGCCTGTGCAATGTTGTTTCACTCCTCTTCAATGGCTGTGCAAAGTTGGACAGATATCCAGGGGCACACTCCAACACTCAGACATAATTTACAAACGAAGCATTTGTGTTTAGTGAGTCCACCAGATCAGAGGCAGTAGGATGTCCAGGGATGTTCTCTTGACAAGTGTGTGCATTGGACCAATTCCTGTCAAAATGTAACGAGTACTTTTGGGTGTCAGGGAAAATGTATTGAGTAAAAATTACATTATTTTCTTTAGTAATATAGTGAAGTAAAAGTTCCCCAAAAAATAAATAGTGAAGTAAAGTACAGATACCCCAAAAACCTACTTAAGTAGTACTTTAAAGTATTTTTTACTTAAAGTACTTTACACCACTGCTGAGCTGCCATTGTCAGTGTGTGTGTGTGTGTGTCTGCGCGAGCGAAAGACAAAGAGGAAGTAGAAAGAGCTGGACAGAATGCATGTACAGTTCACGTGTAGAACAGAGTACAGCAGCTTCAACATTGGTCTGGTGTGAGGTTGCGGGAAAATAATCACGCCTAGATTACGCTGACCACCACTCAGTGTCATACCCTATATTCACATTGATATATAACGTCAAAGTGGGATTACGTCAAGTCTTCAAATGTATATATACACTACAGTATGCATGAGTCTGTATATACAGTGAATATTCATGTAAAATATCTGACTGGGACGTATGTTACTTCATAATGTCAGCACAATCCTCCTACACAGGCTTATACCCATGCATGAGCTGTTGGGGTCATGCAAAAGTCTTCCGGTCTCACAGTAATTGACCATTAATTAAACATTAACATGGTTTAGTATCTCCAGGCCTCCACGCATAGGAGCTGCATACAAGCCGCTGATAACGCCCTTGGAACATCTACATGTAAAAAAAAAGAAAGAAAAAAGTATAATAAATCAATTGAATAAACACCATCACAATAAATCCATTATTTATTTCATTATTTATTTATTATTTATTTATTATTTATTTATTTAATTATTTATTTCATTATTTATTTCAGTAAAGAAACATTATGATATGAGGAAAATGTATTTCAGAAGAACAGAATGAGTTGGCCTACTGTATGTTATCTGGCTATGCTCCATGCCATAGGCTGTAGGCTAGTTAATTAACTGACAAGATATGCTTAAGTCCTGTGCCATTATTTTATATTATGTGATTTTATAGTAAGAAGGATATAATCAAATTTAGCTGAATAAAATAGAAAAGTCATTTTTCCCATTCCGGAGCAGGTGCGCATATAAAGTGGCTATATTGAGGGTAAAAATGATAATTTGGTCGTGTATGATAGATTTAGAGTTATTTGGCAACTTTAGTTGTAAATGACACAAACCTTCGTATGTCTTAGAAATCAAAACATGTATGGGCTGCATGGAGCGACTATAGGCTGTAGATGATTTGAGAAAGCTGCAGAAAAAGCTTGTGCTCTGTTCTTTCATCCATCATTCTCAATTAAATATTGTATTTACTTAAATGTAAAAGTAGTTTTGATTTAGAATCGGCCATTTTTAATGGGCAAGAACAGGGGTAGGGGAAAAAAGACAGGTCATCTGTATGCACTCCAATAGCGAATGGAGGCTGCTCGTTTTCCCGCAGGACCGTTTTTCAATTATGCCTGGCAGGCTACTTCGGTTTTATCGTGGAGTTGGATTAATATGACCAGACGAGAAATAAATATAAGAACACTTATTTCCAGGGGCACAACTTTGGTTTTTGAAGTGGGGAGGGAGACATAACCTGTCTGGGGGTCCTCCCTCAGAATTTGTTGGGTCATCTAAAGCTCATTTCCTGCATTTCTACAGAATCTAATATGATTATGTTAATTTTGTGGTCACTTTTACTGTAAATAAGAATATGTTTCTGAACACTTCTACATGAATGTGGACGCTACCATGATTATTGATAATCCTGAATGAATCATGAATAATGATGAGTGAAAACGTTATTGACGCACACATATAAAAATGCTAGCCTCCCCTGTTATTGTAATGGTGAGAACGTAGCATGTCTTGGGGCTATGACATTTGTTTGATTTCAAATTCAAACTTGTGGAGTATAGAGCCAAAAGAAGAAACATGTTTCACCGTCCCAATAATTACAGTGGGCAGTATAATTCATATCATAGGCATACTAGTACTGTAGAGCTCTTTTTACTTGCACACAGCTGGATTGCCCCGTTCTACACCTAGAGGTCCACCGCCCTGTAGCGACACAACCCAACACACCCCACTCAGCTTTAGGATCTTAGTGAAATATTCATTATTGGTTTTAGGTGTGTTAGGCCAAGGCCAGAGTGAGAACCAGCAGTACGGAAGACCCCCAGGGCCAGGACTGAGCAGCCCAGCAGCTAGGGATTGCGTAAATAGGTATCTCCCTGACGTGGGCACGTTTTCAATACAGACTCCTTTTGTCATACAGTATTCTATATAAGGCATCCAGACCTTATGAAAGTTCCACAGGATACCCTTAATTCTTTAATAAATCAAATCTAGTGATACATAACTTGACATTTCTGCCATCCATTGTGACTGTGGGAGGATAACCAGCCTTCCAATTAATGGCAATGCATTTCTTAACCACTATAAATACTAGGTTACACAGTTTCTTCTGATAACAGTCTCCAGTATCAACGTTTCCAAGCAAACAAAAACTGTGAGAAGGGAGAACCTGTAGACATGCTGAGATAAAAGAACATACACTTCGCCTGAATTCAACCAGCCTTCGTAAGAGAGTAACATATGCAAGTATGTCCACATTTGTGTTTTAGACCTCCAGCAGAGGAATTACATTTCTGAGTGCCTGATATTCAGTTTCTATGCATAGTTAAACATAGTTAAACTGCAGTAATTTATGTCTGAGATAATATGAACATGACTGAAAATTGTAACATATCTATATCTAGTCATCATCATCAATAGTCTCTCCCAGGTCTTCCTCACATTTTTGTTATAAAATGTTTTGCGACATCGGGAAAAGCCTCTATTAACCCTTGATACAGTTTGGAAATCAACTTAAGAGTTTTGTCAGACTGCTTTAAAATAGTTTCAATCTTTTAAGCCTCTGGCTTGTCCAGTGTTTGCTGCAAAGAGTGAATAAAGTGTTGCATCTGCAAAAGTTCTCCTCAGCGCCGCCACAGACTGGACTTCCCTGGTTGCCTGTCCCTGCTGAGACCACTGTCACCATCTGATCCTGCTCAGATGAGGAATGACAAAGAATTACTTTGGTGTACATTTACACATTATATTATCCAAGAATAGAATCAATGGTTCAATAATTGAATTGACCATTATTCCCAGATCCCTGACTGTAGCTTAACCATCAACTCAAGATGGAACTTTGTATCCATTCACTGCTAACTAGACTGGTCTTCCCAGTCTGACCCTGCTGGGACACCTGTCAACATCTGATCCTGCTTAGACATGATGAGCATAGTGTTGTGTTCTGACTGTGCACAACGACAGTGTAGCCTGTAGAGCTGTTTATACCATGACAGTGTGAATATAGGGAATTAGCTAGGGAAACTGACAGATCAATAATGTTACATTGCTATACTGACTCTAATAAAAACTCACATTGCACTGTCAAACAACGTCAGATTATTGGTCTTCAATTGTTTGGCTGTTGGTTTCATCATTTGATTCAGGTTTAGTGTGATTGAAGCAAAATAATAGCTAACATTAGCTATCTTTTGGCTTGCTCTAATGGTACATCAACTGACGAAAACGAGCCAAGTTAATTTACTTCTATTGAAACGGGACAAAACAAAGGCTACAAAACATTTCCATACACTCAACAGCTGATAGATACTGCTACATGGCAGATAGCTAGAGGCTAGAGCTAAACTGGCTGTGGTAGCTACAAGCTAGCTAGCTATCAAGATAGTTCATTCACTTGAGACAGAACTTCAGTTGAGAGAAACAATAGCTAACGTTACATGTCAGTTACACTACGAGATCAGCACTGGGAATAAACACTTTTTTCTGTTAAGTCAAACAGCAGTTACCTTGCCAGCTACATCAATCAAATAAAGAGTAGTCAGTTTCTACTCTGCTTGCTTTTCCAACGCTGAGTTGGAAACACACACAAACAACAGCTGCTTCTATTCGTTTGCTCTGTGGTGTCTGTGTGGTCCTAAAGCAAGCCGGATTGACTGACCTTCATGTCTTCAAGTAATAATGGACTGTTGCTTTCTAGTTGTTCAGTTTGTATCATTCTTTAGGTTTTTATCTTATGTTTATTGTGTAGTAAATATTTCAGCAATTCTTTATTAAAGCACATTGTGTTGTATTCCATGTCTGAAATGTGCTTTATAAATTAAGCTGGATTTGGTAGTGGCTGCCATTCAGGGGCTGAACATTTTAGTCATTTATATCCATAGCAACTTAGAGTAGTGAGCACATACATTTTCATTATGGTCCCCTGTGGGAATTGAACCCACAACCCTGGGGCGATACAGCTGTGCAAGCACCATGCAGCACTCTACCAACTGAGCTTCACGGGACATATATAGTTTGGACACACCTACTCATTCAAAGGTTTTTCTTTATTTTTATGATTTTCTAAATTGTAGCATAATAGTGAAGACATCAAAACTATGAAATAACACATATGGAATCATGTAGTAACCAAAAAAGTGTTAAAAAAATCTAAATATTTTATATTTGAGATTCTTCAAAGTAGCCACCCTTTGCCTTGATGACAGCTTGCACACTCTTGTCATTCTCTCAACCAGATTCACGAGGTAGTCACCTGGAATGTATTTCAATTAACAGATGTACCTTGTTAAAAGTTAATTCTGGAATTTTTAGGCCCCTATTTTCTCCACTTCCTGTCTGACTGACATGCCCAAAGTAAACTGCCTGTTGCTCAGGCTATGAAGCCAGGATATGCATATAATTGGTACCATTGGAAATAAAACACTCTGAAGTTTGTATAAATGTTAAAAATAATGTAGGAGACTATAACACAATAGATATGGTAGGAGAAAATCCAAAGAAAAACCAACCATAATTTTTTTTTGGAGAGCCCATGCTCTTCCATTAGAACATATAGGGAAACAATTTTATCCAGCTCCCAGTATGCCATTCCTATGTAGTCTTCCTCATTCCTCACTAGTCTTTGTTCAAGGTTTCAGGCTTGTTTCTTCCCAAACGAGGAAGAATTATGAGTTTTAGTACTGGGATACAGACTTGGAAATCAGTCTGTGCGCATGCGACGAAGAGGACGTGCTTCTGCTAATATTGTTTTCCTATTGAACATACTTTTTCCGTATTAAATATTATAGTTTAATTACATTTTAGAGTACCTGAGGATTAAATAGAAACATATTTTGACTTGTTTCAACAAAGTTTCAGCAAAGTTTAGCAGTTGCTTTTTGGATTCCTTTCTCTGCATTTTGAACGAGTGGATTACTCAAATCAATGGCGCCAACATACTTTTTGGGATATAAAGAAGGTTTTTATCTAACAAAACAACACTACATGTTGTAGCTGGGACCCTTTGGATGACAAATCAGAGGAAGATTTTCAAAAAGTAAGTGAACATTTAATCGCTATTTGTGAATTTGTGAAAACTGTGCTGGTGGAAAAATATTTTGATGTGGGGCATGCAATCGCATAGCATGCTTTCGCTGTAAAGCCCATTGTAAATCGGACAGTGCAGTTAGTTTAATACAAATTTAAGCTTTTAACCAATATAAGACACTTGTATGTACATAAATGTTTAATATCCATAATTGTATGATAATGTATTTGAAATGTGCGCTCTCCAGTTTCACCGCGCTCTCCAGTTTCACTGCTAGCAGGACGCCTATCCCAGAGAGGTTTTAAAACTCATTTTTCAACCACTCTACAAATTTCTTGTTAACAAACTATAGTTTTGGCAAGTCAGTTAGGACATTTACATTTACTCATTTTTCCAACAATTGTTTACAGACAGATTATTTCAATTATAATTCACTGTATCACAATTCCAGTGGGTCAGAAGTTTACATACACTAAGTTGACTGTGCCTTTAAACAACTTGGATAATTCCAGAAAATTATGTCATGGCTTTAGAATCTTCTGATAGGCTAATTAACATAATTTGAGTGAATTGGAGGTGTACCTGTGGATGTATTTCAAGGCCTACCTTCAAATCAGTGCCTCTTTGCTTGACATCATGGGAAAATCTAAAGAAATCAGCCAAGATCTCAGAAAAAACATTGTAGACCTCCACAAGTCTGGTCCATCCTTGGGAGCAATTTCCAAACGCCTGAAGGTACCACGTTCATCTGTACAAACAATAGTACGACGTATAAACACCATAGGACCACACAGCCGTCACACCGCTCAGGAAGGAGACACGTTCTGTCTCCTAGAGATGAACGTACTTTGTTGCGAAAAGTGCAAATCAATCCCAGAACAACAGCAAAGGACCCAGTGAAAGATGCTGGAGGAAACGGGCACAAAAGTATCTATATCCACAGTAAAACGAGTCCTATATCGATATAACCTGAAAGGCCGCTCAGCAAAGAAGAAGCCATTGCTCCAAAACCGCCATTATAAAGCCAGACTACGGTTTGCAACTGTACATGGGGACAAAGATCATACTTTTTGGATAAATGTCCTCTGGTCTGATGAAACAAAAATAAAACTGTTTGGCCATGATGACCATCGTCATGTTTGGAGGAAAAAGGGGGAGGCTTGCAAGCTGAAAAACACCATCCCAACCGTGTAGCATGCGGGGGGCAGCATCATGTTGTGGGGGTGCTTTACTGCAGGAGGGGCTGGTGCACTTCACAAAATAGATGGCTTCATAAGAAAGGAAAATTATGTGGATATATTGAAGCAACGTTTCAAAGCATCAGTCAGGAAGTTAAAGCTTGGTCGCAAATGGGTCTTCCAAATGGACAATGACTCCAAGCATACTTCCAAAGTTGTGTCAAAATGGCTTAAGGTCAACAAAGTCAAGGTATTGGAGTGGCCATCACAAAGCCCTGACCTCAATCCTATAGAAAATTTGTGGGCAGAACTGAAAAAGTGTGTGTGAGCAAGGAGGCCTACAAACCTGACTCAGTTACACCAGCTCTGTCAGGAGGAATGAGCCAAAATTCACCCAACTTATTGTTGGAAGCTTGTGGAAGGCTATCCAAAACGTTTGACCCAAGTTAACTTCTTGGTGACAGGGGGGCAGTATTGAGTAGCTTGAATGAATAAGGTGCCAAGGGTAAACTGCCTGCTACTCTGTCCCAGATGCTAATATATGCATATTATTAGTATATGTGGATAGAAAACACTCTGAAGTTTCTAAAACTGTTTGAATGATGTCTGTGAGTATAACAGAATTCATATGGCAGGCGAAAATGTGAGAAAAAAAGGAAGTGGGAAATGAGGTTTGTAGTTTTTCAACTCTTTGCCATTCCAATATACAGTGTAAATGGGGTCATATTGCACTTCCTATGGCTTCCACTAGATGTCAACTGTCTTTAGAACTTTGTTTGAGGCTTCTACTGTGAAGTTGGGGCGAATGAGAGGGGATTGAGCCAGATCTCTGGCAGAGTGCCACAGGCTCGTGACGCACGGTCACGAGAGAGTTAGCTTTCTGAAGATTGATTCTATACTTATTCTATGTGGCGGATATCTTTTTGGCTGCTTTGTTGTCCGAATGCTGTACTCAGCATATTGCATAGTTTGCTTTTTCCGTAATGTTTAAAAAAAATCTGACACAGCGGTTGCATTAACCTCTAGCGTCGAGCAATCCCGTATCCGGGAGCGTAATCATAGCCTCAAGCTCATTACCATTACCAATGTTTCCTATTCATGAAATCGCAAATGAAATGAAATAAATATATTGAAACACAAGCTTAGCCTTTTGTTAACAACACTGTCATCTCAGATTTTCAAAATATGCTTTAACCAAAGCTACACAAGCATTTGTGTAAGAGTATTGATAGCCTTAGCATTAAGCCTAGCATTCAGCAGGCAACATTTTCACAAAAACAAGAAAAGCATTAAAATAAAATAATTTACCTTTGAAGAACTTCGGATGTTTTCAATGACGAGACTCTCAGTTAGATAGCAAATGTTACATTTTCCCCAAAGATTATTGGTGTAAGAGAAATAGCTCCATTTTGTTCATCACGTTTGGCTAAGAAAAAAAAACGAAAATGCAGTCACTTACAACGCCAAACTTTTTTCCAAATTAGTTCCATAATATCGACAGAAACATGGCAAACGTTGTTTAGAATCAATCCTCAAGGTGTTTTTCACATATCTATTCGATAATCTATCAGTGGTGGCAGCTGGCTTCTCATCAGAAGAAAACGGAAAAATACTGCAGCTGGAGATTACGCAATAATTGCGACGGAGGACACCAAGTGACCACCTGGTAAATGTAGTCTCTTATGTTCAATCTTCCAATGATATGCCTACAAATACGTCACAATGCTGCAGACACCTTGGGGAAAACGTGGAAAAGGTAAGCTGACTCCTAGCTCCTCCACAGCCATATAAGGAGTCATTGCCATGAGGCGGTTTCAAAAAATGCGGCACTTCCGGATTGTATTTTTATCTGTTTTTTTTCTGTAACATCAGTTCTGTGGCACTCACAGACAATATCTTTGCAGTTTTGGAAACGACAGAGTGTTTTCTTTCCAAAGCTGTCAATTATATGCATAGACGAGCATCTTTTTGTGACAAAATATCTTGTTTAAAATGGGAACGTTTTTCATTCAAAAATTAAAAGAGCGCCCCCTATATCGAAGAAGTTAAGGAGTATATCTCTAATTCCATGTATAACACTTGCATTTTCATCAACATTTATGATGAGTATTTCTGTAAATTGATGTTGCTCCCTGCAAATCACAGCATGTTTTAGAACTACTGAACGTAACGCGCCAATGTAAAATGAGATTTCTTGATATAAATATGCACTTTATCGAACAAAACATACATGTATTGTGTAACATGAAGTCCTATGAGTGTCATCTGATGAAGATCATCAAAGGTTAGTGATTTATTTTATCTCTATTTGTGCTTTTTGTGACTCCTCTCTTTGGCTGGAAAAATGGCTGTGTTTTTCTGTGAGTTGGTGGTGACCCAACATAATTGTTTGTGGTGCTTTCGCTGTAAAGCCTTTTTGAAATCAGACACTGTAGCTGGATTAACGAGAATTCCATCTTTAAAATGGTGTAAAATACTTGTATGCTTGAGGCGCCCTGCACCTTCACTGGCTGTTGGCGAGGTGGGACGCTTACCGTCCCACATATCCCAGAGAGGTTAAACATTTTAAACACAATGCTACCAAATACTAATTAAGTGTATGTAAACTTCTGACCCACTGGGAATGTGATGAATGAAATAAAATCTGAAATAAATCATTCTCTCGACATTTCACGTTCTTAAAATAAAGTGGTGATCCTAACTGACCTAAGACAGGGCATTTTTTACTAGGATTAAATGTCAGGAATTGTGAAAAACTGAGTTTAAATATATTTGGTTAAGGTTTATGTATACTTCTGACGTCAACTCTATGTTCACTGTGTTCTCTCATTACACTCCCAGCTCTCTGTTTTGAGAAAATTGTCACATACAGTGAGTGACACACAGGCTACTGTACTGTAGTCATATGGGTAATACGTGTCATACATCCCATGTGCATAGCTGTACCATATGGCCGTACTGGTGGTAGGCACCGTCAAACCCTGACAGACTGTGCACACTGATTATCAGTCTCCTGCTCTCTGCTCTCTCTGCTCTCCAGTAGGAAGTCACTGTGACAGGAGTGTTGACAGTCAAATGTTCCTTCATGGTGTGGGAGAGGGCTAAAGTGCTGTAGCTGGAGTTCTGTGGGAGATGCCATGTTATAGAGAGCTGGACAGCTGGAAGCATGTCCCCTGGTATAGGCTTTGTCCTGTCACACATACTTAGTGTTCAGTTCAGCACAGAAGGAAGAAAGTAAAGCAAGAGAGAAGATATTTTGTAAAGACCAACACACCCAGGAGGTGAAGAGAATGTTGTCAGCCATCTTTAGTTTAAGTGCAGATTAAGGAAAAGATAGGAGAAGAGGAAGTCAGCTCAGATGGAGTCTCACCAGCAGGTTAGCATTTTTATCATCATGAATCTTGTTCTGGAAGCAGCTCTGCAGAGTGGTCACTAGCTAGCACAGCCATACAATATGATTTTAAACCTCAACCTAACCCTAACTTTAACCCTAACCTTAACCACACTGCTAACTCTATTGTCTAACCCCTAACCTAAAAATAAGCCCAAAAAGAACATTTCTATTTTCATACATTTTCACAATATAAACAATTTTGACCTTGCAGCTGACCCCATCTTGTGGAAATCGAACAGTTTTGCCTCAATCACAAGAATCTTCCCAACCTGAGCCTCACACAGGGCCTACAGTACTGACCAAGTCAATGCAGTGGGATGTACACTGAAGAGATTCTTCCCTCTCTGTGACAATATGGCTGAGAGTAGAGTAGAGCCACATATGGGCCTGTGGAGCTGTAGCTGTGGTTCTGAGGGAGATACCATGTTGTCTGCACAGACGGGCACATCTGTGGCGCGCTGGCATACGCTCTGCTCTGCTCTGATCCCCTCTGCTCTGTTCTGGGTCACCCTCCCTTGAGCCTGGCGTGGCTAAATACTGCAGCTGTGGCAAACCTCTGCCACACACATGCACACAGACAAATACGCATGCACAAACATAGATATGCCCATAAACACACACACACACACACACACACACACACACACACACACACACACACACACACACACACACACACACACACACACACACACACACACACACACACACACACACACACACACCATCCTTTGGGAGGCCTTACCTCCGTCTGTGGATCCAGTGGAAAACAAATCACCATCCGCCAGCAGCATATGGTCCTCTTCTAACGGAACAGATTGTAGGGGGCTAACCACCCCTGTAGAGTTGTCGGTGTTTTGCTACACCGTTTGGGTATGGAGTGGGAAATATTTGTAAGGAATAATAAGTAGTTGTAATTCCATGTAATTTTCAATTTTCCCCCTTTCTCATTGTCGTTAGCTACTCGTTTGAGTTTTCCTCTGGCGTGTGTCCTTGCCAGTGGTCTAGTGTGGATTGTAAGGGCAGATGAATATTCAATATTCCACTGGATTAGAATCACAACAGTCTGGATGTGGTCATTTCTGTCCACTGTTGAATAGAGAAATTATGCCGGAGAACAAAAGTGACCTTTGTAATGTATCTCTGTTGGTCCAATACCATATGTATACAGTACAGGCCTATTTTAATCTGCCATGAAGCATTCCAACGTACTATAACAGAGCCAAGGATTATGAATATCAAAGATCTTTGTTTTTGTTTCGTAATATAATACATTTCTGTATTACTAATAATTTTATACCTCCTCCTCCTCCTGCTCCTTGTCTTCCCTCCTTCTTTCCTCCCTTCCTCCTCTCCTCCTTCCCTCCTCCCTCCCTCCTCTCCTCCTTCCCTCCCTCCTCTCCCAGCCCAGAATGAGTGGTGAAGCCTCTTAATGGATCTGCCTAACTCAAAGGACCTTCTAAAGTGTAGCCAAGACAACAGTGCTTATGATATTTTCCTCGTGATATTTAAAACAAGTGGGGTAGAGCCAGGGGGAGGGCGGGTGGGTGTGAGAAGTAGTGAAATAGAGGAAGAGAAAAGGGGATGTTTATGGGCTCTGTTATCTGACTTTCTCCCCCCCTACATCTGATTCTGGATTACAATGAAACTCTCCTGCACTGACCCTATGCACAGGCAAACTTAAATACATTTGACCAAATTTCAACCAGCATGGGCAACCAAAAGCAAAAAAACTCTAGACCACCTTTACTCCACACACAGAGATGCATACTAAGCTCTCCCTTGCCCTCCATTTGGCAAATCTGACCATACATTTATCCTCCTCATTCCTGCTTACAAGCAAAAACTAAAGCAGGAAGTTGCAGTGACTCGCTCAATACGCAAGTGGTCAGAAGATGCGGATGCTAAGCTACAGGACTGTTTTGTTATCACAGACTGGAATATGTTCCGGGATTCATCCGATTGCATTGAGGAGTATATCACCTCAGTCACCGGCTTCATCAATAAGTGCATTGACGACATCATCCTCACAGTGATCGTACGTAAATATACCAACCAGAAAACCATGGATTACAGGGAACATCCACACCGAGCTAAAGGCTAGAGCTGCTGCTTTCAAAGAGCGGGACACTAATCCGGACGCTTATTAGAAATCCTGTTATGCCCTCAGACGAACCATCAAACAGTTAAAGCGTCAATAAAGGACTAAGATGGAATCCTACTACACCGTCTCTGACGCTCGTCGGATGTGGCAGGACATGAAAACTATTACAGAGTACAAAGGGAAACTCAGCCATAGGCTGCCCAGTGACGCAAGCCTACCAGACGAGCTACAGTAAATGTATTTTATGCTTGCTTCGAAGCAAGCAGCACTGAAGCATGCATGAGACACCAGCCGTGCCAGTAGGCGATGTGAGCAAGACCGTTAAACAGGTAAACATTCACAAAGCCACGGGGCCAGATGGATTACCAGGATGTGTACTCAAAGCATGCGCGGACCAACTGAGAAGTGTCTTCACTGACATTTTCAACCTCTCCCTGACCGAGTCTGTAATACCTACTTGTTTCAAGCAGACCACCATAGTCCCTGTGCCCAAGGAAGCGAAGGTAACCTGCCTAAATGATTACCGCCCTGTAGCACTCACATTAGTAGCCATGAAGTACTTTAAAAGGCTGGTTATGGCTCACATCAACACCATCATCCCAGAAACGCTAGACCCACTCCAATTTGCATATCGCCCCAACAGATCCACAGATGACGCAATCTCAATTGCTCTCCACACTGCCCTTTCCCACCTGGACAAAAGGAACATCGATGTGAGCATGTTGTTCATGGACTACAGCTCAGCGTTCAACACCATAGTGCCCTCAAAACTCATCACTAAGCTAAGGACCATGGGACTAAACACCTCCCTCTGTGACTGGAATCTGGTCTAGGCAACAACACATCTGCCAAGCTGATCCTCAACACCTGGGGCCCCTCAGGGGTGTGTGCTTAGTCCCCTCCTGTACTCCCTGTTCACCCTTGACTGCGTTGACAAACACGACTCCAACACCCTCATTAACAGTTTGCTGACGACACAACAGTGGTAGGCCTGATCACCGACAACAATGAGACAGCCTATAGGGAGGAGATAAGATACCTGGCAGTGTTGTGCCAGGACAACAACCTCTCCCTCAATGTGAGCAAGACAAAGGAGCTGATCACGGACTACAGGAAAAGGCTGGCCAAACAGGCCCCCATTAACATCAACAGGGGGAAACGCGGGCCAAACGGGGGAAAAGTGGGCCAAACAGGCCCCCATTAACATTGACGGGTCAAGAGTTTCAAGTTCCTTGGTATCCACATAACCAACAAATTATCATGGTCCAAACACACCAATACAGTCATGAAGAGGGCATGACAACACCGTTTACCCCTCAGGAGACTGTAAATATTTGTCATTGGTCCTCAGATCCTCAAAAAGTTATACAGCTGCACCATCGAGAGCATCCTGACCAGTTACATCACTGCCTGGTATGGCAACTGTTCGGTATCTGACCATAAGGCGCTACAGAGGATAGTGTGTACGGCCCAGTACATCACTGGGGCCAAGCTTCCTGCCATCCAGGACCTATATAAAATGTGGTGTCAGAGGAAGGCCCAAAAAATGGTCAAAGACTCCAGTCATCCAAGTCATAGACTGTTCTCTCTGCTACAGCGGTACCAAGCGGTACCGGAGCGCCAAGTCTAGGCCCATAAGGCTCCTTAACAGCTTCTACCCCCAAGCCATAAGACTGCTGAACAATTAATCAAATGGCCACCAGAACTATTTATATTATATTTACACTGCTGCTACTCACTGTTTATTTTCTATGCATAGGCACTTTACCCCTACCTACATGTACAATATATCTTGACTAACCTGTACCCCCGCACATTGACTCGGTACCGGTACCCCCTGTGTATAGCCTCATTATTGTTATCTTTATTGTGTTACTTTTTATTTTAATTTTACTATTTTTACTTTAGTTTATTTAGTAAATATTTGCTTAACTCTTTCTTGAACTGCATTGTTGGTTAAGACTTGTTATGGCTGGGGGCAGTATTGAGTAGCTTGGATGAATAAGGTGCCCAGAGTAAACTGCCTGCTACTCAGGCCCAGTTGCTAATATATGCATATTAGTGGAGTTTCTGACATTTCTAAAACTGTTTGAATGATGTCTGTGGGTATAACAGAACTCATATGACAGGCAAAAACCTGAGAAAAAATCCAACCAGGAAGTGGGAAATCTGAGGTTTGTAGTTTTTCAACTCTTTGCCTATCGATTATACAGTGTCTATGGGGTCAAATTGCACTTCCTAAGGCTTCCACTAGATGTCAACAGTCGTTAGAACCTTGTTTGATGCTTCTACTGTGAAGGATGGGGAATGAGAGGGGATGGAGTCAGAGGTCTGCCAGAGAGGCATGAGCTGACCACGCACGTTCAGGTGAGAGTTAGCTTGAGTTCCACTGAATTTCTGAAGACAAAAGAATTGGAACATTATTGAAGATTTATGATTAAAAAAACATCCTAAAGATTGATTCTATGCATCGTTTGACATGTTTCTACGAACTGTAATATAACTTTTTCAACTTTTCGTCTGAACTAAGCGATCATGCATTGAGCATTTGGATTACTGGGTTAAACGCGTGAACAAAAAGGAGGTATTTGGACATAAATTATGGACTTTACCAAACAAATCAAACATTTATTGGGGAACTGGGATTCTTGGGAGTGCATTCTGATGAAGATCATCAAAGGTAAGTGAATATTTATAATGCTATTTCTGACTTTGTTGACTCCACAACATGGCAGATATCTGTATGGCTTGATTTGTTGTCTGAGCGCTGTACTCAGATTATTGCATGAGGTGCTTTTTCGGTAAAGCTTTTTTGAAATCTGACACAGCGGTTGCATTAAGGAGAAGTGTATCTATAATTCCATGTGTAATAGTTGTATATTTTATCATGGTTTATTATGAGTATTTCGGTAAATTGATGTGGCTCTGCAAAATCACCGGATGTTTTGGAACTACTAAACATAATGCGCCAATGTAAACTCAGATTGTAAACTCGAACAAAACATACATGTATTGTGTAACATGAAGTCCTATGAGTGTGATCTGATGAAGATCATCAAAGGTTAGTGATTAATTTTATATCTATTTCTGATTTTTGTGACTCCTCTCTTTGGCTGGAAAAATGGCTGTGTTTTCTGTGACTAGGTACAGACCTAACATAATCGTTTGCTGTGCTTTCGTCCTAAAGCCTTTTTGAAATCGGACACTGTGGTGGGATTACCAACATGTTTATCTTTAAAATTGTGTAAAATACTTCTATGTTTGAGGAATTTTAATTATGAGATTTCTGTTGTTTTGAATTTGGCGCCTTGCACTTTCACTAGCTGTTGTCATATTGATCCCGTTAGCGTGATTCAAGCCATAAGAATTAAGGGCTTGTAAGTAAGAATTTCACAGTAAGGTCTACCTGTTGTAATCGGAGCTTGTGACAAATACAATTTGATTTGATTTGATAGTTAAACCAAACACACACACACACAAAACTTTTTAATTTCACTCCAATCTCACAATTCAACGAGACCATAAATAACATCTAATGACAATCAATAGGCGTAATGTTTCAGAACTGTTGCTCAAATCAGATTAGTTGTTTCTCACTTTTACATCCAATTAAACACAATTATAGTCGCTCACCGTCTTTTTTTACCTTCCTTGATGGATCATCTCAGAGCCCAACAGGGCTTTGCAGGTAGCGATGGGGAGGAGTAGGATAGGTTTCAGTGTGCGATTTCCAATCCTCTCCCCACGGATAAGGAGAACACTGGCACAGCAGGACACAGGAAAGAGAGATTGACAGAAAGAAGAAGGGAAGGAATGATGGATGCAGAGAGGGTGGTTGTTATGTTTTGGGTGAGGACGCATGCAAGTGTTCTAGTACACTCACACACAACAGAATACACCAAATAAATATACACACACACACTTCCCCCCAAAATAAAAAAGTTTGACCCCCTGGCCTGCATCCTGATGTGATGTGATGTGATGTGTGTGTGTGTGTGTGGGGGGGGGATGCCTGCAGTGGTATCTCAAAGGGGACAGTACATCAGTCAGACAAAGGTCTCATTTGGAGAGAAGTAGGGATGGGGGGATAGAGGGACAGAGAGATGGAGGGACAGAGAGATGGAGGGATAGAGAGATGGAAGGATAGAGGGACAGAGAGATGGAGGGACAGAGAGATGGAGGGATGGAGAGATGGAGGGATAGAGGGATGGAGAGTTGGAGGAAAGGAGATATGGGGGAAGGAGAGATGGAGAGAAGGAGGGATGGTGGGGGGATGAGATTTGGAGCGATGGAGAGATGGATGGAAGGAAAGATGGATCGATGGAGAGATGGATAGATGGAGGGAAGGCGGGATAGAGAGATGGTGGGATGGAGCGATGGAAGGATCCTTCCATCGAAGGAGAGATGGAGGAAAGGAGGGATGGAGGGCAGGAGAGATGGAGGGAAGGAGAAATGGAGGGATGGAGTGAAGGAGCAATGGAAAGATGGAGGGATGGTGGGAAAGAGAGATGAAGTAATTGTGGGACAGCACATAGGGAAATCAGACTGTGAGTGATTAGGATTATAAAACGAGAGAGAAAAACAGAGTAAAGAGAGAAGAGGGGAGGAAAGGTGAGAATAGAGGAGAGGAAATAATAGGGAGAGGAGAGGAGAAGAGAAAAGGAGAGGGGAGAGTAGAATCCTCCTGTTTTGTCCCTGTGTTTAAATTTGTTATAATTTCTCACATTTAAAACATATTCAAGGACCACTAAAGAGTTTTACTCATTGAGATCTGCGCCTCAGTGTGTTTGGCCCTGGTATATGCCCAAGTCAAGGATGCTGCCTCTGTCTCTGTGAGGTGATGGTGTGTGAATAAACCAGTCTGGAAAAATAGTCCTGAATTTAGCATCATTAAATATCATAAAAATCTGATCATTTACAAAAAAAATGATATTTTCTGACAAGCAAGTACAGAGATGGTAATGGTAATTGTTCATGTTTTCATACTTTCATAAAATGTTTGGGAATGACGTTGATGCTGGTATTTGTGACAATTCTACATAGGAATAGAGAGGCGGAAAGCTTCCGTGCATTTGGACAATGAATAGACACTGCAGTAAATAAAAACAAATAAAAACTTTTCAGTCTTGTCCAGGCCCGTACTCTACACAGACCGGTGAACCATAACCAATCAGAGCTGCAGTAGGCCTATATGCAAATAGGCCATTTCCATTTATGAGCCTGTGCTATTCACTTTGAACTGTGTGTTTACCAATGATTTATATATACACTAGATGAGTCTTAGGGGGTGGTGTGTTGAAGCCACCATGCCTCCATGTTTGGCACTCTCTCACGATTGTAACAAATATTTTGAAAGGTATAGAAATGCATTTATTAATATCTACATTCGTTTTTGGCACATT
This sequence comes from Oncorhynchus tshawytscha, assembly GCF_018296145.1. Lineage (NCBI taxonomy): Eukaryota > Metazoa > Chordata > Actinopteri > Salmoniformes > Salmonidae > Oncorhynchus > Oncorhynchus tshawytscha. The sequence goes on from NC_056446.1 coordinate 29,376,530, forward strand.
TATTCTATTACAGACACCTTTATGCATACTTTTAAACAATGTTATGTGAGCTAAACATTAACAAAAGTATTTTTGGGAGATTGTTACTGTCCCCACTACAACAACAAAAAATACTTAAATACATGTACATGTTTTGTGAATAGTCAGATTAATATAAAAGTTTGATATAAATGTTTACATTCTTTGCAAGAAGAATGATTTACCTAATAATCTTGTTTACATGGACACATCTGAAGTCAGGCTACCTGGTGGGACTTTGATAAATGCAGGAAATTGTCAATCAAAATAAATGTTCTACCACAGTGACATTGTTCTTTTTGTGAAGCATCTTTGATTCTGATTTCATATATGCTTGAACTCAGTTTTTCCTAAATCACTTCACTCGCGCAAAAGAAAGAACTTGCGCTTCTCGTGCTAGCACATGCGCAGATCAAACAAACCGCTGGAACGCTGATTAAGGTATTTACTTGTCCTAATCATTTGAAAGAATGATCAGAAAACCAGGTGTTTAAATCGACGTATGCTTACTTAAATTATGACCTTACGCCGATTAAGAAAAGTGTTAGGTAAGGTGTAACAAGTAAGGTGTTTACATGACTAATGCCAATACTCGGCCTACTGTCATAATCAGTTTAATATCAAATTATTAGTGTGCGTGTAAACAAAGTCATTGTAGAATTTCGTTCATTCCTATGGACTGCTACTACTGGTGAATGCCAATATGGCCGACTGGTGGATTCAAAGCCTCTCAATGGTCAATACATAGAATCAGCAATCCAGAGTTTATATACATCATTGATGTTTACTGGCAGCTGCAACAGTGCGACTTTAGATAATTAGAAAGCAGTCCCAAAAGCAACAAAATAACGTTACACCTGAATGGTTTTCTGCAAATATGTATACCACAGGAGTCATCTTACATTTTGGAACATTACAGTCCTAATTGATCAAACAACCAACAGGCAAACTAAACTCTCTTCCTCAGTTGCGTGTGCACATCAACACGAACAAATCAAATCAAATTGTATTTGTCACAAATAAGATGAGCTAAAATCTACTGAGGGAACAGTTAGCTAGGTAAACCTTCTCAAACATTTTCAGTGAGTATTTGGCCATCAAAATTGCACTGATACAATGCAGAATATCAGAATGCTCTCTCTCCTGCAGCCTTTCTGCCTATAGCTGGCTCTATTCTGTCCCATATCCCACGTCTTTGACAACTGAATGGGATTTACAGGTTGCCTGCCTGCCTGCCCATTTGATCGATTCCAAATACATTTTATTGACAACTAAGAAATATGCTAACTGTCGTGGATAACAGTTGTCTTGATGTTCTATTAGTTATATGACGACTGTTGCTCATCAAATGATTAAAAGATTCTAATTGCTTGATTAACTGAATCAAGTAATTATTAACTCATTAACCTGGGGCACCATTGGAAAACTCGTTTTTATTGAGTATCTATTTCCCAAATTAACTCAAAGAATATCAGAATATCGATTTTACAACAGCCGCTAATTAACCAGTCTCTTTCTGAATGTCGTATAGTCCGTGAATCTGCACGGACCCAGGTCTCACCAATGAATTCGTACCACACCAATCTTAGTTGAATATTTATTTACGAGAAAGCTAAAATGATGATAAAAGATACACATAGACAAAACACATTATAGGCTATTGATTAGAACTTGGTATAACAGGCCAACACACTATGGCGCGTGTTAACCAAAATGGGGATTTCAAAGAGAGAGAGGAAAAAGAAAGTACACGAGAGAAATATACATTTGGGTGAATTTGTCAGCTATGCTATTCTAACCCTAGCCTTGCCCCAAACTGCCGCTCTTATGGGTCAGAATATAATGATGTAATTACGTGGGGAAGGTCTCTGTGGATTCTCCGCTTTGACTGTCCAGGCTGTTCAATGACTCACTTCTCCGGCACACCTCTCTGGTCGTCCTCACGATGTCAGTGTCCTTTTGGCTTAGGAGTCTGTTCCCTCGCCCTTGTTCTGGAAGGGCTCTTCTGAGGACAGACAGCTCTGTAGCTCAGAGCTCACAGTGTAGGAATGAAACAGTGTAGATACCACTATTCGATGGGAGGTGGAGGCTAGGTGGTTCGACTTGAATTCACCCGCTTAGACACAGCTACTCATCCGTAGCTTGGGTAGAAAAAGATTTATTTGTCTTCAAACTTGCGTTGCGTTTTGTGTTGGTTGACTTTTTAGACCTCGGCTGCAGCTTGGGTCACCTAGTCTCCTCTGTAAATTCTTTACTCACAGGTTTTATACCCTTGGGTCAGAAGTGGGGGTAACCGCCTTTAGGGCAATTCTCTGGGCGTACCAAGTTAAGAGCAAGGTCTAGGTTTTTCTCAAATCCAATTTTAGACAACTAACTTCACATTTCCCCTTTACATTCCCTTTGATTTGGACATTTTCCACACAACGTATAATGTATAACTCCAATAGGAATTCAGGGAACTCAATGAGGAACGCTGTATATGGCCCAGGAGGCCTGTAAACAGTAGGCTGCATAGATTTCATGACTAGAAGCTAAAAAGACGAAAACGTCATTTTTTTTGTACATTTAAATTTGCTATCGTAAACGTTAGCAACACCTCCGCCTTTGCGGGATGCACAGGGGATATGGTCACTAGTGTAACCAGGAGGTAAACTCTGCTGGTAGATAGTGTGGTCTACAGCTTATCATGAGATACTCTTCCTCAGGCAAGCAATTGATCGAGACTTCCTTAGATATCATGCACCAGCTGTTATTTACAAGAATACATAGTCCGCCGCCCCTTGTCTTACCAGATGCCGCTGTTCTATCCTGCCGATAAAGTGTATAACCAGCCAGCTGTCTGTTGATAGTGTCGTCGTTCAGCTACTACTCCATGAAGCATAAGATGTTACAGTTTTGAATGTCCTGTTGGTAGTTTAATCTTCCGCGTAGGTCATCTATTTTATTGTCCAAAGATTGCACATTTTCTAGCAGATCCGAAGGAAGTGGGGGTTTATTAGATCCCCCCAAAATTCTCAGAAGGCAGCCCGCCCTTCGGACCCCTTTTCTCTGCTTCCTCTTTATGCAAATCATGGGGATCCGGGCCTGTTCCCAAGAAAGCAGTATATCATTCACGTCGGGCTCGTCAGACTCTTTAAAGGAAAAAAAGGATTTTGCCAGTCCGTGGTGAGTAATCGCAGTCCTGATGTCCAGAAGTTATTTTCAGTCATAAGAGATGGTAGCGGCAACATTATGTACAAATAAGTTTAAAAAAAAACAAGTTACAAACAACGCAAATGAATGAACAAAAAACATAATCAGTTGGGGGCACGTAAAACGTCTGCCTTCTTCTCCGGTGCCATTTTTACATAGGTTTTCCTCTTGTCCAGATGGGATAGGGCAGTGTGCAGTGTGATGGCGGAGTCATCGTCTGTGGACCTGTTGGGGCGGTATGCAAACTGACATGGGTCTAGGGTGTTAAGTAAGGTCGAGGTGATATGATCCTTGATTAGTCTCTCAAAGCACTTCATGATGACAGAAGTGAGTGCTATAGGGTGATAGTCATTCAGTTATCTTTGCCTTCTTTGCTACAGGAACAATGGTGGCCAACTTGAAGCATGTGGGGACAGCAGACTGGGACATGGAGCGATTTAATATTTCCATAAACACACCAGCCAGCTGGTCTCCCTATACCTATGTAAGAAAGCTGTTCATTGACTATAACTCAGCATTCAACACCATAGTATCCTCCAGGCTCATCATATTTTTTTTAACCTTTATTTAACCAGGCAAGTCAGTTAAGAACAAATTCTTATTTCCAATGACGGCCTAGGAACAGTGGGTTAACTGCCTGTTCAAGGGCAGAACGACAGATTTTGTACCTTGTCAGCTCGGGGATTTGAACTTGCAACCTTTCGGTTACTAGTCCAATGCTCTAACCACTAGGCTACACTGCCCTGGGTCTTGGGGCCCTGGGTCTGAACCCCGCCCTGTGCACCTGGGTCCTGGACATCCTGACATGTCGTCTCCAGGTGGTGAAGGTAGGAAACAACACCTCCACTTCTCTGATCCTCAACACAGAGGGTGCATGCTCAGCCCCGTCCTGTACTCCCTGTTAACCCATGACTGCATGGCCAATAACGACAAGGTAGCCTACAGAGAGGAGGTGAGGACCCTGGGAGTGTGGTGCCAGGAAAATAACCTCTCACTCAATGTCGACAAAACAAAGGAGCTGATCTTGGCCTTCAGGAAACAGCAGAGTGAGCACGCCCCTATCTACATCAATGGGACAGCAGTGGAGCAGGTGGAAAGCTTCAAGTTCCTCTCTGTACACATCACTTACGATCTGAAATGGTCCATCCACACAGACAGTGTGGTGAAAAAGGCGCAACAGCACCTATTCAACCTCAGAAGGCTGAAGAAATTTGGCTTGGCACCTAAAACCCTCCCCAACTTTTACAGATGCACAATTGAAAGCAACCTGTTGGGCTGTATCACCGCCTGGTACGGCACCTGCACCGCCCGCAGCCACAGGGCTCTGCAGAGGGTGGTGCGGTCTGCCCAACGCATCATCTGGGGCAAACTACCTGCCCTCCAGGACACCTACAGCATCCAATGTCACAGGAAGGCCAAAAAGACCACCAAAGACAACAACCACCCGAGCCACTGCCTGTTCACCCTGCTATCATCCAGAAGGCGAGGTCAGTACAGGTGTATCAAAACCTGGACCATGAGACTGAAAAACAGCTTCTATCGCCAAGCCATCAGACTGTTAAATAGCCATCACTAGGCCGCTTCCATCCGGTTACGTATCCCTGCACCTTAGAGGCTGCTGCCCCATATACTGTACATTGACTTGAAATCACTGTCCAATTTAATAAGGGAACAGTACTCACTTTAATAATGTTTCAATATTTTTTCTTTACTCATCTCATATGTATATACTATATTCTATTCTACTGTATTTAGTCCATGCCACTCCTACATCGCTCATAATAATATTTATATATTCCTTAATTCAATTATTAAACTTTTAGGTAGTGAATATTGTTTGGATTTGTTAGATATTACTGCACTGTTGGAGCTATAAACAGAAACCTTTCACTACACCTGCAATAACATCTGCTAAACCCCCCTTGGGTTGTGCCGTGGCGGAGATCTTTGTGGGCTATACTCGGCCTTGTCTCAGGATGGTAAGTTGGTGGTTGAAGATATCCCTCTAGTGGTGTGGGGGCTGTGCTTTGGCAAAGTGGGTGGGGTTATATCCTTCCTGTTTGGCCCTGTCCGGGGGTGTCCTCGGATGGGGCCACTGTGTCTCCTGACCCCTCCTGTCTCAGCCTCCAGTATTTATGCTGCAGTAGTTTATGTGTCGGGGGGCTAGGGTCAGTTTGTTATATCTGGAGTACTTTTCCTGTCCTATTCGGTGTCCTGTGTGAATTTAAGTGTGCTCTCTCTAATTCTCTCTTTCTCTCTTTCTTTCTCTCTCTCGGAGGACCTGAGCTCTAGGACCATGCCTCAGGACTACCTGACATGATGACTACTTGCTGTCCCCAGTCCACCTGGCCGTGCTGCTGCTCCAGTTTCAACTGTTCTGCCTTATTATTATTGGGCCATGCTGGTCATTTATGAACATTTGAACATCTTGGCCATGTTCTGTTATAATCTCCACCCGGCACAGCCAGAAGAGGACTGGCCACCCCATATAGCCTGGTTCCTCTCTAGGTTTCTTCTTAGGTTTTGGCCTTTCTAGGGAGTTTTTCCTAGCCACCGTGCTTCTACACCTGCATTGCTTGCTGTTTGGGGTTTTAGGCTGGGTTTCTGTACAGCACTTTGAGATATCAGCTGATGTACGAAGGGCTATATAAATACATTTGATTTGATTTGATTTAAATATGTGTATGTGACAAATAACATTTTATTTGATTTTAACAGGAGACCTATAATTTGGCTGTCAGCTCTTAGCAAACTGTTGTAAAAAATAGTTTGACCAAATACAATTATATTTCTCTGTGAACAAATTAACAACAGACTTTCAGCATGCTTATAGAGAAGGGCACTCAACATGAACTGCACTGACAAAAATGACTGATAATTGCTTGAAGAAATTGATAGTAAGAAGATTGTGGGAGCTGTACTGTTATATTTCAGTGTAGCCTTTGATATTATTGACCATAACCTGTTGCTGAGAGAACTTATGTGTTATGGCTTTTCAACCTCTGCCATATCGTAGATTCAGAGCTATGAATCCAGGATACAGTGCATTTAGAAAGTAGTCAGACCCCTTCAGTGAAATTGATTAAATATGTTTTTATCCTCATCAATATATACAATACCCGATAATGACTAAGCGAAAACAGGTTTTTAGAAAATGTTGCAAATCTATTAAATAAAACAAACCTGAAATACCTTATTTACATAAGTATTCAGACACTTTACTCAGTACATTGTTGAAGTACCATTGACAGCGATTACAGCCTCGAGTCTTCTTGGGTATGGCTCTATAAGCTTGGCACACCTGTATTTGGGGAGTTTTTCCCATTCATCTCTGCAGACCCTCTGACTATTTGTCAGGTTGGATGGGGAGCATCACTGCACAGTAGTTTTCAGGTCTCTCCAGAGATATTTGATCGGGTTCAAGTCCGGGCTCTGGCTGGGCCACTCAAGGACATTCAGAGAATTGTCCTGAAGCCACTCCTGCATTGCTTTGGCTGTGTCCTTAGGGTCGTTATCCTATTGTAAGGTGAACCTTCACCTTCACTCTGAGGTCTTGAGCGCTCTGGAGCAGGTTTTGATCAAGGATCTCTCAGTACTTTACTCCATTCATCTTTCCCTTGATCCTGACTAGTCTCCCAGTCCCTGCCGCTGAATAACATCCCCACAGCATGATGCTGCCACCACCATGCTTCACAGTAGGGATGGTGCCAGGTGTCCTCCAGACGTGATGCTTGGCATTCAAGCCAAAGAGTTCAATCTTGATTTCATCAGACCAGAGAATCTTGTTTCTCATGGTCTGAGAGTCCTTTAGGTGCATTTTGGCAAACTCCAAGCGAGCTGTCATGTGACTTTTACTGAGGAGTGGCTTTCTTCTGGCCACTCTACCTTAAAGGTCTGGTTGGTGGAGTGTTGCAGAGATGGTTGTCCTTCTGGAAGGTTCTCCCATCTCCACAGATGAACTCTGAAGCTCTGTCAGAGTGACCATCGGGTTCTTGGTCACCTCCCTGACCAAGGCCCCTCTCCCTTGATTGCTCATTTTGATCAGGCAGCCAGCTCTAGGAAGAGTCTTGGTGGTTCTGAACTTGTTCCATTTTAGAATGATGGAGGCCACTGTATTCTTTGGGACCTTCAATGCTGCAGAAATGTTTTGGTAACCTTCCCCAAATCTGTTCCTCGACACAATCCGGAACTATTAGGACAATTCATTCGACCACATGGCCTGGTTTTTGCTCTGACATGCACTGTCAACTTTTGGACCTTATATAGACAGGTATGTGTGCCTTTCCAAATCAAGTCCAATCAATTGAATTTACCACAGGTGGACTCCAGTCAAGTTGCAGAAACATCTCAATGATGATCAATGGAAACAGAATGCACCTGAGCTCAATTTTGAGTCTCATAGCAAAGGGTTTGAATACTTATGTAAATAAGGTTTTTCTGTTTATTTATTTTTTATATACATTTGCAAAAAAATCTAAAAACCTGTTTTCGCTTTGTCATTATGGGGCATTGTGTGTAGATTGAGGACAAAAAAATAGTTAAATCCATTTTGGAATAAGGCTGTAACGTAACAAAATGTGAAAAAGAGGAAAGGGTCTGAGTACTTTCCGAATGCACTCTATGTAGCGCAAGTGAACAGCAAACCTGGTTTAAAAATGGATAGATGCACACACACACACAACATATTAATGTTTTTAAACGTATGTAAATTGTTAAGTCATTTTTTGTCTGTAATGTCTTTTTTGTTATGTGTTGGATAAGCTGTCACCATTGGTGTAACCATGGGGATCCTAATAAATCTAATCAAAACAAAAATCACCCGAATTGCTGGAGGCAGCAAAAAAATGTACCAGCCGAGATTTATAATTTGATATAGACATTTTTATTAGACTACCTAGTATAGGTATAGATTAAATGTAATTACTCATGCATCGACTGCATTCATCTATTCTGCCAACAATGACTCACTCTACGTAATGGAGTATTTTAGTCAAATAGAACATATTTTTAAAACCTCTTATGAAGTTGTTTTTGTAGCACAAACTGTGAATTGTATATATTGGTTTAATGTTATGATTGTCTGATTGTTTCATATCTGCAAAGTAGTTAAAACGCTGTCAGTTCGACTAGGGGCCAAAGGGCAGAGAGAAGCCTGATCACAGCCAGATCATTCCAGAGCAGACCACAACAAACCAGCGTCTATGTCTCTATGCGATGCTAGCAAAACAACAAAGTAGACCGTGCTGGTGTGAAGGATTGCTCAAATTGTAAATGACTATGTTGTCGAGAGGATCTGGGTTAGTGAGTGATTGGAAAGTTGATGTTGTTGTTTTTGTTGTTGAGACCAGCTGGTGATCTGGGTGGTCTAGGGCTCTACCTCTAGAATACATACATACCGCTGCCAGAATGGATTTGAATTCAGCCCATTGCACTTTCAGCAAAACCTATACTACCTTTCTTCTCTAACTCTCTCTGTCTTATCCAATAAACAATAGCATACGGAAGGACTGGGACTGCTCCAATGCTCCAAAAAGGAAATCAAATTCAAATAACTTTTATTTCCTGAGAGGGAACTTCATGTGTGGTGACGGATTACTACATACAGTACAAGATACAACAAAGTAGAAGACAAAACATGTCGGCTACAGTATAAAGGATTGGAAGCGTTCTAGGAAACTTCAGGCTACATATACACATACAGTGTATTTGATACACTGCCGATTTTGCAGGTTTTCCTGCTTACAAAGCATGTAGAGGTCTGTAATTTTTATCATAGGTACACTTCAACTGTGAACTCTGCAAATGAATTACTTAAAAATCATACAATGTGATTTTCTGGATTTTTGTTTTAGATTCTGTCTCTCACAGTTGAAGTGTACCTATGATAAAAAATTGTCTGTGTATGTGCGTAAGCGTGTGTGTGTGTCTATGATTGCCAGTCCGGTCACCCCTGTTGACGCCCCAGAGCAGTAAAGGGATTGGGCTTGTCGCTGTGCTGCTGTTGGAAAATAATTCATTTTGGTGCTAGGTTGTGCCAATTTATCTCTAGGATTGATCCCTTCAGATTGCATTGGGCTATATACCTCAGGACGGGACACTCCAGGATTCAATAGCCACAACACAAACAGAAACTATAGCTTGTCCATCCCATGCGGAAAAGGAATATATTTAAATATACCTAAAATCATACTTCATTCACATATTTGAAGTACACTGCTCAAAAAAAATAAAGGGAACACTAAAATAACACATCCTAGATCTGAATGAATTAAATATTGTTATTAAATACTTTTTTCTTTACATAGTTGAATGTGCTGACAACAAAATCACACAAAAATTCAAAAAATCAAATTTATCAACCCATGGAGGTCTGGATTTGGAGTCACACTCGAAATTAAAGTGGAAAACCACACTACAGGCTGATCCAACTTTGATGTACTTAAAACAAGTCAAAATGAGGCTCAGTAGTGTGTGTGGCCTCCACGTGCCTGTATGACCTCCCTACAACGCCTGGGCATGCTCCTGATGAGGTGGCGGATGGTCTCCTGAGGGATCTCCTCCCAGACCTGGACTAAAGCATCCGCCAACTCCTGGACAGTCTGTGGTGCAGCGTGGCGTTGGTGGATGGAGCGAGACATGATGTCCCAGATGTGCTCAATTGGATTCAGGTCTGAGGAACGGGCGGGCAAGTCCATAGCATCAATGCCTTCCTCTTGCAGGAACTGCTGACACACTCCAGCCACATGAGGTCTAGCATTGTCTTGCATTAGGAGGAACCCAGGGCCAACCGCACCAGCATATGGTCTCACAAGGGGTCTGAGGATCTCATCTCGGTACCTAATGGCAGTCAGGCTACCTCTGGCGAGCACATGGAGGGCTGTGCGGCCCCCCCAAAGAAATGCCACCCCACACCATGACTGACCCACCGCCAAACCGGTCATGCTGGAGGATGTTGCAGGCAGTAGAACATTCTCCACGGCGTCTCCAGTCTCTGTCACGTCTGTCACATGTGCTCAGTGTGAACCTGCTTTCATCTGTGAAGAGCACAGGGCGCCAGTGGCGAATTTGCCAATCTTGGTGTTCTCTGGCAAATGCCAAACGTCCTGCACGGTGTTGGGCTGTAAGCACAACCCCCACCTGTGGACGTCGGGCCCTCTTACCACCCTCATGGAGTCTGTTTCTGACTGTTTGAGCAGAAACATGCACATTTGTGGCCTGCTGGAGGTCATTTTGCAGGGCTCTGGCAGTGCTCCTCCTGCTCCTCCTTGCACAAAGGCGGAGGTAGCGGTCCTACTGCTGGGTTGTTGCCCTCCTACGGCCTCCTCCACGTCTCCTGATGTACTGGCCTGTCTCCCGGTAGCGCCTCCATGCTCTGGACTCTACGCTGACAGACACAGCAAACTTTCTTGCCACAGCTCGCATTGATGTGCCATCCTGGATGAGCTGCACTACCTGAGCCACTTGTGTGGGTTGTAGACTCCGTCTCATGCTACCACTAGAGTGAAAGCACCGCCAGCATTCAAAAGTGACCAAAACATCAGCCAGGAATCATAGGAACTGAGAAGTGGTCTGTGGTCACCACCTGCAGAACCACTCCTTTATTGGGGGTGTCTTGCTAATTGCCTATAATTTCCACCTGTTGTCTATTCCATTTGCACAACAGCATGTGAAATTTATTGTCAATCAGTGTTGCTTCCTAAGTGGACAGTTTGATTTCACAGAAGTGTGATTGACTTGGAGTTACATTGTGTTGTTTAAGTGTTCCCTTTTTTTTTTGAGAAGTGTATATCTAAAAGTGTCTGAATTGGAACAATTTTAAATACATTTAATGTCCATTTTATTTGTATTTTATTAGCATTTAAGTATGCTAAATATATTCACATGTACATTGGGACACTTTTTCTTGTACTTAAGTATATTGTTAGTGTATTAGAATACACCTTACGTACATTTTATGTATATTTCTCATGAATTAGAAATATATTAAAATGGTATTTGAATTATTATTCCTGTATTATCTTTACAAAAAAAGTATTCATAATGTGCTTCATGTAAACTTTTAGAAATACTCATAAACTACATTAGCTATTGTAATTAGTTATGTAAAGTGTACCTTGATTCACCAAGGCATCATATCATATCATATCAATGTTAACAATAAAATGTGTAATGTGTAATTTGTAATTTAAAGTACAACATTATTCAGTTTGAAAATGAACATCAAAACATTTGAATAAGCTAAATATGAGGAACAATATCATATTGTCATGACGTTGGCCTGGGGGATAGGTTTATGACAGTCATAAATACCTCTTCCCCCCTTTTTCCTTCTCTAACCTACTGAGGTTACATTTAAAAAACCCTCGGTTAACATAGAGATTCTGGGAACATCAGTATGTGGGGGGAAATTAACTATTTTCTGGTAATCCGAACAATTGAACATGTGCAGTGGTACTTAATGAATATGATGTCAGTTTGGTTGTCATCTGAGACATTCTCGTCAATAATAAGATGACAAACTCTACAGTGGAAAGTCTACACAGAGTTATCAGATTCACATGGAAGTGTTGTTCAATTTAAATGTTTGAATATGAAATGATTTGTGATGGGATGAAATCTGATTTTAGCTTCTAAAATATGAGATGTGGGTTTTCATAAGTTAGGGCTGCTCAATCAGTGGCCTGCCCACGTGAAGAGACAAAGGCTGTAAAACTTTTCAAACACACCCTCTTCCTTCCTATATAAGTTCTTGACGACAACATAACTATCTGTTCCAATGCGGTAGGATGACGATCATATGTCAGAATGGTTCAGATAAAACTACAGAACGAAGCCAACATCAGCATGAGCTTTGGTTGCGAATGTTATGAACTTTGAACTCTTATTCACAACAGAAGTGATACCTCCTAGCCGTTGAGTTAGCGACCGCAGCTGCAAACGCAGGTTAGGAAGGAACAGACAGAGTATCCCATCTACCACACAACGACGTTACTACAACTTATCCAAGTGACCACCAGAGATATTCTTCAAAGGACAGAGGACTCGGTTTAGCAACACGGTCTTCCATCTACCACCAACCGACTGAAGCGCAGCTCAGAGTAAATATTTTTTGCATTTTCCTTTTACAAATGGGCGGTAATTTAGAATGCATAAGATACTGTATTTACGATAGCACAGCTTCGCCTTTGTTCCAGTCTCCCGCTCTTTCCCTCAAACCCAGACCCTTTTCCTTTGTGTAACAAGCTGTCATTGTAACGGTTTTCTTGAGTTGATGGAGAGGCGGACCAATACGCAGCGTGGTTACTATTCATGGTTCTTTAATAAAGCAACTACACATGAACTAACAAAACAAGAAACTTGAAAAACCAAAACAGCCCTATCTGGTGCAAACACAGAGACATGAACAATCACCCACAAAACCCAACACCAAACAGGCTACCTAAATATGGTTCCCAATCAGAGACAATGACTAACACCTGCCTCTGATTGAGAACCATATAAGGCCAAACATAGAAATAGACAAACTAGACATGTAACATAGAATGCCCACTCAGATCACACCCTGACCAAACAAAACATAGAAACATACAAAGCAAACTATGGTCAGGGTGTGACAGTACACCCCCCCCCCCCATGGTGCGGACTCCGGCCACAAAACCTGAACCTAGGCATCTGTCTGCGGTGGTGGCTCTGGTGCTGGACGTGGCCCCCACTTCACCATAGTCTTAGTCCACCACCTTGTCCGCTTCAGTGGCCTCCTAACCACGGCGACGGGACAGAGGGGAAGCTCTGGGCTGTGGGGCTCTGGCGCCTCTGGGCTGAGGGGCTCTGGCGCCTCTGGGCTGAGGGGCTCTGGCGCCTCTGGGCTGAGGGGCTCTGGCGCCTCAGACTCCGGCAGCGCCGGACAGGCGGGAGACTCCGGCAGCGCCGGACAGGCGGGAGCAGCTGTAGGGATGAGATGGAGAGACAGCCTGGTGCAGGGGCTGCCACCGGAGGGCTGGTGCGTGGAGGTGGTACCGGATAGACCGGACCGTGCAGGCGCACTGGAGCTCTTGAGCACCGAGCCTGCCCAACCTTACCTGGTTGAATGCTCCCGGTCGCCCTACCAGTGCGGCGAGGTGGAATAGCCCGCATTGGGCTATGCAGGCGAACCGGGGACACCATGCGCAAGGCTGGTGCCATGTAAGCCGGCCCAAGGAGACGCAGTGGAAACCAGCTGCGTAGAGCCGGCTTCATGGCACTTGGCTCGATGCCCACTCTATCACGGCCGATACGCAGAGCTGGTATGTACCGCACCAGGCTATGCACCCGCACTGGGGACACTGTGCGCTTCACAGCATAACACGGTGCCTGCCCGGTCTCTCTAGCCCCCCGGTAAGCACAGGAAGTTGGCGCAGGTCTCCTACCTGGCTTCGCCACACTTCTTGTGTGCCCCCCACCAAGACATTTGTGGGGCTGACTCTCGGGCTTCCTACCGTGCCGCCGTGCTTGTCTCTCCAACTCCATTCTCCTATAACCCTCTTCGCACTGCTCCAGCGAATCCCAGGCGGGCTCCGGCACTCTCCCTGGGTCGACCGCCTACCTGTCTATCTCCTCCCAAGTCGTATAGTCCAGACATTGCTGCATCTCCTGCTGTTGCTGCTTTTCACCATGCCGCTTGGTCCTGTTGTGGTGGATGATTCTGTAACGGTTTTCTTGAGTTGATGGAGAGGCGGACCAATACGCAGCGTGGTTACTATTCATGGTTCTTTAATAAAGCAACTACACATGAACAAACTAACAAAACAAGAACCGTGAAAAACCAAAACAGCCCTATCTGGTGCAAACACAGAGACATGAACAATTACCCACAAAACCCAACACCAAACAGGCTACCTAAATCTGGTTCCCAATCAGAGACAATGACTAACACCTGCCTCTGATTGAGAACCATATAAGGCCAAACATAGAAATAGACAAACTAAACATGTAACATAGAATGCCCACTCAGATCACACCCTGACCAAACAAAACATAGAAACATACAAAGCAAACTATGGTCAGGGTGTGACAGTCATATCTGTCGCCCGCTAGGGACGTTTTCCTATGACGTAAAGAATTCTCCAGGTATAATTCATTCTTTGTGTATGTTGACTGCTATTGATGTAAAATATTACTACATTTTTAAGAGTTTATTCGGAAGATAACAGCTCTATAAATATTATTTTGTGGTGCCCGACTCTCTAGTTAATTACATTTACATGATTAGCTTAATCAGGTGATATTAATTACGGAGAAATTATTTTATAGAATAGCATGTCATAGCAATTAATCCGGCATAGCCAAAGACACGACAATATTATAAATCAAAACTTATATACAAATGTTTGTGCACATGTTTTTGAAAATATAATTTAAATATATTTTGTGGAAACTCAAGTTCTTGGACACCTCCCTTACCAATACCTTTTCCCCTGATTGCTCAGTTATGCCGGGCTTGGATGCCACTGTGTTCTTGGGGACCTTCCATGGTATAGACATTTTCCCGAGATCTGTGCCTCGACACAATCCGGTCTCAGAGCTCTACAGACAATTCCTTCCACCTCATGGCTTTGTTTTTGCTCTGACATGCACTGTCAACTGCGGGACCTTATATAGACAGGTGTGTGCCTTTCCAAATCATGTAGAATCAATTGAATTTACCACAGGTGGACACCAATCAAGTTGTAGAAATATCTCAAGGATGATCAATGGAAACAGGATGTACCTGAGCTCAATTTCAAGTCTCATAGCAAAGGGACTGAATACTTATGTAAATAAGGTATTTCTGTTTTTGATTTTTAATACATTTGCAAAAAATTCTAAAAACCTGTTTTCACTTTGGCGTTATGGGGTATTGGGTGTAGATTGATGAAGAAAAACATTTATTTAATCCATTGTAGAATAAGGCTGTAATTTAGCAAAATTTTGAAAAAGTCAAGGTGTCTAAATACTGTACTTGTAATATATTAAAATATCCTTTTTCTTTGGCTTAGGATTTTCTACAGCACTGGGAATGACCATAAATGGTTCTGTGTGTAGAGCAACCATCCAAACATCAGAGCTCCTGGAGCTGTTATACTGTTGTACTAGCCAAGTGCTATTGATTTTAACCACACTCTTCCTGTAGGATGGGAAGTGTAAGACAAACATACTTTTGTGAAGCTCAAAGGATCCCAAATCATCTGGACTGGAGAAAGTGTATGAGTTTTTAAAGTGAGACGCAACAAGCTTTAAATCTCACTCCAGCATCCACTACTCACTACTCATGTGGTCTCAGGGCAATTCATATCATTCTGTATGAAATCTGTGACACTCCGTTTAGGATGATATGTTATGTTACATTAGGTTACATTGTGAATGGAATAGTGGTTGTACAATATAATACGAATTAGCGGACATATAGTATCATGCGTTTGACCCGGGCGTGTACAATAGCATACAAATTGGATGACATAACTTATCATATACCTTGGAGGAAGTACAGTACTATGCATCTTTCTCTGAGACCAGGTTGCGTCATAAGAACAAGGAGAATTACGGGCGGTAATTAACATTAAAGGTCATGAGAACTAAATTGACAAAAGTTAGGTGAATTTGGTTAAGAATAAGGGTTAGGGGAAGGGTTAGCTAAATAGCTATAGTTTTCGCAGACTACGCCTAACCATCCGCCATGACCAACCACCCTACTTTAGTTTCCGTCTAAAGTAAGTAGACCATTAGTACATATCATGAAGGTGCTTAGAAATGTGTATAGTATATTTAGTATGGCTCTGAGGCCGTGCTGTCACATCACCTTATCGACCCACCCCTGTCCCTGTCCTCCTTACCCCCTCTGATCCTTCCCCAACACAAACACACACTCCTGCACGCACACAGCCCTCAAACGCCCCCTCAATGTTTTCTCAACTTTCCTTTCTCTTTTCACCTCCCTCCCTACAACTCTCTCTCCACCAGGGTCCTAGGCCCCCACAGTGGGGCAGTAGAGTGCACACAGCCCCCTGCATCCCTCCCAACGGCCCCACAATGTACCTCCACAGGAGTATGGAATTTAATTGGACCCCTGCACCCAAAGAGCACCAGAAATATCCTCCCTGTTTACAACGTGCATGCAAGCGAGAGAGAGAGAGAGAGAGAGAGAGACAGAGACAGAGACAGAGAGAGAGACAGGGACAGAGAGAGAGCGAGACACGCGGCATAGCGTATCATCATCACCCCCTTTTGTGTTAGTGGGAGTTTCTTATTTCTGCCCAGCCTTGCATGGCAATGTAATACAAATCCAGCTTAAATTTATGACAGTGAAATGGAATTTGAAGTGCTTTGTGTTGTCAGCGCAAATCGCAAACACTAAAGTCTACACAAATGTCTCACACCAGCTGAATCTTTCCAAATGTAGTTCACTGTGAGCCTCTCAGAATTCCTAAAAAAACTAAAAATACATTTCTGTTATTTTTCAGAAAGGGGAATAGTGAATGACTGAATGACTGAGCCATTGGAGACATGGGGTGAATCTCAGTAGTCAGAAGAGGCTTACCCTTTCCAAGTGAAGCAGCTCTCATGTGACAGACTGGGTTGTCTGTGTACCACAACACTGTGTTAGCCAGCTGAGCAAAAGCCTACAGTAGGCATTTACCCTGGTCAGCTAACATGAGAGATCATGTCTCAAGGTAAGGTTACCTTGTATGATAACAGTCTGGTTCACCGTACCACCACCGTTACACTGAAATGGATGACCTCTGTCTGTGTGTACATGCACATGACCTAGTATTTACAGTTCCTCCTTATTGATTGGCCCTGGAGGCAGCATTGGCCCCAGTCTCACTCCACCAGCCCAATCTATATCTCCTCTCCTCATTACCCCAGGGACTCAGCAACACAACATAACAGAGCCCAGCACACAATTAAAAATTTACACTCTACTGTGTTTAGCAGACAGCCAATATTAAGACAAGGAAATAGAGAAAGTTGGAGGGAATTAATTGCAGAAGAGTTGGTTGGTGGTCTGTAGGTCTGACAGATGTAGAGGAGTTGGTGGTGTTCTACAGGTCTGACAGATGTAGAGGAGTTGGTGGTGTTCTACAGGTCTGACAGATGTAGAGGAGTTGGTGGTGTTCTACAGGTCTGACAGATGTAGAGGAGTTGGTGGTGGTCTGTAGGTCTGACAGATGTAGAGGAGTTGGTGGTGTTCTACAGGTCTGACAGATGTAGAGGAGTTGGTGGTGTTCTACAGGTCTGACAGATGTAGAGGAGTTGGTGGTGTTCTGTAGGTCTGACAGATGTAGAGGAGTTGGTGGTGGTCTGTAGGTCTGACAGATGTAGAGGAGTTGGTGGTGGTCTGTAGGTCTGACAGATGTAGAGGAGTTGGTGGTGGTCTGTAGGTCTGACAGATGTAGAGGAGTTGGTGGTGTTCTACTGGTCTGACAGATGTAGAGGAGTTGGTGGTGTTCTATAGGTCTGACAGATGTAGAGGAGTTGGTGGTGGTCTGTAGGTCTGACAGATGTAGAGGAGTTGGTGGTGTTCTATAGGTCTGACAGATGTAGAGGAGTTGGTGGTGTTCTATAGGTCTGACAGATGTAGAGGAGTTGGTGGTGTTCTATAGGTCTGACAGATGTAGAGGAGTTGGTGGTGTTCTATAGGTCTGACAGATGTAGAGGAGTTGGTGGTGTTCTGTAGGTCTGACAGATGTAGAGGAGTTGGTGGTGTTCTGTAGGTCTGACAGATGTAGAGGAGTTGGTGGTGTTCTACAGGTCTGACAGATGTAGAGGAGTTGGTGGTGTTCTATAGGTCTGACAGATGTAGAGGAGTTGGTGGTGGTCTGTATTTCTGACAGATGTAGAGGAGTTGGTGGTGTTCTATAGGTCTGACAGATGTAGAGGAGTTGGTGGTGTTCTACAGGTCTGACAGATGTAGAGGAGTTGGTGGTGTTCTATAGGTCTGACAGATTTAGAGGAGTTGGTGGTGGTCTGTAGGTCTGACAGATGTAGAGGAGTTGGTGGTGTTCTATAGGTCTCACATGTAGAGGAGTTGGTGGTGGTCTGTAGGTCTGACAGATGTAGAGGAGTTGGTGGTGTTCTACAGGTCTGACAGATGTAGAGGAGTTGGTGGTGTTCTATAGGTCTGACAGATGTAGAGGAGTTGGTGGTGGTCTGTAGGTCTGACAGATGTAGAGGAGTTGGTGGTGTTCTGTAGGTCTGACAGATGTAGAGGAGTTGGTGGTGTTCTATAGGTCTGACAGATTTGGAGGAGTTATGGTGTTCTATAGGTCTGACAGATTTGGAGGAGTTGGTGGTGTTCTATAGGTCTCACATATGTAGAGGAGTTGGTGGTGGTCTGTAGGTCTGACAGATGTAGAGGAGTTGGTGGTGTTCTATAGGTCTGACAGATGTAGAGGAGTTGGTGGTGGTCTATAGGTCTGACAGATGTAGAGGAGTTGGTGGTCGTCTGTAGGTCTGACAGATGTAGAGGAGTTGGTGGTGGTCTACAGGTCTGACAGATGTAGAGGAGTTGGTGGTGTTCTACAGGTCTGACAGATGTAGAGGAGTTGGTGGTGTTCTATAGGTCTGACAGATGTAGAGGAGTTGGTGGTGGTCTGTAGGTCTGACAGATGTAGAGGAGTTGGGGGTGGTCTGTAGGTCTGACAGATGTAGAGGAGTTGGTGGTGTTCTACAGGTCTGACAGATGTAGAGGAGTTGGTGGTGTTCTACAGGTCTGACAGATGTAGAGGAGTTGGTGGTGTTCTACAGGTCTGACAGATGTAGAGGAGTTGGTGGTGTTCTATAGGTCTGACAGATGTAGAGGAGTTGGTGGTGGTCTACAGGTCTGACAGATGTAGAGGAGTTGGTGGTGTTCTACAGGTCTGACAGATGTAGAGGAGTTGGTGGTGTTCTATAGGTCTGACAGATGTAGAGGAGTTGGTGGTGGTCTGTAGGTCTGACAGATGTAGAGGAGTTGGTGGTGGTCTGTAGGTCTGACAGATGTAGAGGAGTTGGTGGTGGTCTGTAGGTCTGACAGATGTAGAGGAGTTAGTGGTGTTCTACTGGTCTGACAGATGTAGAGGAGTTGGTGGTGTTCTATAGGTCTGACAGATGTAGAGGAGTTGGTGGTGGTCTGTAGGTTTGACAGATGTAGAGGAGTTGGTGGTGTTCTATAGGTCTGACAGATATAGAGGAGTTGGTGGTGTTCTACAGGTCTGACAGATGTAGAGGAGTTGGTGGTGTTCTACTGGTCTGACAGATGTAGAGGAGTTGGTGGTGTTCTGTAGGTCTGACAGATGTAGAGGAGTTGGTGGTGTTCTACAGGTCTGACAGATGTAGAGGAGTTGGTGGTGTTCTATAGGTCTGACAGATGTAGAGGAGTTGGTGTGGTCTATAGGTCTGACAGATGTAGAGGAGTTGGTGGTGTTCTATATGTCTGACAGATGTAGAGGACAACACTCTAGTCCCACAACACAACAACACAACATAACACGTCAACATTTCAACACAACACGTCAGCACAACACGTCAACACTTCAAAACAAGACGTCAACACAACACGTCAACACAACACATCAACACAACACGTCAACACAATACATCAACACGTCAACACAACACATCAACACAACAAAACACGCCAACACAACACATCAACACAACACGTCAACACAACAAAACACGCCAACACAAAACGTCAACACAACATGTCAACACAACAAAACACGGCAACACAAAATGTCAACACAACAAAACACGTCAACACAACACATAAGAATGTTTACATGTACTGACACCTAGTAAAATAAGAGTAGGGCTCTTATGTTGTGGATACATTGGAGATTTGATAGGTGGTGCATACAGTACCTGTCAGAAGTTTGGACACAACTACTCATTCAAGGGGTTTTCTTTATTTTGACTATTTTCTACATTGTAGAATAATAGTGAAGACATCGAAACAAAGGAAATAACACATATGGAATCATGACCAAATAACCAAATAATTTTAAACAAATCAAAATCTATTTCACTTTTAGATATTTCAAAGTAGCCACCCTTTGCCTTGATGACAGCTTTGCACACTCTTGGCATTCTCTCAACCAGCTTCATGCGGTAGTCACCTGGAATGCATTAAAGTTTCTTCAAGTGCAGTCTGAAAAACCATCAAGAACTATGATGAAACTGGCTCTGATGAGGACCGCCACAGGAAAGGGAGACCAAGAGTTACCTCTGCTGCAGAGGATAAGTTCATTAGAGTTACCAGTCTCAGTTCAAGTAACAGACACATCTGAACATCATCTGTTCAGAGGAGACTGCGTTAATCAGGCAGTCATGGTTGAATTGCTGCAAAGAAACAAATACTAAGGGACACCATAATAAGAGACTTGCTTGGGCCAAGAAACACGAGCAGTGAACATTAGACCGGTGGAAATATGTCCTTTGGTCTGATGAGTACAAATTTGAGATTTTTGGTTCCAACCTCCATGTCTTTGTGAGATGCAGAGTAGGTGAACGGATGATCTCTGCATGTGTGGTTCCCACCGTGAAGCATGGAGGAGGAGGTGTGATGGTGTGAGGGTGCTTTGCTGGTGACACTTATTTAGAATTCAAGGCACACTTAACTAGCATGGCTACCATAGCATTCTGCAGCTATATGCCATCCCATCTGGTTTGTGCTTAGTGGGATTAAAATTAGTTTTTCAACAGGACAAGGACCCAAAACACACCTCCAGGCTGTGTAAGGGCTATTTGACCAAGAAAGAGAGTGATGGAGTGCTGCTTCAGATGACCTGGCCTCCACAATCACCAGACATCAACCCAATTGAGATGGTTTGGGATGAGTTTGACCTCAGAGTGAAGGAAAAGCAGCCAACAAGTGCTTAACATATGTGTGAACTACTTCAAGACTGTTGGAAAAGCATTCCAGGTGAAGCTGGTTGAGAGAATGGCAAGAGTGTGCAAAGCTTTCATCAAGGCAAAGCATGGCCACTTTGAAGAATCTCAAATATAAAATACATTTAGATTTTTTAAAGACTTTTTTAGTTACTACATGATTCCATGTGTTATTTCATAATTGTAATGTCTTCACTATTATTCTACATTGTAGAATAGAGTAAAATAAAGAAACCCTTGAATGAGTAGGTGTGTCCAAACTTTTGACTGGTACTGTATATTTCTTTACTGTTACCAAGATGATAAGACGATAGAATATAGAATTCTGTGTAGGAAAATTGTCAAATTCTTTGACCAACATTCTACCCAAAATGTGTAGAATTGCACAAAATGTACTCTAAAAAGTAAAATATTTCACGTGGATGCACTCACCCACAAGTGGCCCCTCATGATGAGTTCAGATATTTTGTGGCCCCAACCGCTATCAAAGTGTCCCATCCCTGCTGTAGAAGATTTTCGAAAGAAGCAGCAAAACAGCAAAACCTAACTGGGGAAAATCAGAATTTGTCTGGGAACTAACACTGGGACATTTAAAAATACCTAAAGTTGTATTACAAAAGTATTTTGAAATGTTTTGGCAAAGTTTACAGGTAACTTTTGAGATATTTTGTAGTGACTTTGCACAAATTGGAAGCTGTTTTTTTCTGGATCAAACGCGCCAAATAAATTGACATTTTGGATATATATGGACGGAATTAATCGATCAAAAGGACCATCTGTGATGGTCTGTGTATGGGACATATTGGAGTGCCAACAAAAGAAGCTCATCAAAGGTAAGGTATGATATATATTTTATTTCTGCGTTTTATGTAGCACCTGCAGGGTTGAAATATGCTACTCTCATTGTTTACTGTTGTGCTATCATCAGATAGTAGCATCTTATGCTTTCGCCGAAAAGCCTTTTTGGCTGGATTCACAACGAGTGTAGCTTTAATTTAGTATCTTACATTTGTGATTTAATGAAAGTTTGATTTCTATATAATTTTATTTGAATCTGGCGCTCGGCATTCTCCCTGGCTTTTGGCCAAGTGAGACATGACTGTCCCACTATCCTAGAGAGGTTAAAAACCTCTATGGGATGGGTGTCCCTAAAATGGGACTGTTGTTGCTAACGTGTGCTAATGTGACTAGAATGACATTGCATACAACAACCAACTTTCTGGGACATAGACATGTATTATATGGGCAGAAAGCTTACATTCTTGTTAATCTAATGCCAATGTCCAATTAACAGTAGCTATTACTTTTTCTATTTATTATAATTTTTAAAAATTTTACCCCCTTTTCTCCCCAATTTCGTGGTATCCAATTGTTAGTAGTTACTATCTTGTCTCATCGCTACAACTCCCGTACGGGCTCGGGAGAGATGAAGGTCGAAAGCCATGCATCCTCAGAAACACAACCCAACCAAGCTGCACTGCTTCTTAACACAGCGCGCATCCAACCCGGAAGCCAGGCGCACCAATGTGTCGGAGGAAAAACTGTGCACCTGGCGACCTGGTTAGCGTGCACTGCGCCCGGCCTGCCACATGAGTCGCTAGTGCGCAATGAGACAAGGATATCCGGCCAAACCTTCCCTAACCCAGACGACGCCCTAGACAACTGCACCACCCGGGAGGCCCCAACAGTAGCTATTACAGTGAAAAATACCATGCTATTGTTTGAGAGTGCACAACTGCAAAAACTCTTTATCACGGCAACTGGTTTGATACATTAATCTCTGAAGGTAAATAATGTACTTACATTCAGTAATCTTGCTCTCATTTGTCATCCTGAGGGTCCCAGAGATGAAAATGTAGCATAGTTTTGTTTGATGAAATACATTTTTTTATGCTCAAATGTAGGAACTGTGTTTCAAAGTTTGACCCCACTGCTGTCTCTGGCTCCACACCCACCCTGCCCGGCCATCTAGATGTGTGAAAGTTAGTGTATAAGCTAATCATCCATCATGTATGACAATCCTGGGAGTGTGTAAATTTAAATTTTGTATTACCATAGCATTTTTGTATATTCTCTACAGTTATGTACTTGAAAATGTATCAATTCCCCAATTCAGCACATTTTGGCAAACTTCTGGCAGGCTTGATAGAAATATTGTGCAGTAATGTAATTCTTCACTGGATCAGCCTGAAACTTTGCACACACACTGCTGCCACCAGGTGGTCAAAATCTAAAGTACACCTAGACTCCTATCTGAAGGTATGGCCTTTCTCTTGCATTTCAAAGATGATGGGAACAAAAATGATCTTTTACCAGATCTAATGTGTCATATTCTCCTAAATTAATTTCACATTTCCACAAACTTCAAAGTGTTTCTTTCATATGGAATCAAGAATATGCATATCCTTAGGAGTGTCATTTTAGGCAAAAATTGAAGAAAAATGTACGATCTTTAGGAGGTTTTACGTAACAGGTTTATGAATCTATTCTGATGCTGATACTCTTCTAAAGGAAGCCTGTGTGCTTTCCTGCAGAATTCTTCCCCATGTTTCTCCCTTCTGGTTCTAACTGACTCGTCTTTGAAGTGAGGAGAGTATGCTGTGCTGTATCCAGTATGCTGTGCTGTATCCAGTATGCTGTGCTGAATCCAGTATGCTGTGCTGTATCCAGTATGCTGTGCTGAATCCAGTATGCTGTGCTGTATCCAGTATGCTGTGCTGAATCCAGTATGCTGTGCTGTATCCAGTATGCTGTGCTGGATCCAGTATGCTGTGCTGTATCCAGTATGCTGTGCTGTATCCAGTATGCTGTGGTGTATCCAGTATGCTGTGCTGTAACCAGTATGCTGTGCTGAATCCAGTATGCTGTGCTGTATCCAGTATGCTGTGCTGTATCCAGTATGCTGTGCTGTATCCAGTATGCTGTGCTGTATCCAGTATGCTGTGCTGAATCCAGTATGCTGTGGTGTATCCAGTATGCTATGCTGTAACCAGTATATTTCCTCAAGCGACTCTTTCATCGTTAGATGGAAGTTGCAAGGAAAGTTGAAGTAGTCATTGCTATGATAATTGCAGGGAATTTAAACGCTTCCTTCTCCCCTGCTCTTCTTCCTCAAACAGACAAGAATCCTCTGATTGTTGCGTCGGCTTCAAAGGACACTTGTGTGACGGAGAACAATGAGAGAAGAGAGGAGAAGATTGTCAGAGAGGAGGATGAGAAGGAAATTACCGACTAGTAAATCAGTTTAAGACATCTGTTACCATGGAGTCATGGAGCTAGAAAACAAACAAAGAAAAGCAAAGTCACGTTGATTTGACTAAATCTGAATCCACAGCTCCCTTAATCCCCCCCTCTTTCTCCACCCCTCCCTCTCTCCCACACCCTCTCTCTCCAGGGTCGGTAGAAATTGTATATATTTTTCAGAGCTCCAACACAATGTTCTGAACTGCTACCAACCTGCAAAGATATATTGAGTCGTCATTTAATGTTTTCATATCTTATACTTCATGTCCTACCTGATTCTCTTGAAAAGTCAGGAACATACTTTTGGTACACCTTTGGTGTAACATTCACACATACAGTTAAGTGGCCATTCCGACTCTCTGGTAATGTAACAAGAGTTGCTCACCACCAATAAGATGCTTTATCAAGGGCATTTAAAGTCACTTGTATCCGTCATTACTCAATAAGCGGTGTCACCATTGTCAATAAGACAGGATGGAGAGGAATGTGTGAGTGGTTCTTTACAATGTGTAATTAGGACAGGGCTGATCAGAAAAGGTCCTCCAACACTGTGGTGTGAAAGACGTACGCTTTAGACATGATCTAAAGATCTCCGGTGTCATCGCTGTGGGAGCGACTAAGATACTATCCAACTGCCCACAGAACACACACTACTGTATTATCGAGATGAATTTGACAATAAGTTAACCACAGATTCAAGATCAAATGAACAAACTTTAAATTGTAACTTTGTTCATTAAACTGTAGAATACTGTAGAATATGGGTGTAGACTACTCTACCACCAACCAGATGAGTCTTCCTTAGTGCTTTTAGGGTTGAACCATAAGAAGTACCTAACTACAGATGTAGGATCAGGTTTCTCTACCACCAATCCTACCCATAACAATTCGATACATCAAACAATATCTGAGCCAGGATCAGCGGTAAGGAAGATGATGGGACCAAAGTCAGCCTTGCCATTAAGATGTTTGTGGATTTTCTGTGCTACTTTGGCATTGTTGTTTTGCACACTGTTCTAGTGGATGATTTGAAAGTTGACTTTTTCTAAGACCAAAACAAATGTCCTGAGGCAACGTGAGCACTAACTCACCTCAAAGACGTTGATGTGTCTAGCCTTGTCCTTAATCTCCTCAAACCACTCCCAACAGAATATACATGACAAAACCAAACACAAGCTGATTGCTGATGGAAAATAGATCAAAATTGCCCAATTAACGAGGTTGCATCAGATAAGATCATCTGGCTGCTGGGCTTGACTGACTTTGACAGACAGCTGGTATGCTGGTACGGCTAAAGATATTGGTTTGACTGATGCAACTACCCTCCTTCAAAGGGGCATTAGTGGTCCATTAACATTCCATGACATTTTCCCATCCGCCCAGGAAGACAATGGAAGTCATGTAAACAAAGCACTGTCGCGGTGCATGGCAAGGAGAGAGGGGAATGTAATGTCATGTAAAATGGTATTGTTCACCGGTTTGAGATTCCAGGTTTCAATTCTAATGTAGATCTATGGGGGCAGTCTTTCAGCTGGGCTGAAACAGAGGAGAGAGGGAAAGCGGACAGAGGAGAGGAGATGTGAGAGAGAGAAAGAGAGAGGAGAGATAGAAAGAGAGACAGTGAGAAAGAGTAATAAGAGAGAAGGTAATTGAAAGTGCTTAAGGTTTTAAAGGGCAAATGCTAACAGAGGTTATCAGCAGCAGAAACCATCTGAATGTTTTATGGGAATAACTTATCATCTGGACAAAAAATAAAGTTTGTCATGCTTTATTTAGGGTTAGGGCACGCAGGGGATTAAAAAAACATCATAAAGAAGACTTTAGAGTAACTTTAAAACACTGTGTAAAATAAAATCGTTTTTTTTTTGTACTTTGAGTGTGCACTGATACGATACAACCTTGGTATATAATACACTCCTGGATATAAACGTGCACCTGGCCCAGCTGTGTCCATCCATAATAAAAATGTGTCCATTTAGAGATCCTGACAAGACGTACAGTAACACTAGAAAATAATGCTAACCCATAACCGGTGGTAGTGTTCAACTGAATTGGATCAAAAATGCAAGGCCTTTGCTGGGGCCAGAACCTGCTGGGCTGTTTTTACAGATTTGATGGTTATTTATTTATTTAACCTTTATTTAACCAGGAAAAGCCCCCTGAGACCCAGATTCTCTTTTTCAAGGGAGACCTGGCTAAGAGGGCAGCAACAATCAATACATTACAGAATTAAACATACAACAATGCAATACAATTCAAAAGAATAGCAATCATGGTAGGGATATACAGGTTATTTCTCTCAAGTCTATAATAATAAGGATTTATTAAAACATATAAATGATACAGGAATATAGTTAACTAGTTATATCTAGTTAACTGTGAATCTGGCCAAACATTCATTCTCTCTCTCTAACTCACTCTCTAACTCACTCACTCACTCGCTCACCCACACACACACACACACACACACACACACACACACACACACACACACACACACACACACACACACACACACACACACACACACACACACACACACACACACACACACACACACACACACACACACGTCCATAGTGGTCTGTATCTTTTGGGGCAGCTCGAGGTTAGCCTGGAGGCAGACGGATGACAAACCCCTGAATCTCATAAAAACAATAAAACAATAAAACACTCTCCAACTGTTTCCCCAGGGCATCACACACAACAACAAAACAATAGACAGGAAGCAATAGCTCTCACAAACAATCTGCCTTATGGGGACATGGCCAAAACCTGCCTTATGAGGACACGGCCAATACATATCTTATGGGGACACGGCAAATACATGTCTTATGGGGACACGGCAAATACATATCTTATGAGGACACGGCAAATACATATCTTATGAGGACACGGCAAATACATATCTTATGAGGACACGGCAAATACATATCTTATGGGGACACGGCAAATACATATCTTATGAGGACACGGCAAATACATATCTTATGGGGACACGGCAAATACATATCTTATGAGGACACGGCAAATACATATCTTATGAGGACACGGCAAATACATATCTTATGGGGACACGGCAAATACATATCTTATGGGGACACGGCAAATACATATCATATCTTATGAGGACAAAAATACATATCTTATGGGGACACAGCAAATACATATCTTATGAGGACACGGCAAATACATATCATATCTTATGAGGACACAGCAAATACATATCTTATGGGGACAAAAATACATATCTTATGAGGACACGGCAAATACATATCTTATGGGGACACGGCAAATACATATCATATCTTATGAGGACACAGCAAATACATATCTTATGGGGACACGGCAAATACATATCTTATGAGGACACGGCAAATACATATCTTATGAGGACACGGCAAATACATATCTTATGAGGACACGGCAAATACATATCATATCTTATGAGGACACGGCAAATACATATCATATCTTATGGGGACACGGACAATACATATCTTATGGGGACACGGACAATACATATCTTATGGGGACACGGACAATACATATCTTATGGGGACACGGACAATACATATCATATCTTATGAGGACAAAATACATATCATATCTTATGGGGACACGGACAATACATATCTTATGGGGACACGGACAATACATATCTTATGGGGACACGGACAATACATATCTTATGGGGACACGGACAATACATATCATATCTTATGAGGACACGGCAAATACATATCATATCTTATGGGGACACGGACAATACATATCTTATGGGGACACGGACAATACATATCTTATGGGGACACGGCAAATACATATCTTATACATATCTTATGGGGACACGGCCAATACATATCTTATGAGGACACGGCCAATACATATCTTATGAGGACACGGCCAATACATATCTTATGGGGACACGGCCAATACATATCTTATGAGGACACGGCCAATGCATATCTTATGAGGACACGGCCAATACATATCTTATGGGGACACGGCCAATACATATCTTATGGGGACACGGCCAATACATATCTTATGAGGACACGGCCAATACATATCTAATACATATCTTATGGGGACACGGCCAATACATATCTTATGAGGACACGGCCAATACATATCTTATGAGGACACGGCCAATACATATCTTATGAGGACACGGCCAATACATATCTAATACATA
Organism: Oncorhynchus tshawytscha; assembly: GCF_018296145.1. Classification (NCBI taxonomy): domain Eukaryota; kingdom Metazoa; phylum Chordata; class Actinopteri; order Salmoniformes; family Salmonidae; genus Oncorhynchus; species Oncorhynchus tshawytscha. The sequence continues at coordinate 29,405,067 of NC_056446.1, forward strand.
TCTTATGGGGACACGACCAATACATATCTTATGAGGACACGGCCAATACATATCTAATACATATCTTATGGGGACACGTCCAATACATATCTAATACATATCTTATGAGGACACGGCCAATGCATATCTTATGGGGACACGGCCAATACATATCTTATGAGGACACGGCCAATGCATATCTTATGGGGACACGGCCAATACATATCTTATGAGGACACGGCCAATACATATCTTATGAGGACACGGCCAATACATATCTTATGAGGACACAGCCAATACATATCTTACGAGGACACGGCCAATACATATCTTACGAGGACACGGCCAATACATATCTTATGAGGACACGGCAAATACATATCTTATGAGGACACGGTCAAAACCTGCCTTATGAGGACACGGCAAATACATATCTTATGAGGACACAGCAAATACATATGTGATGGGGACACCTAGGTCTGCCTAGGTATCTACAATTTATTATGGCATCACTTTCTATGTTTCACATTATGTACGTACCATGATGTTAATCTGACCCTTCTGGGGACACGACCAGAGACTTTTTTATTAGGACATATACTGTATTCATGATGAGGGTAGTTTCTCTACCCAACAGCAATGCACTATTTTTGCATTCAACCCCCAAACACATCAGTGTAAACTATCTGACAGGAGATGCCTAAAAGGGATTTCTGCAATTATAGAAACATTTTTTCCCCCTTGCATTAAACGTTAATTAGTTTTTCTGCAAACACAACATTGCGGTGGAGGGTTATACACTGAATACCAAATTCAGGATGTGTGGTATTTTCAACAGTTACTTAATGAAGGACTTAGGATTCCCTTGGGGCACTGTGGCCTAAAAACCTCTGGCTCTCATCCAAGTTCTCAGTTGACAGTAGACTTGTTGTTTTTCCTCCATCTATATCTTTCAACTGTCCTTTTTGCCATTATCACTCACTTTCTCCTGTCCCTGAGGGCTGGAGGAAGAGCCGTCTGGCTAAACCCCCAACAGCCAGCCACGCTACCCCCAAGCTTATAACTCAACTCAGTGATATGCAGCTCCATAAACACAGCAGGGACATTCGGTGAAACTAACAATGTGCACAGATCACAAAAGCTTTTCGTTTCCATTCCTTTGAGTTGAATACAGGTGATCACTGGAGGAACCGCTGGGACATGGTGTCAAGAACAAAACTGTGAATTGTCAAGAGGAGATGAGGTAAAGGGTATAATGGCAACACAAATTGTGCTAATTTAGGAAGTTACATATGTAGCAAATACAAAGGCGTACAAAGAGGCATGCCCATCTCCCATACCCAGAACAGGACTAATTCAACAACACGAACATAAAATATCTTTTTTCTTTATTTTAGCATTAGTTGCAGGTATGGCACACAAAATGGGTGATAAATCCAAAGAAATACAGTGAAAAAGAAGCCTAATTATATATAGAGCACAGAACAGAGAAGAATTATTACAAGGTGTTGGCACAGTACAACATAGGCAACGTAATCGTTACACAGCTCTCAGAAACATCCCTACAGAATTTCATCTCTTCGGTACCCTTATGTAGCAATTCAAAAGGGTACCTCTCAGTAGTCTAAAATGGCCTCCTCTCCTCGTCTCTTCTCTTACACCATTCTGCACTGAAATTACAACATGGTAAAATTCCCAAATATCCACCATGTCGCTTCGACTTATCCAAGGGTGTTTTTTAGATCAGAGCAGTTGAAGGAGAGAAGACACAAGAGGAAGAAGCAACTTCAGCGTACTGAGATACACCCCAATGTCATAAACCGAGCGTGACAGGAAGTGATGCGGGTAGTAAGGGTTACCACTTCCTGTGATATGTTATATCATTGGGAGATAATAATATTAAAACCTGGTGAAGAATGGCACAATGTGACAAAGCCCTTCTGTTATGATGGACAATAGTGATTTCAGTGAAGTACCGTATGTGTTGAGTTTGCCAAGTATAGTAGTAGGTCTGTGTCCAAGTCAGAAATAATCAATAAACAGGTCTAAATTTGACCTTTGGACAAATGTTTTTGTAACAACATGATGCATGGCAAAATTATACGGATCATTTCACAGATAACAGTGTAATATGTGTGAATGTGTCTTTTAAAAAGGGCTTAGGTAAAGCTTCAAAGCCTAAATCAATTCTCAATTATTATGGCACACTCATTTTTGATTTACATTCAATATGATCTGGGCATCTTTGTGAAACCAAACAGACTCTACAGCATAAACAGTACATGTAAACGTGATAATGTCCTAGGAACTATAACATACGCCTTATGAGAGGATGTTATTAATGCTTTCTAACGACTGCCAATCATTCTGCTCTGTTTAGTTTTATGTATGGTGTGTTTTTCTTTTCCATGTATCTGTTTCTTATCACACCTATTGTACACTGCATATGCTCACACGTGTACACGACCCGCTCGGACCAAACCAGGCATATTTTTCTAGTACTTTGTCTTTGCATCACATAAATGTTTTCTGCGTCAAAAGCCACACTACCAACCAAATTACAACTCAATAACAGCCAAATTCGTTGGCTACAATTGTCTGGTAAGTTTCATTCTTGATGATCTATGACTGTTAGTTTTTCACAGAATTTGCATTCGTGTCTTTGGATGGATAAGACTGTATGAATGTCAACGTAACGAGTAAAAATAATACAAGTTATTTATTATCGATGATTGTGTAATATGTTTCTCGGGGTTTATAAGCCTGACTTTGTGTGAGCAGGTCACATATAGGTGCATATATACTGCATTTTATATGTTAAGACCTTATATGTTGTGCTTCCAGTTCTCCAACATAAAACATTGATCATAAACCTTTATAATAGAGCTTCTTCACATTTACAAGTTATACAATTACCAAATAGGTTTAACGTCTTATGTTTCCATCATCGGTTTTTGATACTTCAGCAATGCAAGGGAGACAACAAGAAGATAAAAAGAAGTTAAAAGTCAGATCATTTTCTCAACAGAAAAATATAAGAAACAAGACCAACAAGTCCTCAAAACGTTTTTGTTTTCTCTTCATAACCAACAATGTACGGAATTTTTCTCTAATTCTTTTAGTCTTTTTTTCTTTACAATATCTTTTTAAAAACCAGCTGGTTAAGGTAATGGAGGGTCTCATGTAGATCTTCCACAGGTAATCTTCACAGTTTGTGTAAAAGCAGAGAAACATTCTCGCTGGAGTAATAAAATATCATTATTATGATCATTATTCATATTTTTCTCTCCCATTGTTTGATATAAATGGTGGAGGTGTGTGGGGCAGCGAGGCTTACAGTATTCCATCTACCGGCATCTTCAACTCCCTGTACAACACAACATTATATTCATTAATAGTTCTGTTCTTTTCTTTTAAAAAGTCAGTTCGGCTGGGATGGAGACTCTTTCGGAAACAGCGAGGCAATCAATCAACTGTCTTTGTCCTCATACAGTATGTGTTCTCTGACTGTCTTTCTGAGAAACTCCACAGCCCTTCCTCTCTTAGTAGTCCATCGCTTTCACCCCTCCTGTCCATTTATACTAACTCCTTTATTGAAACGGCCTCAACTGCCTGGTTTGTGACATCTTGCAATAGTCCTGGGACCTAGGCCCCCCGGTCTGCCTGACTATCCCCCAGCTTGCCCTAAAACACACACACACTCACACACACAATTTCAACTGAATCCCTTTGAGGAAGCGTGCTTTCCACCAGCACTTGTGGGGCAAAATAAACATGTAGAAAATAGCCCATCAGTGGAAACATCACCATCACTATCATAGGTGTGTTTGGTCTTACCATCCAGGCTAACAGTTCGGTCTGTTCTGTTGTTTGTGATCTGAAGGCACTTTGTTTCATGGCAGGAAGTGGCTTCTGTTCCTCAGCTGCAGGGTTTGACCGACTGGGGGAGACCAGAGACACCTCTCTTCTCATCTGTCTTCCACCCTTCCTTTTTGCTCTCTATCCTCTACTCCTACCCTCCACTCCTTTCCCCTCTGCCCTCCACCTAGCCTTCAACTGTCTGTTTGTCAGTCTGTCTGTCCATCTCCACCCACCTCTTTCTAACTGCTACAGACCTCCACCTCCCTATACACATCATCTGTCCTAACCCCAAAGCCCTTCCTCCAACTCTCTCCTACCCCACTCCACCCTCTAACCCTCATCTCTTCAACTCTCTCTCCTACCCCACCCCTCTCCACCTCTATGCCCCACCCCTCTCCACCTCTATACCCCACACCTCTCCACCTCTATGGCACACCCCTCTCCACCTCTATACCCCACACCTCTCCACCTCTATGGCACACCCCTCTCCACCTCTATGGCACACCCCTCTCCACCTCTATACCCCACATCTCTCCACCTCTATGGCACACCCCTCTTCAACTCTCTCTCCATCTAACCCACAGACCCTGAGTCTGGAGCCTGCCTGGGGTTTGCCTGGAGTCTGCCTGGGGCCTGCTTACTTGGCCTCACATACCCTCTGTTGGCCACTTGGACTGGTGAGGACAGTGTTGTGAAATACTTAGGCAGCTACTGGGCAAGAGGGGAGAGAGAGCTGGGATAGATAACTAAATGTCCAAGTTTCTGTTTTCTACTACACAGCATCAAGTCGAGAGAGAGAGAGACATGTCAAGGTGTGAAGGTCAGGGTGGCTGGGCAGAGTGAAAATTGTCCTTGATGTGTATCAGGTGCAACTCCAAAAAGATAAGACAGACAGAGAAAAGCTTCAATTCCATGTGTTTTTTTTAAGCCGGGGAAAAGTCATTTTGTTCTTCAAAAAGTCCCCAATGTCTCAATTCCCACTTACCTTTCAATTTAAGTTTCCTGACTGGCAAAATTGTTCTTGTGCTTTACAAATAGTTTTCCCGCTGCGCTTGTGAACACTCTCACTAAAGTCCAGGCGTCTCAACACCTGGCTTTGCTTCGCTCTCGTAAAAGTGCTCACAATCCTGCGCTTGGGGAGCAATTTTCTGGAAAAGTTGTCTCTTTAAAAAAAATTGCGGATCTTATTTTATTACGTTTTATGTGGTATTTTTTCCCTTTTTTTCGTCTGTTTTAAAGATTTTCGTCCCTCTTGGTGGTCTGTGTTTGGATTCCCTCGCCGCCGCCTTCTGAATGCATGAATCTTTGGTGATTGGATGCTGAGGGTACAATAACACAGACACCAGGGCCGAGATCCGGCCCGAGACTGGTTCGGCCCGTTTGCCTCCGCCAGATGGCGCAGGGCAGGGTCACCTATGACCCCACCGGAAGGTCATCGCCAAGGTGACACTCAGCAGCCATATATGGGCAGATGTAGATGGGGCAGCGGATCTGAGATCTAAAGGGGGCGGAGACAGAGTTAAACATTTGTTCAATAACATTTGGCATCATCATGACCCTGAAATCTGTTTCCTCACAAAAATATCTCCAGTAATAATATCCAGTATCTTAGTTAAAATGAGACATTAGAAGAACTTTCATTAAAACACATGCTGTTGCCATGGTGGCAGTCAGGATCATGTAATATTCATGGTGAGAGATGGTAAATCCATAATGCATGGAGAGAGTCTGTCCTCGACCTGGGAGACTAACTCCTTAACTACTAATGAAGTGATTAAACTGATCTGAATGATAATGGAGCCAGATGCACTGCAGACAAACATTGTCTGAAACTACTGCCAGTAGATTGCTTGGACTTGACTAGTTGTTTAGTTTACTAGTTTACTTTATTAAGATATTACTCCTGGATATTGTAACTGGAAATATTTAGTTTGACATATTTTGTTTTACAAAGTAGATGTTGAAATAGTGACCAGTTATGCTCAAAATCTTATTCATAGCGACAGCTCAGTCTGATTGTGTAATTCATTTCTCAGTTTTGATTTTCCAGTTAAGTAACACAGGTATTGTGAGAACAAGTAAGTAGGAATGTATTCATTTGACAAAAAAGCAATATCACAATTTGTTCGTTACAATTGTTCACAAGTGATTCCCTTTATTCAATTCCCAGAAAAATCTATCAACAGTCCTTCAATCTGTTCACTTAAAATCAAATTCAAACTACAAAGTTTATTTCCCAGGAGTGTGTGGTGTGTTTGTGTGTGAGAGAGAGTGTGTGTCCATTTAGAAGCTGACTTTAATCAGACTTCCTCTCCCTCCTGCAGTGAGCCACACTGTCCTCCTTCTCCTCCTCCTATCTTGTCAATATGGCCGCCTCGTCAATTGCAAGCCATTACCTGTCATGCTTTTCTATTTTTGCTCTCTCTCTCTGTTTGTTCCTCCTTGTCTGCAATTACAGTGATCCCCTCCCCACAGACTGTCGCTCGTTCCGTCGCTCCGTTTGGTCGGGACGGCTATCATTCATGTGATTACTGCCATGTTGCTATGGCAACCCCACCCCTCTCTTTCTAGAGAGACACTATAGCTGCCGGTTAGAATTGGCCCTCCTGAGACAGCGAGAGCGAACAAGAGAGAGAGAGAAAAAGCACCTCTGCAAGACCCCCTCCTGAAGGACCTGCACCCACACCATAGCATCACCAGCCACACCCCAACCAGCTAAGAAGACCCCAAGAAAACCCTGACCACACCCTATATAGGCCCCCCCCATAAAAAACCTACAGCATTCCCTCCCCCATATGCCCCCCTAGACACAACTACGACAACATAACCAACAAAAACGGGCCACAACTCCTGCAGCTCTGTCGGATGCTGGGTATGTAAAGAGTCAATGGTAGGCTTTGAGAAGACTCCTATGGTAGGTACACCTATAGCTCATCTCTTGACAGTAGTACTGTAGACTACTGACCTAAACCCAGATTCCCTTAGAGTGTTCAGTCAGTCCACTGACACCCCTATCAGATCACAGCAAATTCACGCTCTACTTGAACGGTGCTATGCTCAATCATGAGGCATCAAATCCAAAGGAACTGAATAATATTAACAAATGGTATAGATGGAAGGAAAATAGTGTGGAACTCTACAAAAAAAACAATTAGGATACAACAAATTCAATCCTTCTCGACAATTACCCGGACAAAAGGTTTCACTGTAATAGTGAAGGTGTAAACTTGGCAGTAGAAAACCTAAACAGTATTTTTGACCTCTCAGCTTCCCTATCAAATAAAAAAAGTTCAAGCTGACAACCTAAGAAAATGAACAACAATGACAAATGTTTTGATAAAGAATGCAAAAAAAAAAAAACCTAAGAAAGAAACTGAGAAACCTATCCAACCAAAAACATAGAGACCCAGAAAACCTGAACCTACGCCTTCACGATGGTGAATCACTAAAACAAGACAGAAATACACTACGGAAAAAGAAGGAACAGCACATCAGAAATCAGCTCAATGTAATTGAAGAATCCATAGAATCTAACCAGTTCTTGGAAAATTGAAAACAAACAACAACACGAAGAGTTATCTATCCAAAATGGAGATGTATGGATAAATCACTTCTCCAATCTTTTTGGCTCTATAACAAAGAACAATCAACAAAAACATATACAAGATCAAATACAAATCTTAAAATAAACGATTAAAGATGACCAGAACCCACTGGATTCTCCAATTACATTACAGGACAAAATACAAACCCTCCAACCCAAAAAGGCCTGTGGGGTTGATGGTATCCTCAATGAAATTATAAAATATACAGACCACAAATTCCAATTGGCCGTACTTAACTCCTTAAGGTATAGGGGGCAGCATTTCAACTTTGGGATAAATAGCGTGCCCAATTTCAACTTCCTGCTACTCATGCCAAGAATATAAGATATGCATATTATTAGTAGATTTGGATAGGAAACACTCTGAAGTTTCTAAAACTGTTTGAAATATGTCTGTGAGTATAACAGAACTTATGTAGCAAGCAAAACCCCGAGGACTAACCTTTCAGAATTTTTCTTTAGGCCTCTGTCTGTTCACTGAGTTCTCATTGGCAAATTATATTTCTTAGGAACCTGTTTTCAGTTCCTACCACTTCCACTGGTCTTTGGAATTTGGTTGAGGTTATTCATTTGTGCAATGAAGAAGTATGCCATCTAGGAACTGTGTAACACTGTTGAGAGTTGGCCAAGACATGAAAAGTAGCGTTAGTTTCCTCTCGTCCTCTACTGAAAACAGATAGACCCGTATTCAATTTGATCGATTATTAACATTTAAAAATACTTAAAGTTGTATTACAAAAGTAGTTTGAAATATTTTGGGAAAGTTTATAGGCAACTTTTAAAATACTTTGTAGTGACGTTGCGCATTTTGGAAGCTGTTTTTTTCTGGATCAAACGTGTCAAATAAATTGACATTTTGTATATATATGGACGGAATTAAACTTTGTGACTAGGGGGCAGTATTTTCAATTTTGGAAAAACAACGTTCCCGTAGTAAACAGGATATTTTGTCAGGACAAGATGCTAGAATATGCACATAATTGACAGCTTAGGATAGAAAACACTCTAAAGTTTCCAAAACTGTAAAAATATTGTCTGTGACTATAACAGAACTGATGTTGCAGGTGAAAGCCTGAGAAAAATCCAATCCGGAAGTGCCTCATGTTTTGAAAGCGCTGCGTTCCAATGCGTCCCTATGAGAGCAGTGAATGGGCTATCAACCAGATTACTTTTTCTCTGTATTCACCAAGGTGTCTACAGCATTGTGACGTAGTTTTACGCATTTATGTTGAAGAATACCCGTAAGCGGCTACATTGCGCAAGTGGTCACCTGATGCTCCCAGAGTGATTCTCGCGTAAAATACAGAGGTAGCCATTATTAGTAGCCATTCCAATCGGTCCTACTAAAAAACTAATTGTTCCGGTGGATATATTATTGAATAGATATTTGAAAAACACCTTGAGGATTCATTATAAACAACGTTTGTCATGTTTCTGTCGATATTATGGAACTAATTTGGAATATTTTTCAGCATTTTCGTGACTGCAATTTCTGGGCGATTTCTCAGCCAAACGTGAAGAAAAAATGGAGCTATTTCGCCTACAAAAATAATATTTTTGGCTATCTAACTGGGAGTCTCGTGAGTGAAAACATCCGAAGCTTATCAAAGGTAAACGATTTAATTTGATTGCTTTTCTGATTTCCGTTACCAAGTTACCTGCTGCTAGCTGGACAAAATGCTATGCTAGGCTATTGATAAACTTACACAAATGCTTGTCTAGCTTTGGCTGTAGCATATTTTGAAAATCTGAGATGACAGGGTGATTAATAACAAAAGGCTAAGCTGTGTCTCAATATATTTCACTTGTGATTTTCATGAATAGGAATATTTTCTAGGAATATTTATGTCCGTTGCATTATGCTAATTAGTGTCAGTCGATGACTACGCTCCCTCATGCGGGATGGGGAGTCATTAGAGGTTAATCGAACAAAAGGACCAATTGTGATATTTATGGGACATATTGGAGTGCCAAAAAAAGAAGCTCGTCAAAGGTAAGGCATGTTTTATATTTTATTTCTGCGTTTTGTGTAGTGCCTGCAGAGTTGAAATATGCTACCCTCTTTGTTTACTATTGTGATATCATCAGATAATAGCTTCTCATGCTTTCGCCGAAAAAGCCTTTTTAAAATCTGACATGTTGGCTGGATTCACAACGAGTGTAGCTTTAATTGAGTATCTTACATGTGTGATTTAATGAATTTATTTGAATGGCCAAGTGGCCAAGTGGGACGCGAGCATCCCCCATCCTAGAGAGGTTAAACTCTTTCACATCATCCTCAGCTCTAGCATATTCTCCAATATTTGGAACCAAGGACTGATCATGGCCCCTGTCATTCTAAGCTGAGACATGCTCATTAGCTTTTTAGCTATTCTGAAAGGTAACCTTATGGGCTTTCTGTTTCAATGCCAATCTACATTTCTACAATCTACTTAATTGAGACTTGTTTACGTGTTGCTGTGCGTTTTGTTGCCAAACTATTTTGCTACCTGACAACTTTACGGTTTATACTTTTTAATTACGTTTATATTTTTGTTTTTTCCCTCAACTTTTTCACTCCGGAAGCTGGACATGGTTCGTCAGGACCTCCAACAGCCGAAGCTAAGTAGTAACATTAAAAACCTGTTAAAGATAGGGCTGACTACTGCCCCCTTTGGAGGAATTGCGTGCCCATAGTAAACAGAAAAAAAATCTGTCAAAAATTGCTACTATATGCATATAATAATTATTATTGAATAGAAAACACTCTAAAGCTTCTAAAACCGTTCAAATTATGTCTGTATGTAAAGCAGAACTCTCAGGGCAGCCATTCTCCCAAACTCTCTCTTGGCAACAGAAAAGTTGGGACAACTTTGACGTCATCCCCCCACCCTTCCCAACCAGCTACAGATCTGGGAACAGTTCCTATCTCTTCAGCGCGATGTCCCCTTTCAGTGGGGTCTGTCATTGTGAGAATCGCGCGCTCCCTCGAGTTTTGGCGGGCTGAAACCTCCGGGTCACGCGAAAATACATGTACTTTCATGCGCGCGTCGGGTCCGGAGCTCTCTTTGTTCCAAGATTCACCAAACGATGTAGGTTTGTCTGTTCACGCTAAGGATTGTTTTGCATGTTTAGAACATGCTAAAGCTCGATTCTGCACTTAGTTTGACCAGTTTAGTCGACATACAATATGTAATTTTGAAGTTTTGATGCGCATCCACAAGAATTTTGGCTGCATTTCGACCGGAATTTGTCGTGTTTGATAACCTAAAGACACAGACTTGAAAACCAAATGCAGTTTTTGGTAAGTATAACTCCTTCCACGTCTTCTGATCGAAGAACATCAAAGATAAGGGAATATTTATGTGTTAATTATGGGTTTCTGTGGACTCCGAGATAGAGGAGACATAATGCTAATTTCTGAGCGCCGTCTCATATTATAGCCTAGTGAACGAATTCTGTAACATTAAAAATAAATGTAACACAGCGGTTGCATTAAGAAGAAGTGTATCTTTCTAACTATATGTAGAACATGTATATTTAGTCAAAGTTTATGATGTGTATTGCTTGTTATCTGACGTTAGCTCCGGCAGATATCATCATTTCTCCGGACATTTGAGTAGCATTTTTTGAACATGGCGTCATTGTAAACAGAGATTTATGGATTGAAAGTTGCAAAATCCATGTACACAAACAACAAGTGTGTAGTTAAAATGGTCAAAAAACACACACATTTCCTTCCACAGGGCTGGGGGGTGAGACTAGGATGCATCTTAAGCCCTAACCTCTTCAACACACTGTATATATCAATGAATTGGCGAGGGCATGAGAACAGTTTGCAGCACCCGTTCTCACCATACTAGAATCTGAAGTCAAATGTTTACTGTTTGCTGATGATCTGGTGCTTCTGTCACCAACCAAGTAGGGCCTACAGCAGCATCTAGATATACAAATTCCATCTAGCCACCGTTGCCCTAGAGCATACAAAAAACTATACATACCTCGGCCTAAACATCAGTGCCACAGGTAACTTCCACAAAGTGGTGAAGGATGTGAGAGACAAGGCAAGAAGGGTCTACTATGCCATCAAAAGGAAAATGAAATTCAACGTTAAATTAGGATCTGGCAAAAAATAATTGAATCAGTTATAGATCCCATTGCCCTTTATGGTTGTGAGGTCTGGAGTCCACTCACCAACCAAGAATTCACAAAATGGGACAAACACCGAATTGAGACTCCGTATGTAGAATTCCGCAAAAAATGTCCTCTGTGTACAACGTAAAAGACCAAATAATGTATGCAGAGCAGAATTCGGCCGATACCCTCTAATGATCAAAATCCTGAAAAGAGCCGTTAAATTCTACAACCACCTAGGAAGAGATTCCCAGACATTCCATAACAAAGCCATCACCTACAGAGAGGTGAACCTGGAGAAGAGAAAGCTGGTCCTGGGGCTCTGTTCACAAAAACAAACAGACCCCACAGAGCCCCAGGACAGCAACACAATTAAACTCAACCAATTCATGATAAAACAAAAAGATAATTACTTGACACATTGTCACAGTTTTCTGTATGTGAAAGAGAGTCAGACCAAAATGCGGCGTGGCTATTGCGATCCATGTTTAATGAAACAAAGTAAACACGATCAAATACAAAAACAAATAAACGTAACACGAAAACCGAAACAGCCTAATACTGGAGCAAAGTAACACAGAGACAGAACAAGGACAATCACCCACAAAAACCCAACACCAAACAGGCTACCTAAATATGGTTCCCAATCAGAGACAATGACTAACACCTGCCTCTGATTGAGAACCATATCAGGCCATACATAGAACTAGACAAACTAGACATGTAACATAGAATGCCCACTCAGCTCACACCCTGACCAACCAAAATATAGAAACATACAAAGCAAACTATGGTCAGGGTGTGACAGTACCCCCCCATGGTGCGGACTCCAGCCGCAAAACCTGAACCTATAGGGGAGGGTCTGGGTGGGCATCCGTCCGCGGTGGCGGCTCTGGTGCTGGACGTGGCCCCCACTTCACCGTAGTCTTTGTCCCCCACCTTGTCCGCTACCGTGGCCTCCTCACCATGGCAACTCTTCTCAATGGACAGAGAGGCGGCAGCTCGGGACAGAGGGGCAGGGGCTCTTGGCTGAGGGGCAGGGGTTCTTGGCTGAGGGGCTCTGGCGGCTCTGGGTTGAGGGGCTCTGGCGGCTCTGGGTTGAGGGGCTCTGGGCTGAGGGGCACTGGCGGCCCCTGGCTGACTGGCGGCACTGGCGGCCCCTGGCTGACTGGTGGCACTGGCGGCCCCTGGCTGACTGGCGGCACTGGCGGCCCCTGGCTGACTGGCGGCACTGGCGGCCCCTGGCTGACTGGCGGCCCTGGCGGCCCCTGGCTGACTGGCGGCACCTGGCTGACTGGCGGCACTGGCGGCCCCTGGCTGACTGGCGGCACTGGCGGCCCCTGGCAGACTGGCGGCACTGGCGGCCCCTGGCAGACTGGCGGCACTGGCGGCTCCTGGCAGACTGGCGGTGCTGGGCAGACGGGTGGCTCAGGCGGTGCTGGGCAGACGGGTGGCTCAGGCGGCGCTGGGCAGACGGGTGGCTCAGGCGGCGCTGGGCAGACGGGTGGCTCAGGCGGCGCTGGGCAGACGGGTGGCAGCTCAGGCGGCGCTGGGCAGACGGGTGGCTCAGGCGGCGCTGGGCAGACGGGAGGCTCAGGCGGCGCTGGGCAGACGGGAGGCTCAGATGGCGCTGGGCAGACGGGAAGCTCAGATGGCGCTGGGCAGACGGGAAGCTCCGGCAACGCTGGAGAGGACGGCTCTGGCAGCGCTGGACTGAGTAGCTCTCGTAGCGCCGAACAGGCGGGAGACTCTGGGAGCGCTGGAGAGGCGGGAGACTCCGGCAGCGCTGGAGAGGCGGGAGAATCCGGCAGCGCTGGACAAGCGAGGCGCACTGTAGGCCTGATGCGTGGTGCTGGCACTGGTGGTACTGGGCTGAGGACACGCACAGGAAGCCTGGTGCGCGGAGCTGCTACCGGAGGGCTGGGGTGTGGAGGTGGTACTGGATAGACCGGACCGTGCAGGCGCACTGGAGCTCTTGAGCGCCGAGCCTGCCCAACCCTACCTGGTTGAATGCTCCCGGTTGCCCTGCCAGTGCGGCGAGGTGGAATAGCCCGCACTGGGCTATGCAGGCGAACCGGAGACACCGAGCGCAAGGCTGGTGCCATGTAAGCCGGCCCAAGGAGATGCACTGGAGACCAGATGCGTAGAGCCGGCTTCATGGCACTTGGCTCAATGCTCACTCTAGCCCGGCCAATACGCGGAGCTGGAATGTACCGCACCGGGCTATGCACCCGCACTGGAGACACCGTGCGCACCACAGCATAACACGGTGCCTGCCCAGTCTCTCTAACCCCCCGGTAAGCACAGGGAGTTTGCGCAGGTCTCCTACCTGGCGTAGCTATACTCCCTGTGAGCCTCCCCCCAAGACATTTTTGGGGCTGACTCTCGGGCTTCCTTGCCAGCCGTGTTCCCTCATATCGCCGGCTCCTCTCTCCGGCTGCCTCTGCTCTCCTAGCTGCCTCCACCTGTTCCCATGGAAGGTGATCCTTTCCCGCCAGGATCTCCTCCCAGGTGTAGCAACCCTTGCCATCCAATACATCGTCCATGTGACACACATTGGAAAGAATTTACAAAAAAACAGAGCAAACTAGAATTATATTTGGCCCAGAACAGAGAGTACATTGTGGCAGAATACTTGATCACTGTGTTTCTGTACTTACTAACGGCCGGTAGATCTCTACACTCCCCCTCCTCCAGGGTGACATCATCAATTGCGATATCCCCCTCAATACCAGGACCTCGGATACCCTCCAGCACCACCTGAGGTGGGAGAAAAAGAGAGAGATGGAGAGTGATAGCTGTTATAGACATAAACTTTAAGTTGGGATTCTTCCCCTGACTGACTCCCGAATCATCCAATCACACAAGGTTTTACTCACCTGGAAAGAGGCGGTTGGGTGGATGCTAACTTTGGCCTGTTTCCAGTGGTCGCCTTGGTTACCACTCAGTGACCAGGTGGGCCCCTCTGTTGCTGCCTGACCCTTCTGTCTCAGGAGCGCGTTCAGGGTCCCTACAGATAAGAGAGACCACACGGTCACACACGGTCAAACTCAGCCAGAGACTGTGACACGCAGTCAGAGCCGCCTCAAGTGTTGCCAATAATAATCTCCATAATGTGATATTGCAGCAAGCTTTTCAGGGTCCCTGCAGAGGAAAGATACCACACGGTTAGATATGGCCTGACATGGTCAGAGAGGTTCAGGAAGTGATATGCTTAAGGGCTTTGAGTGATTCCATATCACAGTATGAATCAGGATATGTATTTTTCAACAAATGCTTAGGCCAGGAGTTCCCAAACTATTTTGGCCTGCGACCCCATTTTGATATCACTTTTTTTTGTGACCCCACCATGTAAAGAAAATTATGCAATCAACAGCCAATGTTAACTTTTTAATTTGGGCTATGACAGTCTATTAGAAATCAGTCTGACAGTACTTTGGACAGCATTTAAATCTGAAGATGGTTTGAAGTGACTGAAATGCATCAGAAAGCTATCGGGTTCAGAAGATCACCAGGCAATAAAGTTGTATGATCTTTGTAGAAGTTGTATGATCTGTGTAGAAAATAATTGAATCCCCCCCCATGTGATTTAGTGCTGGGTCTTGTCCACTCGGTTCTAATGGCTTGTGGGCATAATAGAGGGAAACAGTACGTACGTACAGTTGAAGTCGGGAGTTCACATACACTTAGGTTAGAGGCATAAAAACTTGTTTTTCAACCACTCCACAAATTTCTTGTTAACAAACTATAGTTTTGGCAAATAGGTTAGGACATCTACTTTGTGCATGACAGAATAATTTTTTCCAACAATTGTTAACAAATTATTTCACAAATAACTCACTGTATCACAATTCCAGTGGGTCAGAAGTTTACATACACTAAGTTGACTGTGCCTTTAAACATCTTGGAAAATTCCAGAAAAGGATGTCATGGCTTTAGAAGCTTCTGATGACATCATTTGAGTCAATTGGAGGTGTACCTGTGGATGTATTTCAAGGCCTACCTTCAAACTCAGTGCCTCTTTGCTTGACATCATGGGAAAATCTAAATAAATCAGCCAAGATCTCAGAAAAAAACATGGTAGACCTCCACAAGTCTGGTTCATCCTTGGGAGTAATTTCCAAACACTTGAAAGTACCACGTTCATCTGAACAAACAATATTATGCAAGTTTAAACACCATGGGACCACTCAGCCATCATACCACTGAGGAAGGATACGTGTTCTGTTTCCTAGAGATGAACATACTTTGGTGCGAAAAGTGCAAATAAATCCCAGAACAACAGCAAAGGACCTTGTGAAGATGCTGGATGAAACAGGTAGAAAAGTATCTATATCCACAGTAAAACGAGTTCTATATCGATATAACCTTAAAAGCCGCTCACCAAGGAAGAAGCCACTGCTCCAAAACAGCCATAAAAAAGCCAGCCTACGGTTTGCAACTGCACATGGGGACAAAGATCGTACTTTTTGGAGCAATGTCCTCTGGTCTGATGAAACAAAAATAGAACTGTTTGGCCATAATGACCATTGTTATGTTTGGAGGAAAAAGGGGGAGGCTTGCAAGCTGAAAAACACCATCTCAACCATGAAGCACGGGGTAGGCAGCATCATGTTGTGGGGGTGCTTTGCTGCAGGAGGGACTGGTGCACTTCACAAAATAGATGGCAACATAAGAAAGGAAAATTATGTGGATATATTGAAGCAACATCTCAAGACATCAGTCAGGAAGTTAAAGCTTGGTCACAATGGGTCTTTCAAATTGACAATGACCTTAAGCATACTTCCAAAGTTGTGGCAAAATGGCTTCAGGACAACAAAGTCAAGGTATTGGAGTGGCCATCACAAATCCCTGACTCCAATCCTATAGAAAATGTGTGGGCAGAACTGAAAAAAGCACATGCGAGGAAGGAGGCCTACAAACCTGACTCAATTTCACCAGCTCTGTCAGGAGGAATAGGCCAAAATTCACCCAACTTATTGTGGGAAGCTTGTGGAAGGCTACCCAAAACATTTGACCCAATTTAAACAATTTAAAGGCACTGCTACCAAATACTAATGGAGTGTCTGCAAACTTCTGACCCACTGTCTTTCATGTGATGAAAGAAATACAAGCAGAAACAAATCATTCTCTCTACTATTATTCTGACATTTCACATTCTTAAAATAAAGTGGTGATCCTAACTGACCTAAGACATTTAATTTTTACTTGGATTAAATGTCAGGAATTGTGAAAAACATAGTTTAAATGTATTTGGCTTATGTGTATGTAAACTTCTGACTTCAACTGTCTGTCTAACACTCACACTTTTTCCCCCTTACTAGCTCTGACCTTGCTGATAGCTACTTTATTGAGGAAAAATGTACTTACTATGACTGTGATATGTGGTTGTCCCATCTAACTATCTTAATAGGAATTCACTAACTGTAAGTGGCTCTGGATAAGAGCATCTGCTAAATTACAAACATTTTAAATGTAATTCTCCACAGCAAGAATTTTCCTCAAGCTCAACAGGACTGTTACTCTGAAGCCTTGTCTAAGTCAAAGAGAGACAGAGAGAAATAGAGAGAATGAGAGAGAGAGTTCTTCAAAAAAAAAGTGGTGATCCTAACTTACCTAAGACAGGGAATTTTTACTAGGATTAAATATCAGGAATTGTGAAAAACTGAGTTTACATGTATTTGGCTAAGGTGTATGTAAACTTCCGACATCAACTGTACGTGTTCCTGAGAGTCCTATATTTCAGTGATGGGGTCATAATATTTTGTAGCTTAAACCATTCAAAAGATTGAGCCACATCTGTAGAAAGAAAACAGAATCTGCTTTGATTAGTACAACCACATCTAGTGGCTACTGGAGGTCACTGACTTAACCCCGGGTTCTATGAACCAACCGCAAATCAAATCAGGCGACCCTGCGTGGAGTTTCGTCCCCTAGTTTGGGAATACCCTGCCTTAGGCCAACTCTTAACAAAAGCAGCTTCTACCGCCTGATATTCTATAAAATATGGTCATTTAGCAGATACTTTTATCTGTGACTTACAACTAACACATGAAGGCACACAAAGGAATCGAACCCACAACCCTTTTGTGATTGGAGACATTGCCCTGTGTAAGGTGCCGTCTTTCTGAAGGGACGTTAAACAGATGCCCTGACTTTCTGTGGTCACGAAAAATCCCATGGCACTTATCATAAGAGTAGTGGTGTTAACCCAG
The DNA here is from genome assembly GCF_018296145.1 of Oncorhynchus tshawytscha. NCBI lineage: Eukaryota > Metazoa > Chordata > Actinopteri > Salmoniformes > Salmonidae > Oncorhynchus > Oncorhynchus tshawytscha. The sequence continues at coordinate 29,422,839 of NC_056446.1, forward strand.
GTGTCCTGGCTAAATTCCCAATCTGACCCTCATACCATCATGGCCACCTAATCATTCCCAGCTCCAAATGGCTCATTCTGTATATGAGAATGTGTTCTCAGTCAATTTAGATGGTAAAATAAGGATAAAATAAAATATTGCTAGTTCCATGCTTCAACCAATTGAGACATAATCTACGCCACAATTTAACCTACATCATGAGTTGCTAGGGGCAGAATTTTCACTTTTGGATAAATAGCGTGCCCAATTTCAACTTCCTGCTACTCATGTCAGGAAAATAAGATATGCATATTATTCATAGATTTGGATAGAAAACACTCTGAAATTTCTAAAACTGTTTGAATCATGTCTGTGAGTATAGCAAAACCCCTCTCTGTTCCCTGAATTGTCTTTGCCAAGGAATAATTCATAGGAACCTGTTTTCAGTTCCTACCGCTTCCACTGGATGTCACCAGTCTTTGGAATTTGGTTGAGGTTATTCCTTTGTGCCATAAAGAAGTAGGCCAACTCGGGAATTGGGGACACTTTTGTGAGTTGCGCAAGCCGTGAAAAGCAGCGCTGGTTGGTTTTCTTTCCTGTATTGAATACTGATTGCCCCGTCTACAATTTGATCGATTATTAACGTTTAAAAAAACCTAAAGTTCTATTACAAAAGTAGTTTGAAATATTTTGGCAAAGTTTGTAGGCAACTTTTGAAATATTTTGTAGTGACGTTGCATTTTTTGTAAGCTGTTTTTTTTCTGGATCAAATGCGCTTTATAAATTTACATTTTGGATATATATGGATGGAATTAATCGAACAAAAGGACCAATTGTGATGTTTATGGGACATATTGGAGTGCCAACAAAATAATCTCGTCAAAGGTAATGCATGTTTTATATTTTATTTCAGCGTTTTGTGTAGCGCCTGCAGGGTTGAAATATGCTAGCTCCTTTGTTCACTGCTGGTGCAGATGGTGCAGGCTATCAGATAATAGCTTCTTATGCTTTCGCCGAAAAGCATTTTTAAAACCTGACATGTCGGCTGGATTCACAACGAGTGTAGCTTTAATTGAGTATCTTACATGTGTGATTTAATGAAAGTTTGAATTTTATAGCATTTTATTTGAATCTGGCGCTCTGCATTTTCCCTGGCAATTGGCCAGTTGAGACATTTGCGTCCCGCCTATCCCTAAGAGGTTTTAAAAGGCCAAATGAAGATGTTTTTATCACAAGATCAAATCATTTCTGGGTAACAATTAAGTATATTCCTGTAATTACTGTAATAGCAAGAAGCAGCAAGCTGCACTGGATAGGATACAGAAAAAGGGCAAGCAAGAAACAGACATCAAATCAAATTGTGTTAGTTACATGTTCCGAATACAACAGGTGTAGTAGACCTTACAGTGAAATGCTTACTTACGAGCACCTAACCAACAATGCAGTAAATATATATATATATATATGAATAATAAATAAAAGTAACAAGTAATTAAGGAGCAGCGGTAAAATAACAATAGCGAGACTATATACATGGGGGTACCGGTACAGAGTCAATGTGCGGGGGCACCGGTTAGTCGAGGTAATTGAGGTAATATGTACATGTAGGTAGAGTTATTAAAGTGACTATGCATAGATGATAACAACAGAGAGTAGCAGCAGTGTAAAATAGGGGGGGAGGGGCAATGCAAATAGTCTGGGTAGCCATTTGATTAGAAATCCAAGAGTCTTTTGGCTTGGGGGTAGAAGCTGTTTAGAACCCTCTTCGACCTAGACTTGGCGCTCCGGTAGAGTCTATGACTAGGGTGGCTGGAGTCTGACAATTTTTTGGGCCTTCCTCTGACACAGCCTGGTATAGAGGTCCTGGATGGCAGGAGGCTTGGCCCCAGTGATGTACTGGGCCGTACGCACTATCCTCTGTAGTGCCTTGCGTTCGGAGGCCGAGCAGTTGCCATACCAGGCAGTGATGCAACCAGTTCTCGATGGTGCAGCTGTAGAACCTTTTGAGGATCTGTGGACCCATGCCAAATCTTTTCAATCACCTGAGGGGGAATAGGTTTTGTTGTGCCCTCTTCACGACTGTCTTGGTGTGCTTGGACCATGTTAGTTTGTTGGTGTGGACACCAAGGAACTTGAAGCTCTCAACCTGCTCCACTACAGCCCCGTCGATGAGAATGGGGGCATGCTCGGCCCTCATTTTTCTGTAGTCCACAATCATCTCCTTTGTCTTGATCAATTTGAGGGAGAGGTTGTTGTCCTGGAACCACATGGCCAGGACTCTGACCTCCTCCCTATAGGCTGTCTCGTCGTTGTCAAACTTAATGATGGTGTTGGAGTCGTGACTGGCCGTGCAGTCATGAGTGAACAGGGTGTACAGGAGGGGACTGAGCACGCACCCCAAGAGGGGCCCCTGTATTGAGGATCAGCGTGGCGAATGTGTTCATACCGGCCCTCACCACCTGGGGGCGGCCCGTCAGGAAGTCCAGGATCCAGTTGCAGAGGGAGGTGTTTAGTCCCAGGTTCCTTGGTTTATTGATGAGCTTTGAGGGCACTATGGTGTTGATCACTGAGCTCTAGTCAATTAATAACATTCTCACATTGGTGTTCCTTTTGTCCAGGTGGGAAAGGGCAGTTTGGAGTGCAATAGAGATTGCATCATCTGTGGATCTGTCATGGCGGTATGAAACCCTAGTGATTCTAGGGTTTCTGGGATAATGATAATCCCACTGACCCTTCCACCACTACCGTCACGAAGGGAAAGGGAAAGGAAAGTCAGTTGTACAACTGAATGCATTCAACTGAAATGTGTCTTCCGCCTTTAACCCAACCCCTCTGAATCAGAGGTGCGGGGGGGCTGCCATAATCAATATCCCCGATCACGATATGACGCACCAACCTCAACTGATTGTCTGTGAGTGGTTTGAGTGACAAACCTAATTTGATGGGCCTAATGGGAGGGATGTAAGCTGAAAACTAGCTGCTATTGGCAGAGAGGTTTGGAACTCTCTTTGTTATTGGTCTATTAACTTTTACCACCTGGTGATTACACCAGGCAAGCTCCACCCATCCAAAAACATCTATCAGCATCCATCAGGAAATAACACTGATCACATTTTTCACACTTTTACAGTGTTAGTTTCATCAGCTGTTGTACAATATGATTCAAAACACAGGAAAAACAGTATTTTGACTTCAATGGGCATTTAAATGGGTAACACTTTATTTGGATAGTCCATCTGTAGATGTCTATAGACTATCTACAGGCTATTAGTAACATTTCAACTAACTATATACTAACCCTAACCCCAACCTTAATCCTTATCCTAAACCTAGCCCTAACCCCAACCTTAATCCTTATCTTAAACCTAGCCCTAACCCTTATACTAAACCTAGCCCTAACCCTTATTCTAAATCTAGCCCTAATCTTTATACTAAACCTAGCCCTAACCCCAACCTTAATCCTTATCCTAAACCTAGCCCTAATTCTTATACTAAACCTAGACCTAACCCTTATTCTAAACCTAGCACTAACCCTTATACTAAACTTTGCCCTAACCCCAACCTTAATCCTTATCCTAAACCTAGCCCTAACCCTTATACTAAACCGATATCAACAGATAGTTTGTTAATAGTATGACCATCTGTAGAGCATCTACAGATGGACTATCTGGACGATCCAAATAAAGTGTGACCTTTAAATGCTGCATAAACTCCCAACGTCAATATTGAGCACTTAACGGAACACATTACTTGATCTTAATGTCAGTTTAACAGTGGAGGTTCTAACTGGTGTCTTGAGGGGGATTTTATTGGAGAATTTAAAAAATTCACTTAAAATTCATCTCTGCCTTCTGCATTTTAAATTCCAAATCCACCTCAGCATTCTGAGCAGAAGCTTGGCGGTGAGTGGTGGCAAAGGTTAACTGGGGGTCGTATGAATTGATACATGTATTAATTCCAAAGTTCTGCCAAGTGACAATGAATTATTCTCAAAACGTAATAATAAAGTTGAATTATAACTAAAGGCTGATAAGTGAAGAGAGTTCTTGTTTAACAAACCAACAACTTTAAGTCAATACTTTTCAATGACTCATATGCATTGAGAACGGTTTGGAATTCAAATGAGCAGCACCAGCTGAAAGTGGACGTGTTCCTAAATTACAAGTCAACTGAACATTCCAGCTCCTCTGCAGACTATTCCCCCCTATATGGTATAAAAAGCCTGCCATTCACAGGTCCAATGTGTAGGATCAGTTACACTACTATTCTGGACGAGCAACTTTGATGGTCCGTAATACTGTGAGATAATGACACTGAATGCAACAGAAACGTGTGTGTTGAAGTGATTTACATTGGAGGAGAGCGAGAAAGATCTTTCTGAGGATGGACTGGGAGGAGGGAGGGAGGGAAGGTGGAGGGAGAGGAGAGGAGAGTGTGCTGACTTATTTTACATGACAGAGTGGAGGGATCTTGCTGAGCTAGCCATACATAGTCCGGGCTGACAATTTCTTTGAACTTATTGGACTGTACTGTACAGTAGATAGTGTAGTGATGTCTAGTGTACAGTAGATAGTGTAGTGATGTCTACTGTACTGTAGATAGTGGAGTGATGTCTACTGTGCTGTATATAGTGTAGACATGTCTACTGTACTGTAGATAGTGTAGAGATGTCTACTGTACTGTAGATAGTGTAGTGATGTCTACTGTACTGTAGATAGTGGAGTGATGTCTGCTGAACTGCAGACGGTGTGGAGACCGTGCTGATTAGATAGGTAACTAATGGGAAGGTGAGGCAGGAGAGGGTGCTCTTTAACTTTAACTTTCTTAGCATTGGTTCCGTCCAGCCCCTATTCCCCCAAATACTGTGCAAAGGAATACATTCCCTGTTAAAGGTCAAATTCTCTGCCTCTGTCATCCATACCCGCACCTACAATCCCATACCTCTTCACACCACAGGGAGTTGAGTGTAGCAGGGTGCTGCGTTCCCTCCTCCAAGAGGAGTACGTAACACATGTCTTCTGTACGGCAGACAGTGTAGTGATGTCTAATGTACTGTAGATAGTGTAGTGATGTCTACTGTACTGTAGTGTAGAGATGTCTACTGTACTGTACTGTAGATAGTGTAGTGATGTCTACTGTACTGTAGATAGTGTGGAGATGTCTACTGTACTGTAGATAGTGGGGAGATGTCTACTGTACTGTAGATAGTGTAGAGATGTCTACTGTAGACAGTGTAGTGATGTCTACTGTAGATAGTGTAGTGATGTCTACTGTAGACAGTGTAGGGATGTCTACTGTAGACTGTGTAGAGATGTCTACTGTAGATAGTGTAGTGATGTCTACTGTAGATAGTGCAGTGATGTCTACTGTACTGTAGATAGTGTAGAGATGTCTACTGTAGATAGTGTAGTGATGTCTACTGTAGATAGTGTAGTGATGTCTACTGTAGACAGTGTAGTCCCATCTGGACAAGAGGAATACCTATGTGAGAATGCTGTTCATCGACTACAGCTCGGCATTCAACACCATAGTACCCTCCAAGCTCGTCATCAAGCTCGAGACCCTGGGTCTCGACCCCGCCCTGTGCAACTGGGTTCTGGACTTCCTGACGGGCCGCCCCCAGGTGGTGAGGGTAGGCAACAACATCTCCTCCCCGCTGATCCTCAACACTGGGGCCCCACAAGGGTGCGTTCTGAGCCCTCTCCTGTACTCCCTGTTCACCCACGACTGCGTGGCCATGCACGCCTCCAACTCAATCATCAAGTTTGCAGACGACACAACAGTGGTAGGCTTGATTACCAACAACGACGAGACGGCCTACAGGGAGGAGGTGAGGGCCCTCGGAGTGTGGTGTCAGGAAAATAACCTCACACTCAACGTCAACAAAACTAAGGAGATGATTGTGGACTTCAGTAAACAGCAGAGGGAACACCCCCATCCACATCGATGGAACAGTAGTGGAGAGGGTAGCAAGTTTTAAGTTCCTCGGCATACACATCACAGACAAACTGAATTGGTCCACTCACACAGACAGCATCGTGAGGAAGGCGCAGCAGCGCCTCTTCAACCTCAGGAGGCTGAAGAAATTCGGCTTGTCACCAAAAGCACTCACAAACTTCTACAGATGCACAATCGAGAGCATCCTGGCGGGCTGTATCACCGCCTGGTATGGCAACTGCACCGCCCTCAACCGTAAGGCTCTCCAGAGGGTAGTGAGGTCTGCACAACGCATCACCGGGGCAAACTACCTGCCCTCCAGGACACCTACACCACCCGATGCTACAGGAAGGCCATAAAGATCATCAAGGACATCAACCACCCAAGCCACTGCCTGTTCACCCTGCTGTCATCCAGAAGGCGAGGTCAGTACAGGTGCATCAAAGCTGGGACCGAGAGACTGAAAAACAGCTTCTATCTCAAGGCCATCAGACTGTTAAACAGCCACCACTAACATTGAGTGGCTACTGCCAACACACTGTCAATGACACTGACTCTACTCCAGCCACTTTAATAATGGGAATTGATGGGAAATGATGTAAATATATCACTAGCCACTTTAAACAATGCTACCTTATATAATGTTACTTACCCTACATTATTCATCTCATATGCATACGTAGATACTGTACTCTATATCATCGACTGCATCCTTATGTAATACATGTATCACTAGCGACTTTAACTATGCCACTTGGTTTACATACTCATCTCATATGTATATACTGTACTCGATATCATCTACTGTATCTTGCCTATGCTGCTCTGTACCATCACTCATTCATATATCCTTATGTACATATTCTTTATCCCCTTACACTGTGTATAAGACAGTAGTTTTTTTTTTTGAATTGTTAGTTAGATTACTTGTTCGTTATTACTGCATTGTCGGAACTAGAAGCACAAGCATTTCGCTACACTCGCATTAACATCTGCTAACCATGTGTATGTGACAAATAAAATTTGATTTGATTTGATTTGATTTGATTTGTAGTGATGTCTACTGTAGATAGTGTAGTGATGTCTACTGTAGATAGTGTAGAGATGTCTACTGTAGATAGTGTAGTGATGTCTACTGTAGATAGTGTAGTGATGTCTACTGTAGATAGTGTAGTCGTGTCTACTGTAGATAGTGTAGTGGTGTCTACTGTAGATAGTGTAGTGATGTCTACTGTACTGTAGATAGTGTAGAGATGTCTACAGTAGATAGTGTAGAGATGTCTACTGTAGATAGTGTAGTGATGTCTACTGTACTGTAGATAGTGTAGAGATGTCTACAGTAGATAGTGTAGAGATGTCTACTGTAGATAGTGTAGTGATGTCTACTGTACTGTAGATAGTGTAGAGATGTCTACTGTAGACGGTGTGGAGATGTGTAGATGTCTAATGTAGATATAAAATATAAAATATATATATAAATATATATATAAAATAACGGATAAATTAAAAAATAAATAAAATATATTGTAGAGGTGTACTGTACTGTATGACAGATGGTGAAGCAATGTGTAGAGTACTACTGTACCGTAGAGATGTCTACTGTTCTGTAGACAGTGTAGAGATGCCAAGTGTACTGTAGGTAGTGGAGTAATGTCTACTGTACTGTAGATAGTGTAGAGATGTCTACTGTACTGTAGATAGTGTAGAGATGTCTACTGTAGTGTAGATAATGTAGTGATGTCTACTGTACTGCAGGTAGTGTTGAGTTGTCTACTGCACTGTGGGTAGCGTAGTGATGTGTACTGTACTGTAAATAGTGTAGAGATGTCTAATGTACTGTAAATAGTGTAGAGATGTCTACTGTTAGACAGTGTAGTGATGTCTACTGTACTGTAGATAGTGTAGAGATGTCTACTGTAGACAGTGTAGTGATGTCTACTGTAGATAGTGTAGTGATGTCTACTGTACTGTAAATAGTGTAGAGATGTCTACTGTACTGTAAATAGTGTAGAGATGTCTACTGTTAGATAGTGTAGTGATGTCTACTGTACTGTAGACAGTGTAGAGATGTCTACTGTAGTGTAGATAATGTAGTGATGTCTACTGTACTGCAGGTAGTGTTGAGTTGTCTACTGCACTGTGGGTAGCGTAGTGATGTGTACTGTACTGTAAATAGTGTAGAGATGTCTAATGTACTGTAAATAGTGTAGAGATGTCTACTGTACTGTAAATAGTGTAGAGATGTCTACTGTTAGATAGTGTAGTGATGTCTACTGTACTGTAGACAGTGTAGATATGTCTACTGTACTGTAGATAGTGTAGAGATGTGTAATGTACTGTACTCTAGATAGTGTAGTGATGTCTACTGTACTGTAGATAGTGTAGATATGTCTACTGTACTGTAGACAGTGTAGAGATGTCTACCGTACTGTAGATAGTGTAGAGATGTCTACCGTACTGTAGATAGTGTCGTGATGTCTACTGTATTGTAGATGTGGTCGTAATGACGACTGTACTAAAGATAGTATAGTGATGTCTACTGTACTGTAGGCAGTGTAGAGATGTCTACTGTACTGTAGATAGGGATGTCAGTGTCATAGTGCTCAAACAGGGATTTTGATGGTGTCGAGTCCAGTTGTACATTTTTTATTGGGCTACTCACAGCGATAGGATGTGGGAATGAATGTGTGTGTGTGTGTGTGTTTGTTGATTATTAATGAATCTCTCCAGCCAACTCCTGCATTCCCCACAGGCATGTTTTGTAATCTGTGTATGTGGAGCTGTTGCAGACTCATCTTGAAGAAACTTTGAAGTAACATTTGTATCCTATTTCTTTAAGTGCAGCCTATATAAAACAGATGAGCAATGTGCCGCGATATTCCTTACTGATGTCACAGAGCTGAATGTAGTGTAGAAGGCTTTTAATGAGTTATTCTGAAGCAGAGGAGGAAAATGTTCCATCCCTCCACTCCTAATAATTTTATTTGGGAGAATCCCTTTTCCGTAGTCTCACAACAGTAAACCCCAAAGAGATAATCCGTTTAATACAGGATAGGATTAATTCCCCTATAACCGCCAGACACTTCCCATTTTATTTGCCTAGATAGAGGAATTACAGCGCTTTAGAGAGCTAGACAGAGCACAAATAGCATTAGCACTCCTAGCTAATGAAATAGGCCTGATCCTCTGGCCACTTCACAGAGCTCCAAATAAAACATACTCTTTGGTGTGTGTGTGTTTGTGTGCTCTGACTTAATCCTGTAAACAAACGTGACACCAGCTCCAAAGGCAATCTTTGAAGTGTGCTTCAGAAAACTTGTTTAGACCCTGGCCCAGGTAGCTAGCGCCGCCCGCTAGATACATTTGGAAAGTCTCTCTCTCTCTCTCTCTCTCTCTCAGTGCATGCTGGGAGTTTTTTGGAGTTTGAGTGTTTGGTGTGGAGGGCTCTTTCCTAACTTATTTTCTTGATTCTTTCCTTTCTTTTCTTAAAATGTTTATTTTCTAAGATGGAGGGTTGATGCACTGTTTGTTTTAGCGGTACCCACTGTTTTTTTTAAGTTAGGGAGGAAAAGGACAGAGTTTTAGTTTCCTGGGGTTTGAAAGGCTTGGTGTGCGTGATGGCTTCGCAGCCTAGTGGGGAGAAGACACTGCCGTTATGGCATGGATTCAGGTGTGTTCCTTAAGGTGGAGGAGGTTCTGCTAGTGGAATATTTGTAAGGGGTGTGTTGGTGCCAATTTCTCCTCTTTCTACCCCCTCGACCAGGGTCGTAGTTGCAAATTTGCCTCTCTTTATTACGGATGATCAAATCAGGAAAGAGCTGAGTCGTTTTCGTAAGTTTGCTAGTGGGTTTCATGTACTGTCTGCAGGTTTTCAGGCAGATGCTGTCAAGCATGTTGTTTCGTTCCGGAGGCAAGTATTCATGTTTCTGAATAACAATGAGCAACAGCTGAACGTGCATTTTAAAGTGAGGCATGGGGAGGGGCTCTACGCAGGGTTTGCCAGCACAAATAGTCTACGGTGCTTTGAGTGTGGGGATTTGGGGCATAAGAGCTTTGCGCGCCCACATAAAGGCCATAGACAAGATGAGGGTACAAGCGCTAGTGGGGGAAATCAAGGTCAACGTGCAAGGGGCCATGAGACGCAGGCAGCAGAGGCTGGGCCTAGTCATGCTACAGAGAGTGGGGTAGATGAGGCTGGGTCTAGTCATGTTATAGATGATGGGGTAGATGAGGCTGGGCCTAGTCAGGTTATAGATGATGGGGTAGATGTGGCTGGGTCTAGTCAGGTTATAAATGATGGGGTAGATGAGGCTGGGTCTAGTCATGCTACAGAGAGTGGGGTAGATGAGGCTGGGCCTAGTCAGGTTATAGATGATGGGTAGATGAGGCTGGGTCTAGTCAGGTTATAGATGATGGGGTAGATGAGGCTGGGTCTAGTCAGGTTATAGATGATGGGGTAGATGAGGCTGGGTCTAGTCATGTTATAGATGATGGGGTAGATGAGGCTGGGTCTAGTCATGTTATAGATGATGGGGTAGATGAGGCTGGGCCTAGTCAGGTTATAGATGATGGGGTAGATGAGGCTGGGTCTAGTCAGGTTATGCTAGTGGATGAGGAGAGTATTGTGGGGAAGGGGAAGCAACAAGGGGGGTTGGAGGACTGTGTCATGTGGAAGAGGAAAAAGGGGGAGAAGAAAGGAACCTTTTCCTGGTGCTGGTGGGAAGTCCTGACTATAGAGAAAGGGCGGGTGGTCAGGATGGGAGATGGAGATGAGGAGGAGGAAGGTGAGTCTGAGGAAGAGGACGATGAGGAGGATTTATTTTAAGACTCCTCCTCAATGGGTTCAGAGCTGACAGCCAGTCAGGCAGAGGGGTAAAAGTATACGGTGAGGGAACTGTCAAGGTTCCTGAATGAGAACAAGGGGAAAAAAGTTAATCTTGAGGATTTTCTTTGCGATCTGGTAAAGTTTTTTGATAGAAAAATTACATACTTACCTGATTTGTTGGATATTTAACAATTACTGTATCTACTTAACAAACAGTAAGATATTCATGTGCTGGTAATGCCATGTTTTATGGTCTCCACTCTAGCATGCTGCAGCTAATCCGGGCGTATGGTTTTACTAGAGATAGCTTGAGATGGATATCTTAGTGATAAAAACCAATAGCCACATTCCATTCTATGATTAGTGGTGCATGTGAGACATACGTCTCCGGTCTGATTGAGCCTGCATTCAAAGGACAAGATATGGTGTATGTTTATCCAGGGAAGAGAGAGCCTGGAGGAGCAGAACAAAGGCCTCAGTATTCCTAATTATCCTGCCATGTGGGAAAAACAACACCAGAGGCAGATGACCAGGAGATGAACCCAGAGTGTCTTATGATGGACCTTAGTCTGCATGGGAAGGGTGGAGACAGCCATGACAGAATTTTTAGGTCTACTATATATACACACAACTCTGCATTTCTGTAAAAGTTAAGCACTCGGTCCGACAGTCAAGACTGTTGGATTGACGGCTTCATTATTGCAATAATTAATCAATATTAAATAAAGATGATTGTTTGAAGAAATGACCAAGTCTCTCTCAGTACTGAATTTCCACGACAGTTTGTAAGAGCAGTAAAACATGCTATGAAAAATGAGGGGCATGGTGTCTTCTCACCCAAGAAATGGTTTAGGTTGAGGAAGTGGGTCACAACAGTGCGTAAAGGTCTACCTTTAGACGTTGTTTATATGAATAGTTTCTTTCCGGCACTGGGGCTTTTTGAGCTTTGCTATTGGTCTCTTTCTTTGATGGCTTTTCTCACACTTCTTAAGGAGAATCTTTGGGTAGGCTCTATTAATATAAATGGTGCCAGAGATGCAGGAAAGAGGAGTGTGTTGGGTGAATATGTAAAACAAAAGAAAGTACAGGTGTTGTTTCTGCAGGGGACGCATAGTGATGTGGGGAATTAAGTCAATTGGGGGCTCTAGTGGAAAGGGGCAAGTGTGCTGAGCCATGGGACAACTGTTAGTGCAGGGGTGGCAGTCCTTTTTGTATCTGGTCTGTCTGTACAAATGTGCTCCTCAAAGGAGGTGTGTAGGGGTTGTCGTGGCAGAATCAGAATTATTTAGGTAACATTGATAAATAAGATGTTTTATCAATTTTCACAAGTATGCTTATGTAGGAAAGTTACTTGGGCCCCAGAGAGGGGAGAGGTCAGGCTTGTCTTCTTATGGGAATGTGTCTGTAACTATTGTATGTCCTCTCTGAGGTTGCCCTTATCTTGATTTAGTATATGGCCCAGGAGCCTCACTGTCTTTTCTGATCTTGTCCAGGAGGGAGTGTATTTGAGATGGGAGTATCTAGAATTGACAATTGATATATGCCATTGGATGAGGTAATGTTTTTGTCCTAAGTGGTACCAAGAACGAGATAAGAACTTCGTTTAGGAGACCAAACTGAACAATAATTTATAGCTAATGCTATCTAGCTATGGGATACTCTTTCAAGTAAAAGGTTCTTTGTGTAATGTTCCTAAGATATGTTATTCGTCATGTGAGTTGAGATGGGTGTCTCTTGGATATAAATGATACTAAGAACTGTTTTGTAAGCACTCTGAGAGAATTCATTTATAGACACTGAATTGATCTGAGAGTCACTGGGCTATGGTGAAGCTCTTAAATAATTAAATATGGACTTTATAATATACTCTGACTTGTCTGTGGTTTGCTCTCTCATTATTTGGTAATACATGAAATTTCCACAACAGGGGAGACTGCTTATAGTACCGCTTGCCATGCGGTAGTAGAGAGAACAGTCTATGACTGGGGTGGCTGCGGTTTTTTACAATTTTCAGGGCATTCCTCTGACACCGCTTGGTCTAGAGGTCCTGGATGGCAGGCAGCTTAGCCCAAGTGATGTACTGGGCCGTACACACTACCCTCTGTAGTGCCTTGCAGTCGGAGGCCGAGCAATTGCCGTACCAGGCAGTGATGCAAACAGTCAGGATGCTCTCAATGTTGCAGCTGTAGAACCTTTGAGGATCTGAAGACCCATGCCAAATCTTTTTAGTTTCCTGAGGGGGAAAAGGCTTTGTTGTGCTCTCTTCACGACTGTCTTGGTGTGTTTGGACCATTCTAGTTTGTTGGTGATGTGGACACCAAGGAACATGAAGCTCTCAACCTGCTCCACTACAGCCCCATCAATGAGAATGGGGGCGTGCTCAGGTCCTCCTTTCCTGTAGTCCACAATCATCTCCTTAGTCTTGCTTATGTTGAGGGATAGGTTGTTATTCTGGCACCGCCAGGTCTCTGACCTCCTCCCTATAGGCTGTCTCGTCGTTGTAGGTGATCAGGCCTACCACTGTTGTGTCGTCTGCAAACTTAATGATGGTGTTGGAGTTGTGCCTGGGTGAACAGGGAGTACAGGAGGGGACTGAGCATTCACCCCTGGGGGGATCCAGTTTTGAGAATCAGCGTGGCAGATGTGTTGCAGCCTACCCTCACCACCTGGGGGCGGCCCGTCAGGAAGTCCAGGATCCAGTTGCAGAGGGAGGTGTTTAGTCCCAGGATCCTTAGCTTAGTGATAAGCTTTGAGGGCACTATGGTGTTGAACACTGAGCTGTAGTCAATGAATAGCATTCTCACATAGGTGTTCCTTTTGTCCAGGTGGGATAGGGCAGTGTGGAGTGCAATAGAAATTGCATCATCTGTGGATCTGTTTGGGCAGTATGCAAATTGGAGTGGGTCTAGGATTTCTGGGATAATAGTATTGATGTGAGCCATTTCCAGCCTTTCAAAGCACTTCATGGCTACAGACGTGAGTGCTACGGGTCTGTAGTCATTTAGGCAGGTTGCCTTCATGTTCTTGGGCACAGGGACAGTGGTGGTCTGCTTGAAACTTGTTTGGTATTACAGACTCAATCAGGGACATGTTGAAAATGTCAGTGAAGACACCTGCCAGTTGGTCAGCACTTGCCCGGAGCACACCCCCTGGTAATCCGTCTGGCCCCGCAGCCTTGTGAATGTTGACCTGTTTAAAGGTCTTACTCACGTCAGCTACGGAGAGCGTGATCACACAGTTGTCCGGAACAGCTAATGCTCTCATGCATGCCTCAGTTTTGCTTGCCTCGAAGCCAGCATAGAAGTAATTTAGCTTGTCTGGTAGGCTCGTGTCACTGGGCAGCTTGCGGCTGTGCTTCCCTTTGTAGTCTGTAATAGTTTACAAGTCCTTCCACATAAGACGAGCATCAGAGCTGGTGTAGTACAATTTGATCTTAGCCCTGTATTGACGCTTTGCCTATTTGATGGTTCTTTGCAGTGCTTAGCAGGATTTCTTATTTGCTTCAGGGTTAGAGTCCCGCACTTGAAAGTGTCAGTTCTACCCTTTAGCTCAGTGCGAATGTTGCCTGTAATCCATGGCTTCTGGTTGGGGTATGTACGTACAGTCACTGTGGGGATGACGTCCTCGATGCACTTATTGATAAAGCCAGTGACTGATGTGGTGTACTCCTCAATGCCATCGGAAGATTCCCGGAACAGTATACAGCACTCTCATCCTCAGAGGCTAGGAGAGTTTTAGGGGAACTATAAAACGTAGTATTAGTGAGATGGAGGTAGAGCTGATGGGGCAAGGCAATGTAGGCCTCCAGGCTAATTTAGCTGAATTACGTAGGGATCTGGGCATTATTTTTCAGGTTAAAGCAAAGGGAGCACTTGTAAGAGCTAGGTTCTCCATGCTCAAGGAGATGGATGCTCCCAGCTACTTGTTCTTTGGTTTGGAAAGAGAGTGGGGAAGCCAAGGGTATGCATTGTCTACGTCTTTCGGATGGGTGGGTGACCTCTGTGGTGGGGGAGATGCGGGAGCGGACTGTGGAGTTCTATACTGAGTTGTATAGGGCAGAACTGTGTGATCCTATGTGTGCTCAGGTTTTGTTTGCAGAACTCCCTAAGCTCTCTCTGGCACAGAGGGATGAAATAGACATTGCCCTGTTGGCCCATGAACTGCCAGAGGCTGTAACTCAGATGCCCCCCAGCCGTGCATCGGGGGTTGATGGTCTCACAGTGGAGTTTTGTAAAAAAATCTGGGGAATAATTGGACTGGGTATCTTTTGCGTGTTGTGTGAGTGTGTCGGGGTAGGAGATGTCAGCTGGAGGGAACCAACATGCGCGCTGCTGAGGAGAGCTGGTGGATTAGGGTTGGACCGGCAGCTCTTCCTCATGAAGCTGCAGAGTCTGAGTACAGCAGGTCTCTCAGACTTTTACTCTGCAGGGCTGAGGGCCTGGCAGCTGCTAAGGCCCACACGAGAAGGGGATGTGGAACCTGGGCTGTGGGTGTGGGAGGAGCCTATCTTCCTCAACCCAGCCATCCCTTTGAAATCGGTTCAGTGGCTACCCTGCAGAGGCAACTGATTGCAATGGGTTTACTAAGGCAGGGTGACCTACAACTGCTGGGAGAAGAGGGGTGGAAAACCCTGGAAATCCTGGCACAACAAACAGGACTAACATCTCTTGCTGGAGAGATTCCTGGAGGAGGTCCGGGAGGCACTGTCTGGGGGAGGCAGGGAGGTAAGGAGGGAGGGGGGTGCAGGGAGAGAAGGAGGGATGAAGGGGATGGAGGGAGAGGGGGACTCGGCTGGCGATCAATCTGAGCAAATTGGAAATGTCAAGGCCTGCTCAACCTCAGCTGAGCTCTGGAACTGCTCTAATCTCCCCACTGACCCCCCTCACCTACCTCCTTTCCTTCCTCAGTCCCCGTTCCTCCCTCTCTCCCCCCTTCACACATTCCAGATGTTCGGAGCCAACCGCACCTGGCAACTCCCACATTCCACTAGGGTAGGCTAAGCATACTAGTCTCCACAGTGTAGGTGTGTGTGTGTATGTGAGCGTGAATGTCTGCTTGTGTGTGTGTATATGCACACGTGTGCGTAGCTAACTCAACAATATCCCTCATCTTGATGCTAACTCTAGCTCAGCCCTTTGTCAAGATGGATGATACAGTAGCTAGCTCCCTCCGTGTCAGTTCGCTATCTTGTTTGGTGCAGGACAATGATGTTTCAATAGCAGTTGTCTCATACAGCAAAGGGACTCACTTTAGAGCTCTTCACAGCAAACACTTTCTCTGCAGGCTTCATTGGGGACACTAAGAGACAATGAAAAGGTAATGTAAGAGGTGAAGTAATACCCCATTATCAGTAGAGAGGAGACCAGAGACCACACGATTATCAGGGGAGAGGAGACCAGACTATTATCAGTAAAGAGGAGACCAGACTATTATCAGTAAAGAGGAGACCAGACTATTATCAGTAAAGAGGAGACCAGAGTATTATCAGTAAAGAGACCAGACGATTATCAGTAAAGAGGAGACCAGACTATTATCAGTAAAGAGGAGAACAGACTATTATCAGTAAAGAGGAGACCAGACATTTATCAGTAAAGAGGAGACCAGACTATTATCAGTAAAGAGGAGACCAGACAATTATCAGTAAAGAGACCAGACTATTATCAGTAAAGAGACCAGACTATTATCAGTAAAGAGGAGACCAGACTATTATCAGTAAAGAGACCAGACTATTATCAGTAAAGAGGAGACCAGACTATTATCAGTAAAGAGACCAGACTATTATCAGTAAAGAGGAGACCACACAATTATCAGTAAAGAGACCAGACTATTATCAGTAAAGAAGAGACCAGACTATAATCAGTAAAGAGGAGACCAGACTATTATCAGTAAAGAGACCAGACTATTATCAGTAAAGAGACCAGACTATTATCAGTAAAGAGACCAGACTATTATCAGTAAAGATGAGACCAGACTATTATCAGTAAAGAGACCAGACTATTATCAGTAAAGAGACCAGACTATTATCAGTAAAGAGACCAGACTATTATCAGTAAAGAGGAGACCACACGATTATCAGTAAAGAGACCAGACTATTATCAGTAAAGAGACCAGACTATTATCAGTAAAGAGACCAGACTATTATCAGTAAAGAGGAGACCAGACTATTATCAGTAAAGAGACCAGACTATTATCAGTAAAGAGACCAGACTATTATCAGTAAAGAGGAGACCAGACTATTATCAGTAAAGAGGAGACCAGACTATTATCAGTAAAGAGGAGACCAGACTATTATCAGTAAAGAGACCAGACTATTATCAGTAAAGAGACCAGACTATTATCAGTAAAGAGACCAGACTATTATCAGTAAAGAGGAGACCAGACTATTATCAGTAAAGATGAGACCAGACGATTATCAGTAAAGAGGAGACCACACGATTATCAGTAAAGAGACCAGACTATTATCAGTAAAGAGACCAGACTATTATAAGTAAAGAGGAGACCAGACTATTATGAGTAAAGAGACCAGACTATTATCAGTAAAGAGACCAGACTATTATCAGTCAAGAGAGCACACAATTATCAGTAAAGAGACCAGACTATTATCAGTAAAGAGACCAGACTGTTATCAGTAAAGAGACCAGACTATTATCAGTAAAGAGACCAGACTATTATCAGTAAAGAGACCAGACTATTATCAGTAAAGAGACCAGACTATTATCAGTAAAGAGGAGACCAGACTATTATCAGTAAAGAGAGACCAGACTATTATCAGTAAAGAGACCAGACTATTATCAGTAAAGAGGAGACCAGACTATTATCAGTAAAGAGACCAGACTATTATCAGTAAAGAGACCAGACTATTATCAGTAAAGAGGAGACCAGACTATTATCAGTAAAGAGGAGACCAGACTATTATCAGTAAAGAGACCAGACTATTATCAGTAAAGAGACCAGACTATTATCAGTAAAGATACCAGACTATTATCAGTAAAGAGACCAGACTATTATCAGTAAAGAGACCAGACTATTATCAGTAAAGAGACCAGACTATTATCAGTAAAGAGACCAGACTATTATCAGTAAAGAGACCAGACTATTATCAGTAAAGAGAGACCAGACTATTATCAGTAAAGAGACCAGACTATTATCAGTAAAGAGACCAGACTATTATCAGTAAAGAGACCAGACTATTATCAGTAAAGATACCAGAATATTATCAGTAAAGAGACCAGACTATTATCAGTAAAGAGACCAGACTATTATCAGTAAAGATGAGACCAGACTATTATCAGTAAAGAGGAGACCAGACTATTATCAGTAAAGAGACCAGACTATTATCAGTAAAGAGGAGACCAGACTATTATCAGTAAAGAGACCAGACTATTATCAGTAAAGATACCAGACTATTATCAGTAAAGAGGAGACCAGACTATTATCAGTAAAGAGACCAGACTATTATCAGTAAAGAGGAGACCAGACTATTATCAGTAAAGAGACCAGACTATTATCAGTAAAGAGACCAGACTATTATCAGTAAAGAGACCAGACTATTATCAGTAAAGAGAACAGACTATTATCAGTAAAGAGACCAGCTATTATCAGTAAAGAGGAGACCACACGATTATCAGTAAAGAGACCAGACTATTATCAGTAAAGAGAAAAGACTATTAACAGTAAAGAGACCAGACTATTATCAGTAAAGAGACCAGACGATTATCAGTGAAGAGGAGACCGCACGATTATCAGTAAAGAGACCAGACTATTATCAGTAAAGAGACCAGACTATTATCAGTAAAGAGGAGACCAGACTATTATCAGTAAAGAGACCAGAGTATTATCAGTAAAGAGGAGACCAGACTATTATCAGTAAAGAGACCAGACTATTGTCAGTAAAGAGGAGACCAGACTATTATCAGTAAAGAGACCAGACTATTAGTAAAGAGACAATAAAGAGGAGACCACACGATTATCAGTAAAGAGACCAGACTATTATCAGTAAAGAGGAGAGACTATTATCAGTAAAGAGACCAGACTATTATCAGTAAAGAGACCAGACGATTATCAGTAAAGAGGAGACCACACGATTATCAGTAAAGAGACCAGACTATTATCAGTAAAGAGGAGACCAGACTATTATCAGTAAAGAGACCAGACTATTATCAGTAAAGACACCAGACTATTATCAGTAAAGAGACCGGACTATTATCAGTAAAGAGGAGACCAGACTATTATCAGTAAAGATGAGACCAGACTATTATCAGTAAAGATGAGACCAGAGACTATTACGTCCTACTCCCTCCCTCTCTACCCTGATGTAGTCTACTACTACCCCCCTGTTAGACTGATAGGCTTCACTGTGGAGACTTGTATATACTTGTTGTATATACACACACATGTGGACGCACGCACACACACTGGAGAGTACTGCTTCACTGCCAGACATCCAATCTTACTTCCCCCTTGCTGCGCACACACACACACACACACACACACACACACACACACACACACACACACACACACACACACACACACACACACACACACACACACACACACACACACACACACACACACACACACACACACACACACACACACACAGAGAGAGAGAGAGAGTCTGGGAGCAGAGCATTAGTAGCAGAGTACCTCTTCACTGGGAGACAGGAAATGGTTGTAGACGTGGATGCGTTCAGATAAACGTCTCCTCTTTGAAACTACATCAAAAAGATGTCATCAAGGCAAATGGTGGCTACTTTGAAGAATCTCAAATATAACATCTATTTTGATTTGTTTAATGCTTTTTTGGTTACTATATGATTCCATTTGTGTTATTTCATAGTTTTGATGTCTTCACTATAATTCTACAATGTAGAAAATAATACAAATAAAGAAAAAACATTGAATGAGTGTGTGTGGAACGACATTTATTGGATATTTAAAACTTTTTTAACAAATCAAAAACTGAAAAATTGGGCGTGCAAAATTATTCAGCCCCCTTAAGTTAATACTTTGTAGCGCCACCTTTTGCTGCGATTACAGCTGTAAGTCGCTTGGGGTATGTCTCTATCAGTTTTGCACATCGAGAGACTGAAATTTTTTTCCCATTCCTCCTTGCAAAACAGCTCGAGCTCAGTGAGGTTGGATGGAGAGCATTTGTGAACAGCAGTTTTCAGTTCTTTCCACAGATTCTCGATTGGATTCAGGTCTGGACTTTAACTTGGCCATTCTAACACCTGGATATGTTTATTTTTGAACCATTCCATTGTAGATTTTGCTTTATGTTTTGGATCATTGTCTTGTTGGAAGACAAATCTCCGTCCCAGTCTCAGGTCTTTTGCAGACTCCATCAGATTTTCTTCCAGAATGGTCCTGTATTTGGCTCCATCCATCTTCCCATCAATTTTAACCATCTTCCCTGTCCCTGCTGAAGAAAAGCAGGCCCAAACCATGATGCTGCCATCACCATGTTTGACAGTGGGGATGGTGTTCAGGGTGATGAGCTGTGTTGCTTTTACGCCAAACATAACGTTTGGCATTGTTGCCAAAAAGTTCCATTTTGGTTTCATCTGACCAGAGTACCTTCTTCCGCATGTTTGGTGTGTCTCCCAGGTGGCTTGTGGCAAACTTTAAACGACACTTTTTATGGATATCTTTAAGAAATGTCTTTCTTCTTGCCACTCTTCCATAAAGGCCAGATTTGTGCAATATACGACTGATTGTTGTCCTATCGACAGAGTCTCCCACCTCAGCTGTAGATCTCTGCAGTTCATCCAGAGTGATCATGGGCCTCTTGGCTGCATCTCTGATCAGTCTTCTCCTTGTATGAGCTGAAAGTTTAGAGGGACGGCCAGGTCTTGGTAGATTTGCAGTGGTCTGATACTCCTTCCATTTCAATATTATCGCTTGCACAGTGCTCCTTGGGACGTTTAAAGCTTGGGAAATCTTTTTGTATCCAAATCCGGCTTTAAACTTCTTCACAACAGTATCTCGGACCTGCCTGGTGTGTTCCTTGTTCTTCATGATGCTCTGCGCTTTTAACGGACCTCTGAGACTATCACAGTGCAGGTGCATTTATACGGAGACTTGATTACACACAGTTGGATTGTATTTATCATCATTAGTCATTTAGGTCAACATTGGATCATTCAGAGATCCTCATTGAACCAAAACCATGCACATCAGTATCATATTTCCCAGCATGCTCTATTGCAGGTTGATTTTTAGAATTGTTTGTTTCAACGCCTATGTTTTGCATGTAAATTGATTGATTAATTAATCTTATGCACCTCAAATTTAAATAACATACAGTTTTCTAAACTAATCTAATCTGTTAACATTTCTTAAAATCAGTCCCATATACAATGTTCTTACAAAAAAGGTTTTCAATTCTCTAGTACAGCCACTAATGAAAGCTATCAAATGCTTCTCAAAGATGCCCTCTGGTGGTCAAACTAGCACTAACTAGCATTAATGGTACCAGTGGTTGGCACTTAAATAACGTGCCATAGAATTCTGCGGCACCACGCAAGCTGTGCTGCAGTACGCTGCAACTTTTAAAGGATGAGCCACTGTAGATGCCCAATGAGCTTTTTGTGTTTTTGGCGCCCCCTTGAGTACAAAGCCGGAAATACTGTATATCCCGGGATGAAAGGAGGATGGTATGATGATATGCAAATCTGAATGACACCAAACCCTATTTGTGAATCACCACCTGGATTCAGGTCTTATGTAGCAAAATGTGAAATGGTGCTTTTTTGCAGATGTTTACTGACACCAGCCATATTGTTGTACACACGTTACGTAATGTTAGCTAACGAGCCATCCAGCTAACATGAGTTAATTAAACAATAATGAACAAAGTGCCAACAATGCCTAACATTAAGCTCTAACTAGTAAAGCAAACAGCTCTGGGAAATGAACAATAACCTCCGCTAGAGAGCCAACCAGCTAACATTAGCTAGCTAGCTAACAGTACACTTTAGCTTAAGACATATCGCTAGCTAGCTAGGTAAACAATCAACCTAGCTAGGTAAACAACATTTAAGATCACACATGTCACGTAACGTTAGCTAACGAGCCAGCCATCTAATGTTAGCTAGTTAAACAACAATGAGCAGCTTGCCTACAATGCCACAGTGCTGGGAACTAACCAACCAGGTCCAATGTTAGCTAGCAAAAATTAGGCTCTAAATAGAAAAGCAAATGTCTCTGGGAAACAAATAATAACGTCAGCTAGAGAGCCAGACAGCTAACGTTAGCTAGCTAGCTAACAGTACAGTTTAGTTTGAAATGAAACCACTTTCAGTCAAAATTAGAAATGTGTAATATCTGAAAATGTAGCTAGCTAACGCTAGACTATCTGTCCTGTATACATCATCATGTATGATGCTGGACGCATCTCCCTGTCAGGAATGCCATACCACAGTTGCCCTTAGCTTGAAGATGCAATCCGGAGACAGGTGTTTTCTCCATCTCTTTAGCTATTATACTCTAGTTCCACTGATATCAAAACTTGATCCTCCAGAAAATGGGGAGCAACACTTATGCAGTTGCACAACACAATACATAAAAAAATGCCGCGTTCGACACGATTACCGACATAGACTGACGAGCTCAAATAGACAAAAGCCTTGAATATGGCAGACCAATCCTAACTCCTCTCTCGGCATGTCCAGCCCACTCATTATCTCAGCCAATCATGGCTAGTGGGAAGGTTGTTCGCTTTTTCTGTGGCTTAACCAACAAGGTTCGGAATTTAACGATTGAATTTGTATTTACAGATGGCATACAAGTTTGTTATTAATTAAGGCACATGAAAGTTCACATGTTCGAGAAGGCATTCCTGTCAAATTGTTTTATTTTGATCCCCCAAATATTTTTTACATTCAAACAGCTCTCCTGTGAAGTCGTGACTTGCGACATACATCCAGTTTCCTGAATCAGGTCACATTTGGTTCCAACTTGCTCTTTGATTTTTAAGAGTGTACATCTTCTTAAAGGGAAAAACGTAAAGCCATCAATCAAAATTATGGATCTTATAATGGATCCAATGTCCAGAATAATGGATCTAATATGGATGATTACGACATGAAGCTATGAGATTAGAAAAATAGTCACTGGAGAGAAGCCTCTGACTCAATCATGTATTGATGAGAGAATACAGAGAATACAAGGAACATGTACTTTGTTTGTGACTTGCTGTTATGTGTTGGAGGGAAAAAGACTGACATGTTCTTCTTACCGATGTGTTTTCCGTACATGTGGAAGAAGAAGCCGAAGCAGTATGCCGGGGGATTGGTGATGCCGTACGGGTTCTTGGGCGCCACGTTGAAGAAAGGACTGACCAGCCTTGCTACCTCACCCTCCTTCCGAGGCCGGGATGTCTCGATGTACATGTAGAAACCTGTAGGGTGGGGAGAACACAACACCAAATAACAAGGTTATACCTGTGGGTAGAGAGAACAACACCAGAGGGCCAGGCTGTATTTAGGACCCAATGAGAGCTCTGTTGTTTGTAGACATGACTCTTAATGAATCCTGTTGGGGCTAGGGGGGCACAAGGAGTTCCCTGAAGGGAACACGCCCTCCCTTTCAGCAGATAAAAATATTATTTAGAAATATTTAACTTTCACACATTAACAAGTCCAATACAGCAAATGAAAGATAAACATCTTGTTAATCTACCCATCGTGTCCGATTCTTAAAATGTTTTACAGCAAAAACACAACATATATTTATGTTAGATGACCACCAAATTCAAAAACACACAGAGCGATATTTCACAGTCATAAAAGCATAAATATAGATAAAATGAATCACTAACCTTTGATTATCTCCATCAGATGACACTCATAGGACATCATGTTATACATGTATTGTGTGTTTTGTTCGATAATGTGCATATATATATATATAAAATCTCAGTTTACATTGGCACGTTACGTGCAGTAATGTTTTGATTCCAAAACATCCGGTGATTTTGCAGAAATACTCACAATAAACATTGATAAAAGATGCAAGTGTTATTCACAGAATTAAAGATAAACGTATCCTCTATGCAACCACTGTGTCAGATTTAAAAAAAAAAAAACTTTACGGAAAAAGAATAATCTGAGAACGGCGCTCAGAACCCAAAGAAATAGCCGCCATTTTGGAGTCAACAGAAGCTACAAAAAACACTGTAAATATTCACTTACCTTTGAATACCTTCATCAGAAGGCAGTTCCAGGAATCCCAGTTTGACAATGAATGACTGATGTGTTCCATAAAGTTCCAAAAAGCCCATAATTTAGCCACTTGTTGTTAGCTTGTTCAGCCCACCATTCAATCCTCAAAAAGCACGAGCAATTCCTCCAGACAAAAACTCAAAAAGTTCCGTTGCAGGTCGTAGAAACAAGTCAAATGATGTATGAAATCCATATTTAGGATGTTTTAAACATTAATCAGCAATAAGGTTCCAACTGGAGAATTTCATTGTCTGAAGAAAAGCATAGGAACGGTAGGACACTCTCTCGTAACCGCGTGTAATGAGACCGAGGCTTTCTACCAGACCACCCACCCAAAGAGCTATTATGAGCCCCTCCTTTATAGTAGAATCATACAACCAGAATATAAAGACGGTGACATCTTGTGGAAGCCCTAGGAAGTGCATTCTCATCCATATCTAAGGTGGACATCCAATGGCACTGTTTTCTATATTGAGTTCTCACTTCCTGTTTGGATTTCTTCTCAGGTTTTTGTCTGCCATATGAGTTCTGTTATACTCACAGACATAATTCAAACACTTTTAGAAACTTCAGAGTGTTTTCCATCCACCAGTAATAATACTATCCATATATTCCCATCTGGGAAAGAGTAAGAGGCCGTTTACTCTGGGCACGCCTTTCATCCAAAAGTGAAAATACTGCCCCCTAGCCTCAACAGGTTCAGCCACAAGTTGCCGTTAAATCACATAAAAGAAACCCTTTGTTGTGCTCTTTGTATTCCGGAAAAAAAAACATTTCTGTAACAATCACATGGAATATTGCTTTGGATATTGGATGGACTATTGTTTTATTAGAATCCCCCAAAGGGAACGTGATATAGAGGATGTATGGGCACATGATATAGAGGATGCATGGGCACATGATATAGAGGATGTATGGGCACATAATATAAAGGATGTATGGGCACATGATATAGAGGAAGTATGGGCACATGATATAGAGGATGTATGGGCACATGATATAGAGGATGTATGGGCACATGATATAGAGGATGCATGGGCACATGATATAGAGGATGCATGGGCACATGATATAGAGGATGTATGGGCACATGATATAGAGGATGTATGGGCACATGATATAGAGGAAGTATGGGCACATGATATAGAGGATGTATGGAACAAGCCCTCAATATCTTAGAATCGTTTGGGATGAAAATGGCGTCTCCATCCAGCTACGAGTGAAACAGTGGAAGTCAATTTCCACTAAAGACCTCTCCTCTAACCAGACACTAACCAGAGGGCAGAGGGGACAGAATAGATGGCCATATCTCAGATCTGAAACCTTCATGGGAGAAGCAGCAGTGAAACGAACCTTCCCCGCACATGGCCGAGTCTCATTCCAGACTCAAACTACAGTCCCACTTTGGGGCTGGGGAAGGTAGCTAGGATGGTTAAAAACCTTCATACCCTCCAGCTAAAATCAAATAGAATTTCTTCTCTTTGTCTAATTTGATATCAGATAATTGCAGCCCCTTAGGACTGGTGGCTGGTAATGAAATGCTGGACAGTTTCAACTAATTACAGTGATTAAAGCCAGTATATTATTTACTACTTCAGCTGCTGGTGCTACTAGAGCTGTCCATTCCTGTAAAGACCAGATCAATGCTCACTCTCCCTCGGGACTGACACACAGGCTAACTGCCACCGTTTCTTGCTGAGGGTGTGTGTCAGACTGTGAAACGAATTTGCCTGTGTTTACACTGTATCAATCTCTCATATTGAACACTAGCAGGCAACTCTGTCAGGCACTGTCCCCATGGAAACCAGAGAGAGAGAGGATGGGATATATATATATATGGCCAAGTCAAAGTCCAAGTCAAAGTCCAGACCTGAATCCAATCGAGAATCTGTGGAAAGAACTGTTCACAAATGCTCTCCATCCAACCTCACTGAGCTCGAGCTGTTTTGCAAGGAGGAATGGGAAAAAATGTCAGTCTCTCGATGTGCAAAACTGATAGAGACATACCCCAAGCAACTTACAGCTGTAATTGCAGCAAAAGGTGGCGCTACAAAGTATTAACTTAAGGGGGCTGAATAATTTTGCACGCCCAATTTTTCAGTTTTTGATTTGTTAAAAAAGTTTGAAATATTCAATAAATGTCGTTCCACTTCATGATTGTGTTCCACTTGTTGTTGATTCTTCACAAAAAAATACAGTTTTATATCTTTATGTTTGAAGCCTGAAATGTGGCAAAAGGTCGCAAAGTTCAAGGGGGCCGAATACTTTCGCAAGGCACTGTATATATACGAGTGGAGGACAGAGGAGCCTCTTAAAGAAGAAGTTACAGGTCTGTGAGAGCCAGAAATCCTGCTTGTTTGTAGGTGACCAAATACTTATTTTCCACCATAATTTGCAAATAAATTCATAAAAAATCCTACAATGTGATTTTCTGGATTTTTAAAATGTATTTTGTCTGTCATAGTTGAAGTGTACCTATGATGAACATTACAGGCCTCTCATCTTTTTAAGTGGGAGAACTTGCACAATTGGAGGCTGACTAAATACTTTTTGCCCCACTGTGTATATATATATATATATATATATATATATATATATATATATAGAGAGAGAGAGAGAGAGAGAGAGAGTTGAGACAGAGACAGGGAGGATACACACAGAGAGAGAGATGACTACCATGAAAGTGAGAGTGCTTAATTCTTGGCGCTACCCATCCCGTTAGCGGGATCATTTTCGTCAGCAAAAATATTCATATTCATGAAATCACAAGTGCAATATTGCAAAAGACAGTTTAGCCTTTTGGTAATCCACCTGTCATCTCAGATTTTGAAATGATGCTTTACAGCGAAAGCAATCCAAGCGTTTATGTAAGTTTATCGATAGCATAGCATAACATCATGTACACTTAGCATCAGGAAGCTTGGTCACGAAAATCAGAAAAGCAATCAAATTCATCGTTTACCTTTGATGATCTTCAGATGTTTTCACTCACGAGACTCCCAGTTACAAAACAAATGTTCCTTTTGTTCCATGAAGCCAATTTTTATACCCAAAATACCGACGTTAGTTTGTCGCGTTATGTTCAGAAATCCACAGGAAAGAGCGGTCACGACAATGCAGACGTATATTCCAAATAATATCCATAATGTCCACAGAAACATGTCAAACGTTTTTTATAATCAATCCTCATGTTGTTTTTAAAATATATATTTGATAATATATCAACCGATTGTGTAGGTTTTTCAATAACAGCGGGAGAAACAATGGAGGCTTTACTCAGTTGCACAAAAACTCACACTGAGAGCTCCCACCTATCCACTCACGCAATGTGATCCTTCACGCTCATTTTTCAAAATAAAAGCCTGAAACTATGTCTAAAGACTGTTGACACCTTAGGGAAGCC
The DNA here is from genome assembly GCF_018296145.1 of Oncorhynchus tshawytscha. NCBI lineage: Eukaryota > Metazoa > Chordata > Actinopteri > Salmoniformes > Salmonidae > Oncorhynchus > Oncorhynchus tshawytscha. Next base: position 29,450,212 of record NC_056446.1, read on the forward strand.
ATAGAAAAAGGAATCTGGTTGATGTCCCTTTAAATGGAGGATAGGCTTGCATAGAAACAGAGAGGTTTCAAAATAAGAGGCACTTCCTGATTGGATTTTCCTCAGGCTTTCGCCTGCAATATCAGTTCTGTTATACTCACAGACAATATTTTTACAGGTTTGGAAACCTTAGAGTATTTTCTATCCTAATAGGACAATTATATGCATATTCTGAGAAATAGGCAGTTTCAAATGGGTACGTTTTTTAGCCAAAAACGAAAATATTGCCCCCTACACGCAAAAGGTTAATTGTTTGTTGCATGTTCCATTGTGTTGATATTGACAAGTGTTATTGATTGGCCGCGTGTAGTGTGTGTTGTTTATACAGTACTGAGTTGTACTGAGTTGACTACCAGGGTCAAGACTAAAATATTACTCAGAAAGACCTAGAAGTTAACCTGGAAGCCAACCGCACCAATACGCTGTGAAAGAACATGCGTCACAAACAGACACATGTAACATAGTTGAAGCCACCTGGAGTCGTAGCCAAACGCTTGCAAATAAGTGTCCAAAAATATTCCAACTAATTAACCTGGCTAACATAGTTAACTGTGGGCAAAACAATTCCCATATGTCCTTCTTTGTTGCATTGAAGATTCCCAAACACAGTGCACCTAAAATACTAATAACATCACAATAAAACATACAGTACGGTAGCTTTGTTTTCTTCCCTGGGTTTGCTCACCCTGTTTGGATCCGCTGCGGTCACCGCTAGGCCCGGTGTTGGGCGTGTACTTGGTGTCACGTGTGGCGGCGCTGTGTCTCGTCCAATCGAAGTCGTCGTTCTTGTCCTGTGTGAACATGCAGATGGGCTCCTCCTCGAAGCTGCAGTGGAACTCTCCTGAAGAGAGGATCAGAAATCTACTGTTACAGTCATCATTGGAATATAAACACTAGAACCTCATCATGTAATTTCTACAGTAGTAGATGAAAGCTGCAGTAACTGTCATGGAGCACTGGTCGAGAAATGCTCTTATAATCATGTCCAAATGTAGGTACAAATCAGATGAGGCTATAGAAGGATGGGCTTATTGTAATGGCTGGAATGGAATGAATGGAATGGTATCAAACACATCAAATATATGGAAACCACGTTTGACTCTGTTCCATTAATTCCATTCAAGATATTACAATGAGCCTGTCCTATTATAGCTCCTCCCACCAGCCTCCTCTTGTACAGATGGAAATACTTGATAGAACCTTTTCATGGTGTTCACCATGCCATTGGCTACTGAACCATGAATGAATGGCAGCGGTGCATTCTATATTCTTATATTGATCATGTGAATAAACACATCAGTCAATGGATACTGCTATGCATGTCTACCAATGGTTGCACGACTAAGTCTCTGAGTCTGAGTTCACCCAATGAATGGCTTCAGATAGCTGACCATGAATCTAGTGGATCATGAATTACTGCTGTGCAATGCATTCTATAAGAGGACATACTGTTGAAGTTAATGATGTTTGAAATCAACATAGGCTGATGCATGTGTGTCTAACAATGAGAGAGCTACAGGTATATGCAAAAAAAAGGAAACACCAAAATAGTGTCTTAATAGGCTGTTGGTCCACAACGAGCTGACAGAACAACTTCAATACTCCTTGGCTGTGTTTGAATACTCATACTAACTGCACTATTTGTGATATAAATTGAGTATGTAGTATGCTTATTGGTCATATTATGCATATAGTTAGTATGCCAGAAGTTGTACATCTATTCGTCAAAATTCAAAGTATACAAGCAGTGGACACCATTTCTGTGCATTTTAGGGCAAATTCTTCAGAAAATGGGCGTGGCTTCACAACATTTTCAGATTTGAAGAAAATATTCAGCCGAAGTCCGACGAGCACAGATACAAATTTAAGTCCAAATAGTGAATATTCATTGCTTTAACTAATTCAAACAAATGTTACGAAAATATTGAGCAATGTAATAAAGAAGTAATTACTTTTCAAATAAGTTACATGACACGTTATGTTGGCTGACAATTTGATAGCTACGCTAGCCTTACGAACCACATAGCATTACAGCAGTTGCTTGTATGTATTTATTTTATTTAACTAGGCAAGTCAGTTAAGAACAAATTATTATTTACAATGACGGCCTACTGGGGAACAGTGGGTTAACTGCCTTGTTCGGGGGCAAACCAACAACATTGTTCGAAGTTATTTAAGTTATTTGTTTTTTACCTTGTCAGCTAGAGTATTCAATCCAACAACCTTTTGGTTACTGGCCCAACACTCTAAACAGTAGGCTACTTGCTTCCCCAATGTACTGGTATGTTAGCTAGCTACCTAATGTTAGTTTGCTACTAATACATCAAACTTTCCAGTATATGAACTATTCATAGTTGTGTGTGGTATGTCTGTCTCGAGCCGCATACAGTGTATCTCGTGCAGAGTTGAGCCATATAGCGTTTAACATAGAAATGGACACAAATAATGAAACATCAAATACAGATGGAGATGGAAGAAAACATTTATTGACTTGAATATACATGTCATTCTCAGCTTAGCTAAGTGGTATAGTTGTTGTGTGTTCTCAATGGACAATGTTAATGAAGTCGTAAGATTTCTAGCTGGTCATTTGTTATGGTAACAAGCTAGCAAGAAGTTGCATAGCAACAGCATCAATTTTCGGTAGACTGAAAGAATACACTTTGTTTACAGTATACTAAAATTAACAAATAGTATATAGTATGTAGTGTATATACTCATTAAGTATGTAGTATACAGTATGTTGGGTATTCGAACACAGCTCTTTGCAGACATTCTACAAGTGTCTGGAACTCTACTGGAGGGGTATTTTGTGGATGGGGGTGAAAAACGCTGTCTCAGGAGCCGCTCCAGAATCTCCCATAAGTTTTCAATTGGGTTGAGATCTGGTGACTGAGACATGCACACACACACACACTTGATTTCCCCTTATGAATTATGTATTAACTCCCACAAAAATGTCCATTAATTATAAATTAAGATTCTACATCTGTAGGCCCTGTAGGTCTCTATCGACGGTTCTCTTAAAGAGATATGGTTGTCAAACTGTAATATAAAATAATATAATACGAAAACAACACGATATAACCAGGAGACATTTAGAAACAGAAGTGTCCTCAAAGAGTTGGTAAAAAGCAGCATTTAGATTCAGGATGTGGGGCCGTGTGATAAATATTCATTGATTTATTAAAAGGTAGCTGGAGGCAGTTTGAAGTGGCGACCTTGGTGGAGGCAGGAACTAGAGGCTTTACACAGGTAGTGGAGAAGCAGGCGTGGAAAGGAGGGGAGGAGGAGAGGGGGGAGAGAGATGAGAGAGAGAGAGGCGCACACACACACACACTCACAGAGGAGAGTGGCCCAGCTAAGACAGCCAGAGACAGAGAGAGGGGCCTCAGCTCTTGACTCCTCTCCCCTCCAGTGTCCAGATTTGCAGATCTAAATGGGGGTCTGGCCCCCAGCATCTCTCTGCTAATGTCAATCCACTGTGAGCTAAACTACATGGACCTGAGCCTTAGTGGAGATGGACGGGGGATTGGGAGGGGAGGAGTGGAGTGGAGTGTAGGAGGACATAGAGGAGTAGGAGATGGAAAAGTGGAAGGAGGAGGAGTAGGAGGAAGGGGGGGTTGTAGGGGAGTAGTGAAGAGGTGTGCAGATTAGATCTATTGTTTAGATAAGATTGGCTGCCATCTATAATCTATAGGGGGTTTGATAATGATGCTGGTAATAAATGATTATATTTGTATGTGCTAACTGCTAACCCAACACAATTACACAATACGCTTTAGCAAGCGAGTGTTTGTGAAGTAGGGAGATGTTAATGTGGAGTTTTTCCGTAAGTTACATGGGACCTGATTAATGTGAGAACGTTGGAGAGAACACATAGAATGCATTAATGAGCACTATGCACACACACACACAGACACAGACACAGACACAGACACAGACACACACACACACACACACACACAGACACAGACACAGACACAGACACACACAGACACAGACACACACACACACACACACACACACACACACACACACACACACACACACACACACACACACTCCACTGATGTCCCCCATCCCGCAGTTATAAAGTAAAGTGTATTACAGGAAAACTACTCATACTCTGAGACATGCTAAGTGATGTGAGAAACAAAACAAACAGTTACTTACTCAGGTGAGGGTTGACGGGAGCTGAAAATCAAAAGCGAGGTAGTCATTAGTAAACAATACAATAGTCTTCCATCATTTAAACAGCAGTTTGCTTACTCATATAGAAGGGTTTGTGTGTTGCCCTTGAGGTGTGCGGAGTAATGGGACATAATGTCACAGAACATCAAAAGGTACCGTTACACCCAAAACAGCACACAAACAGTGTGTAACGCAACCTTCTAACCTGACATTTGTAATGATTGAACATTAGCAGCTGGTAAACTTTGAATTCTGTTTCCTGGTGGCCATCATCTCAACTTCTAATGACACATTCTCACAGAGTACAATTATAGAGTTTAATTGGAAATGGAAATGTTTAATCAACTTTTAAATGGCATAACTGATAGAGAAATCATCTCCAGTGCAGCAGAGACAATCATTATCAGAGTAAAGATAGGAATGGATCCAAGAACAAATGAGACATTTGAAATAAAAGAGGATACAAATCTGTCCACACGGATGAGTGCACACACACACACACACACACACACACACACCCCCACACACACACACACACACACACACACACACACACACACACACACACACACACACACTTCCCCCTCTGTGCTATCTATTGTGTGAGACTGGGACTACTAAGAACAGCCCGACTGTTAATAATCTTAGATAAAACAGATGATCACTATTCCGTTAATTTGCCTTACTGATGTCCGTACCAAAGGCAACTTCTACTCACAAGCACCTTACATAAACGTTGAGGCATGTGAGACACAATGTTTCATATCACTAATTTGTAGGAATAGCCTTTGTTGGTTGTGTTTTGACAAGGGCCAGGGCCCTCATTTATAAATTGTGCGTACATACAAAATATACCCCAAAAATTGCTTGCACCAGTTTTCATGCAAAGGTTGGCGTTTATAAAAATGTTACTTGATGTGAGAATGTGCTTACGTCCCTGCAAACTTTAGACCATGCGCACACCCATCTGCTAGTGGATGAAATATTGTATTGCTTGTAGGGCTGTTAGGTGACCATATTTGTAACGGTTTTCTTCTTCCTCTGACGAGGAGTATGAAATATCGGATCAATATGCAGCGTGGTTAAGTGTTTGTCATATTTATTACACTGAACACAGAAAACAAACGAACAAGAGAATAAACGAAAACCGAAACAGTCCCGTATGGTGAAAACACTGAAACGGAAAATAACCACCCACAACTCAAAATGGGAAAACAGGCTACCTAAGTATGACTCTCAATCAGAGACAACGATAGACAGCTGCCTCTGATTGAGAACCATACCAGGGCAAACACATAGAAAAAGAAAACCTAGACCTACAACATAGAATACCCATCCACATCACACCCTGACCAAACTAAAAATAGAAACATACAAAGCATACATACATACAATCTATAGACAATATTTCCGCCACACCGGCAGTCACGAGTCATGACCGCATTCTAATTCCAAGTGACCATTTAGTTCCGGTAACTATGCTTCTCCAAGCTTTGATGCTGCTGATGGTCATTAGTAGTCTACCAAACTTGCTAATTCCCTGCTACTCAGTGCTCTATTGTCCCTCTAATCACTCTGACATCAATGCAAATGAATTTGAAAATCAAATCAAACTTTTCAAGGGTACCCATGAACTCATGTTGCGCACATATTTTTTTCCCAATGCCCCTGTTCCGAGACATGTGCATGATAATAGTCCATTATAAATCAAAAAACAAATTTCGCACATATAATAAATAATATGTAAAGACAAGATTAAATCAAGAAGAGTCTGATGGGTGACAATATTAGCCTATCACTTGTGAATTATTATAATGATGCCCAGCTTGCGTGCACTAAGGCAAGAAACAGAGCATTACTTTTTTTGGCGACTTTTTCAAATCATAGTCGCATATCTCCTTAGACTAGCCCACAGGCCTATATGTTTTGATAAGGTTTGTATCACAACTAAAGTGGCCAAATAACTTCTTAAAATGCTGCAAATTAATCAGCTTTACAACCGGTGTAGAGCCTAACTGGTATACATAGGCAGCGCTTGAGTTCCAAGTTTGAGGAAGATAATTTTCACCATAAAAAAGCATTACATTCATAATCGCATTCGCGGTTAATTATGAGTATGGTGTTTTCCCGCTATTTCACAGCATTTTGGAACATTCACGCGTATAGCCTACTGTCGTGTGCGCATTGCTGTGCTTATAATGTGAAGAAATAGCCTAATAGTATATCAACATTTTAAGCTAAACATTCTGATCTGTTCATCATTCGCAATGCTTTTAAGATATTTTGTGATGCTCACGGTTGTATTAATTTGGGATCTATCGCATAACACAACTGTCCCAGAGTATGTTTGGAGTATTCCTTTTTTAACACAGAAGGACAAGTTGACCAATACAATAGGTTAACCTTTATACTATGTGGGATAGTAGATTGACATAGGCCAGTCCTTTTGCTGTTTGTTAGGCCTACTCATCTTGTTGGCTGACGAAAGGTAAATGTGGACAGTTCTTCCAACATTTTTAATATGCTCCTCGGAAATCGATAGGAAGGATGCGCGCAGTTGCGTCCACGATGTGTCCGTCTTCATTTGTAGCATACTCCAGAGCTAAGGTTTGAGAAGGGCCCAATCACTGACTGTCACGTTCTGACCTTTATTTCCTGTGTTTTGTATTTAGTTAGTATGGTCAGGGCGTGAGTTGGGTGGGCAGTCTATGTTTGATTTTCTATGATTTGGGGTTTTCTATGTTTCGGCCTAGTATGGTTCTCAATCAGAGGCAGGTGTCATTAGTTGTCTCTGATTGAGAATCATACTTTGGTAGCCTGGGTGTCACTGTGTGTTTGTGGGTGATTGTTCCTGTCTCTGTCTTTGCACCAGATAGGACTGTTTTGAGTTTTCACATTTCTTGTTTTTGTTAGTTTGTTCATGTAAAGGGATTTATTAAAACATGAATGAAAACAACCACGCTGCGCTTTGGTCCGCCTCTCGTTCAGATGAAGAAATCCATTACACTGACAGGCATTGGCTAATAAGAATTGAGATATCTGAGAAAGCCATGTGAGTGAGAGGCGCTTCGGAGCACGCAGCTGGGAGAAGGGAATTATAATGATTATATTCAGCCCAAGGGCACAATGCCCACTGTCTGGAAAAGGCATGGATTTCCTTAGGTGGTATTACGGCCACACAAGGGTGATGCTGCTGGGAAGTTCAAGGCATTATCAAGTGCTTGTCAAATTGTGAATGAGAGACTGATGAAGTGTGTGCAGCCTGCGCAAAAAAACAAAGCAGAGCTCATGCCTTTCAAGCAACTTTATAAAAAATCATCATTATTATTTTTTTGTTTTTTATTTCACCTTTGTTTAACCAGGTAGGCAAGTTGAGAACAAGTTCTCATTTACAATTGCGACCTGGCCAAGATAATGCAAAGCAGTTCGACACATACAACGACACAGAGTTACACATGGAGCAAAACAAACATACAGTCAATAATACAGTATAAACAAGTCTATATACGATGTGAGCAAATGAGGTGAGATAAGGGAGGTAAAGGCAAAACAAGGCCATGGTGGCAAAGTAAATACAATATAGCAAGTAAAACACGGGAATGGTAGATTTGCAATGGAAGAATGTGCAAAGTAGAAATAAAAATAATGGGGTGCAAAGGAGCAAAATAAATAAATAAATTAAATACAGTAGGGAAAGAGGTAGTTGTTTGGGCTAAATTATAGGTGGGCTATGTACAGGTGCAGTAATCTATGAGCTTCTCTGACAGTTGGTGCTTAAAGCTAGTGAGGGAGATGTGTTTCCAGTTTCAGAGATTTTTGTAGTTCATTCCAGTCATTGGCAGCAGAGAACTGGAAGGAGAGGCGGCCAAAGAAAGAATTGGTTTTGGGGGTGACTAGAGAGATATACCTGCTGGAGCGTGTGGGGACTTTACCTATCATCTTGTAGATGACATGGAGCCAGTGGGTTTGGCGACGAGTATGAAGCGAGGGCCAGCCAACGAGAGCGTACAGGTCGCAATGGTGGGTAGTATATGGGGCTTTGGTGACAAAACGGATTGCACTGTGATAGACTGCATCCAATTTGTTGAGTAGGGTGTTGGAGGCTATTTTGTAAATGACATCACCAAAGTCGAGGATTGGTAGGATGGTCAGTTTTACAAGGGTATGTTTGGCAGCATGAGTGAAGGATGCTCTGTTGCGAAATAGGAAGCCAATTCTAGATTTAACTTTGGATTGGAGATGTTTGATATGGGTCTGGAAGGAGAGTTTACAGTCTAACCAGACACCTAAGTATTTGTAGTTGTCCACGTATTCTAAGTCAGAGCCGTCCAGAGTAGTGATGTTGGACAGGCGGGTAGGTGCAGGTAGCGATCGGTTGAAGAGCATGCATTTAGTTTTACTTGTATTTAAGAGCAATTGGAGGCCACAGAAGGAGAGTTGTATGGCATTGAAGCTTGCCTGGAGGGTTGTTAACCTCTTGATCCTACTTGAGACGCAGACGTCCCAACTAGAGCTCTGGAAATGCAAATGCGCTACGCTAAACGCTAATAGTATTAGTTAAAACGCAAACGTTCATTAAAATACACATGCTTGGTATTGAATTAAAGCTACACTCGTTGTGAATCCAGGCACCAAGTCAGATTTTTAAAATGCTTTTCGGCGAAAGCATGAGAAGCTATTATCTGATAGCATGTAACACCCCAAAAGACCCGTAGGGGATGTAAACAAAAGAATTAGCATAGTCGGCGCTACACAAACCGCACAATAAAATATAAAACATTCATTACCTTTGACCATCTTCTTTGTTGGCACTCCTTGATGTCCCATAATCAATACTGGGTCTTTTTTCGATTAAATCGGTCCATATATAGCCTAGATATCGATCTATGAAGACTGTGTGATAAACGGAAAAAAATAGCGTTTCATAACGTAACGTCATTTTTTAAAAGTTAAAAAGTCGACGATAAACTTTCACAAAACACTTCGAAATACCTTTCTAATGCAACTTTAGGTATTAGTACACGTTAATAAGCGATAAAAATCATCAGGAGGCGATGTAAATTCGATAGCTGGTCGTCTGGAAAAAATGTCCGGAAAAACACCGGGCCAATACATCAAGTTGGTGGTCGGAGGGAATCGGTTCCCTTTGGTCGGTTCTACCAAGAATCAAATCCGAATCAAATGAGAAGACTCTATACATCCTGTGGAAGCTGTAGGTACTGCAACCTCGGCCTCATTTAATACGGTTCACCTTTAACAATGGGTTGAAGTGGCGCATGGATATTTTTTTCCATTTCCAGTGATCAGATTTTCCTGCGCTTTTCGATGAAACAGATGTTCTGTACTAGTCACAGCCGTGATTTAACCAGTTTTAGAAACGTTAGAGTGTTTTCTATACACACATACTAATCATATGCATATACTATATTCCTGGCATGAGTAGCAGGACGCCAAAATGTTGCGCGATTTTTAATAGAATGTTCGAAAAAGTAGGGGGTCGGCTTAAGAGGTTTTAACACAGTGTCCAAAGAAGGGCCAGAAGTATACAGAATGGTGTCGTCTGCGTAGAGGTGGATCAGAGACTCACCAGCAGCAAGAGCGACCTCATTGATGTATACAGAGAAGAGAGTCGGTCCAAGAATTGAACCCTGTGGCACCCCCATAGAGACTGCCAGAGGTCCGGACAGCAGACCCTCCGATTTGACACACTGAACTCTATCAGAGAAGTAGTTGGTGAACCAGGCGAGGCAATCATTTGAGAAACCAAGGCTGTCGAGTCTGCCGATGAGGATGTGGTGATTGACAGAGTCGAAAGCCTTGGCCAGATCAATGAATACGGCTGCACAGTAATGTTTAATTAGAGTTGCATCATGCAGCTTTAGAATGTATTAAAAATCAAAACATACAGCCTAACATTTTAATCACAACTAAAGTTGCATTAATAACTCTAAATGCATATAGGAGGACCTGTTTCCCGTTAAATAGCCCACAGCCATATGACATAGCCAGATCAGGGCCTAACATAAGGACAACTCATAGTACGCCAGTCTGTTCTTCTGAAATCCATATATTTTTTTAATATCATATTTCTTTAGACCTATCTAACATAAATAATGGATTTATTGTGATGGTGTAGGCTACATTAAATTGATTTATTAGACTTTTTAAAATGTAGATGTCCCAAAGGTCTGCACCAGTGGCTTGTAGGCTATGCATGGAAGCCAGGAGATGCTAAATGTATTTATGTTAATTAACGGTCAATTACCGTGAGACTGGCAGTTATTTGCTTGACAATAACCGGCTGTCAAAATGTAAAGCCCACCACAGCCCTAATTGCAAGCTGGCAAGTAGGTATTTTGTGCAAATGGGGGCTATGATGAAAAGCTTATTCCTAAAAAACTATGGAATCATCTAAAATAATTTGACATTTCATAACAATATATTCCTCACCTTTTCTGGCCATGATGGGTTCATATTCCCAAAGGAGCCATACAACAAATGACCATGTGAATCTCTAATTTAATTGGACCTAGAAGCCCAGTATATAGATTTTAACAGCTGATCTTTCACATTGAAGTTGGCCGATGTATCAAGTTTCAAGTTTTTATTGTCATGTGCACAATTACAGGGAAATGCCTTTCTTGCTTGCTCTTTCCCAACAATGCAGTGATGAATATCAGTAGTACTATGACAAATACATTAAAACATCTAACTACTCTAAGTATTGTAATTGCATCTTTTTTTTTGTAGCCTGCCCTACAATTCTTCAGAATTCACGGCCAGTCCATAATATTTAGGTTGGGGGGAAAAGTCGATATAAAACTTTGTTAAATTCAAACATTTTGTAGACAGGTCCACGACAATTGATAAATGATATCAGGCAACCCACCGGTCTTTCAGGAGTGTGTCGTTTTGGTTTCTGCGCTGATGGTGGCCTGTAATGAGTTCTTTGTAGAGAGCCTAAATGAATGAGTTGGGAAACAGTCTGACCTTACCTTTCTACTGATTATTCCTTGTTAAAAAAACAAACGTATGCTTGCATTTGATTTTAATAACTATAATTATAATATTCTAGAGCTACACTGGTGACCTGTCTATCATATCACTAGTTACATAAACATGAGAAGATTACTATAATATTCTAGAGCAACACTGGTGACCTTTCTATCATATCACTACAGTTACATAAACATGAGAAGATTACTATAATATTCTAGAGCAACACTGGTGACCTGTCTATCATATCACTACAGTTACATAAACATGAGAAGAATACTATAATATTCTAGAGCAACACTGGTGACCTGTCTATCATATCACTAGTTACATAAACATGAGAAGAATACTATAATATTCTAATACCTGTCTATCATATCACTACAGTTACATAAACATGAGAAGATTACTATAATATTCTAGAGCAACACTGGTGACCTGTCTATCATATCACTACAGTTACATAAACATGAGAAGATTACTATAATATTCTAGAGCAACACTGGTGACCTGTCTATCATATCACTACAGTTACATAAACATGAGAAGAATACTATAATATTCTAGAGCAACACTGGTGACCTGTCTATCATATCACTACAGTTACATAAACATGAGAAGATTACTATAATATTCTAGAGCAACACTGGTGACCTGTCTATCATATCACTACAGTTACATAAACATGAGAAAATTACTATAATATTCTAGAGCAACACTGGTGACCTGTCTATCATATCACTACAGTTACATAAACATAAGAAGAATACTATAATATTCTAGAGCAACACTGGTGACCTGTCTATCATATCACTACAGTTACATAAATATGAGAAAAATACTTGAATATTCTAGAGCAACACTGGTGACCTGTCTATCATATCACTAGTTACATAAACATGAGAAAAATACTTGAATATTCTAGAGCAACACTGGTGACCTGTCTATCATATCACTACAGTTACATAAATATGAGAAAAATACTTGAATATTCTAGAGCAACACTGGTGACCTGTCTATCATATCACTACAGTTACATAAACATGAGAAGATTACTATAATATTCTAGAGCAACACTGGTGACCTGTCTATCATATCACTACAGTTACATAAACATGAGAAGATTACTATAATATTCTAGAGCAACACTGGTGACCTGTCTATCATATCACTAGTTACATAAACATAAGAAGAATACTATAATATTCTAGAGCAACACTGGTGACCTGTCTATCATATCACTACAGTTACATAAACATAAGAAGAATACTTTAATATTCTAGAGCAACACTGGTGACATTCCACTAAAAGATGGCTGTGCCAGTTACAGAAATAGAATTCACAGAACAGGATCCAGTAGATTGTCCCTTTTATTAAAATACCTGTCAGGGTCGTTGTGCATTCTACCTGCCACACATCTGCCTGGCTTCATCAACATTCTTCATTGATAATTTTATGATGGTTTAGCTAGGTGGCTAACACAGAAAGGTCAAGGGTAAAAAACACAGTTTTTTCCCCTTGACCTTTCTGTGTTAGCCACCTAGCTATTTGACTGTATGTGTATGGAGGTGTTTTCCCCTCAATTTAAGCCAGTTAGCCCCGCAGCTCATTTTTTTTTTGTGGAGTAAATACAATTTAAGCTGTCAGGAAGATGTATGGGCTTTTTAATGTTAGATTCCTGTCCCCGTGAATAGATGTGCAACTTCAGCTTAACCACAGAACTGTGTTACAGCTACCGGCAATGATTTATGGAACGCAGCAACTCATGGAAGGAATAGATTTTAATCCACTCGATTAAATTTGATTTGAAGTATTAACAAATCATTCCCAAAACGAAAACATTGGTTAAGAACTGAAGGGCCAACCTGGTCTCCTATACAATGAGGCAAACTGAAATAGAGGCGATTCATGGAGATAAAATAAAAGAGAGCCATTTTTCAGACTTATTGTTGTGAGGTGGTCCTTTAGCTATAAACACAGCTGTTTCTCAATCCATGACAAGAAAAGGAAGGAGGAGGACAGGAAATAAGAGACAGTGGAAAGAGGAGAGGAAAGAGGAAAGGAGAGAAGAAGAGAAGAGATGAGGAGATGAAAGGAAGATAAGAGAGCAGAGGAGAGAAAAAGAAAAGATAGGAGAGGAATTGGGAGAGGAGAGGAGATGAGAGAACGAAAGCAAGAAGGACATTTTTGTCCTTTATGGAAAGTTTCACACATCATCTTGCAAGTGTCTAATGGATATTACTCTTCTTCTATATACTCTTTGTTGTAGTCCAAGGGTTGTTTGACCAAGGCCCTCTTTACAGTGGTTTGTTATGAAGTTATACTGTGACTGAACATGGCTGTAGCAAGACAAGACACTTCTGCAACTTCCCCTCATGATGAAGGACAAGAGCCCTGAACCTACGCTGCCTATAGGCTACTTCTTATACAGTACACACTCAATGTACTTTTTCTACAGATAGAGGAGACACTGCAGTAACTGAATAAGCCTCTTTTGTTAATAATACTGCTGTTGGCTAAATCAGAGTCACAAAGTGATTATTGGTAGTCTTAAACAAATCTACTTTGAAACTAAATTATACACATCACACACATGGTTATGGGCTTAAAACAAAGAAGACACCTGAGACGTCATAAAGTTTAAATGTACTACATTTAGAATTTTCATCCCAATATTACACTTTCTATACATCACAGAAGACTGAAATATAACAAAACCGTTTGACATAAACACCAGATGATTATTAATTATGGAATTATGATTTTATTTTTAATAATATTCCACCCTTCAGGCCACTAGAGGGCGACTTGGTCAATTGACTGCAGGACAGGACTAAACAGTCCACCCAGAGACATGAAAACAATATTTTGTGCTGCAACTGCCAGGCTCACCACAATATTTGGACAGCCCCTTTCTAAAGGAACCACTTCTAGGTGAGTCACTGTGGGTGTGTCTGTTTGCCCTAACAGGTGCTGCCGGCCAATAGCAGAAGCTTGAAGTCTTTGTGTATTGAGAAATCCAACAGTCAACCATGATGCATTTCCTATAACGAGGACAAACACAAATCAATTCTAACGGTACAATAACTGTTGCAGCCTTGTAGCAGTCCCACTCATTCAAACACAAATCAATTCTAACGGTACAATAACTGTTGCAGCCTTGTAGCAGTCCCACTCATTCAAACACAAATCAATTCTAACGGTACAATAACTGTTGCAGCCTTGTAGCAGTCCCACTCATTCAAACACAAATCAATTCTAACGGTACAATAACTGTTGCAGCCTTGTAGCAGTCCCACTCATTCAAACACAAATCAATTCTAACGGTACAATAACTGTTGCAGCCTTGTAGCAGTCCCACTCATTCAAACACAAATCAATTCTAACGGTACAATAACTGTTGCAGCCTTGTAGCAGTCCCACTCATTCAAACACAAATCAATTCTAACGGTACAATAACTGTTGCAGCCTTGTAGCAGTCCCACTCATTCAAACACAAATCAATTCTAACGGTACAATAACTGTTGCAGCCTTGTAGCAGTCCCACTCATTCAAACACAAATCAATTCTAACGGTACAATAACTGTTGCAGCCTTGTAGCAGTCCCACTCATTCAAACACAAATCAATTCTAACGGTACAATAACTGTTGCAGCCTTGTAGCAGTCCCACTCATTCAAACACAAATCAATTCTAACGGTACAATAACTGTTGCAGCCTTGTAGCAGTCCCACTCATTCAAACACAAATCAATTCTAACGGTACAATAACTGTTGCAGCCTTGTAGCAGTCCCACTCATTCAAACACAAATCAATTCTAACGGTACAATAACTGTTGCAGCCTTGTAGCAGTCCCACTCATTCAAACACATTGACTTGAGAGGTTGAATAGTTTAAAGCATACAGCAGGGTTCGCCAACTGGTGGCCCGCAGGTCCCCCCCCCCAACAAGTAACAATAATAATAAAATAAATGTAATGTCATTGTTGGACATAAAGCATTGTAAAAACATCAGGAAATCAGTTACAAATGATTTTAATTTACGATATTTGTTCCTAAGTATTCCGACACATAATAATAGAAGATAATAACAATATTGGTCAATTTGTAGTCTACAAATGATTTGTTATTATGTTACGGCGCCCCGACCATCTGCTCAAGAAAGAAATCAGCTCACGGCTGAATCTAGTTGATGATCCCTGGCATACTGTGTGCCTACAGTTTGGAGTAAAAGATTAAGGAGATGTTGCTATAGGCTCTTTTATATTTCCAAGCATATCGATGAGACTGAATCCCATGTCCAAACAGTGTAGTTCCACAGTGCAGCATAGAAATAAAAGGCTCCACAGAGGGGAATCAACCATTCTGGTTTAGAGAATAGTTTTATGCTTTAGCCGCGGGCCTGGAAACAGATGCTGCTGATTTTTCTGACAGTTCTATTCTTTTATTCTCTAGTGAGCACTCCCAAGCCGAATCTCTCTCCTCCCTTCTTCTCTTTCCTCTCCCAATTTCTCCCTTTCTCTCTCCTGTTTCCCCTCCTCTATCACTCTCTCCTCTGATTCTCCCTCTTTCCACATTTCTCTCTCTCTACCATTTTTTGAGGCCTTGCTTATGAAAATATTTCATTTGACTGATATTTTACCTGCAGCCTCTGAGTCACACAGCCTTAGTCTAAATGAATGTGTCAGTCATATCTTCAGTCATATCTTTCCCCCTCTACCCTCTCCACGACACACCCACCCACACCCACTTCCTGCCAGGCAGTGACATTACAAATATATTTTCATTTCTACTTTGTGTAGTAATTGTGTTTTACGACCAGAGACAATAGACCGAACTTGACAGTAAGTATTGTCACAGCATGCTGAAACATTATTTGGTCTGATTGTCCAGGTGCAGTAGCAGTTACTGAACAACAAGTTATGACTGGCCCATCAAAGATATTGTGTTCACTATAGCGTACAGACATTTGAGGTGCCTATTGAATATGTTATAGACTGGAAATTGCGTCATACTGTGTCAACTGTGGGCGCTAAAGAGCTCCCAGGCAAGCTGTGAAGACTTAAAACGATCCTCCATTTCTCCATTGTTCCCACACAAATGGTTCAATTAACGAAAGAGGATGAGAGATAGAGTAATTGTAACAGTTAGGACTAGGCTAGAGTATATGAGTGCACTCTCTGCTTGTACGCTTGTAGGTACACTTCTAAGTAATGCCTTCTTCAAACGTGAACTTTACAGAGTCAGTAGACACTTTATTTAACCTCAATTCTCTTGAACACTATTATATACTCCAAAGCATCTGCCAGGGTGACTAGATGTGTCTGCGAAGGAGACTAGATGTGTCTGCCAGGGAGACTAGATGTTTACTAGATGTGTCTGCCAGGGAGACTAGATGTTTACTAGATGTGTCTGCCAGGGAGACTAGGTCTCTACTGGATGTGTCTGCCAGGGAGACTAGGTTTCTACTAGATGTGTCTGCCAGGGAGACTAGGTTTCTACTAGATGTGTCTGCCAGGGAGACTAGGTTTCTACTAGATGTGTCTGCCAGGTAGACTAGATGTTTACTAGATGTGTATGCTAGGGAGACTAGAAGTCTAGTAGATGTGTCTGCCAGGGAGCCTAGATGTTTACTAGATTTGTCTGCCAGGGAGACTAGGTTTCTACTAGATGTGTCTGCCAGGGAGCCTAGATGTTTACTAGATTTGTCTGCCAGAGAGACTAGGTCTCTACTGGATGTGTCTGCCAGGGAGACTAGGTTTCTACTAGATGTGTCTGCCAGGCAGACTGTCTACTAGATGGGTTTGCCCGTGCATCTTGTTTCAAATCCACCATGTTGACTGTGATACGGAGAGCTCATTATCAGCCACACACACACTAGGGTCCGGCTAACACACACACATACACACACACACACACACACACACACACACATACACACACACACACACACACACACACACACACACACACACACACACACACACACACACACACACACACACACACACACACACACACACAGAGAGAGAGAGAGAGACAGTGACTTCATCTTGGCAGGCTTCCATGTCCACTGGTCCGCTACTGTATTACAAAGCAAAGCGTTTAATGGCAAGGCTCAAGATGCCGATAGGCCAGAACAACCCGACCGTTCATAAACCTCACAACCTACAATCCCTGGCCACCGCTTGCTCTCCAAGATTCATATCAATCACGTTTAAAGGGTCTGGTCTTGGTGAGGGGCCATCTCTTAAAGACTGTGATGGCGTGTTCACGGCTTAAGCCTGCCAACCGGAATAATCACTGTGAATTCCAGAAACACTTCTTGAATCTTGAGGTCGGAAATAACTTTGGGATCACATCCCTGTGTCCTTCATTTGAAATGTTTTCTCTTTCTCTCTCTTTTTTTTGTTTTGTTTTTCTCTCTCATTCTATCTGTGTATGCATTACAGGCTATTACGGTGCTTCAATTTCCAGCTTGTCTCCTGCATCGAGAGAGGCAAGGAAAAGAGAGGAGAGAAGAGGACAGAAGAGGAAAAGAGAAGTGTCACGAATATTACCGAAGGTGACTCCCCTTCTTGTTCGGGTGGCGCTCGGCGGTCGTCGTCACCGGTCTACTAGCTATCGCCGATCCGTTGTTCTGTGTTCCTTTGGTTTTGTCTGATTGGTATCACCTGTTTCTCGTTTGGTTGTTAGGGTAGGGTTATATATAGTTTGTTCAGCCCGCTTCTGTTTCGTGCGGGCTTGTTAGTCTGTTTTGTTGTTTGAGTGTATTTTTGTTTGTATTTGGGTTTCACGCTGTCCGTTTATATTTCTGATCATTTGTTTTCCTACTTTTGGTTCATGTTATGTTTCCGGGATATTAAAGCGTGTTTTTTCCCACATCTTTTGCTCTCTGCGCCTGACTCCACACCTCCTCACTCATTTATCGTAACAGAAGCCCGCACCACGATATGGAGTCAGCAGGAGCAGCGACCACTCCTCTTCCTACTATGGAGGAGAGAGTCCTTCATCACACGTCTATCCTCCATCGCCTAGGATCAGCGATGGATCAGATGATGGAAAGGATGGATCGTTGGGAGAGGAATGGTCTCCCTACTACCCCACCGACCCTCCCACCAGCAACTCTACCATCTCCCCATCTGGATCCGGTTCCAGCGCTCTGCGCATTACGCCTCCGAGGGAGTACGATGGAGCAGCGACGGGGTGCCAGGGATTCCTGCTTCAACTAGACCTCTACCTGGCCACCGTTCGGCGGCTCCCTCGGAGGAGGAGAGAGTGTGGGTTCTCGTCACATGCCTTACCGGTAGAGCCCTGGAGTGGGCTAATGCGGCCTGGAACGGGCCCGACTCAGCGAAGGACAGGAGGAGCTAGGAGGGACCGCGTCTAGGGAGATCGGAGGAGGAAGCTCCTCCTGTACCAGTTGTGGCCGGAGAGGGCACACGTCTGGTCGGTGCTGGAGGAATTCATCTGGCAATCGAGAGGGCAGGCAGAACACTCCTCGGTCACCCCAGGTGAGTAAGCACCACACTCTCCCAGAGTTTCCTGTTGGTCACATGTTCCTATTAATTTGTTTCCTTAATTATTCTCCTTCTCTCCAGCATAAGGCACTGGTAGATTCAGGCGCAGCTGGAACCTTTATAGATTGCGGACTCGCTCAGAGGTTGAGGATTCTGTTAGTAAAAGTAGACCCCCTTTTGTCGTGCACTATTTAGATAGTCGACCATTAGGGTCAGGGCTGGTGAGGAAAGCCAAAGCCAGGGGAATCACAAGGAGCGAATTAGTTTGTTCCTTATCGATTCACCTGGAGATGATATTCATAATCCTACGATTTCGTGGAAACAGGGAACTCTACAGGGGTGGTCTGATGAGTGTTCAGGCAGGTGTGTAGGGGTTTCCATCGGGGGTGGAGAGTCCAGACCAGGTTTCCACCGTGCGCATTCCAGCTGAGTATAACCTATCCAGGGTAGGCAGGGGGATTGCTGCCTCCAGGGTAACGCTGCACCCCAGGAGTCATGTGTATCCTTTGTCCCAGGAGGAGACAGTGGCTATGGAAACTTATATCACCAAGGCTCTGGGACAGGGGTACATTCGGCCCTCCATGTCACCTGTCTCTTCGAGTTTTTTTTGTGAAGAAAAAGATGGTGGTTTACGTCCGTGTATTGATTATAGAGGTCTAAATTCCATCACGGTGGGTTTTAGTTACCCACTACCTCTCATTGCTACGGCAGTGGAATCATTTCACGGAGCGCAGTTCTTCACTAAACTGGATCTCAGGAGTGCTTATAATCTGGTGCGTATTCGGGATGGAGATGAGTGGAAAACTGCATTTAGCACTACTTCTGGCCATTATGAGTACCTCGTCATGCCATACGGTTTAAAGAATGCTCCAGCTATATTTCAATCCTTCGTGGATGAGATTCTCAGAGACCTGCACGGACAGGGTGTAGTGGTGTATATTGACGATATTTTGATCTACTCCGCTACACGCACTGCGCATGTATCTCTGGTGCGCAAGGTTCTTAGACGACTGCTGGAGCATGACCTGTATGTGAAGGCGGAGAAATGTGAGTTTCCCAAACAATCAGTTTCCTTCCTGGGTTATCGCATTTCCAGCTCTGGGTTGGTAATGGAGGGTGACCGCGTAAAGCCCGTGCGTAATTGGCCGACTCCGACCACGGTAAAGGAGGTACAGCGGTTCTTGGGGTTTGCCAATTACTACCGGAGGTTTATCCAGGGTTTTGGTCAGGTAGCTGCCCCTATTACCTCACTGCTGAAGGGGGGCCGGTGCGTTTACAGTGGTCAGCAGAGGCGAACGGAGCTTTTCATAAGTTGAAGGCGATGTTTACTGAGGCGTCGGTGTTGGCGCATCCGGACCCTTCTTTGGCGTTTATAGTAGAGGTGGACGCATCCGAGGCTGGGGTTGGAGCGGTGCTCTCACAGCGTTCGGGTGCGCCATCAAGCTCCGCCCCTGTGCCTTTTTTCGAAGAAACTCGGGCCAGCGGAGCGGAATTATGATGTGGGGGATAGGGAGTTGTTGGATATGGTTAAGGCCCTGAAGGTGTGGAGACACTGGCTTGAGGGGGCTAAGCACCCTTTCCTTATCTGGACTGACCACCGTAACCTGGAGTATATCCGATCAGCTAGGAGACTGAATCCTCGTCAGGCAAGGTGGGCCATGTTTTTCACCAGATTTCGTTTCACTATCTCATATAGACCAGGTTCCCTCAACACTAAGGCCGACGCGCTGTCAAGACTCTATGACACTGAGGACAGGTCCATCGATCCTACTCCCATCATTCCGGCAGCTAAGCTGGTGGCACCAGTAGTATGGGATGTGGACGCGGACATCGAGCGGGCGCTAAGGGAGGAACCTGCGCCTCCACAGTGTCCGGAGGGTCGTAGGTACGTGCCGCTGGCTGTTCGTGATCAATTGATTCAATGGGCTCATTGTCTACCCTCGTCGGGTCACCCAGGTATTTTTAGGACAGTGCAAGGTCTTGAGAAGAAGTACTGGTGGCCCACTTTGAGGAGGGATGTGCGATTCTATGTTTCCTCCTGTTCGGTGTGTGCCCAGAGTAAGGCTCCTAGACACCTGCCAAGAGGTAAATTACAACCTCTTCCCGTTCCACAACGGCCGTGGACCCATCTATCGGTGGATTTTCTTACTGACCTTCCCCCCTCTCAGGGTAACACAACGATCCTGGTCGTTGTGGATCGGTTCTCTAAGTCCTGCCGTCTTATCCCATTGCCCGGTCTCCCTACGGCCCTACAGACTGCGGAAGCTCTTTTCACCCATGTCTTCCGGCACTACGGGGTGCCCGAGGATATAGTTTCTGATCGGGGCCCCCAGTTTATCTCCCGTGTTTGGAGGGCATTTATGGAACGTCTGGGGGTCTCGGTCAGCCTGACCTCAGGGTATCACCCGGAGAGTAATGGGCAGGTGGAGAGAGTGAACCAGGAGGTGGGTAGGTTTCAGCGGTCGTATTGCCAGGACCGGCCAGGGGAGTGGGCGAGATATATTCCCTGGGCAGAAATAGCCCAGAACTCACTAAGCCACTCCTCTACCAACATGTCACCATTTGAGTGCGTGTTGGGGTACCAGCCAGTCCTGGCACCGTGGCATCAGAGCCAGACTGAGGCTCCTGCGGTGGAGGAGTGGGTGCAGCGCTCTAAGGAGACCTGGAGGGCTGTCCAAGAGTCATTACGCCAAGCGAGTATAAGGCAGAAGAAGAGCGCTGACCGTCACCGCAGTGAGGCCCCCGTGTTTGCACCTGGGGACAGGATCTGGCTCTCGACCCGAAACCTGCCCCTCCGCTTGCCCTGCCGGAAGCTGGGTCCGCAGTGTATAGGGCCATTTAAAGTCCTGAGGAGAATAAACAAGGTTTGTTATCGATTATTACTTCCTTCGTATTATCGTATTAACCCCTCGTTTCATGTGTCTCTTCTCAGGCCGGTGGTAGCTGGTCCCATGCAGGAAGGTGAGGTTCCGGAGGTTCCTTCGCCCCCTCTGGACATCGAGGGGTCCCCGGCGTACAAGATTCGAGCTATTCTGGACTCGAGACGCCGGGTGAGGGGCTTGCAGTACCTCGTTGACTGGGAGGGGTACGGTCCGGAGGAGAGGTGCTGGGTTCCGGTGAGGGATATTCTAGATCCATCTATGTTGAGTGAGTTCCATCGCCTCCGTCCGGATCGCCCAGCGCCTCGGCCCCGGGTCGTCCCCGAGGCCGGCGTCAGGGGGGTTACTGTCACGAATATTACCGAAGGTGACTCCCCTTCTTGTTCGGGTGGCGCTCGGCGGTCGTCGTCACCGGTCTACTAGCTATCGCCGATCCGTTGTTCTGTGTTCCTTTGGTTTTGTCTGATTGGTATCACCTGTTTCTCGTTTGGTTGTTAGGTAGTGTTATATATAGTTTGTTCAGCCCGCTTCTGTTTCGTGCGGGCTTGTTAGTCTGTTTTGTTGTTTGAGTGTATTTTTGTTTGTATTTGGGTTTCACGCTGTCCGTTTATATTTCTGATCATTTGTTTTCCTACTTTTGGTTCATGTTATGTTTCCGGGATATTAAAGCGTGTTTTTTCCCACATCTTTTGCTCTCTGCGCCTGACTCCACACCTCCTCACTCATTTATCGTAACAAGAAGAGTACAGAAAAGGAAAAGAGAGGGGAGAGGACAGAAGATGAAAAAAGAAGTGAAGAGAGGAGAGTAGAGAAGAGGAAATAAGAGAAGAGAGGAGAGGAGAGGAGAGGAAATAAGAGAAGTGAGGAGAGGAGAGGACAGAAGAGGAAAAGAGAAGAGATGAGAAAAGAAGTGAGGAGAGGAGAGGACAGAAGAGGAAAAGAGAGGAGAGGACAGGAGAAGAGAAGAGAGGAGAAAAGAGAAGAGGAGTGAACAGAAGAGGAAAAGAGAAGAGGAGAGAAAAAGAGGAGGAGAAAAGAAGAGAGGAGAGAAGAGGACAGAAGAGGAGAAAAGAGGAGAGAAAAGGACAGAAGAGAAGAGAGGAGAGAAGAGGATAGAAGAGGACAAGAGGAAAGAGAAGAGAGTAGAGTAGAGGACAGAAGAGGACAGAAGAGGAGAAATTAAAAAGACAACAAAGTAAGAGGAAGAGAAGATAAAACAAATTGGTGAGAGTGACTATACTCCCATCACTCTGAGCTTCTGAATGGATGAGCTTGACAGCAGCATTGTAAACTGCAGGGCATGCCTCAGCCCAGTCTCTGAACGCAGTGACACAGACAGGAGAGGACTGAATCACACAACTAGCTTACCAGTGACCCCCTCACCTGTGCTAGAGGGATATAGACAGGTCACACAGCAGTGCTGAATATACTCACAGTCAGATTTAGTGAGGGTTTGATCATGCCAGGGAGACAGAATGCTCACACACTTTTGGTTGGTATTCTGACCAGGTACTGCAGTTTCTACCAGGGCAGACATGATATTTAATTATTTCAGGACAAAAGGATTGTGTAATAGAGAGTCTTTGCTACACTGTCAATGTGTGTGGGACAGGTAGGGGGCCACCTACACATTAAGTCTGTTTTGGAGGGGCTGTTGGGAAGCAAAGACTGAATTTGGATCAGCAAACAGCTGCTGACTTTGTCACAACAGTAGAATCCCAGAGTGTGTCTGTGGGAGATTGGTGACACAGCCATTCTTCATACCACAGCCAGCTTGGGACACTAAGCAGTTTTCACTAACAAACTCAGCAAACCTGCTATCCTATGTTGTTCGCCTGCAAAGGAGGAATTGCTCATCCTGCCATTCTGTCAGATCTAAAAAGCTGTGTAAGCCTACATCATCATCATCATCATCATCATCATCATCATCATCATCATCATCATCACAGAACCCAATGATGAGTTAACTTAATCTTGGTCTACAGGAAATTGATCTAATATTGCGCCATAGTCATTATGTTACTTTCCTGCAAACTCAAAAACACTATGAAACATATGGGCTAATTATATTTCCTATCAACTAGTGAACCTCAGGTGGTATAATAACACTGTAATTAACACTAACATAATGACATATCTTTTTTAATCAGATTCTTGTGCATGTCTCCTCGCTGATGACATGATGTGATGCACTAGGGCAGGGATCATTAACTAGATTCAGCCGCGGGCAAATTTGTTCTTGAGCGCATGGTCGGGAGTCCAGAACATAATTACACCTCATTTGTAGATTGCAAATTGACTGCAAGAAGCCCGAACAGATATAATTTTACTAAAACATAATCATTTGAAACCTCCCTTACAATGGTATATGATCACATGTCTCTATTATGTGTGAGAATACTTGGGAACAGATTTCCTAAATTAAAATCACTTGGAGCTGATTCCCTGATGGTTTAACAGTCTTTTAGGTCCAACAATGACAATTCAACCCCATATAATATATATTATTATTTTATGCTCTGAAAACCTGTGATTGGGGGGCCTCCCGAGTGGAGCAACGGTCTAAGGCACTGCATTGCAGTGCTTGAGGCGTCAATACAGACCCTGGTTTGATCCCGGGCTGTGTCGCAGCCGGCCGCGACGGTGAGACCCATGAGGCGGCGCACAATTGGCCCAGAGTCATCTGGATTAGGGGAGGGTTTGGCCGACCAGGATGGCCTTGCCCCATCGCGCTCAAGCGACCCCTTGTGGCGGGTCGGGTGCATGCACACTGACACGGTTGCCAGTTGTTCGGTGTTTCCTCCAACACATTGGTGCGGCTGGCTTCTGGGTTAAGTGGGAAGTGTGTCAGAAGCAGTGCGGCTTGGCAGGGTTGTGTTTCGGAGGACGCATGGCTCTCAACCTTTGCCTCTCCCGAGTCCGTACGGGAGTTGCAGCAATGGGACAAGACTGTAACTACTAATTTGATATCACAAAATTGGGGAGAAAAAAAGGGGGAAAAAGAAAACTTGGGGGGGGGGCAAATAAAACCACCTGTGGGCCAAATTCGGCCAGCGTGCCACCAGTTGGGGAACCCTGCACTAGGTACATCATATGTCATTACATCACTCAGTTTCTATATTTATTCATTTGGAGAATGCTATACAGTATGAGAGTGATAATGACAGGAGAATGGTAATTACAACAATTTTTCCGATGCTAGTCTCACAGTCACGTGAGACATCCCTAGCATACAGACTATCCACTGGTTTGCTAGCATGTGGGCGTGTAGTAGTGGGAGCTGGTGCCGTCCCTGGCCCATTTCCAGGCCTACACTACTGTAATTAGCAATTAGTATAGTCACATGCACACGCATGTACGCACACAGACAGACACATACATACACACGCACTCACACACACACACCAGGGAAAGGAGCTGCTCAGAGCTGCAGAAGCAGCCTCTCACAGCTCTAATGAGCCGCAGTAAAACTGAATAATTCAAAACTGCAGAAGTCGGGCAGCAGCTCATCTCAGGGTGCAGCACGCAGGCAGGCACACGGTGTGTCTGACAGCTAACGGCACAGTCAGTGTCAGAGTGCTTCTCAATCACAGGTCCTATAGCCTAGCTTAGCTAAAAGATATACTGGCAGATGTTATGATGCTTTGTGTCTTATGCTCTCTGGGTTAGCATGATAGCCAAGCTAGCTCCGGTATCTCACTGTCAATAATGGGTTTGCTGTGGGTTAGCTAGCATAGCCAAGCTAGCTCCTGAAAAAGGCTACATGATTTGACTCTAATGATGATTTGAAAAACGTCGCTTGAAAGGCATGAGCTCTGCTTTGTTATGTTGTGCAGACTGTACACACTTTGTCAGTCTCTCATTCACAATTTAAGAAGTACTTGATAATGCCTCAAATTTCCTGACGGCATCATCTTTGTGTGGCCATAATGCACCATCTTCCTGGGTGCTGCCTGCTTGGGGACGCAAGTGAGCATCCTTATCCAATTCCGAGGTGCATATTGGAGATATTGAAAGAACTGTCCACATTTATTTTACGTCAACCAACAAGATGAGTAGGCCTAACGAACAGCAAAAGCACTAGCCTTTTTTATTTAACTAGGCAATTCAGTTAAGAACAAATTCATATTTATAATGACGGCCTACCGGGGTGGGTTAACTGCTTTGTTGAGGGGTAGAACGACAGATTTTTACCAGCTATGGGATTCGATCCAGCAACAGGCCCAATGCTCTAACCACTAGGCTACCTGCCGCCTACGTCAATCTACTATCCCCTATAGTACAAAAGTTGACCTATTCTGTGCGAGAAAAATAAATATTCCGCAACAGTTGTGGGATACGATAGATCGCAAATTAATTTTCACGCAATGAGGCTGACGCAACAGATGAGAACATTAAGCTTAAAATGTTGGTGAACTATTAGTCTATTTCTTCACATTATAAGTGCAGCAATGTGCACACGGCAGTAGGATAAAAGTGCAAATCTTCCATTAGTGGGAAAACACCATTATGACCACAAATGCGATTATGCATGTATTTTAAATAAAGGTAAATTTTTATGGTGAAAATGATCTTACCCAAACTTGAAACTCACGTGCTGTTTATGTACGCCAGTTAGGCTCTACACCCGCTGTAAAGCAGATTCATGTGCTTCATTTTAACAAGTTATTTGGCCACTTTAGTTGTGATACAAACCTTATCAAAACAAATGTCTATGTGACTATGATTCGAAAAAGTCACAAAAAAAGGCATTGTTTCTTGCCTTAAGCTGGGCATCATTCACAAGTGATAAGTGATAATATATCATTCACAAGTGATAAGTGATAATATATCATTCACAAGTGACTAAGTGACTACAAGGCTAATATTTGAACATCTTGCCTATGTTCTGTTATAATCTCCACCTGGCACAGCCAGAAGAGGACTGGCCACCCCACATAGCCTGGTTCCTCTCTAGGTTTCTTCCTAGGTTTTGGCCTTTCTAGGGAGTTTTTCCTAGCCACCGTGCTTCTACACCTGCATTGTTTGCTGTTTGGGGTTTTAGGCTGGGTTTCTGTACAGCACTTTGAGATATCAGCTGATGTACAAAGGGCTATATAAATACATTTTATTTGATTTTATTTGATTAATATTGTCACCCATCAGGCTATTCTTGATTTAATCTTGTCTTTACAGATACTAAATTACACATGTGAGAAATTTGTTTTAACTTAGAATGGACTATTATCATGCACCTGTCTCGAAACAGGGGAAAATACATGTTATCTCTACACTTAAATAGAGAATGGAGGACAATTTTCCTGTGGTTCATTTTCAAGCCAGCCAGTTATGCTATACTCCGGTTGTAAAGATTAGCATTGTGCTAAATATTAGGAAAGTTTAGAAATAAATATGGTAGGCCTAGCCTATAGAAAGCTGATGGGATCCTCCTCTTTTTAAGAGCCATACACTCTGTTTTCTCACACAATTGCATAGCCTATAGAAATGTTGCGTAACACGAGCTTATGTTTGATTAGATTTTCGATTACATTTGCGTTGATATCAAGGTTATTAGAGGGACAATAGAGTGCTGAGTACCAGGCAGCAAGTTTGCTAGGCTACTAATGACTATCAGCAGCATCAGAGCTTAATTACTGTGACTAAATGGTCACGTGGAATTTGACTGCCTTCATGACCACCGGTATGGCGGTAATACGGTCACCGCAACAGCCCTAATGATATATGCCTGATGTTATGACATCCACAATCAAAAAGAACAACTAGATATACAGTAGGGTTCCCAAAATATCTAGGTTTTCCAGAAATCCCGGTTGGAAGATTCCCAGAATCAGGAGGGAATGAACAGGAAAACAGGAATCCTCAACAAGGATTTCTGTAAAACTTGGGAATTTTCTGAAAGTTATCAGAATTGTGCAACCTTAGACATACAGTACATAGACTGATCCAATGGTCTACTCACCACTGTAGGTGATGATCCTGATCGTGGAGTCCCCCTCTCCGAAGCGTGTGATTGGAGTGAGGCGCACCTCATAGGCCTCTGGCTTGATAAGCTCTGTCAGGTTGTGTGTGATCAGCTCTCCCTTGGTGATGGTTCCTTCCACAGTGATCTCCTGCTCCCACCACCGCTGCTGTCCCATCTGGACAGGAGGACACGTTACAACAGAGTTAGAATTCGTGAAACTAACACACGCATGAATTCACGGGCATGCAGGCACGGACACACACGGACACACACGGACACACACACGGAAAGTAAATAACACTATAATAAGACTCCCACATTTCGGTGTTTCAAACCAGTGTTGCCTTTGTGAATGGAGAAGAAGAGTAAGTCCTGATTGAATAATTGAATAGGAATGAGACTCATGTCATGAATGTAGTTTAGAAACCTTTACAAGACACGACAGGGGGCATGACCAGTAGTGATACTAACCAATCTATAGTAGATTCTCAACACTTGCCTTTCCCTTCTCATCCTGATCAACATCCTCTCACCAAACATGGTCATCTTTGAAGTTTCCCTCTAATCACAGTCCACAACGTTTCTCTATCCATCGCATCACACAGACCGGGCACGTGCCTTAAAAGAGACTCCAACTGTAAAGAGAATCTTACATCACATCTTTTTGTGTTGCTCTCCCGTGAACCTGCCTTCAGGTGATGATCTAATCTGAATCGCCATCATACGGCTCCTACTAGTCAGACAATGGCAACGTGACTTTGAACCAGTATGGAATACAAAGAAGCAAAGAGATGGGATCCTGCATTCAATAGGAAGGTATTGAACATTAGAGAGAACAAGAGTGTGAGAGAGGGAGAGAGAGAGATATACATATATACAGTGGGGAGAACAAGTATTTGATAAACTGCCGATTTTGCAGGTTTTCCTACCTACAAAGCACGTCGAGGTCTGTAATTTTTATCATAGGTACACTTCAACTGTGAGAGACGGAATCTAAAACAAAAATCCAGAAAATCACATTGTATGATTTTTAAGTAATTAATTTGCATTTTATTGCATGACATAAGTAAGCCTAAACTCTTTAACATCATCCCCAATATTTTGAACCAAGGACTGATCACCCCGATCCACAAAAGTGGAGACAAATTTGACCCCAATAACTACCGTGGGATATGCGTCAACAGCATCCTTGGGAAAATCCTCTGCATTATCATTAACAGCAGACTCGTACATTTCCTCAGTGAAAACAATGTACTGAGCAAATGTCAAATTGGCTTTTTAGCAAATTACTGTATGACAGACCATGTATTCACCCTGCACACCCTAATTGACAAAAAAACTAAGGAAAACAAAGGAAAACACTTATCATGCTTTGTTGATTTAAAAAAAGCTTTTGACTCAATTTGGCATGTGGGTCTGCTATACAAATTGATAGAAACTTTCAGAAAACAAACCACATTGTAAAATCCATGTACACAAACAACAAGTGTGCAGTTAAAATTGGCAAAAAACAAACACATTTCTTTCCACAGGGCTGTGGGGTGAAACAGGGATGCAGCTTAAGCCCCACCCTCTGCAACATATATATCAACTAATTGGCAAGGGCACTAGAACAGTCTGCAGCATCCGGCTTCACCCTACTAGAATCTGAAGTCAGATGTCTACTGTTTGCTGATGATCTGGTGCTTCTGTCCCCATCCAAGGAGGGCCTACAGCAGGACCTAGATATTCTGCACAGATTCTGTCAGACCTGGGCCCTGAGAGTAAATCTCAGTAAAACAAAAATAATGGTGTTCCAAAAAAGGTCCAGTTGCCAGGACCACAAATACAAATTCCATCTAAATACGGCTGCCCTAGAGCACACAAAAAATGACACATACCTTAAACATCCACAGGTAACTTCCACAAAGCAGTGAACGATCTGAGAGACAAGGGAAGAAGGGCCTTCTATGCCATCGAAAGGAACATAAAGTTTGACATACCAATTATGATCTGGCTTAAAATACTTGAATCAGTTTTAGAACCCATTGCCCTTTATGGTTATGAGGTCTGGGGTCCGCTCACCAACCAAGAAATCACAAAATGGGACAAACACCAAATTGAGACTGCACGCAGAATTCTGCAAAAATATCCTCTGTGTACAACGTAATACAACAAATAATGCATGCAGAGCAGATTTAGTCTGATACCCACGACTTACCAAAATCCAGAAAAGAGCCGTTAAATTCTACAACCACCCAAAAGGAAGCAATTCCCAAACCTTCCATAACAAAGCTATCACCTACAGAGAGGTGAACCTAAGCAAGCTGGTCCTGGGGCTCTGTTCACAAACACACATATACCCCACAGAGCCCCAGGACAGCAACAGCAACACAATTAGATCCAACCAAATCATGAGAAAACAAAAAGATAATTACTTGACACATTGGAAAGAATTTACCAAAAAACAAAGAAAACTGGAATGCGTTTTGGCCCGAAAAACAGAGAGTACACAGTAGCAGAATACCTGACCACTGTGACTGACCTGAAAGAGCGAGAGCGGAAAGAGAGAAGGAATGTGTCACGACTTCTACCGAAGGTAACTCCTCTCCCTGTTTGGGCGGCGCTCGGCGTCGCCGGTATACTAGCCGGTATACTAGCCGGTCTACTAGCCGCTACCGATCCCTTTTTCTTTTTCTGGTTGTTTTGTCTGTGTTCCTTTTCACACCTGGTTTTCAATTGCTTTGATTTCTGTGGGTATATAGGGCACCTGTTACCTGCCGTAATTCGTGCAGGATTAGACTTGTGTGTATTGCGCTCGATTGTATTTGATGTTTGTTGTTTTTTAGCTATTACGCACGTGTATGTAAAGTGTCGGAACTGTGTTTGTTCCTCCGTGCGTTTGCACAAGTTTCTGAGTATTCGAGAGCGTCGTTTTGGGATTTTGTCTGTGCCGTTTTGTATTGGTGGACTATATTATTAAACACGCTTCTCAGACATCCCTGCTCTCCTGCGCCTGACTCCTACACCTCTCACCAAGACGCATGTTATCACAGAAAGAGAGAGAGTGATATAAAGACTGAGCAAGGAGAGAGAGAGAGAGACAGAGAGAGAGACAGAGAGACGGAGAGTGAGAGCGAGGGGGTGGAAGAGAGAGAGAGTGATATATATATATATATATATATATATATATATATATATATATATATATATATATATATATATATATAGAGAGAGAGGGGGAAAGAGAGACAGAGAGGGGAAATAGAGAAAACACACCGCTCCTTCGTAAGCCCACTTTTCCTCAAACAATGGGAGATCTTTTAGGGCCAAGAAGAACTCAATATCCACGTTTATTCTCGCTTTTACAAAATCGACAACATCCAGTGAAGTTGGAGCACACCAAATTCAAATTACAAAATTGTAATATTAAACATTCATGAATGTTTAATCATTCATAAATTTACATAATTTAAGAGCTTAAAAAACTTTGGATGGCACTCATAGGATTTCATGTTACACAATACATGTATGTTTTGTTCGATAAAGTTCAATATTTATATCCAAAAATCTCAGTTTACATTGGCACGTTATGTTCAGTAATGTTGTGCCTCGAAAACATCCAGAGAATTTGCAGAGAGCCACATCAATTAACAGATATACTCATCATAAACTTTGATAAACAGATACAAGTGTTATGCACAGAATTAAAGATAGACTTCTCCTTAATGTCAGATTTCAAAAACACTTTATCGAAAAAGCACACCATGCAATAATCTGAGTACAGCTCTCAGACACAAAAACAAGCCATACAGATACCCGCCAAGTTGTGGAGTCAGTTAAAAGTCAGAAATAGCGTTATAAATATTCACTTACCTTTAATGATCTTCATCAGAATGCACTCCCAGGAATCCCAGTTTCACAATAAATGTTTGTTTTGTTCGATAAAGTCCATCATTTATGTCCAAATACCTCCTTTTTGTTAGCGCGTTTAGTTCACAAATCAAAACTCACGAGGCGCGGGCAAGACCAGGCAGTCTGATCACGGGGGCACGCGTGATCAGCTCACGGCACTCTGCCAGACACCTGGTTGAAACAGCTCTCATTCTCTCTCCCTTCACTGTAGAAGCCTGAAATAAGGTTCTAAAGACTGTGGACATCTAGTGGAAGCTTTAGGAAGTGCAATATTACCCCATTTACACTGTATATTAGAAAGGCAATGAGTTGAAAAACTACAAACCTCAGATTTCCCACTTCCTGGTGTGATTTCTTCTCAGTAGTTTGCCTGTCATATGAGTTATGTTATACTCACAGACATCATTCAAACAGTTTTAGAAACATCAGAGTGTTTTCTATCCAAATCTACTAATTATATGCACTTTCTAGCTTTTGGGCCTGAGTAGCAGGCAGTTTACTCTGGGCACCTTTTATTTCCAAGCTACTCAATACTGCCCCCAAGTCCCAAAGAAGATAACTACATCATCAGCATAGGCTGAGAGATGAATAGGAGGAATATCCTCTGAAAGGTACACCCCTTCAATGCGACTTCTAATCCTATTTAGTTGTGGCTCTATAGCGATGGCATATAACATTCCCGACAATGAACACCCCTGCCTAATACCTCCACACACTTTAAAAGGAGCACTCAAGCCACAGGTAACTTTCGATACACTTTCAATGTCACCATATATCCCCCAGAGCTGAAACTAAATGCCTCAAAAGCGTGCCATAAGTATTGATGTTCAACTCAGTCAAATACCTTTTCCTAATCAATTGAAATTAGACCAGCATCCAACCCAATAGCCCTAGAGGTGCCCAGAAAATCCAGAATCGGGGAAAAGTTATCCCCTATCTGCCTGCCGGGAACACAGTAGGACGGGTTTGTGTGTATAATTTGCCCCATCACCTCCCTCAGCCTGTTGTACAAAGCCTTGGACAGGATCTTATAATCAGTGCACAATAAGGCCACCAGCCTCAAGTTTTCACCCCACTAGGGTGAGTACAGCCCTCCTGCAGCTTATCGGTAGTAACCCTCCGGTCAAAATATCATTAACTACTGCTAGCCAATCCTTCACCAACATAGCCCAAAAAATACTTGAAAAAGTAAATGGGAAGCCCATCATTGCCCAGTGCCCTACTATTTTCCATGCCTTTTACTGCAGTGTATAGGTCCTGCAAAGACAATGGTTGTTCTAGCTCAACCTGAGCTTCTGCAGCCACTTGTGGGAGCCCTTCAAATAACTGTTGTGTCACTGTTTTATCCTCTTTGCACTCACACTTGTGTAGCTCAGCATAGAACTCTACTGCCCTCTTTCTAATTTCACTAGGGCTAGTGAGCTCCTGTCCAACAGCTGATTTGAGGCAATGAATAATTCTTCTCTGTCCATTCTTTTTCTCTAAACCAAAGAAAATGTGGATGTTGCATCCATTTCAGAGATTCCCTGAAACGTACTTCTCACCAGTGCCCCATGTGCTCGGATACCCAGCAGGTCTGCCAATGCAGCTTTTTTTCTCTTGAGGTTCTGAGTATGGCCTCGAACTCCTGTGGTCTCAACAAACGTCAGGAGTTCCACTATCTCAGACTCTAGGGTGTTCATTGATATGGTGATATCTCTGGTGACGTTCATTGTGCACTGATTAAAGAATTGTTGAATCTGGATTTTCCCTATATCCCACCAATGTTGAAGGGATACAAAACTGTCCTCTTGAGACCTCCACCTCTCCCAGAACAAACTACAACATTTCCTGAAGTCACTCAATAACATTATATTAAAATGCCAGTATGCGCTTTTGGGTTTTACAGCGTTACAGTTTTTCTCAATTGCTAAAACACAATTTCTGAAACCTTGCTCCATTTCCTGAACACATTAAACACAAAACCTCATATTCAAGCACTATAACCTCTGACTCCTCTTGCAAAATGAAACATTCGCCTCAAAACAGTTTTACCTGTGTTCAAAATCAAACACTGCTCTCAAATCATAAACAAAGTGATCAGAATAATATACACTCTCAAGCAGTCAGTAAACAATACAACAAAAAATATAAAATACATTGTTCAAAACATACAATTCTCAGGGAGAAATACATTTTTAATCTAAACAAATATTCATTCTTTTCCGTCATTGTCTTTTGATGAACGAAAACATGTTCTATCATAGTAGCTCAAAATTGATCAGAAATTACTACTCTGCTTTGCTCTTTGCAATTTGTTTTTTTGTTCTTCCTCCTCCTTGTACCCCTATTTTTACAGTACTGTACCCTGCATCTCACAAACTTGTTCTTTGTCCCTGTGATACTGTAATTCTTGTTCTTTGTTGATATGAACCTGCAACCAGTCAAAATCTATTGAGCAGTCAGTACTGTTAATAAATGGAAAGCACAATATTCAGGGCCATACAATTCATCCATTGTACAGTATACAGCCTACAATGCACTGTACTACAGTATCCATTCTCAGACTTCCTCCTTCCCACCTTCAACAACCTGTTTGCTCTCTGAACTGGCTTATATTGGTTGTGACGCATCATTTGAAACAGGTTAAATCAATTTTGAGTGGTTGTGTTCAATCAATGACATATGTTCTCTATTTGTATTTGATTGTTGACACTTGTGTTTACCAGTATGGATGACATGTGCATTAGAGTGCAGAAAGGGTTTTGAGAATGAGAATGTGTTTAGAGTTTTGCTGAAAAGTCTAAGTGAGATCTGCAAATTGTGTTTTATCATGTGAAATGGTTTAAGGTATTGACAACAGATGACATAATTAGCTAAATGAGTCCAGGCAACTGAGAACTTTGTTCAGCCAATGGGTTTTAGTGTTTTAGCAATTGAGAAAAACTGTAATATACACTACCTCTGTTATTAAACAGAGTGGTGTAGGGGCTGTGCTTTGGCAAAGTGGGTGGGGTTATATCCTTCCTGTTTGGCCCTGTCCGGGGGTGTCCTCGGATGGGGCCACAGTGTCTCCTGACCCCTCCTGTCTCAGCCTCCAGTATTTATGCTGCAGTAGTTTATGTGTCGGAGGGCTGGGGTCAGTTTGTTATATCTGGAGTACTTCTCCTGTCCTATTCGGTGTCCTGTGTGAATCTAAGTGTGCGTTCTCTAATTCTCTCCTTCTCTCTTTCTTTCTCTCTCTCAGAGGACCTGAGCCCTAGGACCATGCCCCAGGACTACCTGACATGATGACTCCTTGCTGTCCCCAGTCCACCTGGCCATGCTGCTGTTCCAGTTTCAACTGACCTGAGCCCTAGGACCATGCCCCAGGACTACCTGACATGATGACTCCTTGCTGTCCCCAGTCCACCTGGCCATGCTGCTGCTCCAGTTTCAACTTCCACCTGACTGTGCTGCTGCTCCAGTTTCAACTGTTCTGCCTTATTATTATTCGACCATGCTGGTCATTTATGAACATTTGAACATCTTGGCCATGTTCTGTTATAATCTCCACCCGGCACAGCCAGAAGAGGACTGGCCACCCCACATAGCCTGGTTCCTCTCTAGGTTTCTTCCTAGGTTTTGGCCTTTCTAGGGAGTTTTTCCTAGCCACCGTGCTTCTACACCTGCATTGCTTGCTGTTTGGGGTTTTAGGCTGGGTTTCTGTACAGCACTTTGAGATATCAGCTGATGTACGAAGGGCTATATAAATAAATTTGATTTGATTTGATTAAACAATGATCAGAAAATCCCACTGGGGTTATCACACTTGATTTACAGATCAGAGATTGATGCTCAAAACAATAAAATCTATCTAACCTGGCCAGAGAGATGGTGTTCTCTCTCACTTGGGCCCATGTGTACTGTCTCGTGCCTCCATGTTGACTCCTCCAAACATCACACTGTTCATGTTTCACAATAAGGCTTTATGAGGTTCTTTGTGATTTCTGTCTAAATCAAAGACTGTGCAGTTAAAGTCCTCAGCAATAAATAAATAATCCTCAGTATTACATTTCTCAATGGTATTTGATAATGTCTCTAAAAAACAAACCCTCTCAACTGCCACTAATGGCATATACATCTATCAGACACATTGTGATGTTTTCATATCTGGCTCTAACTTTTAATAACCTCCCCTCAACCTCATATGATAAAGGCAAAAACCCTCTTGAGAACAGGATGTCCACACCCCCACTTTTTGAGTTTTTGTGACAACACACCACTGCCCCCCCACTCCTGTTGACACATAACTTCATTTTCCACATTACTATGCGTTTCTTGTAGAAAACTTATGTCACTTCCCTTTCCCTTTATTAACTCATACACTACGGCTCTTTTTTTTTACGTCTCTCGCCCCTTTTACGTTTAAAACATCTTAAAACTGCTCATGGCTGAAAGAAAATGCAGAGTAAGAGACAGAAAACACATTTCCTTACAGAGTTAAGGCTGCGACTGAACTCTTTCATTTCCTTTAGAATTTAAATCACTTGTCACACTCGTGACCACTTTCTCGAGTCTAGAGATTTCAGGGCTTGTCAAACCTCCCACTGTTATTTTTGACATCAGAAATGTCGCTGATTCAATAAACAATTAACATTCAGGAAAATAATCTGTTACATTATACTCCTGCATACATTTCTTCCCTTTTGTCAAATTCAAAAAATTGCGTACCTTCTCAATCCCATACCTCCCTTCCACCACATTTCTCTCGCTATTTTGTTGTGATGCATCAGATGCCTCACTATCGCTATCGTCCCCCGAAGAAAATTCCACCTCTACAACCTGTTTATCCTAAACTGATTTATCAATCTCTACCTTCCTCTTGGAATTAGAGCCTTTGCCACCCCTTAAATTATTCCTCTTACTCCTCGGTACTTTAAAAACAGCTACTTAATTTTCCATTGTTGCACTCTCCTCTTGAACTCCCATTTCATTTTCCAGCACCCCCTCAGCAACCTCAATCACAGTCTCACCGACTGTTTCCCCCCTATTCTTTTTTCCTGACCTACCACAATTGCCCCCATAGCCACACTGCTTTCCTTTCCTACTTTTCCACCACATATACCCACCTTCTCCCTTCCCCTGAACCCGGCTTAGCTTGTTCATCCCTTCTCAGTGGTGCTTTAGCTATACCAGCGCTACAGCTGCTACCGGGCTCTGCGCTCGTTCTCTGGGCAATAACATAACAAATGCCACTCTCTTCCACAACCAATGCATTTGGTTCAGTAGAAGCGTAGAGCACATAATCAAATCCATAAATCTTAAAACTGAACGCTAACTTCAGTTTGTCAGTATCCTTCTTTAAAATCATATGAGACACGACATGTTCCAGCAAAGGAGATTTGCATCCAAAAATAACCTTCTTTATTGTAGATATCTAACAATAAAGTATTACTTTATTTGTTGGATTCATAAGAGCAAATACCAACGTCTGTGCCTCCTGCAACACAACACCACTCTCAACTATCATATTCACATTTTCACTGGAATCTAAGAATATCAGTACAGCGCTATTCATCCTTGAGGCTGATTTTATTCTATAATACCCAATGATAGTGGCCACTGCTAAACGACATTCTTCCGCGGAACACCCTGCCGCAGCAGGAATCTTTACCCAATGCCGCTGACTAAGTTTTTCAAACTCCAAACCTCCACGAGTGGCCATTGCAACCAGCCCCTCCCGCTGGTTGCTCCCTCGAGAAAACCAATCTCAACTGTCCCACCACCCCTATACGTGCTTAGTTATATTGAGACAGTATAACCTTACAACAACTAAATTACTCAATATACACTACTGTTCAAACTTTTGGGGTCACTTAGAAATGCCCTTGTTTTTGAAAGAAAAGCTATTTTTGCTGTCCATTAAAATAACATCAAATTGATCAGAAATACAGTGTGGACATTGTTAATGTTGTAAATGACTATTGTAGCTGGAAACGGGCTGATTTTCTATGGAATATCTACATAGGCGTACAGAGGTCCATTATCAGCAACCATCACTCCTGTGTTCCAATGGCATGTTGTGTTACAGTAGCTAATTCAAGTTTATCATTTTAAAAGGCTAATTGATCACACTGTATTTCTGATCAATGTGATTGTTATTTTAACGGACCAAAAATGTACTTTTCTTTCAAAAACAAGGACATTTCTAAGTGACCCTAAACCTTTGAACAGTAGTGTATATGCATTTATACACACCAAAACCCAATAGAGTGAAAATAATTCCAGTCGCTCCCACAATCACTCTTGCTTCCCAACTTACTCCCAGCATGCACAAAAACCAGAGAGAGAGAGAGAGAGAGAGAGGGGGAGAGGAAGAGAGAGAGAGAGAGAGAGAGAGAGATGGGCAAGAGAGAGAGTAGAAGGAAAGAGAGAGAGTTGGAAAGAGAGAGAGGGGGGAGAAGAGAGAGGGGCAAGAAAGAGAAAGACAGAGAGGAAAGAGGGTTGTATTTTCTCCTAGAGGATCAGTTGTAGGATAGCAGAGACCTGGAAAAGAGGATTGTAACAGCTTCTGCATCACAATTAGTCACCATATGTCTGTGTGAGTGTTTGAAGCCAGGCTAGAGAGGGAGAGGGAGGAGAGAGGGAAAGAGAGAAGCGATAGATGAGTTTGTAATGATGCAATGTGTGTGTGTGTGTGTGTATACGTGCGTGTGTGTTTGTTAGGCCAGAGACAAT
The DNA here is from genome assembly GCF_018296145.1 of Oncorhynchus tshawytscha. NCBI lineage: Eukaryota > Metazoa > Chordata > Actinopteri > Salmoniformes > Salmonidae > Oncorhynchus > Oncorhynchus tshawytscha. The sequence goes on from NC_056446.1 coordinate 29,488,393, forward strand.
TAAGTAATTAACTAGAGTGTGTCTGCTCTGTAATTACCGACTGAGAGTTGTCATTAAGTTAGGTTCACAGGTAAATCTGCTTTTGTCTGTTATTGATAATTGTACACAGGCTGTAACTGCTTGCGCCAACCCTTTTAATTTACACTCTACCACAGAGTACAAAAGGCACCTCTGCTAATTGGCATGAATTGGAAGGGTTTGGGATGAGAGTTGAGGAAGTGTGTGTGTGTGTGTGTGTGTGTATGAGTGCCCAGGAGTGTTCGTGTGTGAGTGTGCATGCATGTGTGTGTGTGCGTGCATGTGTGTGTGTGCTTGTGTGAGGAAGTAGTAACTGCTGTTAACGGCAGATGGAGGCCTTAAATGCCAATCTTGGCTTCAGAACCACTCTGCCTCAAACTGACTGAGCAAATGGAAGCTGATGAATCCATCTTTCCACCATCAGGGAACAGAATTGTCTTTTAAATAATTAAATCGAACTGCAATTGCTCATTACAGAACCCGTTCACTATTTGAACGTGATTTCCAACAATGGGTCTCTGTTCGACTTCCTTAAGTTTGGTGCTTCTGTTTTATTTCCACATTATTGTTTGTTTGACTCGTCGCCACTTGACGCAATTATTATTTTCTGCGTATGCCATTACCTTTCACTCAAAGTGTTTGTTAACAGGGAGTCAGACAGAGGCAGAGTGCCTTATCACATGTAAGTTCACTTGACTGCAGCAACAATTCGTGGGATTTGCACGGGAACTTTAAGAATCAGAGGAGTTGCTCAAAGAGACGAGCGGGAGCAGAGTGAAACGTAGGACTAATCAAAGTGGCTTCGCAATATTACGAGAGAGAGGGAGAGAGATAAAGAGAGAGAGATAGAAAGAAAGAGAGGGGGCAGTGAGAGAGAGGAAGGGGGACAGAGAGAGAGAGAGATTGGCTGCATGTAATTAGTCTGCTGCTATTGATCTGTGTTGCTCCTCACCCTGCGTACTGATCCAACACTGACTGACAGATCAATTGACTGTGGAGGAGGAGAAAGAGAGGGAGAAAGAGAGAGACAGAGCAGAGTAAGAAGGAAAAGACTGTCATTGCCTCATTGCAATGAACGAGAGAAGGAAGGAAAGAGAAAGAGAGAGAGAGTAAAAAGGAAAAGGCTTCCTTGCCTTGAAGTAGTGAGTGTACAGAAGCAGAGGCAGGCAGGCAGGCAGGCAGGCAGGCAGGCAGGCAGACAGACAGACAGGCAGACAGGCAGACAGACAGACAGACAAGGTGATCTGTGATCCTGCGTTGTACTTCTCCTCACTCCTACGTTCCTTCCTTTCAACTATGGTTTCACACTGTCTCTCCTCAGCCCGACTGGCCTAGCTTGCCCGTCCGCCTGTCTGTCCAGGCCCCAGACGATAACAGAGAGCCATTCATTACAGAGTCATAAAGCACACCAGCCCTCAGTATGAATTCAAAGACAGCAGTGAGGGGGACTGATAATGATTCTGTGGGAATGGAAGAGGAACAGAACAGAACAGGTGTAGCATTCGCTGGTCTGCTCTGGCTATAAATAGCAGGTAGAGGAGAGGAGGACTGATGTGTAGGAAGAACATGTCACACCCTGACCTTAAAGCTTTTTATGTCTCTATTTTGGTTTGGTCTTGGTGTGATTTGGGTGGGCATTCTATGTTCCTTTTTCTATGTTTTTGTATTTCTTTATTTTGGCCAGGTATCGTTCTCAATCAGGGATAGCTGTCTATCGTTGTCTCTGATTGGGAACCATACTTAGGTAGCTTTTTCCCACAGGGTTTTTGTTGGTAGTTACTTTCTGTTTAGTGTTTTCACCTTACAGGACTGTTTTGGGTATTCTCTTGTTTATTTTTGTTGTAGTGTTCAGTTTTAATAAAACAAGCATGAACCCTTACCAAGCTGCACTTTGGTCCGATGATTCCTCTTCTTCCAACGACGAATACCGTTACAGAGTGGTCCACGTGCCAACGCTTTCATTACTGCACAACTGTCTCAGCGCGCCCCACTCAGTGTCCTACCAGGGTTATCTAAGCATTCATTTATTTATGAAGGGGCCTCTTCTCCTACATCCCTTCCTCTCACTCTCCCTCTCCTGCTCTTCTCTCTTCTCCTTACTCGTTCATGTTCCATCGATTTCACAATCGCCAAGAGGGATGAAATCAGAACGCTCATCGCAAAGGAAGAAAATTGGAAAAGTAAAAAAGGGTCAAGATCATTTCTTGGCAGACGAAACATGAATGAGAGCATCACCCAGATGAAACATGAAGGAGAGCATCACCCAGATGAAACATGAAGGAGAGCATCACCCAGATGAAACATGAAGGAGAGCATCACCCAGATGAAAGGAGAGGCTCACCCAGATGAAATATGAAAAAGAGGCTCACCCAGATGAAACATGAAAGAGAGGCTCACCCAGAAGAAACATGGAGAGGCTCATCCAGATGAAACATGAAGGAGAGCGTCACCCAGATGAAAGGAGAGGCTCACCCAGATGAAATATGAAAAGAGGCTCACCCAGATGAAACATGAAAGAGAGGCTCACCCAGATGAAAGAACATGGAAACATGAAAGGCTCACCCAGATGAAACATGGAGAGGCTCACCCATATGAAACATGGAGAGGCTCACCCATGAAACCTGGAGAGGCTCACCCAGATGAAACATGGAGAGGCTCACCCATATGAAACATGGAGAGGCTCACCCAGATGAAACATGGAGAGGCTCACCCATATGAAACATGGAGAGGCTCACCCATATGAAACCTGGAGAGGCTCACCCAGATGAAACATGGAGAGGCTCACCCATATGAAACCTGGAGAGGCTCACCCAGATGAAACATGGAGAGGCTCACCCAGATGAAACATGGAGAGGCTCACCCATATGAAACATGGAGAGGCTCACCCAGATGAAACATGGAGTCTCACCCATATGAAACATGGAGAGGCTCACCCAGATGAAACATGGAGAGGCCCACCCAGATGAAACATGAAGGAGAAGTAAATGTTACCGATAAACTCATTCTTAACCTCTTCTCAGCGTATGCCTCCTGTATCTAAGAACACAGCAGGTAGGGAGGCCAAGGATACCCAGCCTAGTTGAGATGAGGGGATGAGTGGAAAGAAAATATATTCTCGCAAACAACGATTTTCTGCTTGCAAGGTAGGAGATAAAAACCACAAAAGCAAAAGAGTGCAGACAGGAAGACCTATTTCCTTATTTCTTTCTCTCTCCAAACAACAGCAAAACAGATTAGAATGTTAATGTGATTGCTGAATTACTGTGGGCTCATTTTAGCACCGGCACAGAATTAATCTGTGAAATTGTGAAAAGGACCAGTTGAATGCCAGCGAAGGAAGAGTGAATGTATCTTCCTGGCAAGGGCTCAAACAACAGCCTGCCTGGCAAGCAGGAAGCCGGCGTATCGTTGGCTCCCACGACGGATGAACGAGTCACGCGAGCGCATCCTCATTTATTACCAAACAGGCCGATCGAGATCGTCGACAGAAAAATCATTGCGGTACACAAACAAGCTCGGTTTTAATGTGTTTTTCAAGCGTAAATTCCTGACGGGGTGTAGAAGGAAACAAATATGGAATTATACTAACAGATTAGAACGGCAGGTATAAGACTCACTCAGTTTGGGCAGAGATGTGAGGACGACAGTTCAGAAGGCTTTACTGTCACCTGTAATGCAGTGGTTCTGAATAAGAGCTTCTTCTGAACCGATAAAGGCCAACAGAAACTACAACATGCAGACCTTAAAGCAATGTCTGAATACAGTATCTTCCTTGAATGGTGGTGGTTATTGTGATCAAGCCTGAAACGATCAACAGTTTCTCTGCCCATCAACAGACTGTGTAGAGACCTAGCCCACATTACTATATGTTGTGAAAGTCAATGCCTGCTGTGACCATAAGGAGGGAGCCACTTTGTCACAGTAGGGGATTATTATTGGTAAAATGAAAGAGACCACATATAGTGGCATCAAGCCTCAGTTTAACCACGCTACCAACATGCTAATGTTGTGAAACGTTTGAGGCAAAGACACATAGAAGCTAGGCACAACAGTGTTCACATGGCTATGTAGCTGAACCTTTTACCTAACAACACAATAGACTACTACAACCAATACAACTAGCAATACCATAAAGTACAATACAACACTACTATAATCCACTCTGGGACAATTCAGAAGGCATCACCGCACGCACACTACAAACGCCCACTAGACTGGATGGATGCTTAATTGGGTGATACAACAGTTGCTGTAGAAAACGCTTCTTGACATGGGACTGTTGTCTTTCACCACGATGTAGGAAGTGTGAGACTGAGAGAAAGAGAAATCAGACAAGGAGAGAGAAATGGAGAACCAGAGAGAGAGAGGATGAGAGAATAAGAAATTGTGAGAGTGAGGAAAGAGAGAAAGATTGACATTCTTAAAGTAGCCTGGGCCGACCACCAATCAATGCTGACTGTTATCTGAAGCCTTTCCTCTATCTGAAGGTAAAAAGGTCCAACGGCTCCCACTCCTTTCTCCACAGGGTGCTCTCTCTCCACAGGGTGCTCTCTCTCCACAGGGTGCTCTCTCGCCACAGGGTGCTCTCTCTCCACAGGGTGCTCTCTCTCCACAGGGTGCTCTCTCTCCACAGGGTGTTCTCTCGCCACAGGGTGCTCTCTCGCCACAGGGTGCTCTCTTTCCACAGGGTGCTCTCTCTCCACAGGGTGCTCTCTCTCCACAGGGTGTTCTCTCGCCACAGGGTGCTCTCTCACCACAGGGTGCTCTCTCGCCACAGGGTGCTCTCTCTCCACAGGGTGCTCTCTCTCCACAGGGTGCTCTCTCTCCACAGGGTGCTCTCTCTCCACAGGGTGCTCTCTCTCCACAGGGTGCTCTCTCTCCACAGGGCCGATGGAGCCGTCCAAGGAGAACAAAACGAGTTGAGAATATCCAGAGAGCCTCTATGTCCATGGCGTTTATTCCTGCTATTCTCTCTATCATTCATGTCATTCTTCTGTCATCTGTAAAGGCCTTTTTACGTCCAGGGTTGGGGTTAGGTTCAGCAAACACACACACTCACACACACACACACACACACACACACACACACACACACACACACACACACACACAACACACACACACACACACACACACACACAAACTTCTACCTGACGTATGCCGAGGCGGTAGGCCACGATGCGATCTACAGCGTTGGGGTTCATCTGGGTCCACTGCAGTTTGAAGCCATAGACTCTAGGCCGGTTCTGCCACAGCGGACTGTACGTGTCGTAGTAGAACTCTGGAGGATACGCTTTCCCTGTAAACACAAACAAACATTTACAACTAATTAAATATTATTGTATTTCAACTTCCACTGTTCCGCTTTATCTGTGGCATCAAGGGAGTAAGGAACCCAAGCCATATGTGACCGACCATATGTGGCCATACGCCTAGTTTCCTGAAACAGGTCGCATATGTACCAGAGATACTGAATCAAGCTAAATAAGACGGCCATGTGAATTGCTGTAAAAAAAGTAGACCATTGTAAAAATAAAAAATAAAAAACACATACTGCACATTCGTCGTTTCTCTTTAAGGTTGCCAAAATGAAAACAGGTCATGTTGACTATTACTCCACAAAATTGCAGCAATGCATCAACCATGAGAGTTGCCTCCAATAACCAGTATTTTTTGAAACTGCACTGTTGGTTAGGGGCTCGTAAGTAAGCATTTCACTGTAAGGTTGTATTCGGCGCATGTGACTCAAACTTTGATTTGGCCTGTTTTTGACCCGTTTGGTAAGGAGTCAGTGGTGTTCGTTCTTTTGTACTGACGGAAACTTGTTTTCACAGAAGTCTGTCGATCTTTCTCAGACATTTTGTCAATAAAGCTGTTTCCTATGATGGAAGCCACAAGGTCAGCTGTGTTATTGTCAGAACAGAAAAAAGTGCTGTAGGGAAGAGTGGGGTAAATTGAGCCAAAGGGTTAGTTTAGCCACCCTTGTTTCTAGGAAACCATACGCAAAATGAATCATGTCTACTATCTGAGCAGCTAACCGATCACTGCAGCTGTACATAGTCCATCTGTAAATAGCCCACCCAATCTACCTACCTCATCCCCATACTGTTTTTATTTTATTTACTTTTCTGCTCTTTTGCACACCAGTATCATCATCTGCTCATTTATCACTCCAGTGTTAATCTGCTAAATTGTCATTTTTCGCTCCTATGGCCTATTTATTGCCTACCTCATGCCTTTTGCACACACTGTATATAGACTTTCTTTTCTCTACTGTGTCAATGACTTGTTTGTGTTATTGGCTTGTTTATTGTTTACTCCATGTGTAACTCTGTGTTGTTGTCTGTGTCACACTGCTTTCCTTTATCTTGGCCAGGTCATAATTTCATGTGAGTCTGTGAAGGAAGAAACCACATGTAAAAATGGTAAGCAAGTTAGGTCCAAGAAACTGTAAAATAAATGTATTGTGTTATTAAGAGGTTTCATGATTATTGTATCTTAACCCAAGTGTACATCAGCTGTGGTCTCTATACGTTTCAGTACTAGGTCCTATACCTAGCAAACTTAGCATGAAAGTGCATTGTTGTAGCTGTGTGGTCTAATATAGTCAAAATGTTTGCCATGGGGTAAGTTGAGCCAATGGCCACCATATCTGTTACAAATGATGATTACATTGTCATTTTTATGCATAATGTGCATAGTATGTGTGCAATGTGTCATGAATATGAACTCAAGATCTGTATCGTTACAGAGCAGACATCATCATATCCTGTGTAAACAAACATAAAACAAGCAGGGGTCTGGCCCCCCTTGAGGTTCTTAAAAGAGCAGCCAAGGAGGTGAGAGAAGGGAAGAAGTCAATTCAAGCAGCAGCAAGGGATGATAAGTAGACTGATCGACACTGAGGAGATACATTGACAATAAAAGAAAATGAACACGTACCTGTGTGAATGAGAGGTAGCGTTACAGCAGCTGAGGCACACGAGCTGTGTTCGAATACTCCTACTATTTTGTTTATTTGACCTTTATTTAACCAGGTGGTCAAGTTGAGAACAAGTTCTCATTTACAACTGTGACCTGGCCAAGATAAAGCAAAGCAGTTCGACACATACAACAACACAGAGTTACACATGGAGTAAAACAAATATACAGTCAATAATACAGTAGAAAAATAAGTCTATATACAATGTGAGCAAATGAGGTGAGATTAGGGAGGTAAAGGCAAAAAAAGGCCACGGTGGCGAAGTAAATACAATATAGCAAGTAAAATACTGGAATGGTAGATTTCCAGTGGAAGAATGTGCAAGGTAGAGATAGAAATAATGGGGTGCAAAGGAGCAAAATAAATAAATAAATACAGTAGGGGGAGAGATAGTTTTTTGGGCTAAATTATAGATGGGCTATGTACAGATGCAGTAATCTGTGAGCTGCTCTGACAGCTGGTGCTTAAAGCTAGTGAGGGAGATAAGTGTTTCCAGTTTCAGAGATTTTTGTAGTTCGTTCCAATCATTGGCAGCAGAGAACTGGAAGGAGAGGCGGCCAAAGGAAGAATTGCTTTTGGGTGCTACAGGTGGGTGCTGCTATGGTGAACAGCGAGCTGAGATAAGGGGGGACTTTACCTAGCAGGGTCTTGTAGATGAGCTGGAGCCAGTGGGTTTGGCGACGAATATGAAGCGAGGGCCAGCCAACGAGAGCGTACAGGTCGTAGTGGTGAGTAGTATATGGGGCTTTGGTTACAAAACAGATGGCACTGTGATAGACTGCATCCAATTTATTGAGTAGGGTGTTGGAGGCTATTATGTAAATGACATCGCCGAAGTCGAAGATCGGTAGGATGGTCAGTTTTACAAGGGTATGTTTGGCAGCATGAGTGAAGGATGCTTTTGTTGCGAAATAGGAAATAAATTCTAGATTTAACTTTGGATTGGAGATGTTTTGATGTGAGTCTGGAAGGAGAGTTTACAGTCTAACCAGACACATAGGTATTTGTAGTTGTCCACATATTCTAAGTTAGAACTGTCCAGAGTAGTGATGTTGGACGGGCGGGCAGGTGCAGGCGGCGATCGGTTGAAAAGCATGCATTTAGTTGTACTTGTATTTAAGAGCAACTGGAGGCCACGGAAGGAGAGTTGTATGGCATTGAAGCTCGTCTGGAGGGTTGTTAACACAGTGTCCAAAGAAGGGCCAGAAGTGTACAGAATGTTGTCGTCTGTGTAGAGGTGGATCAGAGACTTACCAGCAGCAAGAGCGACATCATTGAAGTGTACAGAGAAGAGAGTCAGTCCAAGAATTGAACCCTGTGGCACCCCCATAGAGACTATCAGAGACCCGGACAACAGGCCCTCCGATTTGACACACTGAACTCTATCAGAAAAGTAGTTGGTGAACCAGGCGAGGCAATCATTTGAGAAACCAAGGCTAACGAGTCTGCCGATGAGGATGTGGTGATTGACAGAGTCGAAAGCCTTGGCCAGGTCAATGAATACGGCTGCACAGTATTGTTTCTTATCGATGGCGGTTAAGATATCATTTTGGACCTAGAGCGTGGCTGAGGTGCACCCATGACCAGCTCTGAAACCAGATTGCATAGTGGAGAAGGTATGGTGGGATTCGAAATGGTCGGTAATCTGTTTGTTGACTTGGCTTTCGAAGACCTTAGAAAGGCAGGGTAGGATAGATATAGGTCTGTAGAAGTTTGGGTCAAGAGTGTGTCCCCCTTTGAAGAGGGGGATGACCGCAGCTGCTTTCCAATCTTTGGGAATCTCAGATGATACGAGAGGTTGAAGGCTAGTAATAGGGGTTGCAACAATTTCGGCAGATCATTTTAGAAAGAAAGGGTCCAGATTGTCTAGCCCGGCTGATTTGTAGGGGTCCAGATTTTGCAGCTCTTTCAGAACATCAGCTGACTGGATTTGGGAGAAGGAGAAATGGGGAAGGCTTGGGCGAGTTGCTGTGGGGGGTGCAGTGCTGTTGACCGGAATAGGGGTAGCCAAGTGGAAAGTATGGCCAGCCGTAGAAAAATGCTTTTTGAAATTCACAATTATAGTGGATTTATCAGTGGTGACAGTGTTTCCTATCCTCAGTGCAGTGGGCAGCTGGGAGGAGGTGTTCTTATTCTCCATGGACTTTGGGTGTCCCAGAACTTTTTTGAGTTTGTGTTGCAGGAAGCAAATTTCTGCTTGAAAAAGCTAGCCTTGGCTTTTCTAACTGCCTGTGTATATTGGTTTCTAGCTTCCCTGAAAATTTGCATATCAAAGGGGCTGTTCGATGCTAATGCAGAACGCCATAGGATGTTTTTGTGTTGGTTAAGGGCAGTCAGGTCTGGAGAGAACCAAGGGCTATATCTGTTCTTGGTTCTAAATTTCTTGAATGGGGCATGCTTATTTAAAATGGTGAGGAAAGCATTTAAAAAAATAACCAGGCATCCTCTACTGACGGGATGAGATCAATATCCTTCCAGGATACCCCGGCCAGGTCGATTAGAAAGGCCTGCATGCTGAAGTGTTTCAGGGAGCATTTGACAGTGATGAGTGGAGGTCAATTGACTGCTGACCCATTACGGATGCAGGCAATGAGGCAGTGATCTCTGAGATCTTGTTGAAAACAGCAGAGGTGTATTTACAGTTGGTTATGATGATATCTATGAGGGTGCCCGTGTTTACGGCTTTGGGGTGGTACATGGTAGGTTCAGTGATCATTTGTGTGAGATTGAGGGCATCAATCTTAGATTGTAGGATGGCTGAGGTGTTAAGCATGTTCCAGTTTAGGTCCCCTGGCAGCACGAGCTCTGGAGATAGATGGGGGTAATCAGTTCACATATGGTGTCCCGAGAACAGCTGGGGGCAGAGGGTGGTCTATAGCAGGCAGCAACGGTGAGAGACTCGTTTTTAGAGAGGTGGATTTTTAAAAGTAGAAGTTCAAATTGTTTGGGTACAGACCTGGATAGTAGGACAGAACTCTGCAGGCTATCTTTGCAGTAGATTGCAAAACCGCCCCCTTTGGACATTCTATCTTGTCTGAAAATGTTGTAGTTAGGGATGAAGTTTTCAGAATTTTTGGTACTAAGCCCACTAACTGCACTATTTGTGATGTAAATTGAGTATGTAGTACGCTTATTGGTCATAGCATGGATAGAGTTAGTATGCTAACAGTTCCCGGATGTTGTACTACATTTGCCAAAATACGAAGTATACACACAGTGCACACTATTTCCGTACTTTTAGGGCTCTTAATACAATTCTTCAGGAAATGGCTGTGGCTTCATAACGTTTTAAGATTTGAAGAAAATGGCGGAAAATATGCAGCGGACGTCCGACGAGAGCGGAAACAAATTAATTGCTTTAACTAATTATGACAAATGTTATGAAAATGTTGAGCAATGTAATAAAGTAATGACTTTCCAAATTATTTACGCTACACGTTATGTTGGCTGACTGTGTTGGTTACGCTATCCTTACAAACCGCATAATAATACATTGAACTTGCCAGTATATTAACGATATGCTATCTAACTACCCAGCGTTTATTAACTTGATTATTCACATCATTCTTAGCTTAGTGGTATAGTCGTTGTGCGTTCTCAATGGAAATACATTAGCTCTGGCTATCTACTCAGAATAGTCTCGTCTGAGAGCACCAGCCATTAACATGAGCCTGTCCTCCCCAATTAAAGTGACACCAACCTCCTGTGGTATGTATGGTGGGCTGAAGTGGGCTGCTTGATATACAGTATTCAATATTTAAAGAAGAGCCAACATAAATACATTTCTCACAGGTCAAAGAAAACACATTAATACTTAGAAACCAACATTCAAGAGAAGATTATCTAAAGACAGTGTAACATTATTCTCCCTGTGACCACCCAGAAATGTGAAACTGTTCAAACAGCTATAGTGGGGCAAAAAAGTATTTAGTCAGCCACCAATTGTGCAAGTTCTCCCACTTAAAAAGATGAGAGGCCTGTAATTTTCATCATAGGTACACTTCAACTATGACAGACAAAATGAGAAAAGAAAATCAGAAAATCACATTGTAGGATTTTACATTTATTTATTTGCAAATTATGATGGAAAATAAGTACTTGGTCACCTAAAAACAAGCAAAGAGCTGTCAAAGGACACCAGAAACAAAATTGTAGACCTGCACCAGGTTGGGAAGACTGAATCTGCAATAGGTAAGCAGCTTGATTTGAAGAAGTCTACTGTGGGAGCAATTATTAGGAAATAGAAGACATACAAGACCACTGATAATCTCCCTCGATCTGGGGCTCCACGCAAGATCTCACCTCGTGGGGTCAAAATGATCACAAGAACGGTGAGCAAAAATCCCAGAACCACACGGGGGGACCTAGTGAATGACCTGCAGAGAGCTGGGACCAAAGTAACAAAGCCTACCATCAGTAACACACTACGCCGCCAGGGACTCAAATCCTGCAGTGCCAGACATGTCCCCCTGCTCAAGCCAGTACATGTCCAGGCCCGTCTGAAGTTTGCTAGAGAGCATTTGGATGATCCAGAAGAAGATTGGGAGAATGTCATATGGTCAGATGAAACCAAAATATAACTTTTTGGTAAAAACTCAACTTGTCTAGTTTGGAGGACAAAGAATGCTGAGTTGCATCCAAAGAACACCATACCTACTGTGAAGCATGGGGGTGGAAACATCATGCTTTGGGGCTGTTTTTCTGCAAAGGGACCAGGACGACTAATCCATGTAAAGGAAAGAATGAATGGGGCCATGTATCGTGAGATTTTGAGTGAAAACCTCCTTCCATCAGCAAGGGCATTGAAGATGAAACATGGCTGGGTCTTTCAGCATGACAATGATCCCAAACACACCGCCCGGGCAACGAAGTAGTGGCTTTGTAAGAAGCATTTCAAGGTCCTGGAGTGGCCTAGCCAGTCTCCAGATCTCAACCCCATAGAAAATCTTTGGAGGGAGTTGAAAGTCTGTGTTGCCCAGCAACAGCCCCAAAACATCACTGCTCTAGAGGAGATATGCATGGAGGAATGGGTCAAAATACCAGCAACAGTGTGTGAAAAGCCTGTGAAGACTTACAGAAAACGTTTGACCTCTGTCATTGCCAACAAAGGGTATAACAAAGTATTGAGATAAACTTTTGTTATTGACCAAATTCTTATTTTCCACCATAATTTGCAAATAAATTAATTATAAATCCTACAATGTGATTTTCTGGATTTTTGTTTTCTCATTTTGTCTGTCATAGTTGAAGTGTACCTATGATGAAAATTACAGGCCTCTCTCATCTTTTTAAGTGGGAGAACTTGCACAATTGGTGGCTGACTAGATACTTTTTTTGCCCCACATTATATCTGTTGATTTCTAATAGCGATAATCGAGACTGAGGCTAATGCTAACTGAAATGAAGCGATGAAGTGATCTGACAATATGAAGTTGAGATAACATGTATTAGAGCTGTCATAACTTATAAAGACCTAATGCAGTCTCCCAGACACATTTAATGTTCCCCAGAGTTGAGAGTTTAGCCCCACAGGCTGGGGAGGGTAAACCTACCAGTACTCCATCTGAAGAGTGTGAAACAATCAGCAGAGTTTATCCCACAGGCTGGGATGTGTGAACCAATCAGACCGCAGGCTGGCAGGAGTGTAAATCAATCAGAGGTTCATCAAATGTCTGTCATATTGGAAACAACTAACTTTTTTTGACACATCACATACGCTGCTGCCACTGTATATTATCTATGCTGTTGCCTAGTCACTTTATTCCTACTTATATGTACAGTACCAGTCAGAAGTTTGGACACACCTACTCATTCAAGAGTTTTTCTTTATTTTTCTATTTTCTACATTGTAGAGTAATAGTGAAGACATCAAAACTATAAAATAACACATACAGAATCATGTAGAAACCAAAAAAGTGTTCAATCTAAATATATTTTGTATTTTAGATTCTTCAAAGTAGTACTGTACATATTTACCCGAATTACCTCGTACCTCTGCACATCGACTCAGTACTGGTATCCTGTGTATATAGCCAAGTTATCGTTACTCATTGCGTATTTATTATTACTTTTATTATTACGTGTTTTGTATTTTATTATTTCTCTATTTTTGTTCTCTCTGCATTGTTAGGAAGGGACCGTAAGTAAGCATGTCACTGTTAGTCCACACCTGTTGTCTACGAATCATGTGACAAATAACATTTGATTTGATTTATTTAAAGAACTTGATAACCTATTTATACAGAACATCAGGGCCAAAGTTCACTGGGCTAAATGTCTAGGCCCTCATTTATCAATGTTACATACGAACAGAAATGTTTGAAAACCATGCGTGCGATAATTTTTTAGCAAAGTGTGTGATTTATCAATTTGTACATTTCTACAGCTGAAAACGGTTGTTCTGATTAAAGAAGCAATCAGTCTTTAGACTAGTTGAGTATCTGGAGCATCAGCATTTCTGGGTTCGATTACAGGCTCAAAATGACCAGAAACAAATAACTTTCTTCGGAAATTCGTCAGTCTATTCTTGTTCTGAGAAATGAAGGCTATTCCATGCGAGAAATTGCCAAGTAACTAGCCTTCATTTCTCAGAACAAGAATAGACTGATGAGTTTCAGGAGAAAAGTATTTGTTTCTGGCCATTTTGAGCCTGTAAATGAACCCACAAATGCTGATGTTCCAGATATTCAACTGGTCTCAAGATGTATTGCTTCTTTAATCAGAAAAACCCTTTTCAGCTGTGCTAACATAATTGCAAAAGGGTTTTCTAATGATCAATTAGCCTTTTAAAATTATAAACTTGGATTAGCTAACACAATATGCCATTGGAACACAGGAGTGCTGGTTGCTGATAATGTGCCTCTGTAGGCCTATGTAGATATTCCATAACAAAATGTTTTTTAAATCAGCAATTTCCAGCTACAATAGTCATGTGCAACATTAACAATGTCTAAACTGTATTTCTGATCAATTTGATGTTATTTTATAGGACAAAAACAGTGATTTTCTTCAAAAAACAAGGACATTTCTAAGGGAACCCAAACTTTTGAACCGTAATGTATATTTGTCATATTTATTGTCAAGAAAAAATATTTAGATGTGGTCCATGTCTGAATATGGTTGCGAATATAAAGCTTGACTTACCATCAGTTGGTGTGTCCAGTATTCCTTCAGGGTCTGGGAGAGGGTCGTCAGTATCACCATCACAAATGATGCCAGACACTGAGGTCTCTCCAATTACTTTTTTTATTTTATTTTATTTTTTATATCACCTTTATTTAACCAGGTAGGCTAGTTGAGAACAAGTTCTCATTTGCAACTGCGACCTGGCCAAGATAAAGCATAGCAGTGTGAACAGACAACACAGAGTTACACATGGAGTAAACAATTAACAAGTCAATAACACCGTAGAAAAAAAAGGGGAGTCTATATACATTGTGTGCAAAAGGCATGAGGAGGTAGGCGAATAATTAAAATTTTGCAGATTAACACTGGAGTGATAAATGATCAGATGGTCATATACAGGTAGAGATATTGGTGTGCAAAAGAGCAGAAAAGTAAATAAATAAAAACAGTATGGGGATGAGGTAGGTAAAAATGGGTGGCCAATTACCAATAGACTATGTACAGCTGCAGCGATCGGTTAGCAGATGTTTGAAGTTGGTGAGGGAGATAAAAGTCTCCAACTTCAGCGATTTTTGCAATTCGTTCCAGTCGCAGGCAGCAGAGAACTGGAACGAAAGGCGGCCAAATGAGGTGTTGGCTTTAGAGATGATCAGTGAGATACACCTGCTGGAGTGCGTGCTACGGATGGGTGTTGCCATCGTGACCAGTGAACTGAGATAAGGCGGAGCTTTACCTAGCATGGACTTGTTGACCTGGAGCCAGTGGGTCTGGCGACGAATATGTAGCGAGGGCCAGCCGACTAGAGCATACAAGTCGCAGTGGTGGGTGGTATAAGGTGCTTTAGTGACAAAACGGAGGGTACTGTGATAAACTGCATACAGTTTGCTGAGTAGAGTGTTGGAAGCAATTTTGTAGATGACATCGCCGAAGTCGAGGATCGGTAGGAAAGTCAGTTTTACTAGGGTAAGTTTGGCGGCGTGGGTGAAGGAGGCTTTGTTGCGGAATAGAAAGCCGACTCTTGATTTGATTTTCGATTGGAGATGTTTGATATGAGTCTGGAAGGAGAGTTTACAGTCTAGCCAGACACCTAGGTACTTATAGATGTCCACATATTCAAGGTCGGGTGCAGGCAGCGAACGGTTGAAAAGTTATGCATTTGGTTTTACTAGCGTTTAAGAGCAGTTGGAGGCCACGGAAGGAGTGTTGTATGGCATTGAAGCTCGTTTGGAGGTTAGATAGCACAGTGTCCAAGGACGGGCCGGAAGTATGCGCTGGTCCATAGCTGACAGTGAAGATTCACTCTGCCCTCCTCCTGTTACATTTATAGCCCTTTTGTGGATCATCTAAAAAAAATGGCATGTTTTCAAATCAAACCATTTCTTTTTAATTTCATTAACTTTTCTGCACTCAGATGAGGCAGAATTCACCACAGCTCTAACCTGCTCCCAAGCAATATTTTTTCTCTATTTGTCAAGCCATTGTTGAGGGCTCCGAAAAGTATGGCTTGTTTTTTTTCCACTTCAGTGATCAAAAGTTATATTTCTGCATCCGCAAAGTTTTTTTCTTTGTCTTCTTTCATTTCTCCATGTTGGCGAACAGAAATTAGTGACATTTCTTGCAGATTCAAAGGGAAGGTTTGTGATCATAAATGTTCCTTTAGGGCAGTTCTTTATGTAAATGAGACTTCATGTGCACTAGCACAGTGTTTTAGAACATGTCTGATTTATCAAGGCAAAATACTTACAGGTGTGTGTAAATAAAGAGTACGCACAATTGATAAATACCAACTTGTTTGTACTTGCAAACATTCTACATTTTCTTCGTACGGGTTCATTTAGAAGCTTTTTCTACGCAACATTGATAAATGAGGGGCCCTGGTTCACAAAATCATGGCTTTAAGGCTAGTTTGTTGTTTTTTTTTTCTTCTGTAGTTAACCCTTCCTCTTCTTTGAAGTAAGTGGTTTAAAAGTACATCAAGTCTGAATATTAATAATTTAACTATTTACATGTTTAATTGCAAAACTCTCAATGTTAATTCCTGTGAAAAGTACAGTGAATGAGACAAAAGGTAAATGATGTGAAGCTTGAACTCAATGACTGCATATGGTACTGTACAGTCCCAACACAAAGACAATGAGAACCCGTGAGTATATTCAACATAACTCAACAAATCTGTTGAGTGTCCAATCAATCACTTCTGAGGTTAAGCCTTTCACTTTTACAATCAATCACTTCAGTTTCTGAAGATAGGATTTCTAAACCAATCAACAAAATAATGATAAAAAAGGTAGTATACTGCTTTGGGTGGAAATCAAGATTGACTGTTTCTCTCAACCTCTCACTAGTTTGATAAATTATCATAATGACCTGAGATAATAAGTCACAATCTCTTCTAAACATGTTTCATCCTGAATCCTGTGACGATAAATCAGGTTAATGATGCGTTGCATTTGTTTGGACAGCCGATTGGAGATCACAAGCCTACATGGATAAAGCTGTTGAAAATACAATATTCTATTTCACACAAAAAAGACTAGCTCATTCATCAACTATGTAAAATATTTCCAGAGAACAAGAGAAAGAAATCTAATGGGGCTAGAGCAGAACAATATTTGGGGAAATGTGTTTGGTATCATTTCCATAAAAACCTGTTCAGATACAGGAAGTGTATACTAATGGACTGTAATGTGTTTGGTATCATTTCCATAAAAACCTGTTCAGATACAGGAAGTGTATACTAATGGACTGTAATGTGTTTGGTATCATTTCCATAAAAACCTGTTCAGATACAGGAAGTGTATACTAATGGACTGTAATGTGTTTGGTTCATTTCCATAAAAACCTGTTCAGATACAGGAAGTGTATACTAACGGACTGTAATGTGTTTGGTATCATTTCCATAAAAACCTGTTCAGATACAGGAAGTGTATACTAATGGACTGTAATGTGTTTGGTTCATTTCCATAAAAACCTGTTCAGATACAGGACGTATATACTAATGGACTGTAATGTGTTTGGTTCATTTCCATAAAAACCTGTTCAGATACAGGACGTATATACTAATGGACTGTAATGTGTTTGGTTCATTTCCATAAAAACCTGTTCAGATACAGGAAGTGTATACTAATGGACTGTAATGTGTTTGGTATCATTTCCATAAAAACCTGTTCAGATACAGGAAGTGTATACTAATGGACTGTAATGTGTTCGGTATCATTTCCATAAAAACCTGTTCAGATACAGGAAGTGTATACTAATGGACTGTAATGTGCTATTTATCACGCTCTTTGTATCACAGTTTAGAATTATGTTTTTTTGTGGCATTGTGAAAATATGTTTGATTGGACTTTTTTCAAAAGTCATGAGATACAAAAACAATTAGATATCTAACCATCTCTTCTGTTCAGAACAGTATATACCATTTTGAGAATGTATTCCCCAAATTTGCTCTGCAATTGAGATTACTACTGTAGAATAAAGTTATGCGATTGTTAGTTGTCTTTCTAGTGAACACAATTGTAGAGAAAATATGAAGAACTGAATACAATAAGATTATACCTGGCAGTTGTGAGCTTAGTCCATGCTGGGAAATGTTGCAGAAACTCCCAGGGATAAGTATCTCTTTCTATCCCTCTCACCAATTTCATTCCTCTGTTATTTATTCCATGTTTTGTAGACATGTGGCTTTGAAAGGTCATACACCCATCATAGAAAAGCGCTCATACAAGGACATCCTGTATATTAATGCAATATAAAAAGTCAGCTTTGATCTAGGGGTGGATCTGTCTGTCTGTCTGTCTGTCTGTCTGTCTGTCTGTCTGTCTGTCTGTCTGTCTGTCTGTCTGTCTGTCTGTCTGTCTGTCTGTCTGTCTGTCTGTCTGTCTGTCTGTCTGTCTGTCTGTCTGTCTGTCTGTCTGTCCGTCTGTCCGTCTGTCCGTCTGTCTGTCTGCCTGTCTGCCTGCTTGCCTGCCTGCCTGCCTCTCCAGTTCAACAAGCTATGAACCGTTTCTACTCCCCCTATTGTACCTACCCACCAGCACTACCCATTTGATTTCAGTAGTTTATTAACATAATTCTATTTATAATCAAATCAACAACAAAAAAATCACAATCACATGGTTAGCAGACGTTAATGCGAGTGTAGCGAAATGCTTGTGCTTCTAGTTCCGACAGTGCAGACATATCGAACAAGTAATCTAACAATTCCACAACAACTACCTAATACACACATGTAAAGGGGTGAATGAGAATATGGACATGTAAGTATATGGATGAGCGATGGCTGAGAAGCATAGGCAAGGTGCAATAGATGGTAAAAAATACATGTGATATGAGTAATGTAAGACATGTAAACATTAATAAAGTGGCATAATTTAGAGTGCATTGTATAAAGTGACTAGTGATCCATTTATTAAAGTGGCCAGTGATTGGGTCTCAATGTAGGCAGCAGCCTCTCTGAGTTAGTAATTGCTGTTTAGCAGTCTGATGGCCTTGAGATAGAAGATGTTTCTCAATCTCTGGGTCCCAGCTCTGATGCACCTGTACTGACCTCACCTTCTGTATGGTAGCGGTGTGAACAGGCAGTGGCTCGGGTGGTTGATGTCCTTGATGATCTTTTTGGCCTTCCTGCTGTAGGTGTCATGAAGGGCAGGTAGTTTGCCCCCGGTGATCCGATGTTCAGACCGCATCACCCTCTGGAGAGCCTTGCAGTTGAGGGCGGTGCAGTTGCCGTACCAGGCTGGGATACAGCCCGAATGGATGCTCAAGATTTTGCATCTGTATAAAAGTTTGTCAGGGTTTTGGGTGACAAGCCAAATTTCTTCAGCCTCCTGAGGTTGAAGAGGCACTATTGCGTCTTCATCTCAACACTTTCTGTGTGAGTGGACCATTTCAGTTTGTCTGTGATGTGTACACCGAGGAACTTAAAACTTTCCACCTTCTCCACTGCTGTCCCTTCGATGCTGTTTCCTGAAGTCCACGATCATCTCCTTTGTTATGTTGATGTTGAGAGGTTGTTTTCCTGACACCACACTCCGAGTGCCCTCACCTCCTCCCTGTAGGCTGTCTTGTCGTTGTTGGTAATCAAGCCCACTACTATTATGTTGTCTGCAAACTTGATGATTGAGTTGGAGGCGTGCATAGCCATGCAGTCATGGGTGAACAGGGAGTACAGGAGGGGGCTGAGCACACACCTTTGTCTGGCACCATTGTTGAGGGTCAGCAAAGTGTAGATGTTTCCTACCTTCACCACCTGGGGGCGGCCCGTCAGAAAGTCCAGGACCCAATTGCACAGGGCGGGGTTGAGACCCAGAGCCTCCAGCTTGATGATGAGCTAGGAGGGTACTATGGTGTTGAATGCTGAGCTGTAGTCAATGAACAGCATTCTTACGTAGGTATTCCTTTTGTCCAGATGGGATAGGGCAGTGTGGAGTCTGATGGCGATTGTGTAGTCTGTGGACCTGTTGCGGCAGTATGTAAACTGAAGTGGGTCTAGGCTGACTGGTAAGGTGGAGGTGATATGATCCTTGACTAGTCTCTCAAAGCACTTCATGATGACATAAGTGAGTGCTACGGGGGTGGTAGTCATTTAGTTCAGTTATCTTTGCCTTCTTGGGTACAGGAACAATGGTAGACATCTTGAAGCATGTGGGAACAACAGGATAGGGATAAGGAGCGATTGAATATGTCCGTAAACACACCAGCCAGCTGGTCTGCGTATGCTCTAAGGACGCGGCTAGGGATGCCGTCTGGGCCAGCAGCCTTGCGAGGGGTAACACTTTTAAATGTTTTACTCACGTCTGCCACAGAGAAGGAGAGGGGGTGGGGTGCAGTCCTTGTTAGCGGGCCACAACGGTGGCACTTTATTATCCTCAAAGCGGGCAAATAAGGTGTTTAGTTTGTCTGTAAGCGTGACGTCGGTGTCCGTGATGTGGCTGGATTTCTTTTTGTAGTCTGTGATTTCCTATAGACCCTACCACATTTTGCTTGTTTGATTGCCTTACGGAGGGAATAGCTACACTGTTTATATTCAGACATATTTCCAGACCTCTTTACATGGTTAACTGCGCTTTCAGTTTTGTGCAAATGCCGCCATCCATCCACGGTTTCTTGCTAGGGTATGTTTTAATAGTCATAGTGAGTACAACATCTCCAATGCACTTCTTTATAAACGCACTCACTGAGTCAGCGTATCGAACAATGTGGTTCTCTGAGGCTGACTGGAACATATTCCAGTCCGCGTGATCAAAACAATCTTGAAGCGTGGCTTCTGATTGGTCGGACCAGCGTTGAATGGTTCTCATCACTGGTACATCCTGTTTGAGTTTCTGCCTGTAAGACGGAAGGAGCAAGATGGCGTCGTGGTCGGATTTGCCAAAGGGAGGGCTGGGGAGGGCTTTGTATGCATCGTGGAAGTTAGAGTAGCAGTGGTCGAGGGTATTGCGCATGCGCGTAGCGCAATCCATATGCTGGAAGAAGTTAGGTAGACCTGTTCTCAAATTTGCTTTGTCTCCAGTTTGCAATAGCCCAGTGAAGTTCCTTGATGGCCGTCTTGGTGTCTGCTTGAGGGGGAATGTACACAGCTGTGACTATAACTGACAATAATTCTCTTGGTAGGTAAAATGGCCGGCACTTGATTGTAAGGAATTCTAGATCGGGTGAGCAGAAGGACTTGGGTTCCTGTATGTTGTTATGATTACACCATGAGTCGGTAATCATAAAGCATACACCCCCACCCTTTCTTTTCACAGAGAGGTGTTTTTTTCTGTCGGCACGATGCATGGAGAAGCCCGGTGGCCGAACCGATTCCGACAACATATCCCGAGAGAGCCATGTCTCCATGAAACAGAGAATGTTACAATCTCTGATGTCTCTCTGGAAAGCAACCCATGCTCGAATTTTGTCTACCATATTGTCAAGAGACTGGACATTGTCTAGTAGTATACTCGGGAGTCTATGGAGCCTGGCCAGGTCGCCGCTTCGTCTGCCCCTTCTGCGGTGTGGTTGTTTTGGATGGCCTACTGGAATTAGCTCCAATGTCCTGGGTGGTGGTCCGAACAGAGGATCCGCTTCAGGAAAGTCGTATTCCTGGTCGTAATGTTGGTAAATTGACGTTGCTCTTATATCCAATAGTTCTTCCCGGCTGTATGTAATAAAACTTAAGACTTCCTGGGGTAACAATCTAAGAAATAATACAGAAAAAAACAAAATACTGCATTGTTTCCTAAGAACCCAAAGCGATACGACCATCTCTGTCGGCGTCATGCTGTCCAGCAGTGATATGCTAGTCTGTCTATACCTTCCTCCCATTAACATAGATGTAGGATGTGGATCCTTATGAACACAACGCTGATCCATTCACAAGTCGTATAGCAGCTAGACGTATGCTACTGACCATGCCAAATTAATAATCATTTGTATTTATGAGTAAAACAAACTGGAATAAAATATGTTAATATACATTGAAACCAAAACAAAACTAAATTATGTGTAACCCAAACTCCAGCAATGAATCAAAAAACAAAAGCGTTTCGGAGTGAAATATCCAAGTGTTTGAAATGGTGGCAACAAATACACAATGACAGATTTGTTTTCCAGTGGCTTAACTGTACCCTAGACTCAGTTTGGAGAGTGGTTCAAAGAACACAGTTGTTCAAAGAAACACATACAAATCTGTTTCCCCTCATGAGGATCAAACTCTGCTTCCCAAACATCACAGTGCCTTTGTCCAACAAATTTGTCTAGACATAGAACATGACAATGTTCCAGTCTGGATTCTGAATGCCAAGGGAAATGTGTTCTATAGAGGAGGGATGTATTATTCATATTAACTGAGCTACAGTTACAATTGTACTATTGTTGTAATAACAGTTGGCTGGGTTTGGATTAAATACATATTAACTTAAAGCGACAATCAGCAGTTGGAATAAGAATAAAGCGTCTCCCCCCTGTTATGGTAAGACCTTGAGGGATGGGGCTGAAGAAATGTACCTATTCTCTAATTTGTAGACGTATATATTCAAGGACTGACCATCCATGATATCAAAAATATAGTCGTAACCATGATTTGAGGCTATATAGTGTTTGCTTACATTTAGTTTGACAAAAAAAGCTTATATTTTGGGTTCTGATGGGGTTTGACATTTCTAAGTTACAGTATATTGCTCAAGAATCATTGGGTTCATATCATTAATTTCAAAGTCCCAAAATGTATATAACAACTCCAGATTGCCCCAGTAAATGTCACAATTTCTTACATATGGTAATGACACTATGCTGCGTATACAGATACTTATCGGGCTTTTTATCAAAAAGGATTGCACGTCACGTGACTATATATAACCTGTACATTATGCCCCTGTCCTTATAGAGGAGTCTGGGCTGACAGACTCCTCTACAACAGATAGATGACACTATTCTTAAGCTCCCTGTTGGTTTCTAAAGCACATCATGTCAGTCGTCATTGGCTATCCATCACTGTCACACTGCTAGTCTGAGCAGGGAGAATATGCTCTGCGTTTCCAGGTACACAGTGTACATGTGCAGACTACTAGAGTATATGATATATGATGTGATGAAAAAGAAGAACACGACATGCCGTTCGTACGCTTCTAGAATTTGAATGGAGAAACAGTTTGACTGCGGTGGTGTAAATCTCTGGGGGGCATCTGAACAGTGAGTGCAGGTATTCTCTTCTCTCGTAAATATTTACAATATGCTCTGAGCGCTAATCCTACAGAACTGTTCTAATCTATATTGATTTAAGAAAACTCTTTATTATACGCACAGGGAGTGCAGGCATTTGTTTCCACCCAATACTAACAAGCCTGATTTAACTGATCATTAAACCTTTAACTAACAGAATCAGATGTGTTAGTGTTGGGCTGTAACAAAATCCTTCACACTCTTTCCAGGACCGAAGGACCCCAGGATCAGGGTTGAAGAACACTATCCTATCCTGCCAATAAGGCTCAGTGGTGCAGATTAAACCCTTTGATGTTGAGGATCATTTCTGTCTGTAGCTTTTCCCCTTTTGTGGGGAGAAACTCTGGGTGGGCCTATGCCCTCCCAGGCCCACCCGTGACTGTGCTCTTTCCCAGTCATGTGAAATCCATAGATTAGGGCCTAATGAATTCATTTAAATTGACTGATATGAACTGTAACTGTAACTCAGTAAAATCTTAGAAATTGTTGCATGAGGAATGTATGCCACCCTGAGATGAAGGGGCTGCAGGGATCATCCTGCCCTGTGGTGCCAGGTTCCTGCCAGAGCTCAGTGGTGCAGATTAAACCCTCTGAAGACGCTGCCTGCCACTCTGCTCTGGCAGGATTGAAGGGCCATCTCATCTCACTAAAGCCACTGCTACCACAGATGTCCCCCGCAGCCTGGCACACACATAATTCTCACACACACACACACACACACACACACACACACACACACACACACACACACACACACACACACACACACACACACACACACACACACACACACACACACACACACACACACACACACACACACACACACACACGCCCCCTGGCATGGCCTGGCTCCTGACCAGCAGTGTGATAAAGTGTGTGTGTGTTTGCCCCTGAGCATGGCCTGCTGTCCGGCTTTGGAGTGTGTGTGCCCCCTGGCATGAAGGCTGAGACCCTGGGTTTAATCGACCCATCCTGGCTTTCAGCCAATGGCTTTGACTGATATATTTTCACTGAACACAGACCTGATCGCCTCCCTCCCTCCCTCCCTCCCTCCCTCCCTCCCTCCCTCCCTCCCTCCCTCCCTCCCTCCCTCCCTCCCTCCCTCCCCCTCCCTCCCTCCCTCCCTCCCTCCCTCCCTCCCTCCCTCCCTCTATCACAACCCCATCTCTCTCTGTGTCTCTCTCTCTCTCTCTCTCTCTCTCTGGGGAGAACAAGTATTTGATACACTGCCGATTTTGCAGGTTTTCCTACTTACAAAGGATGTAGAGGTTGGTAATTTTTATCATAGGAACACTTCAGCTGAAGTGAGAGACAGAATCTAAAACAAAAATCCAGAAAATCACATTGTATGATTTTTAAGTAATTAATTTGCATTTTATTGCATGGCATAAGTATTTGATCACCTACCAACCAGTAAGACTTCCGGCTCTCACAGACCTGTTAGTTTTTCTTTAAGAAACCCTCCTGTTCTCCACTCATTACCTGTATTAAATGCACCTTTTTGAACTCGTTACCTGTATAAAAGACACCTGTCCACACACTCAATCAAACAGACTCCAACTTCTCCATAATAGCCAAGACCAGAGAGCTGTGTAAGGACATCAGGGCTAAATTGTAGACCTGCACAAGGCTGGGATGGGATACAGGACAATAGGCAAGCATCTTGGTGAGAAGGCAACAACTTGGCGCAATTATTAGAAAATGGAAGAAGTTCAAGATGACGGTCAATCACTCTCGGTCTGGGGCTCCATGCAAGATCTCACCTCGTGGGGCATCAATGATCATGAGGAAGGTGAGGGATCAGCCCAGAACTACACGGCAGGACCTGGCCTGAAGAGAGCTGGGACCACAGTCTCAAAGAAAACCATTAGTAACACACTACGCCATCATGGATTAAAATCCTGCCGCGCACGCAAGGTCCCCCTGCTCAAGCCAGCGCATGTCCAGGCCCGTCTGAAGTTTGCCGATGGCCATCTGGATGATCCAGAGGAGGAGTGGGCGAAGGTCATGTGGTCTGATGAGACAAAAATAGAGCTTTTTGGTCTAAACTCCACTCGCCGTGTTTGGAAGAAGAAGAAGGATGAGTACATCCCCAAGAATACCATACCAACCGTGAAGCAAGGAGGTGGAAACATCATTCTTTGGGGATGCTTTTCTGCAAAGGGGACAGGACGACTGCACCATATTGAGGGGAGGATGGATGGGGCCATGTATCGCGAGATCTCCTTCCCTCAGTAAGAGCATTGAAGATGGGTCGTGGCTGGGTCTTCCAGCATGACAACGACCTGAAACACACAGCCAGGGCAAGTAATGAGTGGCTCCGTAAGAAGCATCTCAAGGTCCTGGAGTGGCACCGTATTGAGGGGAGGATGGATGGGGCCATGTATCGCGAGATCTCCTTCCCTCAGTAAGAGCATTGAAGATGGGTCGTGGCTGGGTCTTCCAGCATGACAACGACCCAAAACACACAGCCAGGGCAACTAAGGAGTGGCTCCGTAAGAAGCATCTCAAGGTCCTGGAGTGGCCTAGCCAGTCTCCAGACCTGCATCCAATAGAAAATCTTTGGAGGGAGCTGAAAGTCCGTATTGCCCAGCGACAGCCCCGAAACCTGAAGGATCTGGAGAAGGTCTGTATGGAGGAGTGGGCCAAAATCCCTGCTGCAGTGTGTGCAAACCTGGTCAAGAACTAAGGGAAACATATGATCTCTGTAATTGCAAACAAAGGTTTCTGTACCAAATATTAAGTTA
Source organism: Oncorhynchus tshawytscha (assembly GCF_018296145.1). Classification (NCBI taxonomy): domain Eukaryota; kingdom Metazoa; phylum Chordata; class Actinopteri; order Salmoniformes; family Salmonidae; genus Oncorhynchus; species Oncorhynchus tshawytscha. The sequence continues at coordinate 29,513,971 of NC_056446.1, forward strand.
TGCTTTTCTGATGTATCAAATACTTATAAATGAGAGCCGCACACTCTAGGAGCTCAGATGCAAAAATGTAATATCAACGTTTCGACAGCCAAGCTGTCTTCATCAGGGTATTAGACAGCTTGGCTGTCGAAACGTTGGTAATTACATTTTTGCATCTGAGCTCCTAGAGTGTGCGGCTCTCTTTTATTTTAGTTTTCTACTCCGCTAGCCAGCACCTCGTCTTTATAGGTGTGCGTTTCTTTTTCTTCTGTATCAAATACTTATGTCATGCAATAAAATGCTAATTCATTACTTAAAGTTCATACAATGTGATTTTCTGGATTTTTGTTTTAGATTCCGTCTCTCACAGTTGAAGTGTACCTATAATAAAAATTACAGACCTCGACATGCTTTGTAAGTAGGAAAACCTGCAAAATCGGCAATGTATCAAATACTTGTTCTCCCCACTGTATATATATATAGCCCTCCCTCATTCTCTCCTCTAGCACACTCTCTCTGCAGTTTGTTGCTGTAGTTTGGCAGGCATAGCACTGCCTCAGAGTCTACCATATCGGACAGAGCTTAAAAGTAACACTGCAGAAATACCTCCACATTGAGTGATTGACATCCATTGAAGCTCTGTTGTTCACAGCATACTATACCCCTTCTCATTTTCTCCACAAACTGCTACACAAACCTGTCTCACCTCTTTCCTCAGCCATCATACATATTGGCCTGCATGCCAAAATGTAAGGATCCACATGAGTGCTGGTCCTTGAAGAGTGAGTCTATGCCAGGGAATTAAGGCTGATCTTAGGGCAACAAACAACACAGAACCGAAACAAACTTAGTTTGAGGCAAATTGGTAAATCTTTGGATTATCTTCCCATGTGATTACGTTCTCCTCGACTGGTCTACTTGAGATCTAATACACTGATCCAGAGACTTGGCATTCAGACTGTTATGTCTGACTTGTCTTAAACAGGTCAGCTACTTAACACACTGTCTAACAGTAAACCCCAGCCGGTGGCGAGTCTGAGCAACATGCTATTAATCAGGACATTATGACATTATGTCTGGCCATAGCTGCAGACACGGACAGGGATCGGACTAGCCCCAGATGGTGGTGGGGATTAGGTGAGGCAGGATACATTGGAAGAGCTCATGTTTTAGGATGGGAGGAGGAGGAGGGGGTAGTTATGAAAGGGAGTATGGGGTGGCACAGGATACATTTCTTTACCATTCGGCCATCAGATTTGCCAACAATGCTCCTCATAGGACACATCACTGCACTCTATACTCCTCTGTAAACTGGTCATCTCTTAATACCTGTCGCAAAACCCACTGGTTGATTCTCATTTATAAAATCCTCTTAGGCCTCACTTCCCCCTATCGGAGATATCTACTACAGCCCTCATCCTCCACATACAACACCCGCTCTGCCAGTCACATTCTATTAGCACACACATCCCTGGGTCGCTCCTCTTTTCAGTTCGCTGCTGCTAGCGACTGGAACGAGCTGCAACAAACACTGGGCAGTTTTATCTCAATCTCTTCATTCAAAGACTCAATCATGGACACTCTTACTGACAGTTGTGGCTGCTTTGTATGATGTATTGTTGTCTCTACCTTCTTGACCTTTATGCTGTTGACTTTGCCCAATAATGTTTGTACCATGTTTTGTGCTGCAACCATGTTGTTATGTTGTGTTGCTACCATGTTGTTGTTATGTTGTGTGGCTACCATGTTGTTGTTGTGTTGCTACCATGTTGTTGTTATGTTGTGTTGCTACCATGCTGTGTTGTCATGTGTTGCTGCCTTGCTATGTTGTTGTCTTAGGTCTCTCTTTATGTAGCGTTGTGGTGTCTCTCTTGTTGTGATGTGTGTTTTGTCCCATATTTGTATTTAATTTACTTATATTTTTAATCCCAGCCCCCGTCCCTGCAGGAGGCCTTTTGGTAGGCCGTCATTGTAAATAAGAATTTGTTCTTAATTGACTTTAAAGGTAAAAAGGTAAAGACTTGCGGTAAAGACTTAAAGGTAAAAAAATAATAAAAAGACTTGCCTAGTTAAATAAAGGTTAAATATATATCTAATATCTAACTAATGGAGCTGCCTTAGCTTTGGCAGCAGCCACATCCAGATGGTAGGAATCTTGAGCACTGGGATGGAGGGAGGGCTGGAAGGAGAGAGGGATGGAAGAATGAAGGGAGAGAGGGATGGAGGGAGGGAGAGAGAGGGATGGAAGGAGAGAGGGATGGAAGAATGAAGGGAGAGAGGGATGGAGGGAGGGAGAGAGAGGGATGGAAGGAGAGAGGGATGGAAGAATGAAGGGAGAGAGGGATGGATGGAGGGAGAGAGAGGGATGGAAGGAGAGAGGGATGGAAGAATGAAGGAAGAGAGGGATGGAGGGAGGGAGAGAGGGGGATGGAAGGAGAGAGGGATGGAAGAATGGAGGGAGAGAGGGATGGAGGGAGGGAGAGAGAGGGATGAAGGAGAGAGGGATGGAAGAATGAAGGAAGAGAGGGATGGAGGGAGGGCTGGAAGGAGAGAGGGCTGGAAGAATGGAGGGAGAGAGGGATGGAGGGAGGGAGAGAGAGGGATGGAAGGAGAGAGGGATGGAAGGAGAGAGGGATGGAAGAATGGAGGGAGGGATGGAGGGAGGGAGAGAGGGATGGAAGAATGAAGGGAGGGATGGAGGGAGGGAGAGAGGGATGGAAGAATGAAGGGAGAGAGGGATGGAGGGAGAGAGGGATGGAAGAATGAAGGGAGAGAGGGATAGAGGGAGAGAGGGATGGAAGAATGAAGGGAGAGAGAGGGAGGGAGGGTTGGAGGGATGGATAGAGTGAGGAGGGAGAGATAGAGGGAACGACCTGGGGATGTATAGATGGATCAAGGGAAGGAGGGATGAAGGGAGGGATGGATGGATAGAGAGGATGGATGGAGGGAGGGAGGGCTAGAGAAAAGGATGGGTGATGGATGGTAGGAATCTGTGAGAACTGGAATGGAGAGAAGGCTGTATAGATGATAGAGGGAGGGATGGAAGTAGAGAACAATGGAAGGAAGGAGGTGAGTGATAGCACGCGAGCCCCGCTGAGAAAAGCAAACGTCCGGAGGTGATTATCTCCTCTCCTCCCCCACTCTACCTGGTCTTCAGGGGCTGGACTGATATATGACACAAAGACCACTGACACTACCAAACAGAGGGAGGCAGAAAGAGAGAGAGAGAGAGAGACGCAGGACCCAGGTGAAGGTTTCCATCTCCCAGACCTCCCATTAGGAATGGAGAGGTTCGGGACTGAAGAGTATTTGTCACTTTGATCCTCAGCCACTTAAGCCACTGTCCCCTGGCACTGTCTATTTCACTCTCTCTCCTTTTCTCAATCTGTCTTTCTCTCTCCCTCCCTCTCTCTCCATCGCACTCTTTCTCTCTCTCTCTTTCTCTCTCTCTCTGCCACTCCAAACTAATCTGTCCCTGTCATAAAACACAAGCGCTGTGTGTGAGTGATGACACGGCCACTGACTGCTCCTCCTGCTATTTTCAGGTGCTACACAACGAACACTGCAGCATGGCAATCTGACAATAAATAGCCAGAGGGGAATAACCATGCATTACCCAACAGATCTGTGTCCTGTCTGAAGGATCGGGTCCTTCCCGTATAGTTCGAGCTGTCATTAGTAATCTAGAGGCCTACGTCCCAAATTGCTCCCTATCCCCTATTTAGTGCACTTTTTTTTATTTTTTTACCAGGACCCATAGAAGTGCACTTCATAGGGAATAGGATGCCAATTGGGACACACCCTAGGGGATGTGTAAAGGTAGGCGTTATGACTGACATTGATCTTATAGCAGACGTCTCTCGCATTCAAATTGGCAATCTGTATTATGCCCTGTCTCGCCCCCTCCTTCTCAATCAATTACCTCACGACACACGTACTGTAGCTACCTAGCCGTCTGACAGGCAAGTTTCAATTTGCTGCAGACATCATTCACATCATTCAGCCATCAAGAATACATCACTGGGAAGTTTAATTACTGTGATGGGGATGGGAAAATCTCACCCTGCTTCAGAACTCTGTTACAGAGAGGACACACAGCAGATGGGACACAAAATGGCTGCTCTGCTGCTTGTCAATCCAAGTGGGTGGGTTTAATTAACACATTGTGAAGATGATGTGAGTTATACCTCATAAAATGTGAAGTGCTTTGAGACCTAGAGAAAGAGCCAATATAAATTCTGTTCAGTATAATTAGCATTGTTATACTGGACAAGTAAAGCCAGAATACAGTGCTGTAAACGACATCGAGTGATTTCAGCAACTGGGAACAGAAAGTATCAAATCAAAATGTATTTTAAGGCATTTTAAAAACATCAAGTGTTCCTTACCTGTTACCAAGAAGGTGCAGCGCCCGGCACCGGCCTCATTGATGATATCACAGGTGTACTCCCCCCAGCCCTCGCGGTTGAGGCTTTTGACGGTGTACTCCGTCTCATCGCTCTGGTCGAAGTGTCCAGCGTGTAGCAGGCGGTTCCCCAGCCTCCACTCGTAGCGCAGCACCCGGGAGGGGTGGGCACGCAGGACCCGGCAGTTCATGGCCACCGGCCGGCCAAGGCCCTGACGCATCTCCAACGAAACAGGCTCCACCGTTGGAGGGTCTGGGCGGGGAGGGGGGGAGGAATCAGTTAGACTAGGATAGAGTTAAGGTGACCCAGGAAGAAGCAGAGTCTCACAGAAAGAACAAGAGGGAGCGAAACAGAGCGAGATAAAGAGCGAGGTATTCTTATTAAAAAAATATTTCACTGTGGGAGGGTCTTTGACGGGTTAAGGAGAAACACCGGGGTTGGAAGGTGCAGTACCATCTCTCATTTTATCGTCAAGACTCTTTGGGAGGGACACAGATAGATGGATAAGAAGCGGACACACTGGAGAAGCAGGGAGAAAACAACTCAGAGTTAGAACAGCGAACTGGAAGAGCCATAGAGAGGGGATGAAGTATCTAGTGTCATTTACTCAGCTCACTGTGGGACGCTATAGGAAGGAGATTGCTTAGAGGAAAGCTATTTCTTCACAAAGGAGTGCTCTACTCTAGTACTCTAAAGCACATTTCCAGACCCAATGATGGAGGGTCTGTGAGGGATAGAGGAAGAGAGAGAGAGAGAGAGAGAGAGAGAGAAAAAGGTATAAGCGTGGACTGTGTTTTATTTCAGTTGAAAGCACAGTTCATGTCAACTAATGAGATTTTGTAGTTGACACAATTAGGGTATCAAAAAACACTTAGTAAACCAGCTGACGATAATTATAATACAGAAGAGTCGAAGGATGAGAAACCAAGAATCAACAAATGACAAAAGACTGATGAAATGAATACACATCGGTGGGGAATCAATTAATACACCAATGTTTAAAACAAAATCAGTCTCTGAATCTGGTGACAGAGATCCAGGATGACAAACTGCATCTGAATAATCTCCAAAACTGAGAAATTAATATAAACTCATTAATAAGCTTTTTCTGAATGGGACAAGCTGTGTCCCTTTCACCAGACTTCTTCATGGGAATAATTCACCCAGACACGTCTATGCAAGGTCAGGGCCTGACTCAGCCCATATGGCCCTGTAGGTATAATCATCAGGAAAGGTGTGTGTGGGAGGGAGGTGTGTGTGTATTTATGTGTGTGTGTGTGTGTGTGTGTGTGTGAAAGAGAGAGAGAGAGAGAGAGTGTGTTTGTACATGTAAAGATATTAATTTGTGTGGGAGGTGTTAGCAATCATGAGTGAGGTTATGACTAACTATCTCTCCTAAGGATGCTCTCACTGGACAATCTTCACAATCTCTATACAGATGTTTGACAGGTGTCACAGTGGGGGTTTAAAACAACACCAACACAGAGAGAGAGAGAGGAGAGAAGAAGATAATTACATACAAGAGGCTTAATAGGCCAGAATCAGCATATGCCTCAGTGTGTGTGTGTAGCATGTGCACTGGGCCAGAGTTAAGAGGAAGGGAGAGCTGAAACAGCAACATGACCAAAGAAGATGCTAATCCAAAAGGCCATTTTATTTGCTTGCCCCAAAGTCCTGGGCCCAGATTCACAAAACACTTCTTACGCAAAACGTAAGAAGCTTCTTGAGAAAAAAAAAAGAAGTTCATAAGATAGTTCATAAGTGCAATTCCTTAAAAATATCTTAAGATTTAATGATCTTTGCTTAACTGTCGTAACAATGGCGTCTTAAATCGTAACAATGGCGCCGGAGAAGAAGGCCCCAACCAAATGTGTTTTTTTGTTTGTTTATTTGCATTGTTTGTAACTTATTTTTAAAATGATTTTGTACATAATGTTGCCGCCACCGTCTCTTATGACCAAAAATAACTTCTGGACATCAGGACTGCAGTTACTCAACATGGACTGGCAGAATCCTTCTTTTCCTTTAACGAGTCTGACGATCCCAACGAGAATGATATACTGTTTCTCGAGAACAGGCCCAGATCCCTGTGATTGGCGTGAAGAGGAGGCGGAGAAAAAGGGGCTAGAGGGCGGGCTGCCTTCTGAGAATTCGTTGGCAATCGAATAAACCCCCACTTCCTTCCATTCAGTCTTTGGAGAATATAATCGATGACCTAGCGGGAAGATTAAACTACCAACGAGTCATTCAAAACTGTAATATCTTATGCTTCACGAAGTCGTGGCTGAACAACGACACAATCAACATACAGCTGGCTGGTTATCCGCTGTACCGGCAGGATCGAACAGCTGCATCTGGTGAGACAAGGGTCGGCGGACTTTATATTTTTGTAAATAAAATCTAGTGCGCGATATCTAAGGAAGTCTCGAGTTATTGCTCGCCTGAGGTAGAGTATCTCATGATAAGCTGTAGACCACGCTATCTATCTAGAAAGTTTTCATCTGTATTTTTCGTAGCTGTTTACATAACACAACAGACTGAGACTGGCACTAAGACAGCATTGAATGAGCTGTATTCTGCCAAGCAAACAAGAAAACGCTTACCCACAGGCGGCTCACCAAGTAGCCGGGGACTTTAATACACGGAAGCTTAAATTCGTTGTACCAAATTTCTATCAGCATGTTAAATGTGCAACCAGAGGGGAAAAAACTGTGGAACACCTTTACTCCACACACAGAGATGCATACAAAGCTGTAATAACTCGCCCTCCATTTGGCAAATCTGACCATAATTCTATCCTCCAGATTCCTGCTTACAAGAAAAAATGAACGCAGGAAGCACCAGTGACTAGATCAATAAAAAAGTGGTCAGAAAAGCAGATGCTAAGCTACAGGACTGTTTTGCTAGCACATACTGGAATATGTTCCGGGATTGCTCCGATGACTTCGTCCCCATAGTGACCGTACGTACATACCCCAACCAGAAGCCATGGATTACAGGCAACAGCCACACTGAGCTAAAGCCTAGATCTGCTTCTATCAAGGAGCAGGACTCTAACCCGGGAGCTTATAAGAAATCCTGCTATGCCCTCCAACAAACCGTCAAACAGGCAAAGCATCAATACAGGACTAAGATCGAATCGTACTACACCGGCTCTGACGCTGGACAGATGTGTCAGGGCTTGCAAACCATTACAGACTACAAAGGGAAGAACAGCCACGAGCTGCCCAGTGACATGAGCTACCAGACAAGTTAAACTACTTCTATGATCGCTTCGAGTCAAATAACACTGAAACATGCATGAGCGCATCAGTTGTTCCGGGAAGACTGTGTGATCACTCTCTCCGCAGCCGATGTGAGTAAGACCTTTAAACAGGTCAACATTCACAAGGCCACAGGGCCAGACGGATTACCAGGAACGTGTACTGTGAGCATGCACTGACTAACTGGCAAGTGTCTTCACTGACATTTTCAACCTCTCCCTGTCCGAGTCTGTAATACCAACATGTTTTAAGCAGACCACCATAGTGCCTGTGCCCAAGAACACTAAGGTAACCTGCCTAAATGACTACAGATCCGTGGCACTCACGTCTGTAGCCATGAAATGCTTTGAAAGGCTGACAACACCATTATCCCAGAAACCCTTGACCCACTCCAATTTGCGTACCGCTCCAACAGATCCACAGATGATGCAATCTCTAATGCACTCCAAACTGCCCTTTCCCACATGGACAAAAATAACACCTATGTGAGAATGCTATTCATTGACTACATCCCAGCGTTCAACACCATAGTGCCCTCAAAACTCATCAATAAGCTAAGGACCCTGGGACTAAACACCTCCCTCTGCAACCGGATCCTGGACTTCCTGATGGACTTCACTTCCAGGTGATAAGGGTAGGTAACAACACATCCGCCACGCTGATCGTCAACACAGGGGCCCCTCAGTGGTGTGTGCTCAGTCCCCTCCTGTACTCCCTGTTCACTCATGACTGTATGGTCAGGTACGACTCCATCACCATCATTAAGTTTGCCGATGACACAACATTGAATCTGTATCAGTACCCCCCTGTATTTAGTCCCGCTATGCTTATTTTACTGCTGATCTTTAATTGCTTGCTACTTTTTTTTCTTATTCTTATCCATATTTTTTTAAAACTGCATTGTTGGTTAGGGGCTCGTAAATAGGTATTTTGTGACTAATGCATGTGACTAATGCAATTTGATTTTAAGTCTATAGTTAAGGGGAAAATAGCAGTTAAGAAGAAATTTCTTCTTAAGAAGGTTTTGTGAATCTGAGCCCTGTCCTCAGCCTCTCATCACCAGGGTTTTAATGAATAACTTACTGTATATGAGAAATTAAACAAATCACCAGGATGAGTTAGACTCGCTTCCTGCTAAGTATGAATGTGAACAGAATAATAAATGAACAGAAAAATAAATAAAAAATCATGTTTTGTAATTTGTAGATTTTGTAATGTAAAAGAGTTGAGCAGAATCTGTAGTCTGGTGTTACACGTGTGTGTGTGTGTGTGTGTTCGTGTGTGTTATCTGTTCTCTCTGACAGGTAGCTAATAATCTCAGCTCAAATAAAAACAGCAAACCGCTCCTCCCTCAAACGAAGTAGGCCTGTGCTTTTACAAAACACGGAACAACTAACACAGTCTTAAAGGATTGAGTCTGAACCGGATCTCCACTTATTACGTTCAAATTGTAGTCTTGTGTACAATGGCTGCAAATCAGGTCCTATGCTCCACAGCTTCCTGAGTAGCACTACACCAAATTGCGCTAAGTGCTGTTCTATTTCGCTCAGGAAGACAAATTAATAGGAAGACACGGCAAATAGAATGAAAACAGTAAGGGTTTCTCCATACGTAAGGGAACATCTTTTAAACATGGGCTCTGCGCCCTCATCCCTACAGTAGTTCTCCAGTGGACCAGCTGCGTGATGAGGTTGAAGCGGTATAGAGGATCTCTGATAACCCCTGAGTGGGAGCATGCTACTACTACTACTGCTGCCGCTGCTGCTGCAGTTTGTTGTGTGCTGTATGTAGCAGTAAGGGCAGGTGGTGGGGTCGTGAGGGTGCTGGTTTGCTGTAATGTCGCAGGTTTGGTGGAGAGAGTGTGTGTTTGTTTGGTGTGCATGTGTGTGTGTGTGTATTTGTGTGTGTGTGTGTGTTTGTTTGGTGTATGTGTGTGTGTGTATGTGTGTGTGTGTGTGTGTGTTTGTGTGTGGACCTCAGGAGTGATCCATCATCAGTGTGTGTGATAGCAATGTGTGTGTGTATGATTACAACAGTAAGGAGCACAGAGGGCCTTTCCCCAGGCTCAGACACACTCAGATCTGGGAAGGAAGGGGACACAGAGCTGCAAAGACAACAGTCGCTTAATTTACCTACTCTACCATAGAGGTGATTCTAAAGGATTGACAGACTCCGTATAGCAGCTGTCTGTGTGTGTGTGTGTGTATCCATGTTGTCAGGGACACTGAATGTCACAGGTTCAGCGAAAAGCTTGGCATTCAGATGTCATTTCCCTCGACTCAGACTTCTGATACATCCATCAGGGAGCCTCATAAATAAAGTAGACGCAAACACACTGCTGGAGACCACTTTGGTGTTCGTGTGTGTGTGTGTTTGTCTGTGTTTGTGTTTGTGTGTGCTTATCCATGTGGTATGGTGTTAGGCAGACTCCATTCCCTTTGTGTGGTCGGGTTCAAGGTTCACCAGTTCTTCCCATGTGGCACAGGCAACAGCCTATTCTTGTCTCTCTTTCACTCTATCTTGCTCTTTCTCCTTCCCTTCCTCTCCTTTCTCTGCCTCTCCATCTCCTTGTCTGCTCTCCCCCTCTCTCCCTCTCACTCTGTCCTTCTCTCTTCGTTTCCACCACACCACAGCCACCTTGGTACAGCACAGATTTATAATGTCTATTCCTCACAGTTCCATACCGTACCCTACAGTTCCATACGTACCATACAGTTCCATACAGTACCATACAGTTCCATACAGTTCCATACCATACCATAGAGTTCCATACCATACCCTACAGTTCCATACAGTACCATACAGTTCCATACAGTTACATACCGTACCATCATACAGTTCCATACAGTTCCATACCATACCATACAGTTCCATACAGTTACATACCGTTCCATACAGTTCCATACAGTTCCATGCCGTACCATACAGTTACATACCGTACCATACAGTTACATACCGTACCATACAGTTCCCTACAGTTCCATACAGTTCCATACCGTACCATACAGTTCCCTACAGTTCCATACCATACCATACAGTTCACTACAGTTCCATACAGTTACATTCCGTACCATACAGTTCCCTACAGTTCCATACAGTTCCATTCCGTACCATACAGTTCCATACCATACCATACAGTTACATACCGTACCATACAGTTCCATACAGTTCCATACCGTACCATACAGTTCCATACAGTTCCATACCGTACCATACAGTTCCATACCATACCATACAGTTCAATACCATACCATACTGTTCCATACCATACCATACAGTTCCACACCGTACCATACAGTTCCATACCGTACCATACAGTTACATACCGTACCATACAGTTCCATACAGTTCCATACCGTACCATACAGTCCATACCATACCATACAGTTCCATACAGTTCCATACCGTACCATACAGTCCATACCATACCATACAGTTCCATACCATACCATACAGGTCCATACCATACCATACAGTTCCATACAGTTCCATACCGTACCATACAGTTCCATACCGTATCATACAGTTCAATACCGTACCACACCGTACCACACAGTTCCATACAGTTCCATGCTGTACCACACCGTACCATACAGTTCCACACTGTACCATACAGTTCCATACCGTACCATACAGTACCATACAGTTCCATACAGTTCCATACTGTACCATACAGTTCCACACTGTACCATACAGTTCCATACCGTACCATACAGTTCCATACAGTTCCATACAGTTCCATACCATACCATACAGTTCCATACAGTTCCATACTGTACCATACAGTACCATACAGTTCCATACCATACCATACAGTTCCATACAGTTCCATACAGTTCCACACTGTACCATACAGTTCCATACCGTACCATACAGTTCCATACAGTTCCATACAGTACCATACAGTTCCATACCATACAGTTCCATACCATACCATACAGTTCCATACAGTTCCATACCGTAGTTCCATACAGTTCCATACCATACCATACAGTTCCATACCATACAGTTCCATACCATACCATACAGTTCCATACAGTTCCATACCATACCATACAGTTCCATACAGTTCCATACCGTACCATACAGTTCCATACAGTTCCATACAGTTCCATACCATACCATACAGTTCCATACAGTTCCATACTGTACCATACAGTACCATACAGTTCCATACCATACCATACAGTTCCATACAGTACCATACAGTACCATACAGTTCCATACCATACCATACAGTTCCATACCATACAGTTCCATACCATACAGTACCATACAGTTCCATACAGTTCCATACAGTTCCATACCATACCATACAGTTCCATACCATACCATACAGTTCCATACCATACCGTTCCATACCATACAGTACCATACAGTACCATACAGTACCATACAGTTCCATGACGTACCATACAGTTACAATCCGTACCATACAGTTCCATACAGTTTCATACCGTACCACACCGTACCATACCTTACCATACCTTACCATACCTTACCATACAGTTCCACACCGTACCATACAGTTCCATACCGTACCATACAGTACCATACCGTACCATACAGGCCCATGCCCTACCATACTGTACCATACAGTTCCATACCGTACCATACAGTTCCATAAGGGTTCCATACAGTTCCATACGTACCATACAGACATGTCACATGTTTCTTGCTGCATTGACTTTAGCACAGCCTGCTGGGAAACATACACACACGCAACACACATAAATATAGGCCTTTTATCTAAGGAGAACCATTCTTATTGGTGCAACCTTTGGAAATCCAATGTGTTTTGATATTGAGTTCTGATACAGAACCTAACAGTCATTAACTAGTCAAACTGATGGAATATTTAATGATGAATTAACTATTCATAATGAGTCTCTATGCGTTGTTGAATAATGCAGAGATCCACTGCTGCTTTGCTTGAACACACCACTCTTCACTGCTTCTATTAGGGCCAGAGAAAACTAAAACAATGCACTTCCAACAGCAGGATCTGCGTCAACATAATGTTATTTAACTTTTAGATTGTCATAAAGTATACAATTAACGTTAGTCAATGTGGTAGTCGTAGGTATGCATGGTGGGTTTCACCAAATCACCTATAGATTTACCACCGCCATCGACTTGCTCGTAAATGACTCCGGTTTACAAGATTCCGGTTTACAACCAACACTTTCACTGGCCTTTGCTGCTGTGGCAACACAGCTGATCAATTCATCATTGTTCTATAAAAACTGTTTTTAACATGTTAGTAAGCATAGTCAGAGAAAAATATTCATGTTAGAGTGTACCCCTGCGGGCTGTCGTTCTCGCCTTTGTGGTTGCAGAAAAGAAAATTCATTTAAAACAATAATCGTATAATTCCGTCAATTTCTTGCTCTTTTCTATCCCTTTATCCTCATCTGGGTGTCGTTTGATGTATGTCAGTTAGAGCCGCTGCTATGCTTGGGGCGAGAATCACACAAAAGGCACAAAAGGCAGGCATAACGTGGTGTGGAGGAGAGGAACACGACAGACAGCAGAACAGGGACATTGGTAAAATAAGTATGGGACACTGCTCAGGGGCTGAGAGGAGAGGAGAGGAGAGGAGAGGAGAGGAGAGGAGAGGAGAGGAGAGGAGAGAGAAGAGAAGAGAAGAGAAGAGAAGAGAAGAGGAGAGGAGAGGAGAGAGAGAGAGAGAAAGAGAGAGAGAGAGAGAGAGAGGGGAGAGAGAGAGAGAGAGATGGAGGCAGGGAGGGAGAGAGAGAGAGGACTCATTTGTTCTAATCCCGACAGACAACCGCCACGGTCCAGCCAGGATAGATCTCTATCCATCTCTACTCCTTCCTCTCTATCCCTCTCTCCCTCCCTCTATTCTCTCCTCACAGTCGCAGGGCTTCACATAATAAAGAGTTTTAATAAGAACATTAGAGTTTCACAGCTGGAGATATGATTTGGGCCTTTGCTTTGCGTTTCTATTGGAGCCAACACATATTTCCTGGATACTGTGGTGAGGTGAGATGAGTCCTCTCAATCCTTCCCTACCTCCCCTTCTGGCTTGGCCAATGTGAGCCGGGCAGTGAACAGATGCAGGTTTTTACATATCAAAGCTGTCGACTGGGCCCCGCTCGGCTCCTTCCATCATGCCTCTAATGCTCTTTGCTTCAGAGGACTGTACCTCGGCCCTTGATCGAGTTACTAAACGTGGCGGCTTTGCTCCTGCTCCCTCTCTTACTTGTTCACGCTGCGATCTGGAGAAGCAGGCGAGAACAACGTCTCAGAGGGATTGGCTCGCTCTCACACGGCGGGAGACAGGCCAAGAGAGAGAGACAGAGAGAGGGAGGGAGAGAGAGAGAGAGGGAGAACAGAAGGGGAGGGAGGGAAGAGATATTGAGGGAAGGAAGCAGAATGGTAGGAGGGAAGAGGGAGAGAGAGGGCAAGAGCAATAGAAGGGGTATAGTATGCTGTGAAACAACAAAGCTTCAATGGATGTCAATCATTCAATGTGGAGGAATTTCTGCAGTGTTACTTTTAAGCTCTGTCCGATATGGTAGACTCTGAGGCAATGCTATGCCTGCCAAACTACAGCAACAAACTGGAGGGAGAGAGGGAGAGAGAGAGAGAGAGGGGGGGGGGGAGCCTATACTCATCTCTACTGTAGACTACTTTATCACTGACCTCAACCCAGAGTCACTCAGAGCATTCACAGTCAGCCCAACTCCTATCAGACAACAGCAAAATCCTCTGCATTATCATTAAACGCAGACTCGTACATTTCCTCAGTGAAAACAAAGTACTGAGCAAATGTCAAATTGGCTTTTTACCAAATTATCATACAACAGACCATGTATTCACCCTGCACACCCTAATTGACAAACAAACAAACCAAAACAAAGGCAACGTCTTATCATGCTTTGTTGATTTCAAAAAAGCCTTTGACTCAATTCGGCATGAGGGTCTGCTATACAAATTGATGGAAAGTGGTGTTGGAGGAAAAACAAACAACATTATAAAATCCATGTACACAAACATGTGTGCGGTTAAAATAGGCATAAAAAAACACACATTTCTTCCCACAAGGCTGTGGGGTCAGACAGGGATGCAGCTTAAGCCCCACCCTCTTTAACATATATATCAATCTACGGCACTAGAACAGCCTGCAGCACCTGGCCTCACCCTACTAGAATCTGAAGTCAGATGTCTACTGTTTGCTGATGATCTGGTGCTTCTGTCACCAACCAAGGAGGGCCTACAGCAGCACCTAGATATTCTGCCCAGATTCTGCCAGACCTGGGCCCTGACAGTAAATCTCAGTAAAACAAAAATAATGGTGTTCCAAAAAAGGTCCAGTTGCCAGGACCACAAATACAAATTCCATCTAGACACTGTTGCCCTAGAGCACACAAAAAACTATACATACCTTGGCCTAAACATCAGTGTCACAGGTAACTTCCACAAAGCTGTCAACGACATGAGAGACAAGGCAAGAAGGGCATTCTATGCCATCAAAAGGAACATAAATTTGACATACCAATTAGGATCTGGCTAAAAATACTTTTATGCAGAATTCTGCAAGAATATCCTCATGGTACAATGTAAAACACCAAATAATGCATGCAGAGCAGAATTAGGCCGAGACCCACTAATTATCAAAATCCAGAAAGGAGCCGTTAAATTCTACAACCACCTAAAAGGAAGCGATTCCCAAACCTTCCATAACAAAGCTATCATCTACAGAGACATGAACCTAGAGAAGAGTCCCCTAAGCAAGCTGGTCCTGGGGCTCTGTTCACAAACACAAACAGACCCACAGAGCCCCAGGACAGCAACACAATTAGATGCAACTGAATCATGAGAAAACAAAAAGATAATTACTTGGCACATTGGAAAGAATAAAAAAATAAACAGAGCAAACTAGAATACTATTTGGCTCTAAACAGAGAGTACACAGTGGCAGAATACCTGACCACTGTGAATGACCCAAACTTAAGGAAAGCTTTGACTATGTACAGACTCAGTGAGCATAGCCTTGCTATTGAGAAAGGCCGCCACAAAATGAGATGGAAACTGAGCTGCACTTCCTAACCTCCTGCCAAATGTATGACCATATTAGAGAGACATATTTCCTCCAGATTACACAGATCCACAAAGAATTCGAAAACAAACCCGATTTTGATAAACTCCCACATCTACTGGGTGAAATACCACAGTGTGCCATCACAGCAGCAATATTTGTGACCTCTTGCCACAAGAAAAGGGCAACCAGTGAAGAACAAACACCATTGTAAATACAACCCATATTTATGTTTATTTATTTTCCCTTTTGTACGGAGGGATATTTTCCACTGAGGGCCTATTTAATTTGTTTCTTATGATGTAACTGGGGCAACATTATATACAGAGACCTGTTTCCTATGTTAAATGAATGAAATAGGCCCTCAGTGAAAAATATCCCTCCGCCCTGAAGGTCCCATCTTCACTCCGAGCCAAAAGTAAAACTAGAAACAACAACATGTGTGGCCAGGTAGCACATTTGGTTACTTGGAGTTTTGGGAACATATGTTTTTTATTTCCCATTGGTTCAGGGAACGAAGCCATAACTTTCCTGACTGTTAAATTTGAACGTTTTCTAAACGTTTTTTGTCTATTCTGGGAATGTACATTTTTAGGCTATAGAGAGGTTCTGAGAACATTTTTCTATGGTTCCCTGAATAGTTGTATTTTAACTGTCTGAGAACAGAAGTTCTAGGTTATTTCAAGGTAATTAAATAACATTCTGAGAACATGTTTCAATACGTCTTTTAATAACACTGCTAGCTTAGTTTGGGTTATCTGATGTTAAGCATTAGACTGTATGTCACGACTTCCGCCGAAGTCGGGTCCTCTCCTTGTTCGGACGGCGCTCAGAGGTCGGCGTCGCCGGTCTTCTAGCCATCATCAATCCACTTTACATTTTCCACGTATTTGGTCTTGTTTTTCCTCACACCTGGTTTCAATTCCCTCAATCATTTGTTGTGTATTTAACCCCCATGTCTTTGTGTGGGATTGTTTATTGTAAGTGCTAGTGCATGTGTTGATTGGTGCACAATGGGTTTTTGTACCCACAATGGGTTTTTGTACCCTGCCACCGATTACGCACCCCTTACACTGTAGGATTTACATTTTCAGATTATTATTTTCAGTTACTGGCACAGGCCATTTGAATGTATGGTATGTTTCCATGGGTGTGGCTCATGTTATAATAAGGAGGGATGATGGATTCATTCAGAGGAGAATAGTACAATTTACCAACTTATTAGCTAGATGAGTTTGTATTCCATGGTGAACATTATTCTGTAAAAAATTGCTTTCGAGATAGTTCATTGAGATTTGTTTGAATATATGAAACCTTTTTATGCTGTTTTCAGTTTGTCGAGTCTGAGGAGGATAGCCATTTAACATCAAGGACATTTTCTATTTTTTCATGTCCTCTTAAAAGGGACAAAATAAATAAAACATCTGTAATATGGGCAAATTCTATTAGGATCGTTTCATCTTTGTTTTATCTGCATATTTTCCTGATGAGGAGAAGAAGCATGGCACGCCTTCTCTTCTGCAAGCATAAGCAAGACTGCCTAACAGATATTTTCATTAATGTGATTGATTGCGGAGGGTTGCTAAAAAGCTTCTGGACAGCCCTTTGAGTTAGAGCCCCCTTGTTATCTTGTTTGCTTTTATTCCAGATCTAACTGTGCTGCTTTAGACAAACGATGTGCAGAACAGTAGTCGTCTCACCGCTGCCGCCGCACGATGCAAAGGCAGACTGGGTCATTACGACCTGCTGCTGGTAGTGGGAGTGACTGATCTACCCTGCTACCGAACTCTCTGTTCAAGCAGTTGGCATACAGTTCGGACACTCATCGGTACAACACAAGACACGCAGAGGTCTCTTCACAGTCCCCAGGTCCAGAAGAGAGGCTGGGAAACGCAGTCAATGTGTGTCAATTGTCCTGGTGTCCCACGGGGAGACATGTTTCTTTGTAGCCCTGCACTAACACACCTGCTTCTAAAAGTATCTCAATATACTGTGTAATATTCAGTATAATGCTCTGCTAATCGTTTGCTTCTTCCCACAACATTGCATTGGAGATGTTCTGTGAGGCACAACGTTCCCATGTTCACCTAATATATTTACACCCTCATTGTCTCCATACATCCATGCATGTGAGCTGCCCATCTGTGTGAGGCCTGAGGAGCTAAGGTGTTGTTGGAGAGAGTGAGCTGAGGTGAATGATGTTCTTAGCGGCGTCAAGCCCAGCCGCTAACCTTTGATATGCGCTGCCTGTCATCGGCATTATAATAACAATCAATTCTGAGAGAAAGCTAACACAGTTTAGTCCTCAAAGCACTTCATACATTTTCCTCACAGAGCCCACTCATTAATTACTTAATGCAGATGCATAACAACATACGCATAACAAAATAATTAAAACGAACTGTGGTTACTGAAGTTCCTTCTCCATTATAATTCAATTCTAGTCCTTTTGTGATTGTTTGCTCCATAACTGTTCTATAACTGGTTCATACTGTAAAGTCCAAATACACACCTACTGTAGAGACAGGTTCCTGGATAAAGATGAAGCCTGGTCTTGGACTATGAAGCCCTTTCAATGGAGAATCTCCTGTTTGTGATCATCTAGTTAGTGAGTATTTTATTGGCTTAGAGAGAATAAATATGGCAGTTTTGATTGGAACATTCAAGGGCTAAAGTAACTACCTAACTAACTAACTAACTAACTGGGCGCCAGTGTAGCCTAGTGGTTAGAGCATTGGACTAGCAACCGAAAGGTTGCAAGTTCAAATCCCCGAGCTGACAAGGTACAAAATCTGTCGTTCTGCCCTTGAACAGGCAGTTAACCCACTGTTCCTAGGCCGTCATTGAAATAAGAATTTGTTCTTAACTGACTTGCCTAGTAAAATAAAGGTTAAAAAAAAAAAAAACTAAAAACTAACTAACTGGGTCATGTGAGACAACAATGGGGATTCCAGCCATGAAAGCTCTAAAGCAGCAATAACAATAGACCAATCTGAATGTATGGCACACAGACACAGAATCAACCCTTTCCATCAGTTTCCCTTATTTCCTATAATCACTTGCCAGAGAAACTGGTTGCATTAACCCGGCTCCATGCATGGATTGCTTTAAATTCCCTCTTTCCCTCATTCTGTTCTCTCCTGAAAAATATCCATGCCTGTGAATGAGTGACACCGCTTTGAATCCCCGTCTATGATTTTAAATATTCCATTCAAATGCACATAAATGATTTCAAAATAAATACCAGCAGGAATAAATTAGCCTTCTTCTAATTAGGCGTTAAGCTATCTTTGAATGTCACATCTTAAGGAGGAGTGGGGTTTCAATGGAAGGCAGTACAGTACTGTACCGGAGCTGGGGGTCTGTTCTGAAGCCTGCTGAGAGTGTGTGTATATATGCATATGTGTGAGTGTGTGTATGCGTATATAACCCACTCCTCAGCCTCCTCTCAGCTTCACACACACAGTCCCTAGTCATGGATCATGTTAGTGCCTTTGTGTCCCTGTTAGCTGGTAGCTAGGCTATCCATCCCTCAGCTATAGCGCTGGTCATGCTCCTCTTTAAGAGGCTGAGAGGAGTGAAGGGGGTTTTGCCTCTATGTCTGAGAGACCTGACAGATATAGAGGATGGGACCAAAGTAGGCGGGTGGATTGATCTATAGGAGGAGACCCTCATTGTAATATCTGAATTGAAAATGTGGTTTCCATATGTTTGATGTGTTTGAAACCATTCCACCCATTCCACTCCAGCCATTAACACGAGTCCGTCCTCCCCAGTTAAGGTGTTAACAACCTCCTGTGGATGGGAGTCCTCTAAAGAACATTGGATAGGTGTGTTGAGAGGAACAGACGTGTAGACTTGAAAAACAAAAGGAGAGCAGTACAGTCTTGTATCTATGATCGTATGTTATCCAATCATGTTTTTTACATGTTGTATCTATATCTGCCACACCTGTCCATGATTACAGACACCTGTGTAGGTCCTTTGACACTATATAAACTAGTGACCCGCATAGTTTGTCATTATTATAATGACATACTCTGAGATTCGGGAAGCAAGTTAAGGGAGCAAATATATTTAATAAATAAACGAACACAACAAGAACCACGAACAGCGCACCAACATGACACAGATACAGAAACAACGACGACTGGGGAAGACACCAAAGAGAGTGACATATAAAAGGCAGGTAATCAAGGAGGTGATGGAGTCCAGGTGAGTGTCATTATGCGCAGTTGGCGTAACGCTGGTGACAGGTGTGTGCCATAACGAGCAGCCTGGTGACCTAGAGGCCGGAGAGGGAGCACATGTGACAATTATACCCTGATGAAGACAGCTTGTCTGTCGAAAACGTTGGTTATTAAGATTCAATTATTGCATCTGAGCTTCTAGAGCGTGCAGCTCTCCTTTTCTTACCCAAAAGGGTTCCATCTGGAACCAAAAAGGGTTTTCCTATCGTGACAGCCGATAACCCTTTTGGAAGCTTTTTTTCTATCAATGTGGGAAAGATTAGATCCATTGAGGCTGATGTTCTGTTACACACATGCTGTAGGTGTGCACAAGCAAATAGACATTGAGTGTGGTCTTGTCTAAATGAGGCAAAGAGATAGACCTGCCACATAAACAATCACAGGTATGTCATTCAAATCAAAATCAAATCAAATTGTATTAGTCACATGCTCCGTGTACAACAGGTGTAGACCTTACAGTGAAATGCTTACTTACGAGCCCTTACGAACCAACAATGCAGTTAAAAAAAAATACAAATAAGAAATAAAAGTAACAAGTAATTAAAGAGCAGCAGTAAAATAATAATAGAGAGACTATATACTATATACAGGGGGGTACCGGTACAGAGACAATGTGCAGGGGCACTTTTTAGTTGAGGTAATATGTACATGTAGGTAGAGTTATTAAAGTGACTATGCATAGATGATAACAGAGAGGAGCAGCGGCATAGACGGGGGGGGCAATGCAAATAGTCTGGATTCTTATGGCTTGGGGGTAAAAGCTGTTTAGAAGCCTCTTGGAACTAGACTTGGAGCTCCGGTACTGCTTGCCGTGTGGTAGCAGAGAGAACAGTCTATGACTAGGGTCAAACAAAGACCTTTCTTCTGAAACTCATAAATCTATTCTTGTTCTGAGAAATGAAGGCTAGTTTCTTGGCGATTTCTTGCATGGAATAGCCTTCATTTCTCAGAACAAGAATAGACTGACAAGTTTCAGAAGAAAGTCCTTTGTTTCTGGCCATTTTGAGCCTGTAATCGAACCCAGAAATGCTGAACCCAGAAATGCACCCCTAAACTAACACACACAGGCATGCTCCACACAACTCCACCCACACAAACCCCACCCCACACTCAAACCAACCCTCTACTCACATTGTACAATGAGCTCCACCACAGCTTCCCTGGGCTTCACGTTGAACCCGTTGAACTGGCTGGTCTGGCAGCGGTAGGAGCCGGTCATCTCTCTGGACACGTTGACAATCCGCAACACCCCATCGTAGCTCTCCACCTGCAGGGTCCCGTCCGGCATGGGCGCTTCCTTATCGGCCCGAGACCACAGGATAATGGGCTTGGGCTTCCCTGAAACCAGACACTCGAGCTCCACCGTGTCACCCTCCCGGACCACCAGGGGGCTCTTACCCCGCGGCACTGTCAGGTTGGGAGGAACTAAGAAAGAGAAAAACAGAGGAGGGACTGATATGGGGCTCTAGAAAGTCGGCTGGCGGGGTAAGGGGGAATGGTCGACAGAGGGAGAGGTGGAGGGATGGGGAAGCGAATGAGCATCCATGTTGCGATGGATTTGATGGAGTTTGAGTTGAGTGCAGCTCTGTTGAGTATTCGGTCACATACACACAATGATAGTATGAGTTGAGCTGAGTATAAGCAAGATACGCTGCTGGTATGGAGAACCATGCCACGGAGAAAGTTGGAGCGATGGCTGTTAGCTTGGATCAAAGTAGCTAGAGAATAGTATGAAAAGTCACCAAGCATGGTGACCAACAGGAAAAGGGTTAAACGTAAGTTAGTGTTGTCACAATACCAGAATTATGACTTCGATACCGATACCAGGTTAGTATCACAATACTTGATACCAACACGATACTTGATAACAAAACGATACCAAAACGATACCACGGCAAAAAAATAAGGATTTTATTTTTTACATCAACATTTTTCAGACAGCCATCCATTCATTATTGAATCAATTATACAATAAATTTGACTTTGTTTTTACCAATCTAACTACATAATGGTAATAGTTTATTTGAATGGTAAATAAGTGGGGAGCTAACATGATGCAGCCCAGACTCCCAGCGCAGGCTAAGTGGGGAGCTAACATGATGCAGCCCAGACTCCCAGCGCAGGCTAAGTGGGGAGCTAACATGATGCAGCCCAGACTCCCAGCGCAGGCTAAGTGGGGAGCTAACATGATGCAGCCCAGACTCCCAGCGCAGGCTAAGTGGGGAGCTAACATGATGCAGCCCAGACTCCCAGTGCAGGCTAAGTGGGGAGCTAACATGATACAGCCCAGACTCCCAGCGCAGGCTAAGTGGGGAGCTAACATGATGCAGGCTAATGATGCAGCCCAGACTGGGGAGCTAACATGATACATTCCAGACTCCCAGCGCAGGCTAAGTGGGGAGCTAACATGATGCAGCCCAGACTCCCAGCGCAGGCTTGCAATGAGTAGGTGGAGCAGGCACGGTGAGCACTATAATAAGTGGTCGGCTGCGCTGATAGACAGGCTTGATCCGTCAGAAACATTCGCTATACCATGCAACACTAATGTAAGTCGGCAATGGAAAAACAATGAAGAGCTGAAAGGAATAAATAACTCAAACGCATCGGACGTGATGTATTTGCTTCCAATAAAATAAAACTTAAAGGTAGAGTCAGCAATATTAAGTAGATGCACAAAGTAAAAAGCATAGTGGGTAAATTTCAAACATCAACTAAGAGCGTTGGAGCGCGAGGCTAAACTTCTTCTCTGTTTTGGCTACCACGTTGTAAGAATGTGAAGCATAACACTCGCACATGCGCAGATACTGTGTGTGACTGAAGGAATGTGGCTTGGGCCCTAAAACCCTCGCAAACTTTTACGGATGCACAATTGAGAGCATCCTGTCGGGCTGTATCACCGCCTGATATGGCAACTGCACCGCCCACAACCGCAGGACTCTCCAGAGGGTGGTGTGATCTGCCCAACGCACCCCCGGGGCCCAACTACCTGCCCTCCAGGACACCTACATCACCCGATGTCACAGGAAGGCCGAAAAGATCATCAAGGACATCAACCACCCGAGCCACGACTGTTCACCCGGGCTATCATCAAGAAGGTGAGGTCAGTACAGGTGCATCAACGCTGGGACCGAGACACTGAAATACAGCTTCTATCTCAAGGCCATCAGACTGATAAATAGCCATCACTAGCCAGCTTCCACCCAGATACACAACCCTGAACCTTAAAGGCTGCTGCCCTATATACAGTACATAGACTTGAAATCACTGGCCACTTTAATAATCAAACACTAGTCACTTTAATAATGTTTGCATACTGCTTTACTCACCTCATAATATACTGTATTCTATTCTAATGTATTTTAGTCAATGCTACGCCGACATTGATCGATCTAATATTTATCTACATTACCGCTCAAAAGTTTGGACACACCTACTCTTTCAAGTGTTTTTCTTTATTTGTACTATTTTCTACATTGTAGAATAATAGTGAAGACATCAAAACTATAAAATAACACATATGGAATCATGTAGTAACAAAAAAAGTGTTAAACAAATCAGAATGGATTTTATATTTTATATTCTTCAAAGTAGCCACCCTTTGCCTTGATGACATAATTGCATACTCTGTCCACATACATTTATTTGGTCATGTAGTGTATGTAGTTGGACGGGAAGTTGGAGAGGCCAGTAGTGAATGGACAATAAATAATAAAACAGTGGCATGGTGCACACTAAAAGCATACATTACTATCGAGAGGCCTCCATTGATTCCCCTGTGTGTGTGTGTGTGTGTGTGTGTGTGTGTGTTCTAGGGCTGAGGATAAAATATATCGTCACTGGCAGATTGGATCAAAAACCAGCCACTCATCGGGGTAATGTAGTGGGCTGGACACAGTAAACTTGTTTAATGAGCAAACCTGACTATAAAATCAGTGTGTGTGTGTGTACGTGTGTGTGTGTGTATGTGTCTAAACCCAAAGAAAGATTTGGAGCTCTGTTGCAAATAAACAATGCAATCACTGCAAACCAGTCATGAAATCACCCTAAAACAAACCCCAGTGAAAAAGACATTATAGCAAAGCTCAAGCTACTGACTTTAATTCAAACATCAATGGACTCAAACGATGTTGAAACGCATCCCAGTCAACTGAAGCAATACTGAAAAACCACATCCAATACGTCTATATGATGATGGTGATGAAATAACATGCAATCTGACCAAAGAAAATGAAATCATTTTCCATCTGACACGATGATTGTCTGTGTTTCACTATGTTGCTTAGACAGAACAGTAGTGAATGGTACAATGAATACGGTCCTTAACAAGTAAAACAAGCAACAGCGAGATGGTCACTAGGTACATGACTGAAACAGTGAGATAGATGGCCACAAGGTATATTACTGCAACAGTGAGATAGATGGTCACTAGGTACATTACTGCAACAGTGAGATAGATGGTCACTGGGTACATTACTGCAACAGTGAGAGAGATGTATACTAGGTACATTACTGCAAAAGTGAGAGAGATGGTCACTAGGTACATTACTGCAACAGTGAGATAGATGGTCATTAGGTATATTACTGCAACAGTGAGAGAGATGGTCACTAGGTACATTACTGCAACAGTGAGATGGTCACCAGGTACATTACTAAAACAGTGAGATAGATGGTCACTAGGCACATTACTGCAACAGTCAGATGGTCACTAGGTACATTACTGCAACAGTCAGATGGTCACTAGGTACATTACTGCAACAGTGAGATAGATGGTCACTTTGTACATTACTGCAAAAGTGATATAGATGGTCACTAGGCAGATTACTGCAACAGTGAGCTAGATGGTCACTAGGTACATTACTGCAACAGTGAGATAGATGGTCACTAGGTGCATTACTGCAACAGTCAGATGGTCACTAGGTACATTACTGGAACAGTGAGATAGATGGTCACTAGGTACATTACTGCAACAGTCAGATGGTCACCAGGTACATTACTGCAACAGTGAGATAAATGGTCACTAGGTACATGACTGCAACAGTGAGATAGATGGTCACTAGGTACATTATTAAAACAGTGAGATAGATGGTCACTAGGTACATTACTGCAACAGTGAGATAGGTGGTCAATAGGTACATTACTGCAACAGTCAAATGGTCACTAGGTACATGACTAAAACAGTGAGATAGATGGTCACTAGGTACATTACTGAAACAGTGAGATAGATGGTCACTAGGTACATTACTGCAACAGTGAGATAGATGGTCACTAGGTACATTACTGCAACAGTGAGATAGATGGTCACTAGGTACATTACTGCAACAGTGAGATAGATGGTCACTTGGTACATTACTTCAACAGTCAGATGGTCACTAGGTACATTACTTCAACAGTGAGTAGTATACAATAACTAGCCACTATGACCTGGACTGGTCAGTGGCCAGTGGTCAAGCACTAGCAATGTACATAGCAACAAGACCGGCTACAGACAACTAAAACAGAGCAGTGGAATCAACATTTTCTCCATGTAGCTTTCTCAATGTGTATCCAGTAATCACTTAACAACAATACATGCCACATTCACTTTCATAGCATATTGTCCCTTTTGGCTAATGTTTACAAAATCCAAACAGTCCTGAATATCCCCACTGGTAGCACAGTCACCGATTTGGCCAACAACAAGGCCATTAGTGTGTCAGCGTGAGACATTTTCTCTGTGTTTCCATCCTAACAAAAAGGCAGCATCTCAATGCCTCTATGACCCAGTGGGCAGTTACAGCTGCTGGGCTTGTGCTGTTGGCTGGAGAATGCCATGGTAATAAAACCCTGTGTAGCTTCTGCCATTGTCCTCGTCTGGAAGGCCACACACACATTCTCTCTTTCTCTCTCTGTGGCTGGTTAGTGTGTGACTGTTAAGACATACAGAAGTGCACATGAACGTGCATACACATACACGATCTGGAACTGTGTGTGTGTCTGCTGAGAGCTGCCCTTTGTGGCGTGTGTGTGTGTGTGTGTGTGTGTGTGTGTGTGTGTGTGTGTGTGTGTGTGTGTGTGTGTGTGTGTGCGTGCGTGTGTGTGTGTGTGTGTGTGTGTGTGTGCCTGCTGAGAGCTGCCCTTTGTGGCGTGTGTGTGTGTGTGTGTGTGTGTGTGTGTGTGTGTGTGTGTGTGTGTGTGTGTGTGTGTGTGTGTGTGCCTGCTTGCATGGGGAGGGACCCGGACCCTCTTCTTGTGTCCCAGCCAGGCTGCACCTCTCTGGGGTCTCAATCAGCCTCAGCTGGGAAGCTGATTGCTGGAGCCTTACAGGGATTCGTCACTACTACCAAAACAGACAGTTGAATGTGAACTGACAGCCAATATGGCGATGTTTGGTACTTGACATTTTTACACAGCTCAGAGAGGCGTGTAGGGTCAGAAGGACCGTGC
Organism: Oncorhynchus tshawytscha; assembly: GCF_018296145.1. NCBI lineage: Eukaryota > Metazoa > Chordata > Actinopteri > Salmoniformes > Salmonidae > Oncorhynchus > Oncorhynchus tshawytscha. The sequence goes on from NC_056446.1 coordinate 29,540,357, forward strand.
ACACAATGCAACACTCTTTGAAAATAAACTCAACTGGCCTCTTTGGGTGAGTGCAGTGACATCAATCTCCGTTGCTGTGGTAACGCTGCACTCTGCTCAAGTGAGTGTGTTTGAGAGAGAGAGAGAGAAAGTGTGTGTGTGTTTGTGTTGGCTCTAGGCCAGGGAGTTGGCTGCTCTGTGACAGCCCTCTCTGTGGAGCTTCACCCCTGTGGTGACAGTGTGTGTTGGCCTGTAGGGATATACTGTGTCTGTCCTGCGGGGCTCAGAAGGGCTTAGCTGGCTGACGGCGCACGAGGGCACAGGGAGGAAACTAACACCATTCATAGGCACTGAGGCTCCACACACAGGGGCATTCCTCTAGGCCCACAATGTGTGTGTGTGTGTGTGTGTGTGTGTGTGTGTGTCTGTATGTGTGTGTGTGTTACAGCCCCTATCATTCCCAGCAGCAACCAGCCTTATTGCGGTGCTTTCTTCTCCCAAGACACCCCACACTGAACATCAGTGAAAGGTTTGTGGTTATCACCATGACAAATGTGATTTTCCACAGCCATGATGTGTGGCATTTCACAATCAAGGGCTCTCAACAGCTCCCACCATCACCGAGAGAGGCTTTACTTTTCTGTTTACAACAATAAAATATGATATTTTAGAAGATGATTTAATTAAGCTGACATGCAACTTGCTGTTCTTGAAGTACAAGGCAAGGAAGCTGAAGAAACCCCAATAGAGTGTGGACAGTAGAATAAAATACACAAACCAGTGAGTCACTCAGCCCTAGTTTCAGTGATTCATTGAGGAAAGCAATTACCTAGAGCTACTAACTGACCCACCGGTACCACAACACAAACAGGTAGCTGAAGGAACGATGAGTCAAAGTGAATGTGCCAACCAGGATTCCTGTACCAGTGAGCAGGACTGAAGGACCAGACTAGAGCAGCACATCACATCAGCAACGCCTGCAACAGCAACCATGACAGGTCACTACAGTCACCGGATAACATGGTGACTGGATAATCACAACCTCTCACTCAATTCAATTCAATTCAAGGGCTTTATTGGCATGGGAAACATGTGTTAACATTGCCAAAGCAAGTGAGGTAGATAATATATAAAGTGAAATAAACAATAAAAATTAACAGTAGACATCACACATACAGAAGTTTCAAAACAATAAAGACATTACAAAAGTCATATTATATATATATACAGTGTTTTAACAATGTACAAATGGTAAAGGACACAAGATAAAATAAATAAGCATAGATATGGGTTGTATTTACAATGGTGCGTGTTCTTCACTGGTTGCCCTTTTCTCGTGGCAACAGGTCACAAATCTTGCTGCTTTGATGGCACACTGTGGAATTTCACCCAGTAGATATGGGAGTTTTTCAAAATTGGATTTGTTTTCGAATTCTTTGTGGATCTGTGTAATCTGAGGGAAATATGTCTCTCTAATATGGTCATACATTGGGCAGGAGGTTAGGAAGTGCAGCTCAGTTTCCACCTCATTTTGTGGGCAGTGAGCACATAGCCTGTCTTCTCTTGAGAGCCATGTCTGCCTACGGCGGCCTTTCTCAATAGCAAGGCTATGCTCGCTGAGTCTGTACATAGTCAAAGCTTTCCTTAATTTTGGGTCAGTCACAGTGGTCAGGTATTCTGCCGCTGTGTACTCTCTGTGTAGGGCCAAATAGCATTCTAGTTTGCTCTGTTTTTTTGTTAATTCTTTCCAATGTGTCAAGTAGTTATCTTTTTGTTTTCTCATGATTTGGTTGGGTCTAATTGTGCTGCTGTCCTGGGACTCTGTAGGGTGTGTTTGTGAACAGAGCCCCAGGACCAGCTTGCTTAGGGACTCTTCTCCAGGTTCATCTCTCTGTAGGTGATGGCTTTGTTGTGGAAGGTTTGGGAATCGCTTCCTTTTAGGTGGTTATAGAATTTAACAGCTCTTTTCTGGATTTTGATAATTAGTGGGTATCGGCCTAATTCTGCTCTGCATGCATTATTTGGTGTTCTACGTTGTACACGGAGGATATTTTTGCAGAATTCTGCGTGCAGAGTCTCAATTTGGTGTTTGTCCCATTTTGTGAAGTCTTGGTTGGTGAGCGGACCCCAGACCTCACAACCATAAAGGGCAATGGGCTCTATGACTGATTCAAGTATTTTTAGCCAGATCCTAATTGGTATGTTGAAATTTATGTTCCTTTTGATGGCATAGAATGCCCTTCTTGCCTTGTCTCTCAGATCGTTCACAGCTTTGTGGAAGTTACCTGTGGCGCTGATGTTTAGGCCAAGGTATGTATAGTTTTTTGTGTGCTCTAGGGCAACAGTGTCTAGATGGAATTTGTATTTGTGGTCCTGGTGACTGGACCTTTTTTGGAACACCATTATTTTGGTCTTACTGAGATTTACTGTCAGGGCCCAGGTCTGACAGAATCTGTGCATAAGATCTAGGTGCTGCTGTAGGCCCTCCTTGGTTGGTGACAGTCTCTGTTAGTTCTGATGATAGGGATAGATGGTTGAACAAAGGACATGAAGACAGAGAGAGGGACCAGAGCTAGAGATGGACAACACAAATACATTTTCAAAAGTGGTCTCAACCCCTGATTGTTGTTGGCCAAGGGTTTGGGTTCAGTTTTAGCGAGTGCGTGGGATTGAACTAAGCCATAAGGGTCACATAGAGTGATGTTACCCAAGTCAGATATCCCAATTATAATCAAACAAATCAGAGGTGGTCTCCAAGTTGAACCCTCTTTCAGGAAGTCCAGTGACTCTAACCAGTGTTTATTAATATAGCCTGGCACCTTCTTTTTTATCAACTGAGCCCTTAATTGATTCGCTTAATTTATTAAATGCAGTTATTCATTTGGGTGGAGAGCCATCGTGTGCTGTTGGGTATCCGAGATGTGGAAAGGGCTGATGATTGAGAAACAGATGCATTACTTAAATATGGGAGAGAGGTGATTTTCTATCCCAATTATAGAGAGATTTTTTTAATCAATTACTATATGGCTCAGGCTGAGCTAGGAGCTAGGATGAAAACCAATGGAGCTTGTAGCTTTCTGGGACTGGGTTGGAGACCAATGGGTGTAAGATGTGGAGTTACATGTATTTATACTGTAGCTAACAGGCAAGGTTTTCCATTTCCTATTTGTGCGAATCTACAGGCGTAATGCTGCTACAGTGTTCTGATAATGACCAATGTACCACTGGATTTAACTAGTACCTCAATGGGATTCAAAGAAATTGAAGAAGGATTGGGCCGACTGAACGCTTGCCAGAGATTCAACACTGCAGGTTAGTCAATTCTCAGATTCTTCAGAAAGACTTTAACTTGGACAAATCCACCCCTGATTAAGTTCATCACAAAGTAGTTCCAGCGAGTAATCTGTTTCAGAGTGAAAGTGAAGGAGGATAGGTGGAACAGTTAGGTTGATTAAAGGCATGCCTAGGACGCCTCCGTAGGTTAGTCTGAGTGTTTCTGTCTCGTCCTCCACTAGATACATGTTTAACACAAAGGCTAATGAATCTCCCTATGTCTGGAAGAAACTTCCTCCCTCCCTCTCTCTATCTTGCTCTCTCTACAGCTTCATTAAAGGGGTATATTAAAATGAAGATGGCTTACATTTTACCCCGTAGCGTGAAAATGCCCTCCTCCTTTCCTCTTTTCCTCCTTACTTTCCACCAGTCTGTTAATCCTGTCAGTAATGGATGGGGAAATCTGGGCTCTTGTTTGATTCCTACTCATGAATAAAACATTAACTCTCAGGGTACCTCAAATTTTAAAAAAAAGTCTTAGCTAGGTAATGAGTGATGATTGTAAATATTAGCACTATTTTGTGAGGGTGGAAACTAATGAAAGCTGTGGGGAAAAAGTGTAGTCAGCAGTACAGAGTATGAATATGTGTTGTGGATAATGAGTGTTGGTTTTGTCTGGGGATGGGGACTAGGACTGGACTAGGCTAGAAGAGTTTGGGCTGGAGGCAGGGCTGGGCTGGGCTAGATGTAGTAGGGCTGGCCTGGGGCCCTGCAAGAGCTTCAAAGTGTTCAGGATGGAGATAATTTAGACTCAATATCTTTCCAAACACTTCAACAGGGTGAGGACCCATCTCTTTCCTAACACTTCAGCAGCCTGAGGCTCCATCTCTTTCCAAACACTTCAACAGCGTGAGGCCCCATCTCATTCCAAACATTTCCACAGCGTGGAGCCCTGGCAGAGCTGCAGGGTAATCTGCTCTAAATGTTTTCATTAAGAGACTGTAATTACTGCTAGCCTCTCTCTCCCTTCAGGAGAACAGCAGAGACGGTTTGGTTAGCCCAAACAGCAGGCCAGCCAAGACAGAGATGACTGACCATTGGCTAGCAACATCATCTCCCAATCTTGGGCTTGATTATAGCGAGAGCAGAGGCAACAATTTGTCTCGACACAGTGGTCATGCTACTTCAGAACATCTCAGTCCCCACAGAAAGTTACAGAAGGACAATGACTCAAGCAGTGCACAGTACGATTCTACGTTAGTTTTTCTCTACACCTGTACATGAATCACTGCATACTATCTTCACACAACTCTTTCATCGTATTCAACATCATTAAACCCCTGCAACTTAATACAACCTCAACCTAGAAAAACAATCACCCTTAAAAGCAATCAAATCTGAGCACAAAAGACCCTTTCATGTTATATTTCCTTTGCTGCTCTCTGAGAGAAGAGAGAAACACAGTCTTGTTCCACATTAAAGAGCGAGTTTCGGTGTCAGTGGGCCACACACACACACGCACACACACACTCACACACACACACACACACACATACACACACACACACAAGCAGGCACGCACACGCACACTCTGTTCTATCCTCATGGGGAAATCAAATTGATTTCCAATCTAAATACTATCTTCACTTACCCTAACCCTAACCTTAATCTGTAACCTAGAACCCAAATTCTAACTCCTAACCCTAAACCCAAACCACTAATTCCTTATCCTAACCAGAATTCTAACCCTAATTATAACTATAACCCTAAACCTAACCCATAAGTTTTAAATAGCCTTTGTCCTCATGGGGATGTGGGAAATGTCCCGACAAGGAAGAATTTTGCTTGAACTAACCCACGCACGCAGAAGCACAAACACACGCATATTTATCAGGAAGATACCATCCACTGGAGCCTTTGAAACACACCAAATCAACAACCAGCAAATTCAGAATGTCTGGGATGGGATGAGAGACTGCACGCTTGTACGGAACAGGCATTCCAAGTGGAATTTCCCAATCGAAGTACCTCTTTTCTGAGGAGTTTTATCGATTGGGTCCTGTCCGTTAGAGACGGAGTATAAGGAGGTGACACAACAACACAGCAGCACGGGAGATCACCGATAGTCCTCTGAGTGCTGATTACACATGACACCCACAAAACCCCCTCCAACCCTGCGTAATCACTTCTCCTCCCTAACCCATACCTCTCTTCTCCTCTATAACCCATACCTCTCTTAACCTCCCCAACCCATACCTCTCTTCTCCTCCCCAACCCATACCTCTCTTCTCCTCCCTAACCCATACCTCTCTTCTCCTCCCTAACCCATACCTCTCTTCTCCTCCCCAACCCATACCTCTCTTCTCCTCCCTAACCCATACCTCTCTTCTCCTCTCTAACGCATACCTCTATTCCTCTTTCTAACCCATACCTCTCATCTCCTCTATAACCCGTACTTCTCTTGTCCTCTCTAACCCATACCTCTCTTCTCCTCCCTAACACATACCTCTCTTCTCCTCTCTAACCCATACCTCTCCTCTCCTCCTAACCCATACCTCTCCTCTCCTCCCTAACCCATACCTCTCTTGTCCTCCCTAACCCATACCTCTCTCGTCCTCCCTAACCCATACCTCTCTTCTCCTCCCTAACCCATACCTCTCTTCTCCTCCCCAACCCATACCTCTCTTCTCCTCCCTAACCCATACCTCTCTTCTCCTCTCTAATGCATACCTCTATTCCTCTTTCTAACCCATACCTCTCATCTCCTCTATAACCCGTACTTCTCTTGTCCTCTCTAACCCATACCTCTCTTCTCCTCCCTAACACATACCTCTCTTCTCCTCTCTAACCCATACCTCTCCCTCTCCTCCCTAACCCATACCTCTCCTCCCTCCCTAACCCATACCTCTCTTGTCCTCCCTAACCCATACCTCTCCTCTCCCTAACCCATACCTCTCTTCTCCTCCCTAACCCATACCTCTCTTCTCCTCCCCAACCCATACCTCTCTTCTCCTCCCTAACCCATACCTCTCTTCTCCTCTCTAACGCATACCTCTATTCCTCTTTCTAACCCATACCTCTCATCTCCTCTATAACCCGTACTTCTCTTGTCCTCTCTAACCCATACCTCTCTTCTCCTCCCTAACACATACCTCTCTTCTCCTCTCTAACCCATACCTCTCCTCTCCTCCCTAACCCATACCTCTCCTCTCCTCCCTAACCCATACCTCTCTTGTCCTCCCTAACCCACACCTCTCTTCTCCTCTCTAACCCATACCTCTATTCTCTTCTCTAACCCATACCTCTATTCTCCTCTCTAACCCATACCTCTCTTCTCCTCTCTAACCCATACCTCTCTTCTCCTCTCTAACCCAAACAGCGTGGAATATTCCAGAAAATTATGTCATGGCTTTAGAAGCTTCTGATAGGCTAATTGACATCATTTGAGTCAATTGGAGGTGTACCTGTGGATGTATTTCAAGGCCTACCATTAAACTCAGTGCCTCTTTGCTTGACATCATTGGAAAATCAAAAGAAATCAGCCAAGACCTCAGAAAAAAATTGTAGACCTCCACAAGTCTGGTTCATTCCTTGGGAGCAATTTCCAAATGCCTGAAGGTACCACGTTCATCTGTACAAACAATAGTACACAAGTATAAACACAATGGGACCACGCAGCCCTCATACCCGTCAGGAAGGAGACACTTTCTGTCTCCTAGAGGTGAATGTACTTTGGTGCGAAAAGTGCAAATCAATCCCAGAACAACAGCAAAGGACCTTGTGAAGATGCTGGAGGAAACGAGTACAAAATATCTATATCCACAGTAAACGAGTCCTATATTGACATAACCTAAAAGGCTGCTCAGCAAGAAAGAAGCCACTGCTCCAAAACCGCCATAGAAAAGCCAGTCTACGGTTTGCAACTGCACATGGGGACAAAGATCATACTTTTTGAAGAAATGTCCTCTGGTCTGATGAAACAAAAATAGAATTGATTGGCCATAATGACCATCATTATGTTTGGAGGAAAAAGGGGGAGGCTTGCAAGCCGAAGAACACCATTCCAACCGTGAAGCACAGGGGTGGCAGCATCATGTTGTGGGGGTGCTTTGCTGCATGTTGGACTGGTGCACTTCACAAAGTTGATGGCATCATGAGGTAGGAACATTATGTGGATATATTGAAGCAACATCTCAAGACATCAGTCATCAGGAAGTTAAAGCTTGGTAGCAAATGGGTCTTCCAAATGGACAATGACCCCAATCATACTTCCAAAGTTGTGGCAAAATGGCTTAAGGACAACAAAGTCAAGGTATTGGAGTGGCCATCATAAAGCCCTAACTTCAATCCCATAGAACATTTGTGGGCAGAACTGAAAAAGTGTGTGCGAGCAAGGAGGCCTACAAACCTGACTCAGTTACAGCAGCTCTGTCAGGAGAAATGGGCCAAAATTCACCCAACTTATTGTGGGAAGCTTGTGGAAGTCTACAAGAAACGTTTGACCCAAGTTAAACAATTTAAAGGCAGTGCTACCAAATACTAATTGAGTGTATGTAAACTTCTGACCCACTGGGAATGTGATGAAAGAAATACAATCCGAAATAAATCATTCTCTCTACTATTATTCTGACATTTCACATTCTTAAAATAAAGTGGTGATCCCAACTGACCTGAGACTGAATTATTACTATGAATAAATGTCAGGAATTGTGGAAAAACTGAGTTTAAATGTATTTGGGTAAGTTGTACGTAAACTTCCGACTTCAAGTGTATGTACAATGAATGTCAAGGAAGTCGAACAAATGGTAATAGCAGCAGCCAGTTCGATGAAGAGAGGGAATGGATTTAGTTTTGGAGTATGGCAGTGTCCCATATTTAGTCCACTACTTCTGACCAGAGTCCGGGTCAAAAGTAGTGCACTATATAGGGCATATGGTGCTTTTTGGGATGAAGCCCATTAATTTAGTTTGGATATCAGGCAATAGGATTGGATGTTACATTCAGATTAATTTGGGGCAGAAAATAGGTCACATTATGGAAACAACACCTGAATAGGCGTAAATTCAATAGGTGAGCATGAGATGTTTTTGTGAAATAGAGGAATTATGAAAGTGTATTCTCTAGTGTGTATGTTTTAGCACAAGTGAACTTTTCTATTGCTGTGTGTGTGTTGCTACAGTCTCCATGATGTATATACTGTATGACTGCTGTGTGTGACTAACTGTACATTCCCTGTATAGTGCACTACTTTTGACTAGGGCCAATAGGGTTCTAGTCAAAAGTAGTGCACTATATAGGGAAGAGGGTGCCATTTGGGATGTATACACAGTGTAGCCTTACGAAAGTCTCTATCCGCCACGGTGGTATGTTGCTGGGGGGGTGTATAGGTCAATCTCCTGCTCTGACATGGCGGTGTGTGAGACTCACCAGTAGTGGAGGAGATGTTGACATCAATGCTGATCTCAGGTATGCCCCCTCCCTTCAGCGCAGCCACACAGGTGTAGGTGCCAAAGTCAGTGAACTTCAGGTCGATGATGTCCAGGTTGGTGGTGCCAGGGGAGGTGTCAGGGTCCGTCTGGGTGATCACCATTCGCTCGGAGCTACGCAAGGCACGCCCATTCTTCAGCCAGCCAAACGTCAGCTCCTCAGGGGGTGTGGCTTCCACCTGGATGGAGTGTCCAGTTGAGTATGTGTTTGAAAAGGGGATGGTGTGTTTTTTTTGTGTGTGTGTGTGTGTGTGTGTGTGTGTGTGTGTGTGTGTGTGTGCATACCTGGCAGGATATCTTGACCTCACGGCCGATCTGGATGTTGTCGTCATTGTGGTAGGGGTCAGGGGTGATCCAGAAACGGCCCTTCTTCATCGCTGCAGGGAGAACACACACAGACACACCACAACAAGTAAGAGAGTTTCAGGGTCTGTGTGGGTTTATGTGTGAACCACAGGGTTGATTCAACACTTAAATATGTTTTTCTGCTATTTGCAGAACAATAACAGACAAAATAGTTCTGCTGTCCATTTGTTGAGAAGGGAAATTTATATTTTTGCTTTTCCACAAGTTTGAGATAACAAACACAACAGCCAAGAGGTTAGAGGCGGTAAGGCGTCAGAGCAAAACAATTTAAAGGGGAGCTGTAAATGCTTTGGAAATTGATTTTGAATGGTACGTCAAATTGTAGAGTAGCAAACTCTCTGCTAGCTCATCAGATTGAAATATGTTTGTCTGAGATTCACTTTATCCAATCACAGTCTGTCTGATATGTGTTTCATCCAATCACACAAGTGTTGCATTCACTGATTGGAGTCATTTTACAAACAAACACATGTCCACGCGCGCATGCACACAAGCACATACATGCACGCATGCACGCACAGACACACAGAGAAAGCAGAAAGCTACATTTTTTTTTTTTAAATGGAAAGATCTTTTATTGCTAATCTAGTTTAGTTTCCAAACACCGTCAGCAAACCCAGCTCTTCAGAGAGAAAAGATGAGAGGGCTGATTTCATTATAATGCATGTTGCAATGTTTCCCAATGCTGCTGTTGTACAATTCATCTCGTCTGCGCAAAAAATAAACTGACAGTTCCACAGAAATCTTTTCATCTAGCAATTCCCTGGCGACATTATCATATTCAGTTTGTCGAAAAAGGAAAATGAAAACAAAACCGGCATGTCAGATTCAAACATAGGAAATGTAATGTGCAAAACATTGCAACGCTGAAGTCTAACAGAGGCAGGGAGGGAGGGAGGGAGGTCTAAGGGAGGGAGGGAGGTAGGCAGGGAGGCAGGGAGGGAGGGAGGTAGGCAGGGAGGCAGGGAGGGAGGGAGGTAGGCAGGAAGGCAGGGAGGGAGGGAGGTAGGCAGGGAGGCAGGGAGGGAGGGAGGGAGGGAGGCAGGGAGGGGGAGGGAGGGAGGGAGGGAGGGAGGTAGGCAGGGAGGCAGGGAGGGAGGGAGGGAGGGAGGCAGGGAGGGAGGGAGGGAGGGAGGAAGGGAGGGAGGGAGGGAGGTAGGGGGAGGGAGGGAGGCAGGGAGGGAGGGAGGGAGGGAGGAAGGGAGGAAGGGAGGGAGGGAGGGAGGTAGGCAGGGAGGTAGGCAGGGAGGCAGGGAGGGAGGGAGGGAGGGAGGAGGGAGGGAGGGAGGGAGGGAGGGAGGTAGGCAGGGAGGTAGGCAGGGAGGGAGGGAGGGAGGAAGGGAGGGAGGGAGGGAGGTAGGCAGGGAGGTAGGCAGGGAGGCAGGGAGGGACGGAGGGAGGAAGGTAGGGAGGGAGGTAGGCAGGGAGGCAGGGAGGGAGGGAGGGAGGTAGGCAGGGAGGTAGGGGGAGGGAGGGAGGGAGGGAGGGAGGTAGGCAGGGAGGCAGGGAGGGAGGGAGGGCAGGGAGGCAGGAGGGAGGGAGGTAGGCAGGGAGGCAGGGAGGGAGGGAGGTAGGCAGGGAGGCAGGGAGGTAGGCAGGGAGGGAGGGAGGGAGGTAGGCAGGGAGGCAGGGAGGGAGGGAGGGAGGGAGGGAGGTAGGCAGGGAGGCAGGGAGGGAGGTAGGCAGGGAGGTAGGCAGGGAGGGAGGGAGGGAGGGAGGGAGGGAGGGAGGGAGGGAGGGAGGGAGGGAGGGAGGGAGGGAGGGAGGGAGGAGGGGAGGGAGGGAGGGAGGTAGGCAGGGAGGCAGGGAGGGAGGGAGGGCAGGGAGGCAGGGAGGGAGGGAGGTAGGCAGGGAGGCAGGGAGGGAGGGAGGTAGGCAGGGAGGGAGGGAGGTAGGCAGGAGGCAGGGAGGGAGGGAGGGAGGTAGGGAGGCAGGGAGGGAGGGAGGAGGGAGGGAGGTAGGCAGGGAGGTAGGCAGGGAGGGGAGGGAGGGAGGGAGGGAGGGAGGCAGGGAGGTAGGCAGGGAGGCAGGGAGGGAGGGAGGGAGGAAGGGAGGGAGGGAGGGAGGTAGGCAGGGAGGTAGGCAGGGAGGCAGGGAGGGAGGGAGGGAGGAAGGGAGGAGGGAGGGAGGGGGAGGGGCAGGGAGGTAGGCAGGGAGGCAGGGAGGGAGGGAGGGAGGGAGGAAGGGAGGGAGGGAGGGAGGGAGGGAGGCAGGGAGGTAGGCAGGGAGGCAGGGAGGGAGGGAGGGAGGGAGGAAGGGAGGGAGGGAGGGAGGGGCAGGGAGGTAGGCAGGGAGGCAGGGAGGGAGGAAGGGAGGGAGGGAGGGAGGTAGGCAGGGAGGCAGGGAGGGAGGGAGGGAGGTAGGCAGGGAGGTAGGCAGGGAGGGAGGGAGGGAGGGAGGGAGGGAGGGAGGGAGGGAGGGAGGGAGGGAGGGAGGGAGGGAGGGAGGGAGGGAGGGAGGGAGGGAGGGAGGGAGGGAGGTAGGCAGGGAGGGAGGGAGGGAGGGAGGAAGCACAGAGGGAAAGAGAGTGACACACACCTACACACTAAGAAACCAGAGTGTACATTTCAAACCAATGTCAGATTGTTCCTGACATCTCAGACAAATGTTTGATTCATGTCAGGGTAAGTTCCTGCAGGGCTTAGATCAATAGTCATTTATCTTCACAGATTTGGTTCAGTGTCATACCTTTCCCACCAGAGCAGATTTAGGACTTTGGATTTTTGGATTTTTGATATTGGAATGTTTTGTTATTTCACTTTGCGGTTGAGATGTAAAAGTAAGAATTTCATTGCACCGTTTACACCCCTCTGTATCCTCTGTATATGACAAATAAACTGAATTGAGGTGGGGTGAAGATTGTGGACATTTTTAAGGCCTTTGTTGTGTCTATGAACACCCTCTGCACTCCTCTAACTGGAAGAAAATACATATTACTGCAAATCCTCTGTTGATGACTGGGTTCTTTCTTGTATGAAGTTGCTGTTCAATTGCTCTGCCATTATTATTATTATTATTATTATTGTATGAGGTATTCTTGGTGGGGTTACCCCTGTGCTGTGATGTGGGTTTTATATGGGGTGTATTCTCTTTTCTCTCCACTGGCTATCTGGTAAACAGGCTACACTCTAGGCAGTCTTTTCTGCTGAGGTGTGTGGGTGTGGTAGTGGTACACTCTCTATTCTACTCTTTTCCTTGCGGCATGGTTAATACCTGCCTGGCGCCACAAAATCTTTATCTTTACCCCTCTCTAATAAATGCCACTACAACAGTAACAGCCAATAGTTTGGACAGACCTACTCATTCAAAGATTATTATTATTTTTTTAATACTATGTTCTTCATTGTAGGATAATAGTGAAGAAATCAAAACTATGAAATAACAGATATGGAATTATGTAGTATGTCACGTTCTGACCTTAGTTATTTTGTTATGACTTTGTTTTAGTATGGTCAGGGCTTGAGTGGGGTGTATTGTCTATGTTCCTTTATCTATGTTTTGGGATTTCTGTGTTTGGCCTGGTATGGTTCTCAATCAGAGGCAGCTGTCCATCGTTGTCCCTGATTGGGAACCATACTTAGGTAGCCTGGTTTCACTTTTGAGATGTGGGTGATTTATTTTCCGTGTCTGTGTTTGCACCATACGGGACTGTTTCGATTTTCGTTTGTTCTTTCACTTTGTTTTTTTGTATTTTGTAGTGTTCAGTTTTACATATTAAAATAGACACTTACCACGCTGCAAATTGGTCCGATATCTCTTACTCCTCGTCAGAAGAGGACGAGCGTTACATAGTAACCAAAAAAAGTGTTAAACATATCAAAATATAGTTTATGTTTTAGATTCTTCAGAGTAGCCACTATTTTCCTTGCTGACAGGTTTGCAAACTCTTGGCATTCTCTCTACCAGCTTAACCTAGAATACTTTTCCAACAGTCTTGTAGGAGTTCCCACATATGCTTTGGCTGCTTTTCCTTCACTCTGTGCTCTAACTGACCCCAAATCTCAAGTGGGTGAAGGTCAGGTGATTGTGGAGGCCAGGTCATCTGATAAAGCACTCCATCACTCTCCTTCTTGGTCAAAAAGCCCTTACACAGCCTGGAGGTTTGTTGGGTCACTGTCCTCTTGAAAAACAAATGATAGTCCCACTAAGCGCAAACCAGATGTGGTGTATCGCTGCAGAATGCTGTGGTAGCCATGCTGGTTAAGTGTGCCTTGAATTCTGAATAAACCACAGAGAGTGTCACCATCAAAGCACCATCACACCTCCTCCATGCTTCACGGTGGGAACCACACATGCAGAGATCATCCGTTCACCTACTCCGCGTCTCACAAAGACATGGTGGTTGGAACCTAAAATTTGGACTCATCAGACGAAAGGACAGATTTCTACCGGTCTAATGTCCATTGCACGTGTTTCTAGGCTCAAGCAAGTCTCTTCTTGTTGTTGGTGTTCTTTAGTAGTGGTTTCTTTACAGCAATTCAACCATGAAGGCCTGATTCACGCTGTCTCCTCTTTACAGTTTATGTTGAGATGTAAAATGTTGCCTGCTGCCAGCAGAGCTAGCATAGCATTATGCCATGATGAACTTACACAAATGCTTGTCTAGCGTTGGCTGTAACGCATATTTTGAAAATCTGAGATGACAGTGTTGTTAACAAAAGGCTAAGCTTGTGTTTGAATATATTTATTTCATTTCATTTGCAATTTTCATGAATAGGAAAAGTTTCTAGGGGTATTTATGTCTGCTGCGTTATGCTAATGCATTTGAGGCTATGATTACGCTCCCGGATACGGGATTGCTCGTCGCAACTTTTTTCAAAATTTGCTCCATAATATCGACAGAAACACGGCAAACGTTGTTTAGGATCCATCCTCAAGGTGTTTTTAACATATATATTCGATAATATATCCATCGAGGCAATTGGTTTCTCATAAGAAGCGGTTGGAAAAATGGCTACCTCAGTATTTTACGGGAGATTTTCTGCGGGAGACACCATGTGACCACATGCTATATATGGTCCCTTACGGCCATTCTTCAATGGAAATGCCTAAAAAGACGTCACAATGCTGTAGACACCTTGGGGAATACGTGGAAAACGTAAGCTCATTCATAGCTCATTCACAGCCATATAAGGAGTCATTGGCATGAGGCGGTTTCAAAAAATGTGGCACTTCCTGGTTGGATTTTTATCTGGGTTTCGCCTGTAATATCAGTTCTGTGGCACTCACAGACAATATCTTTGCAGTTTTGGAAACATCAGAGTGTTTTCTTTTCAAAGCTGTCAATTATATGCATAGACAAGCATCTTTTCGTGACAAAATATCTTGTTTAAAACGGGAACGTTTTTCATCCAAAAATGTTAATAGTGCCCCCTAATGCATAACTGGTTTAACATGGAGGTTCCAGTCCAGTGGTTAACATGGAGGTTCCAGTCCAGTGGTTAACATGGTGGTTGCAGACCAGTTGTTAACATGGAGGTTCCAGACCAGTTGTTAACGTGGAGGTTCCAGACTAGTGGTTAACATGGAGGTTCCAGTCCAGTGGTTAACATGGTGGTTGCAGACCAGTGGTTAACATTGTGGTTCCAGTCCAGTGGTTAACATGGTGGTTGCAGACCAGTGGTTAACATTGTGGTTCCAGTCCAGTGGTTAACATGGAAGTTCCAGACCAGTGGTTAACATGGAGGTTCCAGACCAGTGGTTAACATGGAGGTTCCAGACCAGTGGTTAACATGGAGGTTCCAGACCAGTGGTTAACATGGAGGTTCCAGTCCAGTGGTTAACATGGAGGTTCCAGTCCAGTGTGGTTAACATGGAGGTTCCAGTCCAGTCCAGTGGTTAACATGGAAGTTCCAGACCAGTTGGTTAACATGGAGGTTCCAGACCAGTTGTTAACATGGAGGTTCCAGTCCAGTGTTGTTAACATGGAGGTTCCAGTCCAGTCCAGTTGTTAACATGGAGGTTCCAGTCCAGTCCAGTTGTTAACATGGAGGTTCCAGTCCAGTCCAGTTGTTAACATGGAGGTTCCAGTCCAGTCCAGTTGTTAACATGGAGGTTCCAGTTTCCATATGCTGCTAAAAGGGGCCCTGTGTGTGTGTGTGTGTGTGTGTTGATGTATGTGTGTTGATGTGTGTGTGTGTGTGTTTTGGTGTGTGTGTGTGCATGTGTGTGTGTGTGTGTGTTGGTGTGGTGGTTTGTGTGTGTGTGTTGGTGTGTGTGTGTGTTTGTGTGTGTGTGTGTTGGTGTGTGTCTGTTGGTGTGTTGGTGTGTGCCTGTGGTGGTATGTGTTGGTGTGTGTGTGTGTGTGTGTGTGTGTGTGTATTGGTTTGTGTGTGTGTATGTGTGTATTGGTTTGTGTGTGTGTGTTGGTTTGTGTGTGTGTGTTGGTGTGAGTCTGTGTTGGTGTGTGTGTTCTTGTGTAGTTGTGTCGGTGTGTGTGTTGGTGTGTGTTTTGGTTTGTGTTTTGGTGTGTGTGTGTGATGTGTGTGTGTGTGTGTGTGTGATGTGTGTGTGTGTGTGTGTGTGTGTGTGTGTGTGTGTGTGTGTGTGTGTGTGTGTGTGTGTGTGTGTGTGTGTGTGTGTGTGTGTGTGTGCTTTTGGATGTTGGTTCTCTCTTCACCGCTCTGAAGGTTTTTGTCATAGAACGTGAGATCTGGCTGTGTGTGAGACAAAGGAAATAATACACACAGTCTTGACCTTTAAAGCTCTTTACTGAAAGCTGCTCTCTACAGAAGTCTTTTCTACTGTATATTATCAGAATGAGAATGGAAAGAAGAGTTCAAACACGTATGATGAAATATGCACAAAGCCATGTACATACTGCACATAGACATTAGACATTAGAAAATACTGTGACCGCAAACGGCAGGGTAGCCTAGTGGTTAGAGCGTTGGACTAGTAACCGCAAGGTTGCAATTTCAAACCCCTGAGCTGACAAGGTACAAATCTGTCATTCTGCCCCTGAACGGGCAGTTAACCCACTGTTTCTAGGCTGTCATTGAAAATAAGAATTTGTTCTTAACTGACTTGCCTAGTTAAATAAAGGTAAAAAATATTTTTAAAAACTGTTTCTTCTTCTATTACCTAAGGAGGTTACACGGACTAGATTGTAGCTAGGGCATTGACTAATCGGATACCTTCTAGTTACCGGGAATTTACTTAGCTTTGTAAGTGTGAATATTTACTCTGGCGTGTGTTAAGGCGTAGTGCTTGTGCCTGTACAGAGTGTAATGTTCTGCTTGGTTTTAATGCATTAGCTGTGTGTGTGTGTGTGTGTGTGTGTGTGTGTGTGTGTGTGATAGTCTCCATGGCAGTAGCTGTGGTGAATACTAATGGTTGTCATATAACATGAAAAGGCTGATAATGACACAAAGAGGAATTTCTCTGTTGGGGGTTGGTCCTCCATAGAAGACTCTAGTCACACAGCTGGATTACAATACCCACTCATGGGAGCTGATTAGCTATAGGAGGGCCAAATGGCACAATGACAAGTGCATGTGAGGGCACACTCACACACAATTACAGGCACGTACACAGACACAAATACACATTCGCACACACATGCAGGCGTGTACATGTGCACACGCACGCAGTCTGTCCATCTCTCCTTTGGCACCATCCATAATCATAAATCCACCACACACTACACAACCTGATACCTACAGTCTACACTAGCTACAGACCCCTCCTCTTTTGAGCTAGCTGAAAAGTTGGCAGTGACACCTGTATCTCTCTCTCTGACCTACCAGTCTCCTCAGTCTGTCCATCTCTCCTTTGGCACCACATTATGGCATCCATCCATCCATAATCCATAAATCCATCCATCTCTCCCACTGGTCTAGCTTAGCGTTCCTCTCTCTCCTCTAGTCTACCTGATACCTACCTCCTCTCCTCTAGTCTACCTGCTACCTACCTTCTCTCCTCTAGCCTACCTGATACCTACCTCCTCTCCTCTAGTCTACCTGCTACCTACCTCATCTCCTCTAGTCTACCTGATACCTACAGTACCTCCTCTCCTCTAGTCTACCTGATACCTACCTCCTCTCCTTTAGTCTACCTGATACCTACAGTACCTCCTCTCCTCTAGTCTACCTGATACCTACCTCCTCTCCTCTAGTCTACCTGATACCTACAGTACCTCCTCTTGGTGACGATAGAAAGGGTAAAAACATACAGGGGACAAAGACACCAGTCCCCAGCCAAACGTACCTCCGGCACACACACACCCACTGTCCAACCCCGGACCCCCACCACACACCCTGCCTCCACACGTTAATGCTCACACACTCACACACACAGTGACACATGCCAATGTATGAATGGAGACGAGTGACATGCCATTGATACTGTGAATGACCTTGTGGTTGACCTCTGCGTTAATTGACAAGTTCAGTCAGCGGCCAGCAGGACAGACACATGCACTCCACTGCCCAACTGTGCAGTCTGTCTGCCAGGTCACGTCCATCCGGACCATTACATTTGTCATTTATAAATGGAAATATATGCGTCTCAGGACAACAATTTATTTCAGAGCACATTTGATAAGAGTCATTCACATGTTGATTTACACGCTAAAAGCCAGTTTGTTACAAGTCACGTCATGAGGGGGTTGTTTTTCCTAACAATCTGTCTACATAACATCAGCGGGAGGGAGGCCCACAATGAAACCCATTGCAGGTGTTCTGCATTATTAATATCAGTTTTATTAATAACACAGAACAGCCTTTACAGAGTGTGCAGGCCTGGGTGAGTGAGTGTGTTTGGGGAGAGGTTGTGCCTATGCATGTATGTGTGTGTGTGTGTGTTCACTGACTGGAATGTCTGATGTATCCTTTGGAGTTGTATGAAAAGAAGAAAGTCCTGGAGGAATTGTCAGGCGAAGCGACGAGACGACAAAATGACGAGACGACGACAGAACATCAGAACATTGTTTGATTCTGAATGTTTGATACCTCCAGCACCAGTCACTTCCCCACATCACACACCCACAAATCAAACCGCTTTAAAAATGCACAAGGATGAAACGCACAGGGATGCAACGTTCATGCACACACACACACACACACACACACACACACACACACACACACACACACACACACACACACACACACACACACACACACACACACACACACACACACACACACACACACATGTACCTTGCAGCGAACACATTCTCTAACGAATAGACCTTGTGCTGACAGAGGCTGAGAACAGCTCTCATCCATTGTCCAGGTCATTGTGTCACTAAAGTGTCCTTTTGTTGCCAAACATAGTCCTGAGATCTGGGCTCTGCACTTGGAGATGTGTCTCGTTCTGTTAATGCATTAAAGGGTCATGGCAGTAGAGCTGTGGTGAGCCAACAGCATGCTGAGCCGTAGCAGGGGGCAAACTAAACACACACACAAAGCACTGTAGGAGGGGTGAGCCAGTCCGGCTGGTGGGACAGCATGGGCAGAAACGCCACCATCTGCTGAGGACAGATCTGTGAAAAACAGACAGCCCCTTTGGCATCACCCGCATGAGAGGGCTTCTCAAGGACTAGGGGTGTGATCAACAACCTCACACAAACATGCACACGCACACACACACACACACACATACACATGCACACACACACACACACACACACACACACACACACACACACACACACACACACACACACACACACACACACACACACACACACACAAAAATACATAAAACATAAACTAACACACATATCGTGTCATATCTGTTCACACGCACACACACATATGCACACACACAGACAGACAAATGCGTGCACACACATGCACACACACACACACCACCACCACCACTATCCTAACCAGCTGTCATATTCAGCATGTCCAAATGCACTGTGCTAAGGTTTGTCCTACTTCACTGATGCCTCCCCCGTTTCTGGTACCTCATATTTAATAGGCAGCACAGTCTTCCACTCAATATTATACCAATTCACCACAACATTAGAGACTCATTTTGCATGAATCAAACTGCTATATAAACACCGATGGCTTCTCCAAAGACAAGTTAACTATTGGCTGCTCCATGTGTCAATTACCTTGAGGGGAAGAGCCTTGAAAACTAAGGCCTCATCCCATTGGCTGCTCCCAAAGGCAAGTCTACAATTATTGACTGTTCCATGAGTTAATTACCACGAGGGGAAGAGCCTTGGACACTAAGTCCTTATCCCAGTTGATAGCCAAACAGCCTGCAGGGCCTTTAGCTAGGCTGCCTTAGCTTAACGACTCTAATTGGCCTGTTAATAAGTCTCTTTAATGAGTGGTTTCACATGCATCCCCATTCTATGGGCTTCACCCCTGTATGTGCTATGATGATATAGTCTTTATGTGTCGCCAGCTGGTGCTGTATGTTGTAGGATCAATATTCTAAGGTAACATCCACAATGAGATCTGTCATTGTATCATTATGCTTACATACTATAGTAACATACTGTAGTAACATACTGTAGTAACCATTCCTGTCATTTGAATGTTGAGAATCTGATAAGAAAAGTTACAAAATTAATTTAGAGGTGCATGAATTTAAATATGCAATGCTTTCCATCTATTACGTTACTTAAAGATGAAAGCTCCTTGAATCTCAATCAATCAGAGAAGATTACTTCTGGCAGCACTGCCGCAAAAAAAAGATGATGTCTCTTAGATGGCATCCACCACACTTTCTCCCATTTAACCAGTGGATACAGTTATTATTTGAGGGGGAATGGGATTGGTATATCTTTGTATGCATTTATTCCAATGTTTTGTCTTGCACCTGTAACCCCCTCGCTGAAAAAGAAAAATTACAAAATTGAAAGTTGCCACTGAGTGGGACTCAAATGTCTGACCTTGCATCTGTCAGTCCATCACAGTCCATGTCATTACATCAAGACGTTGGAACCTCTTGACACGGCCCGACCGTGATGTTCTAAAGATTCTGCTTTATATTGTATGTTAGACTTACACCTACACCCAGCCCTGATCCCCCTCCCTCCCTCCCTCCCTCCCTCCCTCCCTCCCTCCCTCCCTCCCTCCCTCCCTCCCTCCCTCCCTCCCTCCCTCCCTCCCTCCCTCCCTCCCTCCCTCCCCCTCCCTCCCTCCCTCACCTCTGACCACTATCGTGGTAGACTTCTTGGCCGGGTTGCCCACGTTGTTAGTGGCCACACAGCTGTATACACCAGCCTCGTCTGAGGTGATGGCGGGCAGGGTGAGTGTTCCACCCTTTACCACACTTTTCTCAGGCAGGCTGTCGGAGCTGCTGACCCAGCTCAGCGTTGGTTTGGGCTCCCCACCCGTAGTGATACATACCAGGGACACCGTCTGGCCAGGGTTCACCACAATGGGGTCCTCCACTAGCAGCTTGATGGACGGAGACACTGGAGAGGAAGAGGTTAGAGGTTTGGTGTTTTCTTATAGACTTTATGGTGCATGTCTTGTTGATGAGAGCGAAGACCAACCTGTCTTGTTGGTGAGTTTGAAGACAATTCTGTCTTGTTGTTGGGTTTGAAGACTAATCTGTCTTGTTGGTGAGTTTGAAGGCAATTCTGTCTTGTTGGTGTTGGGTTTGAAGACTAATCTGTCTTGTTGGTGAGCTTGGAGACTACTCTGTCTTGTTGGTGAGTTTGAAGACTAACATGTCTTATTGGTGAGTTTGGAGACTAACCTGTCTTGTTGGTGAGTTTGAAGGCAATTCTGTCTTGTTGGTGAGTTTGGAGACTAATCTGTTTTGTTGGTGAGTTTGGAGACTAATCTGTCTTGTTGGTGAGTTTGAAGACTAATCTGTTTTGTTGGTGAGTTTGGAGACTAACCTGTCTTGTTGGTGAGTTTGGAGACTAATCTGTCTTGTTGGTAAACGTGATTTATGCTTGATCCGGCAATGCAGTGCTGAAGATCCATACGAAGGGTGTGATGCAATTGCGGAGCCTTCGGAGACCAACTCAAGCTCCTTACTGAAATGCTGTGCGCCTCCCAAATTTTGTAACAATGCAAAGGGCTCTGCATAGCACCATATAGCTCTGCACTGACATAATTGGTTAATGGTAGGTGGGGGATGTACATCCTGTATAAACACCAACTGACTTATTTGACAACTTCCTTCACAACAAACATGGAGAACCTTGATGAAAGGCTATCAGAATAAGTTTGTAAATATAAACATCTTGATGATACCTCATGCAGGGAATCGAAAATGAGTTTGAACTCCTGGAAAGAGGTTGGGGAGGTAATGGGGATAGATGTGGTAAAAATGTATTGTGACAGTCCCACAATTTGCTTACTAAAGTCTGATTTGGATATATTTGGATGTTTTCACTGCATAACGTTAGGAAGTTGTCCCTTTTCAAATTTAGAAGAAGTGACAGCTAAATGCTAACTCCTGTTTGTCTAAGCTGGTAGCATAGCTAACATACAGAAATCAGTGGTGGTAGTCAAAGTCATTTTCAACTGTAATGCAGTTGATTGATGATGATGACAAACATGTATTGGGGTTGACATCAATACAAGTATTGTACTCAGATTTTTACCTCAGTATAGTGTAAAATACACATAGCCTAAATGTAGGCTAATTGTGCTGATGGTCAAAGAGGAGATTAAGGATCTTTCCTTCACAGAATCATTCCCCAAAACGTTTCTATGGCTTTTCAATTGTTATGGTCTAATTCTATTGACCTCTTTACCTCATCTATGGAAGTGGAAGCTTGCCACAAGAAGTGGAGGCAGTTGCGGGACAAACTCATAAAGCAAAAGGGTTGAAGCAGAGATGCAGGAGGGAAAATGGTGCTGTCTTTTTATGTCAAGCACGTGTCTTTTTGTTTTGCCAATTGCTCGTAATTAGCTGGCTGGCTATTGAAATTAACCCTGAATCACTACGAGTGGTGCCTTATAAGTGGTGCAGACCAATTTATTGGATGCGTATGACAGCTCCCAAAGTGCAAGAAGTATGAATGCTCTGACATCTGCGGAGGCCGCATTGCCTAAATGCTGTACGGCCACTGCAGAAATCCGATTGACCATAAATCGGCTTTAAGTTTGAAGCTACTAACCTGCATTGTTAGTTATTTTGAAGACTAAGCCCCTCGTGTTAGTGAGTTTGAAGACTAACCCCCTCTTGTTAGTGATTTTGAAGACTAACCCCCTCTTGTTAGTGATTTTGAAGACTAACCCCCTCTTATTAGTGAGTTTGAAGACTAACCCCCTCTTGTTAGTGATTTTGAAGACTAACCCCCTCTTGTTAGTGATTTTGAAGACTAACCCCCTCCTGTTAGTGATTTTGAAGACTAACCCCCTCTTGTTAGTGATTTTGAGGACTAACCCCTTCTTGTTAGTGATTTTGAAGACTAACCCCCTCTTGTTAGTGATTTGGAAGACTAACCCCCTCCTGTTAGTGATTTTGAAGACTAACCCCCTCTTGTTAGTGAGTTTGGAGACTAACCCCATCTTGTTAGTGAGTTTTAGACAATATTATATTTGTTTATGTTTGGACAGTGTAGGATGCTGGCCGGCTAGTTCTGCAAGCTATTCCCAAGGAGAGACACTACTATTATCAGGAGGACTATTGAAGTGTCGTATGTTTTAGTCTTTGCACAGTTGTTTAATTATTTTGGCCATGTGATGTTTACTAGATTTCAGATTTTAGATGTGAATGTGTAACATATTTGATTTTTTTTGAAGAGGACCACAATGGAAATAAGTATTTCCCTTTTTTCTGTTATCCTCAACAAATGTTTTTATACATTGAATCCACATTTGGGGTTCAATTGTGTATTAAATTGTAAAATCAAAAACATCAACTCTGTCTTGTTGGTGAGTTTGAAGACTGACCTGTCTTGTTGGTGAGTTTGAAGACAATGTTTCGGTCGGAAATGCCACAGACGTTCCTAACGGAAGCGATGCAACTGTAGTTGGCATAGTCTTGAGGACGAAGGTTCTTCAGCTTCAAGATCTTCGTCTCCCCCTGCAGCTCAGATACACAATCAGAATAACACTAGTGTGAAAATGTGTGTGAATAGAATAAATACAATAATAAACACTGTTCATTAAGTATCTCCACTTAATTTAGGGCTTTTACATTTTTCAGAAATTGCGGTTGGATGATTCCCTCCCTCCCTTCTGATTCTGATAATCCTATAAACCAGGATTTCTCAAAAACCTGGAAAACATTGGGACAGTTTCTGGAATGTTGCAACCCTATGCCATTCACATTTACTGTAAATCACAGAACCAGGAAGAAATCTGCATGTTTCCAAATCTAGCATAGTTCATGAACTATACTGTAAAACAAGTTATAATACAAATCACAGTTTACCCTTATTTAATCTGTTGCGAAACCACTGTGCAGATGACACCACGGATCACACAACGTGGTCTTCACCGCTACATCCCTCAACATCGGACAGCCTCACTAGGAGGTTGTTCAATTTCACTGTGTGTCTGTTGACTCCTCCACCAACACCACACAGTAGCCTGACAGACAGAGACAGTGACTCCAGACTGGCCCAGCTAGAGCCCTGTGATGGGATGTGATGAGAGCCTTTGATCTTCTTCCTCTCCACCAGGGGGTCAGATTAGAACTTCAGTCAGCCTGGCACATCAGTCCTCACAAGCCGTAATCATAGTCCTCACAAACCACAATCACAGTCCCCATAAACTCTAATCGCTCATCTCTTTCATTCTCCCCAATGATCATCAATCTACTGCATGGCATTCAGATGTTAATTGTATTTGATTAGGGAGGGATGGACCCAGTCTGTGGCTGCAGTTGTTTTACCTCCTTCCCTCTGGTTTTGGCTGATAGTGGAAGATGTGTCTGGCGGGATGATGATTCAGAGGCCAGTTTAAAACAGTGGGAGACACATTGGAATAAAAATCCACTTGGAAGACAAGGGGGAAGAGGAAGGGAGGGCCTATAACGAATCTTCCATTCCTCTCAACATTTTTAGAAAAAGCTGCTGTGCATCAACTCACTGCCTTCCAGAAGACAAACAATGTATACGAAATGCTTCAGTCTGGTTTTAGTCCCCATCATAGCACTGAGACTGCACTTGTGAAGGTGGTAAATTACCTTTTAATGGCATCAGACCGAGGCTCTGCATCTGTCCTCATGCTCCTAGACCTTAGTGCTGCATTGGATACCATCGATCACCACATTATTTTGGAGAGATTGGAAACCCAAATTGGTCTACACAGATAAGTTCCGGCCTGTTTTTTTAACCTTTATTTAACTAGGCAAGTCAGTTAAGAACAAATTCTTATTTACAATGACGGCCTAGGAACAGTGGGTTAACTGCCTGTTCAGGGGCAGAACGACAAACAACAAATTTGTACCTTGTCAGCTCGGGGATTTGAACCTGCAACCGGTTACTAGTCCAACGCTCTAACCACTAGGCTACCCTGCCGCCCCACTAGGCTGGGTTTAGATCTTATCTGTCAGAAAGATATCAGTTTGTCGCTGTGAATGGTTTGTCCTCTGACAAATCAAATGTAAATTTCGGTGTTCCTCAAGGTGTGTCATTTGAGTGGGTTGAGTCACTGACGTGATCTTTCTGTCTGGGTTGGCGCCCCCCCTTGGGTTGTGCAGTGGCGGAGATCTTTGTGGGCTATATATACTCGGCCTTGTCTCAGGATGGTAAGTTGGTGGCTGAAGATATCCCACTAATGGTGTGGGGGCTGTGCTTTGGCAAAGTGGGTGGGATTATATACTACCTGTTTGGCCCTGTCCAGGGGTATCATCGGAAGGGGCCACAGTGTCTGCTGACCCCTCCTGTCTCAGCCTCCAGTATTTATGCTACAGTAGTTTATGTGTCGGGGGCTAGGGTCAGTTTATTATATCTGGAGTACTTCTTCTGTCTTATTCAGTGTCCTGTGTGAATTTAAGTATGCTCTCTCTAATTCTCTCTTTCTTTCTCTTTCTCGGAGGACCTGAGCCCTAGGACCCTGCCTCAGGACTACCTGGCATGATGACTCCTTGCTGTCCCCAGTCCACCTGGCCGTGCTGCTGCTCCAGTTTCAACTGTTCTGCCTGCCGCTATGGAATCCTGACCTGTTCTCCGGATGTGCTACCTGTCCCAGAACTGCTGTTTTCAACTCTCTAGAGATCGCAGGAGTGGTAGAGATACTCTTAATGAATTGCTATGAAAAGCAAACTGACATTTACTCCTGAGGTGCTGACTTGCTGCATCCTCGACAACTACTGTGATTATTATTATTTGACCATGCTGGTCATTTATGAACATTTGAACATCTTGGCCATATTCTGTTATAATCTCCACCCGGCACAGCCAGAAGAGGACTGACCACCCCTCATAGCCTGGGTCCTCTGTAGGTTTAGTCCTAGGTTTTGGGGTTTCTAGGGAGTTTTTCCTAGCCACCGTGCTTCTACACCGGCATTGCTTGCTGTTTGGGGTTTTAGGCTGGGTTTCTGTACAGCACTTTGAGATATCAGCTGATGTACGAAGGGCTATATAAATACATTTGATTTGATTTGATGAGGATGGCCGGAGGAAGGAACATGGGGGTGGGATGGACAAGGATATGAGAGAGGTTAGACGATAAAATGTGGGCAGAAAAGAATGGAGATATAGAAAATAGGAGGGATGGATGAAAGAATAAGGCTTGTGTGAGAGATGTAACGGATTGGAGGGAATGATGACAAGAGGCATAAAGGTATGTAAGAATGGGAAAGGATAGAGAGAGAGAGGGGCTGTAAAACAGAGAGATCGATGAAGGAATTAATGAAGGAATGAAAGTGTGTTTAGGATGTACATTTGTTTGTGTGTAACTCTGTGTTGTTGTTTTTGTCTCACTGCTTTGCTTTATCTAGGCCCGGTCGCAGTTGTAAATGAGAACTTGTTCTCAACTGGCTTATCTGGTGAAATATAGGTGAAAAAAATGTATTCTCCCGATTCCTGCTTACCAGCAAAAACTCAAGCAGGAAATACCATTGACACACTCATTAATGAAGTGGCCTAATGAAGCAGATGCTAAAATACAGGACTGTTTCGCTAGCACAGACTGGAATATGTTTCGGGATTCATCCGATAGCATTGAGGTTTACCACATTAGTCACCAGCTTCATTAATAAATGAATCGACAACTTCGTCCCCACAGTGACCGAACATACATATCCCAACCAGAAGCCATGAATTACAAGCAACATCCGCACTGAGCTAAAACCTAGAGTTACCACTATCAAGGAGTGGGACATTAATCCAGACATTTATTTTTTTATTTGTTTTATTTTACCAGGTAAGTTAAATGAGAACACATTCTTATTTACAGCAACAATCTGGGGAACAGTTACAGGGGAAAGGAGGTGGATGAATGAGCCAATTGTTAACTGGGGATTAATCTCCATTGCAATCTCCATTGCACTCCACACTGCCCTTTCCCACCTGGAGAAGGGGAACACCTATGTGAGAACGTTGTTCATTGATTACAGCTCAGCGTTCAACACCATAGTGCCCTCCAAGCTCTTCACTAAGATAATGGACTGAGCACCTCCCTCTGCAACTGGATCCTGGATTTCCTGATGGATCGCCTCCAGGTTTCGAGCGTAGGCAACAACACATCCACCACACTGACCCTCAGCATGGGGGCCCCTCAGGAGTGAGAGCTAAGTCCCCTCCTGTACTCCATGTTCACCCACATCTGTGTGGCCGTGCATGACTCCAACACCATCATTAAGTTTACCGACGACACAACGGCAGGCCTCATCACCAACGACGATCAGACAGCCTATAAGGAGGAGGTCAGAGAACTGGCAGAAGCTGATCGTGGACTACACAAAGTGTACGTGACGAGTCAACTTTTTTGACTCATCACATACGCTGCTGCTACTGTTTATTATCTGTCCCTTTCTTCCTAGTTATATGTACATATATAACTCAATTACCTCGAACCTCAATTACCTGCACATCCACTCAGTACTGGTACCCGTGTGTATAGCCAAGTTATCACTACTCATTGTGTATTTATTCATAGTTTTATTGTTATGTGTTTCACGTTTCTATTATTTCTCTATTTTCTATCTATCTGCATTGTTGGGAAGGGCCCGTAAGCATTTCACTGTTAGTCTAGACCTGTTGTTAATGAAGCATGTGACGAATAACATTTTATTTGATAACACCATCCCTCTCTCCTCTCCTCCAAACCTCCGCCAGAGAGAAACGGTAATCTGGCATTTAGCAATGGGAAAACAAATGTGGTAGCTTCAAACATATCTCCTGATCTTCCTGTTATTTTTCTGCCCACCACGGGAATAATGCATGCCAGGGAAGAAGAGGAGGGAGAGGAGGAGGGAAGAGAGAGGAGGAGGAGGAAGCCCTCAGTGAAAGCGGGTCACTTCTTGGCAAATTACCAAGTGCATATTCCCATGCTGGGTTTGAAATGCCACCCCTGCTCTGTCCAAACGCTTGGTGGGCTGAGGGAAGATAGAGAAGAGATAGAGAAGGTGGGCTGGGAGA
The DNA here is from genome assembly GCF_018296145.1 of Oncorhynchus tshawytscha. NCBI lineage: Eukaryota > Metazoa > Chordata > Actinopteri > Salmoniformes > Salmonidae > Oncorhynchus > Oncorhynchus tshawytscha. Next base: position 29,567,930 of record NC_056446.1, read on the forward strand.
GGAGAAGGGAGATGAAAGGAAAGTGGGCTTGGGAAAGGGGGATGAGAGGAGGGAATTGGAGAAGAGATGGACTGAAGGGAAGAGGAGGGAAGAGAGGGAAGACGAGAGGAGGAGGGATCAGGACTGAGCAGGAGGAAAAATAAGACATAGGCTGGGGGAGGAGAGAAAAGAAGTAAGAGAAGAGGAAGGGAGAGAGAGAAGGGAATAAGAGAGAAGAGGACAGAAGAGGAGGGAAAAAAAGAGTTAGGCTGGGAGAGGAGAGGAAGATGAGGGAACAGAAGGCTCAGAAGGGCAGCCAGCTACCTCAGGCTCGCTCACTCTGTTTCTTGCTCTCTCTCCTACTTCTTTCTTTCTTTCTCTCTTTCTTTCTTTCATTCTCATTCCCACTCCCATTTTTCCCCTCCCTCTTTCCACTAGCAGTCTCTGGGCACACCCTTATTTATTTAAATACATATCTCCCCATCCAGAGTGGAAAGTACTGAGATGTCTCCATATACCCCACCCTATAGACTTACCTATAGACATTATGTCTATGGTATATTGTCTCATTCTTACCTGTGTGAAGAATGGTTCGTAGATCTCCACTCCCTTGTCAGAGCCCTGTGAGAGGACATCTCGTCCGCGGTGCCAGCTGTAGCGGACAGGGGGGTTGGAGTTAGCCATGCAGCGCAGGAACACTGTCCTCTCATAGTAGAACTGCTCTTTGGCCTCTCCTACACTCTGGTGCACCGTCACTACAGGGTCATCCAGGACTGGAGACAGAGAGGAACAGGGGAAGAGGAGAGGACAATCTATTGATCAACCAATCAATAAATACATTGGGCAAGTAATGAATCCATTGAGAGATCAATTGAATGGCTACCTAACCAATAAGACATTTGCATTATCGATGATCAACACCACGTGAAAAAAAAATTGCTACTGTTCAAAAGTTTGGGGTCACTTAGAAATGTCCTTGTTTTTGAAAGAAAATCACATTTTTTGTCCATTAAAATGACATCAAATGGATCAGAAATACAGTATAGACATTGTTAATGTTGTAAATGACAGAAGCCTCACAAGTCCTCAACTGGCAGCTTCATTAAATAGTGCCTGCAAAACACCCGTCTCAACGTCAACAGGGAAGAGGCGACTACGGGATGCTGGCCTTCGAGGCAGAGTTGCAAAGAAAAAGATATCTCAGACTAGCCAATAAAAATAAAAGATTAAGATGGGCAAAAGAACACGCACACTGGACAGGGGTACTCTGCTTAGAAGGCCAGCATCCCGGAGTTACCTCTTCACTGTTTTGCGGGAACTATTTAATGAAGCTGCCAGTTGAGGACTTCTGAGATGTCTGTTTCTCAAAATAGACACTCTAATGTACTTGTCCTCGTCCTCAGATGTGCACCGGGGCCTCCCACTCCTCTTTCTATTCTGGTTAGAGACAGTTTACACTGTTCTGTGAAGGGAGTAGTACACAGTGTTGCACAAGATCTTCAGTTTCTTGGCAATTTCTCGCATGGAATAGCCTTAAATTCTCAAAATAAGAGTAGACTGATGAGTTTCAGAAGAAAGGTCTTTATTTCTGGCCATTTTGAGCCTGTAATCGAACCCACAAATGCTGATGCTCCAGATACTCAACGCCTATGTAGATATTCCATAAAAAAATCAGCCATTTCCAGTTACAATAGTCATTTACAACATTAACAATGTCTACACTGTATTTCTGATCAATTTGATGTCATTTTAATGGACAATTTTTTTTGATTTTCTTTCAAAAACAAGGACATTTCTAAGTGACACCAAACATTTTGAACTTTAGTGTATGTATATATATATATATATATATATATATATATATATATATATATATATATGTATATATATATATATATATATATATATATATATAAATACAGTGGGGAGAACAAGTATTTGAAACACTGCTGATTTTGCAGGTTTTCCTACTTACAAAGCATGTAGAGGTCTGTAATTTTTATCATAGGTACACTTCAACAGTGAGAGACGGAATCTAAAACAAAAATCTGTTAAATCACATTGTGATTTTTAAGTAATTAATTTGCATTAATTTGCACTGCAAAATCGGCAGTGTATCAAATACTTGTTCTCCCCACTGTGTATATATACTATATATATTGTATGATTTTTTATGAATTTATTTGCAAATTATGGTGGAAAATAAGTATTTGGTCACCTACAAACAAGCAAGATTTCTGGCTCTCACAGACCTGTAACTTGTTCTTTAAGAGGCTTCTCTGTCCTCCACTCGTTACCTGTATTAAGGGCACCTGTTTGAACTTGTTATCAGTATAAAAGACACCTGTCCACAACCTCAAACAGTCACACTCCAAACTCCACTATGGCCAAGACCAAAGAGCTGTCAAAGGACACCAGAAACAAAATTGTAGACCTGCAAAAGGCTGGGAAGACTGAATCTGCAATAGGTAAGCAGCTTGGTTTGAAGAAATCAACTGTGGGAGCAATTATTAGGAAATGGAAGACATACAAGACCACTGATAATCTCCCTCGATCTGGGGCTCCACGCAAGATCTCACCCTCGATCTGGGGCCCCACGCAAGATCTCACCCCGTGGGGTCAAAATGATCACAAGAACGGTGAGCAAAAATCCCAGAACCACACGGGGGGACCTAGTGAATGACCTGCAGAGAGCTGGGACCAAAGTAACAAAGTCTACCATCAGTAACACACTACGCCGCCAGGGACTCAAATCCTGCAGTGCCAGACGTGTCCCCCTGCTTAAGCAACTACATGTCCAGGCCCGTCTGAAGTTTGCTAGAGAGCATTTGGATGATCCAGAAGAAGATTGGGAGAATGTCATATGGTCAGATGAAACCAAAATATAACTTTTTGGTAAAAACTCAACTCGTCGTGTTTGGGGGACAAAGAATGCTGAGTTGCATCCAAAGAACACCATACCTACTGTGAAGCATGGGGGTGGAAACATCATGCTTTGGGGCTGTTTTTCTGCAAAGGGACCAGGACGACTGATCCGTGTAAAGGAAAGAATGAATGGGGCCATGTATCGTGAGATTTTGAGTGAAAACCTCCTTCTATCAGCAAGGGCATTGAAGATGAAACGTGGCTGGGTCTTTCAGCATGACAATGATCCCAAACACACCGCCCAGGCAACGAAGGAGTGGCTTCGTAAGAAGCATTTCAAAGTCCTGGAGTGGCCAAGCCAGTCTCCAGATCTCAACCCCATAGAAAATCTTTCGAGGGAGTTGAAAGTCCGTGTTGCCCAGCAACAGCCCCAAAACATCACTGCTCTAGAGGAGATCTGCATGGAGGAATGGGCCAAAATACCAGCAACAGTGTGTGAAAACCTTGTGAAGACTTACAGAAAACGTTTGACCTCTGTCATTGCCAACAAAGGGTGTATAACAAAGTATTGAGATAAACTTTTGTTATTGACCAAATACCTATTTTCCACCATAATTTGCAAATAAATTCATTAAAAAAATGTTTTTCTCATTTTGTCTGTCATAGTTGAAGTGTACCTATGATGAAAATTACAGGCCTCTCATCTTTTTAAGTGGGAGAACTTGCACAATTGGTGGCTGACTAAATACTTTTTTGCCCCACTGTATATATATAGTCAAACACTTTCGGACACGTGTGATGTTTCACACATATTTTTCACGTGAAAAAATCCACGTGGGGAAAAACATACTTGTGTCAAGTGTCACATGGATTTTTCACATTACTCATACACATCTGATTTCCCAATTTTTCACGTATGCTTTTGTAACTGTCAGGATTAGAACCATAATCTCCAATGGGAGTAGGCAATGTCTTGACCATACGAACAAGAGTGAAAATAAACATTGTGTAGTCGCAGGTGGGGCTACCTCATCACGTGACCATGAGCAAACATGACCGACTCATGTCTGCTACACTTTCACATGTGCATTTTCAAATTTTAAGGTCAACTAGGGCTGTCAAACGACAACACATTTCAATCGAGTTAATCGCATGATTTGCTTTGATAATCGCATGATCACAATTCATTTTAAATGCATAATTTGCTCATATTGAGCTGTAATTTAAGATTTTTTTATGCAAAAAGCATTACAAGACTATTTACATCTTGATTTTTTTCCAAAGAAACAGTTAGAAAAATCGGGTAAATTGATAAACACGTTTTCTTTAACCTCAAAGTCACCTTGTTTTGACATCATTGTTTTTAGCTGTATAGATTATGCATTTTTTATGTTTTCTGTGAATTTTGAACAATTTCAGATAACGAGCTGAGATTAGGGGCACACTCTTAAAGGGAGTCCACAGAAGCAGTCAATCAATCAGATTCCAAACCCTCCACTATGGCCAAGACCAAAGAGCTCTCCAAGGATGTCAGGGTCAAGATTGTAGACCTACACAAGGCTGGAATGGGCTACAAGACCATCGCCAAGCAGCTTGGTGAGAAGGTGACAACAGTTGGTGCGATTATTCGCAAATGGAAGAAACACAAAAGAACTGTCAATCTCCCTCGGCCTGGGGCTCCATGCAAGATCTCACCTCGTGGAGTTGCAATGATTATGAGAACGGTGAGGAATCAGCCACACGGGAGGATCTTGTCAATGATCTCAAGGCAGCTGGGACCATAGTCACCAAGAAAACAATTGGTAACACACTGCGCCGTGAAGGACTGAAATCCTGCAGCGCCCGCAAGGTCCCCCTGCTCAAGAAAGCACATATGCCGTCTGAAGTTTGCCAATGAACATCTGAATAATTCAGAGGACAACTGGGTGAAAGTGTTGTGGTCAGATGAGACCAAAATGGAGCTCTTTGGCATCAACTCAACTCGCCGTGTTTGGAGGAGGAGGAATGCTGCCTATGATCCCAAGAACACCATCCCCAAAGGCAAACATGGAGGTGGAAACATTATGCTTTGGGGGTTTTTCTGCTAAGGGGACAGGACAACTTCACCGCATCAAAGGGACGATGGACGGGGCCATTTACCTCCTACCCTCAGCCAGGGCATTGAAATTGGGTCATGGATGGGTATTCCAGCATGACAATGACCCAAAACACACGGCCAAGGCAACAAAGGAGTGGCTCAAGAAGAAGCACATTAAGGTCCTGGAGTGGCCTCGCCAGTCTCCATACCTTAATCCGATAGAAAATCTGTGGAGGGAACTGAAGGTTTGAGTTGCCAAACGTCAGCCTCGAAACCTTAATAACTTGGAGAAGATCTGCAAAGAGAGGTGGGACAAAATCCCTCCTGAGATGTGTGCAAACCTGGTGGCCAACTACGAGAAACGTCTGACCTCTGTGATTACCAACAAGGGTTTTGCCACCAAGTACTAAGTCATGTTTTGCTTAGGGTTCAAATACTTATTTGCCTCATTAAAATGCAAATCAATAAATAACATTTTTGACATGCGTTTTCTGTATTTTTGTTGTTGTTATTCTGTCTCTCACTGTTCAAATAAACCTACCATTAAAATTATAGACTGATCATTTCTTTGTCAGTGGGCAACGTACAAAATCAGCAGGGGATCAAATACATTTTTTCCTCACTGTACATCTGAATGCCTTCAACTGAATGTGTGTTCCGCATTTAACCCAACCCAACCCTGAATCAGAGGTGCGGGGGGCTGCCTTAATCGAAATCCACGTCTTCGGTGCCCGGGGAACAGTGGATCGACTGCTCAGGGGCAGTCGATCCAGCAACATTTCAATAATAACACAACAACATCTTGATGTCTGAAGCAAACAACTGTAGCTAATTAACCAGCTAATCTCTGTAACTAGCCAGCTAGCTAGCAAAGCTAAAGCGCTTGCAAACAGGTTAGCATAACTCTAGACAAAGAAAAATCAGTTTTTCTAATTAGGCAAGCTGGCTACATTTTTAAAGCCAGCAAACACGTTTCTCACATGCTAGGAACGTAGATTTTCTCCAAAGTATATTGAAAAAAAGTGTATTTCGCTCCCAAAAACAAATTGTGAAAAGTTCAAAGGTCACACTTAGTTCAGAGCCTCTGTTATTGACATGTACTTATTCCAAGATGGTGTAGCAGTCGGACGTGTCTTTTGTCTTGTCCCGTGTAAATAATAGTTTACCTTGTTTTTTTCTTGTATATACTTTGTGTATATTTTAATCTCACTTTCCATCTACGGACTGAATATACTCTCCTGTAACCCGCCTCACCCAATGTGGTACAGATCTGCTATTTTTATACTTTAGAACCAGAACCCCCACCATAACTAGCTACTAGCTAGTAGTCAGTTAGCCACTGCCATAACTCGGACACCAGCCAGCCTCAGCTCGGTCAATACCTGCCAGTTTGCACAGTGCGATATCAACCCAGAGCATATCGAACTGCTTTTTCTCTACCTCTGAATTCCTACTACAAGCTCTGGACCATTAAACCAGATCATAGCAGCTAGCTAGCTGCAATCCGATAGGCTACTCCTGGCTAATGCCTCTGAGGTCTACCAGCTAATTATTGGGCTACAATACCTCTTTTGCCAATTGGCCTGGACCCTTTATTGTCGACACAGAGCCCCGCCGATCCATCACGGCTGGTCTGCCGACGTAATCGTCCGAGGTGTTTTCAACAGGCTTTTCTGTTGCGACGTCGCCGAAGACCCATCAGTTGGCCACGGCCCGCTAGCTTTCTGAATCGCCGTGTCTCCAGCTCACCTAGCGTAGTAGCAACTACCGAACGGCTCCCTGACTCACCTATTGCTGCTCATTGGACCCTATGATCACTCGGCTACACATGCCGCCCCCTAATGTTAATATGCCTTGTCTTCTGCTGTTTAGGTTAGTTAGTATTGTTTTATGTCACTGCAGAGCTCCCAGCCCCACCCTAAATGCCTTAGATAGCTCTTTGTCGCACCCTCACACACATGCAGAGACCTCACCTGGCTTAACTGGTGCCTCCAGAGACGCAACCACTCTCATCATCATTCAATATCTATGTTTGCCTCTACTGTACTCACATCCTACCATACCCTTGTCTGTACATTATGCCCTGAATCTATTCTACCGCGCCCAGAAATCTGCTCCTTAAATTATCTGTACCCAACGCACTAGACGACCAGTTCTTAGAATCTTTAGCCGTGCCCTTATTCTACTCTTCCTCTGTTCCTCTGGTAATGTAGAGGTTAACCCAGGCCATGTAGCCCCCAGCACCACACCTATACCCAAGCGGCTCTCATTTGTTGACTTCTGTAACCATAAAAGCCTTGGTTTAATCAAATCAAATCAAATTGTATTTGTCACATATACATGGTTAGCAGATGTTAATGTGAGTGTAGTGAAATGCTTGTGCTTCTAGTTCCGTCAATGCAGTAATAACCAACGAGTAATCTAACCTAACAATTACACTACTAACTCATACACACAAGTGTAAAGGGATAAAGAATATGTACATAAAGATATATGAATGAGTGATGGTACAGAACGGTATAGGCAAGATGCAGTAGATGGTATCGAGTACAGTATATACATATGAGATGAGTAATGTAGGGTATGTAAACATAAAAGTGGCATAGTTTAAAGTGGCTAGTGATACATTTTTTACATCAATTTCTATCAACATCAGAAGCCTCCTCCCAAAGTGTGTTTTAGTCACTGCTTTAGCACATGCCGCCAATCCTGATGTCCTAGGAGTGTCTGAATCCTGACTTAGGAAGGCCACAAAAAATTCTGAAATTTCCATCCCCAACTACAACATTTTCCTACAAGATTAAACTGCCAACGGGGGCGGAGTTGCGATCCACTGCAGAGATAGCCTGTAGAGTACCTTAATACTATCCAGGTCTGTGCCCAAACAATTTGAGCTTCTACTTTTAAAAATCCACCTTTCCAGAAGTAAGTCTCTCACTGTTGCCGCTTCTTATAGACCCCCTCTCAGCTCCCAGCTGTGCCCTGGACACCATATGTGAATTGATTGACACCTGTCTGTCTTCAGAGTTCGTACTGTTAGGTGACCTAAACTGGGATATGCTTAACGCCCCAGTCGTCCTACAGTTTAAGATAGATGCCCTCAATCTCACAAAAATGATCAAGGACACTATCAGGTACAATCCTAAATCCGTAACCATGGGCACCCTCATAGATATCATCCTGACCAACTTGCCCTCTAAATACACCTCTGCTGTCTTCAACCAGGATCTCAGCGATCACTGCCTCATTGCCTGCATCTGTAATGGGTCCGCAGTCAAACAACCACCCCTCATCACTGTCAAAAGCTCCCTTAAACACTTCAGTGAGCAGGCCTTCCTAATTGACCTGGTATCCTGGAAGGATATTGACCTCATCCCGTCAGTAGAGGATGCCTGGTTGCTCTTTAAAAGTGCTTTCCATCCTAAATAAGCATACCCCATTCAAAAAATGTAGAACTAAGAACAGATATAGCCCTTAGTTCACCCCAGACTTGACTGTCCTTGACCAGGACAAAAACATCCTGTGGCGTATTACATTAGCATTGAATAGCCCCCGCAATATGCAACTTTTCAGGGCAGTCAGGAACCAATATACACAGTCAGTTAGGAAAGCAAAGGCAAGCTTTTTCAAACAGAAATTTGCATCCTGTAGCACTAATTCCAAAAAGTTTTGGGACACTGTAAAGTCCATGGAGAATAAGAGCACCTCTTCCCAGCTGCCCACTGCACTGAGGCTAGGAAACACTGTCACCACCAATAAATCAATGATAATGGATAATTTCAATAAGCATTTTTATACAGCTGGCCATGCTTGCCACCTGGCTACCCCTACCCTGGCCAACAGCTCTGTACCCCCCTGCAGAAACTTGCCCAACTTGCCCACTTGCCCCCCGCTTCTCCTTCACCCAAATCCAGACAGCTGATGTTCTGAAAGAGCTGCAGAATCTGGAACCATACAAATCAGCTGGGCTAGACAATCTGGACCCTCTCTTTCTAAAATGATCTGCCGCAATTGTTGCAACCCCTATTACTAGCCTGTTCAACCTCTCTTTCATATTGTCTGAGATTACAAAGATTGGAAAGCTGCCACGGTCATCCCCCTCTTCAAATGGGGAGACACTCTAGACCCAAACTGTAACAGTTCTAAAATCTTCGAAAGCCAAGTTAACAAACAGATCACCGACCATTTTGAATCCCACTTCTCTACTATGCAATCTGGTTTCCGAGCCGGTCACGGGTGCACCTAAACCACGCTCAAGATCCTAAAATATATCATAACCGCCATCGATAAAAGACAGTACTGTGCAGCCGTCTTCATCGACCTGGCCAAGGCTTTCGACTCTGTCAATCACCACATTCTTATCGGCAGACTCAATAGCATTGGTTTCTCAAATGACTGCCTCCCCTGGTTCACAAACTACTTCTCAGATAGAGTTCAGTGTGTCAAATCGGAGGGCCTGTTGTCCGGACCTCTGGCAGTCTCTATGGGGGTGCCACAGGGTTCAATTCTCGGGCCAACTCTTTTCTCTGTATATATCAATGATGTCGCTCTTTGTCACAGTCGTCCTCCTCTTCATCTGAAGAGGAGAGGCGAGAAGGATCGGAGGACCAAAATGCGGCGTGATATGTGCTCATCATGAATTTTAATAAAGAAAACACTGAACACTATACAAAACAGTAAACAAAATAACAACCGTGAAGCTAATGCGAGCTGCGCTGAAACAAGCCATCAACATAGACAATCACCCACAAACAAACAGTGCAACCCAGGCTACCTATGACACCTGCCTCTGATTGAGAACCATACTAGGCCGAAACATAGGAATCCCAAATCATAGAAAATCAAACATAGACTGCCCACCCAACTCACGCCCTGACCATACTAAATCAATACAAAACAAAGGAAATAAAGGTCAGAACGTGACACTCTTGCTGCTGGTGATTCCCTGATCCACCTCTGCGCAGACGACACCATTCTCTATACATCTGGCTCTTATTTGACACTGTCTTAACAAACCTCCAAATGAGCTTGCAATACAACACTCCGTCCGTGGCCTCCAACTGCTTTTAAATGCTTGAAAAACTAAAAGCATGATCTTCAACCAATTGGTACCTGCACCCGCCCGCCCGACTAGCATCACTACTCTGGACAGTTCTGAATATGTGGACAACTACAAATACCTAGGTGTCTGGTTAGACTGTAAACTCTTCTTCCAGACTCACATTCCAAAATTAAAAATAGAATCGGCTTCATATTTCACAACAAAGCCTCCTTCACTCATCCTGCCAAACACACCCTCATAAAACGGACTATCCTACAAAAAAATCACTGAACCTGGAGACATCTCTCCCTCACTAACTTTAAGCATCAGCTGTCAGAGCAGCTTACCAATCACTGTACCTGTACACAGCCCATCTGTCAATAGCAGACCCCTCCAGTGTTAATGCTAAATTGTAATTATTTTGCCTCTATGACCTACTTATATCTCCCTAGTCGTACTGCATTTGCACACACTGTACACCTTTTCTATTGAGTTATTGCATGTACGTGGAATGGGGGGAGAAAGTAGGATAACTACACAGTGACTCAACTCACAGGTACGTCACACACTGACTGCTCATGGGAAAACCTCAGAGGTCCCTACTCAAGCATCAACGCATTCACACACACACTCACTCACTCACTCCTCCCCCCCAAGAGCACATTGACTTTCCTAATCACTGATGTAGCATGCATAGCCTTCAAAGTGGCAGTCCTGTAGGAGACAGAAAGGTTTGCAAAGAATCCCTAATATCCTCTGCAAACCCATCACTGATGCCATCATTCCTTAAGATAATATTTAGTTGACCTCTTGTCCCTACGGGAGCTCAGTTAAATAATATCTCTGTTTCCCAACACATCAGAGAGAAGTTCTTCCCCGTCTGCCTAACATTTGGCTATTTGAGCAAAGTGCTCGTGGTTGATTAAATGGATTCAAAGTTAATCATCTTAATCGCCTGACGAATTAAGCCTTGGCAATGGGTGTTCATCATATCTCTGACTGTCTTTTAGCATGTTAATTCTCGCCTTTTTAAGATTATGTCAATTTGCACATTCAAAGAAACTATAAGGGGGTTTAGTCCATTTCCCCTCTCATCTCTCTCTGAGATGCAATCAGTTCTCGACGCAAACAGGCAATTTAAATGGAAATGATGTAGAAAAAACAATGCAAGATATGCCCTCATGCTAAAAACTCCTAAACGATGACAGATGACCTTTTGCGCATACAAAGAAGGCAGTGACTGAGCTCTAATCTCATTTTGTATAACTATTCCACCACTAACCATAAAGAAACGATATGAGGCATTGAATTGGAGATGTTAATCAATGGATTCATTGCCTGGAAATCAGACTCCCAGCATCGTCCTGTCCCCCTCTGGGCTATACGGCAGGACCATGGCCTAACCAGGGAGCACACTGCAACCCCCGCCCCCCTCCACACACACACACAAACACACACATGCAAGCACACACACACACACGCACACAAACATAGACATACACACACAGACACGTTACAGTGTGTGTTGTGTTTGTGCGTCATTCCATTACAGAACGATTGACTGGATTCATTTTTGCGGAGCAGTCTTTAAATAAACTCTAAATAAATACACTGATTTATTATGGAGACGGTAGGATGGTGTGTATGTGTGTGTGTGTGTGCGTGCATGTGTGCGTATCTGGGAGTGTATTCACGTGCGTGTGTGCGCATGCTCGCTTGCATGTGTGTGTCCTGTATAATAGTATGAATCCCACATCTTATCTCCAGCTGTTCCCTTCTCTCTGCCCGATTCACTCAATGGAGGAAGAAAGGAGCACGTGTCTCTGAATGCAGAACCTGATTGGGGCATGTCAACCCCACCGCAATTACCTTCAGGAGTCAGACTCTGATGGTTGTAAAGCTTAACCTACAGAGCCCGCAGGAGGTGTGTGTGTGTGTACGCCGTGGTACTGGCTCCGCTACAGATTTGTTAGGGTTTGCAATTGAAGGTTTAACGGGTGGTTCGCAGGCAAGTGAATATGTCCAAATACAGCTCAACGCTCTGTGGCAGCAAGTTAAACCTTGATACGTCACTGGCCTCTCTCACTCCCACTCAGTCATGACCAGCGAGTCAAAACGTTGAGTTCTTCACGTTTCAGACACAAGAGCAAGAGAGAAGAAGAGAGAGCGAAAGACACAGAGAGCGACAGGGCAAGGAAAAGGGAGAGAGAGAGAGAGAGAAAAGAACAGAGGGAGAGAGAGAGGGAAAGAGAGCGAGAGCAAAGAACAGAGGGAGAGAGAGAGGGAAAGAGAGAGAGACAGGAATGGAGAGACATAGACAGAGAGCGACAGAGCAAGGGAAAGGGAGAGAGGGAGAGAAAAGAACAGAGGGAGAGAGGGAGGGAAAGAGAGAGAGAGAAAAGAACAGAGGGAGAGAGAGAGGGAAAGAGCGAGAGAAAAGAACAGAGGGAGAGAGAGAGGGAAAGAGAGAGAGAAAAGAACAGAGGGAGAGAGAGAGGGAAAGAGAGAGAGACAGGAATGGAGAGACATAGACAGAGAGCGACAGAGCAAGGGAAAGGGAGAGAGGGAGAGAAAAGAACAGAGGGAGAGAGGGAGGGAAAGAGAGAGAGAGAGAAAAGAACAGAGGGAGAGAGAGAGGGAAAGAGAGAGACAGGAATGGAGAGACATAGACAGAGAGAGAAAGAGTAAGAGAGAGGGAAAGAAACAGGAACAGAGGGAGAGATGTCACAGGCCTCACACAGAGAGAGACATAGACAGAGAGAAAGAGAGAAGGAGAGAGAGAGAGAGAGAGAGAGAGAGAGAGAGAAAGAGGGGTCATGTCATATCGTTTACTCAAGCACTGTTCATCAGACATGACTAGTGAGTCATACAAACTCTTCTTCAGAAAGGCAGCATGGAGAATGTTATCCCTTCAGACTCGTGGGAATTGTGGATAGGACTAAATGTAAATGTTTTGTACAGAAGAAATATGATATGCATATGCTTAACCATGGTAGAAATTGAAAGGGAAAAGTTTGAAAATTATTAGACTATAAAAGGTGAGGAAACAACAGTTCACACAAGACTGAATCTAAACATTACACTGTGCATTTGACATCTTCTGTACTTTTTGCCGCATTTCTGATAAATTCTGAAAATACTTTGGATACATAAGGTAACATGATATTCCTGGAAAAAACAATATTCTTGGAAAAAAGGTTTGAGTGAGAGGACTAACTGGTGTCTCCAAGTGGCCACATCTCTTTACAACTAGAGCATCACACTTGTAGTTGTTTTGTTTGGAACACAGCCTTGTATCTCTGCCCTCATTCAAAAACTGTCCAAAAATGGTCTATTCGAAATTGCAATCTGAGTGAGGTGGGCATCATTTAAAAGCTTGATCTATTGCCAAAATGCCTGGCTAAGTTATAAAATACGATTTGACAGTGTTAGGCTTTCAAAATGCAATTCAGGGAAACAAATTATCATTTTGGTGCACATAGAAAGGAGCCCTGAGGGCATTCAGGTGCTTGTGCTGTGGGGAAGTTTCTTCACAATAGACAAAGAGGCTCATTCTGTTCAGAACAACCCAGGGTATGACGCCATGTCATCTTGTAACTGTACATGAAACATAGTAATCATAAAAATTGGCACTGTATACAACATGAGTTTTATGATATGGAAATGTGTCCATTTTCCCCAAGATACACACACTTCTCTCCCAACACCTTCCTCTCTATCCCAACCCCTCCCTCTCTCTCCCAACGACTCTCGCTATCTCCCCGTCTCTTTCTCTTCCTCAACACCTCTTCTTCCCTCTCTATCTATCTCCCTCCCTCTCTTCACATAATCTACGCCAGTCATTTGGAAGGGAGAGAGATATAGCGAGAGAAAGAGAGAGAGAGAAAGAGAGGGAGCGAACAGAGTGAGATAAAGAGACATAGAGAGAATGATCAGCACCCATGAGGCTTTGAGTCCGTCAGCCCATCGTGTCAGAGGGCTGTGGATTAATTTCACCCAGTTGCCGTGGCAGTAATCATTGTCCCAGCTTGATTACAATGCCGCACTGCCAAACTCCCTAACACTGTTGTGTTTATCCATCTACGGGTAGAAATAGTCCCATTATGTCAAAGATAAGCAATTTGCTTTCGTTCTCTGCTAAGAGAAAGGGAAGGATAAAGGAGGGGAAATGGAGGGAAGTGGCAAATTGCAGGCATCCAGATGCCAGGTTAATGAGATGGCGAATCTATTGGCTGTCTTCTGTAATCATTCCCTCAATACATTGGCAGAGCATCCTCTGCTCTCCATTCGAGGGGCTATTTTGGTGTATGGTTGAGAGAGAGAGTCGTGGACGAGAGGTATCAGTGTGTCACCCCCTGACCGTAGAGATCCTTTTATTCTCTACGTTTGTTTGGTCAGGGTGTGACTCGGGTGGGAAAGTCTATGCCTTCTGGTTCTTTGTTTTTGGCCGGGTATGATTCTCAATCAGGGACAGCTGTCTACCGTTGTCTCTGATTGGGAATCATACTTAGGCAGCCTTTTTTCCTTTTCTCATTTGTGGGTTGTTGTCTTCGTTTAATGCATGTATAGCCTTACAGAGCTTCATGTTAATTTTTGTTGTTTATTGTTTTGTTAGTGTAACGGATGTGAAACACTAGCTTAGTTAGCGGTGGTGCGTGCTAAATAGTGTTTCAATCGGTGACGTCACGTGCTCTGAGACCTTGAAGTAGTAGTTCCCCTTGCTCTGCAAGGGCCGCGGCTTTTGTGGAGCGATGGGTAGCGATGCTTCATGGGTGACTGTTGTTGATGTGTGCAGAGGGTCCCTGGTTCGTGCCCGGGTAAGGGCGAGGGGACGGTCTAAAGTAATACTGTTACATTGGCAAAATTTAAAAATAAAGACAAATGTACGCTTACCACCCTGCACCTTGGTCCGGTCATTTTCAAGACGAAGTTCGTGACACAGTGAGCATCCCTCCCCCTCTCGCTCTGTTCATTTTACAATAAGACCTAAAAGCAGCTCCTAAGAGTGACTAGCTACGCTTCTTTAATAAATTGGAAGAAAAAAAGAGGTGAAAAAGAGGTTCTGGTGGCCGCAAAGGGACGTGTCTCTCTGAACAGGGTAGATGGATGATTTGAGACATTAAGACTGACTGGTGAAACTGTAACCTGAGCAACAACCAGACTAAGTGTCTGTTCAAGGTGTGTTGGAGCGAACGGATGGGACTAACTGCCGCTGATAGCTGTTGCAAATGAAAACCGCTGGGAGAGACTCAAACACACAAAAGGTTGAATGTATCAGATAAGATATTCATTAGAACATTACAGAAATTCAAGAGAAGTGTAGGTGAAATGAAAACCAATAGATTCAGGCTGATGTTGTTACGTACATTTCCTTTCACAACATTGAGAAGATGAACAAAAAATAAGCGATGATACAGAAAAATTAAATGCACACGCTTTATGAAGTCATTATGTTCCATTACTCATTCATAAAGTTATATAGATGAATACCATCTATTTGTGAGATACATCACCGTCTCTCCTACCCAGGTCCTTTATGGAATACCTATATCCACCAACCTTTTACTGTGCACAATATTACATATTATATTTCCTTTCCCTCTGTCTCTCTGCATCTGTCAGTGTTATGTGATGACCTATCTCCTTCCTGGTACATAGTTAGACTCTGTAAGAACTAGCTATATCTATCTGGAATAGACGGCTGGTCTATACAACACTGTGCATAGTCAATTTGCAAATTACCTCGACTAACCTGTATCCCCCGCACATTGACTTGGTATCGGTAACCCCTGTAAATAGCCTCGTTATTGTTGTGTAATTTTCTTGTGTTACTTTTTGATTTGATTTTTTAAACTTAAGTTTATTTAGTAAATGTTTTCTTAACTCTATTTCTTGAACTGCATTGCTGGTTAAGGGCTTGTAAGTAAGCATTTCACGGTAACTGTACTCGGCACATGTGCCTGTTGTACTCGGCACATGTGACAAATAATATTTGATTTGATTGCGTAAGGGTGGAGGGAGGAAAAACATCCACACATGTCGTTCCAATGGTGGCACCTGTGTGAAAGAGATATCTCTATCTCATTCTGTAAACTGAATATCATTCTCCACTACAGCAGATATTGGTTCTAGTAAATTATGTCTGCCACCATCCTCAACGCTGCCTGTCAGGGAGAAGGAGAATAGCCCATCTCATTCAAATATGGGAGAAATGGGAAGGCGAGTGAAGTGTGTGTGTGTTTGTGCAAAGTAAAGTAAATGAGCGAGAGGAAGTCTAACATTGCATTTCAAAATCTGAATGAGCGGTTGTTAGGGTGCTAAATATCCATATTTAAGATGAGCGTATTATTCAACTGTATGTACGATAGTTGAATTCCTTTGTCTCTCCTTCTCCCACTCTTTCGTTCCCCACCCCTTTCATTGAGTGACCAGCCGTCATATCGGGTTAGTCCACTAGGGACTTTTCATTACATTATGTTAGTAATCAATTCAACCTATACTGTGTGTGTGTTTATGTATTTCTGTGTGATTATTTCATTAGTTAGCTTACTCAAATTGGCTTAATTATTTATTTACTGAGTCATTATGTAGACTAGGGTTCGTGCAGATTTATAGAATATTTTCACATTCAAAATGAGACTGATAAGAGGTAAAAAAGTGACTGTTATCTATAGATATTAATATATCTTATAAGAGTTTAATTCGAGAGATAGTAACTTGTTAAATAGGTTTTCCCGTGGTGCTCCAAGTTACTGAGTTAATTGTTACAAGATTCATTTAATCATGTAATAATTAAACATAGTTTATTGATTTGATAAGATACCAGTTATCGCATTAATACTAGTCACATCACGACAGTTCCTATCTACAGTATATCGGAAATAGACTGTCATCCAGTGTGATCATCATGAACTTCATGCTCAAGGGGATAATAGACTGGAATAATACCTACTGATGTGTTGTGTGACACCTGGTAAACGTTTATCAACATTCACAAAACACTGTGAATTTACCATGCCATTACAAACCAAACAAACCTGTTAACTTTGTGAATGGCCTCTGTGATTTGTACTCAAGATTTATACATGTTTCTGTCTGATTTTATTCAGTTCTGCTTTAATTGCAATGAAGCAGAGATTTTGTGTAAGGTGTACCCTATCTGATAAAACACTGCCCTTTTGTAAGGTTTTGTCCCTGATTTTGGAGTGTGTGTGTGTGTTTAGTTTCCCAGCCAAGGTAAAGGTGTGTGTGTATGTGAATGTGCAGTTTTTCCTCCAAAGTATACAGAGATGGGTTGTGGGGGAAAGATGGGTTGAAGTTCAGAAGGGCACTCTGGCACCTCTGCCATGTTTGCTGTTTAGCATGCTGTCCTGCTGCTTGTAAGACACACACACACACACACACAGTTTGGCTGCCTCGTAATAACCTCTGAATTATTCAGTCAGCGTCTCAACATCCCATTTTTCACCTGAAAGACTTCAGCTCTGCTGATGCAGGGAGGGAGAGAAAGATAGAGTAGGACAACTCTTTTGCTATGAATCTTTTCTCCCTCTCTCCCCTCACCTCATCTGACTCCCTGATGTCATTGGAGTAAGATCATGCTATCCTTCACAACTGACCTCAGTTCAGCATTGGCTTCCCCCTTATAGTTAGTATTGAGAGTAAACTGATCCTAGATTCATACTGATCCTAGGATAGTAAACTGATCCTAGATCAGTACATAAAGTTAAACTCTCTTCATAAATAGGAGATGCGCTGTGCATTAACAAGATCTCACGGTTTTACCAATTTGACTTTAGTTATTGACGTTATTACCACTGGGATTGAACACGTGACCCTCGAAGCCGGAGCATTTGGCCCTCGCTGTCCAAAATGTTTTTTTTTAAGTCATCTCCCGATGTCCAATTTGGAAGTCAATCTTGAGAAACCTGAGGGCCTCCCGAGTGTCGCAGCGGTCTAAGGCATTGTATCGCAGTGCTAGAGGGGACACTACAGATCTGGGTTTGATCCGGGGCTGTGTCGCAGCCGGCTGCGACCGGGAGACCCATGAGACGGCACACAATTGACCCAGCGTCTCCCCCTGCGACCTGGCTGGGAATCACATCACACTCAGACTACAGTCATCAGACCTGGTAAAATATAATTACAGACAATTACTGTGCTGATGCAGATGCAGTTGATGGAGCGTTATGTAATATACTGCTCATACTGTTTTAGTGACAACATTGACAGGGATTTAGACAGCAATCACACTGTTAACATTGGAAGGTTTATTCCGTGACATTGAAGGATAAAGGCACAAATAAGTGCATATTCATCTCTACACTAGACATCATCAAGTGTGCACTAGTCCATACAGATTATATTTAATAAAATGTGTGCTAGTCCAGCACATGGGGTGCCAACAGGTAAGATGCTTCAGGAGGGCGGTCATGTGTGCTAGCAAGGCAGAGGTCCTGGGTTTGAGCCTTGATGTGAGGCGAATTAGCAGGAAGCTAAGTAAGCACGTTCTGTACAGTAGTCCATGTAACATTATGAGGTGTGTACTTAAGCAATATGGCCCGATGAGATGTGGTATATGGCTAATATACTATGGCTAAGGGTTGTTCTTACGCATGACGCAATGCGGAGTGCCTGGACACAGCCCTTAGTAGTGATTTTTTAGCCATATACCACAAACCCATGTGGTGTCTTATTGACACTATAATCTGGTTACCAACATAATTAGAGCAGAAAAACAAAAGTTTTGTCATATCCGTTGTATACGGTCTGATATACCACGGCTGTCAGCCAATCAACATTCAGGGCTTGAACCACCCAGTTTATAACAGTCATTAGATCAGACAAAATGCATCTAGTGCACATTGCATGTTCATACCTGATAACTGATAATATTGTAGCTGCTATTGTATAGGTGCAAAGGGAATCCACAATGGCTCAGTGGTGAAGTAGCTCATAAGAACAAAATCAAAAATGCTTCTATTTTTCTAACTTAATTGAGGAAAATTCCTTTTTGATACTGTCGCAAAGCTAACTAAAAAGCAGCATTCCCCAAGAGAGGATGACTTTCACTTTAGCAGTGATAAATTCATGAACTTCTTTGAGGAAAAGATTAGGATTATTAGAAAGCAAATTACGGACTCCTCTTTAAATCTGCGTATTCCGTCAAAGCTCAGTTGTCCCGAGTCTGCACAACTCTCCCAGGACCTAGGATCAAGAGAGATGCTCAAGTGTTTTAGTACTATATCTCTTGACACAATGATGAAAATAATCATGGCCTCTAAACCTTCAAGCTGCATACTGGACCCTATTCCAACTAAACTACTGAAAGAGCTGCTTCCTGTGCTTGGCCCTCCTATGTTGAACATAATAAACGGCTCTCTATCCACCGGATGTGTACCAAACTCACTAAAAGTGGCAGTAATAAAGCCTCTCTTGAAAAAGCCAAACCTTGACCCAGAAGATATAAAAAACTATCGGCCTATATCGAATCTTCCATTCCTCTCAAAAAATTTTGAAAAGGCTGTTGGGCAGCAACTTACTGCCTTCCTGAAGACAAACAATGTATACAAAATGCTTCAGTCTGGTTTTAGACCCCATCATAGCACTGAGACGGCACTTGTGAAGGTGGTAAATGACATTTTAATGGCATCGGACCGAGGCTCTGCATCTGTCCTCGTGCTCCTAGACCTTAGTGCTGCTTTTGATACCATCGATCACCACATTCTTTTGGAGAGATTGGAAACCCAAATTGGTCTACACGGACAAGTTCTGGCCTGGTTTAGATCTTATCTGTCAGAAAGATATCAGTTTGTCTCTGTAAATGGTTTGTCCTCTGACAAATCAACTGTAAATTTCGGTGTTCCTCAAGGTTCCGTTTTGGGACCACTATTGTTTTCACTATATATTTTACCTCTTGGAGATGTTATTCGAAAACATAATGTTAACTTTCACTGCTATGCGGATGACACACAGCTGTACATTTCAATGAAACATGGTGAAGCCCCAAAATTGCCCTTGCTAGAAGCATGTGTTTCAGACATAAGGAAGTGGATGGCTGTAAACGTTCTACTTTTAAACTCGGACAAAACAGAGATGGTTGTTCTAGGTCCCAAGAAACAAAGAGATCTTCTGTTGAATCTGACAATTCATCTTAATGGTTGTACAGTCGTCTCAAATAAAACTGTGAAGGACCTCGGCGTTACTCTGGACCCTGATCTTTCTTTTGAAGAACATATCAAGACCATTTCAAGGACAGCTTTTTTCCATCTACGTAACATTGCAAAAATCTGAAACTTTCTGTTCAAAAATGATGCAGAAAAATTAATCCATGCTTTTGTCACTTCTAGGTTAGACTACTGCAATGCTCTACTTTCCGGCTACCCGGATAAAGCACTAAATAAACTTCAGTTGGTGCTAAATACGGCTGCTAGAATTCTGACTAGAACCAAAAAATTTGATCATATTATCCAGTGCTAGCCTCTCTACACTGGCTTCCTGTCAAAGCAAGGGCTGATTTCAAGGTTTTTACTGCTAACCTACAAAGCATTACATGGGCTTGCTCCTACCTATCTCTCTGATTTGGCCCTGCCGTACATACCTACACGTACGCTACGGTCACAAGACGCAGGCCTCCTAATTGTCCCTAGAATTTCTAAGCAAACAGCTGGAGGCAGGGCTTTCTCCTATAGAGCTCCATTTTTATGGAACGGTCTGCCTACCCATGTCAGAGACGCAAACTCGGTCTCAACCTCTAAGTCCTTACTGAAGACTTATCTCTTCAGTGGGTCATATGATTGAGTGTAGTCTGGCCCAGGAGTGGGAAGGTGAACGGAAAGGCTCTGGAGCAACGAACCGCCCTTGCTGTCTCTGCCTGGCCGGTTCCCCTCTTCCCACTGGGATTCTCTGCCTCTAACCCTATTACAGGGGCTGAGTCACTGGCTTACTTGGGCTCTCTCATGCCGTCCCTGGAAGGGGTGCGTCACCTGAGTGGGTTGATTCACTGATGTGGTCATCCTGTCTGGGTTGGCGCCCCCCTTGGGTTGTGCCATGGCGGAGATCTTTGTGGGCTATACTCAGCCTTGTCTCAGGATGGTAAGTTGGTGGTTGAAGATATCCCTCTAGTGGTGTAGGGGCTGTGCTTTGGCAAAGTGGGTGGGGTTATATCCTTCCTGTTTGGCCCTGTCTGGGGTGTCCTCGGATGGGGCCACAGTGTCTCCTGACCCCTCCTGTCTCAGCCTCCAGTATTTATGCTGCAGTAGTTAATGTGTCGGGGGGCTAGGGTCAGTTTGTTATATCTGGAGTACCTCTCCTGTCCTATTCGGTGTCCTGTGTGAATCTAAGTGTGCGTTCTCTAATTCTCTCTTTCTCTCTCTCTCTCTCTCTCTCGGAGGACCTGAGCCCTAGGACCATGACCCAGGACTACCTGACATGATGACTCCTTGCTGTCCCCAGTCCACCTGGCCGTGCTGCTGCTCCAGTTTCAACTGTTCTGCCTTATTATTATTCGACCATGCTGGTCATTTATGAACATTTGAACATCTTGGCCGTGTTCTGTTATAATCTCCACCCGGCACAGCCAGAAGAGGACTGGCCACCCCACATATGCTCTCTCTAATTCTCTCTTTCTTTCTCTCTCTCGGAGGACCTGAACCCTAGGACTATGCCCCAGGACTACCTGACATGATGACTCCTTGCTGTCCCCAGTCCACCTGACCGTGCTGCTGCTCCAGTTTCAACTGTTCTGCCTTATTATTATACGACCATGCTGGTCATTTATGAACATTTGAACATCTTGGCCATGTTCTGTTATAATCTCCACCCGGCACAGCCAGAAGAGGACTGGCCACCCCACATAGCCTGGTTCCTCTCTAGGTTTCTTCCTAGGTTTTGGCCTTTCTAGGGAGTTTTTCCTAGCCACCATGCTTCTACACCTGCATTGCTTGCTGTTTGGGGTTTTAGGCTGGGTTTCTGTACAGCACTTTGAGATATCAGCTGATGTATGAAGGGCTATATAAATACATTTGATTTGATTTGATTTCTGATGTCTTTTTGTCTAGTCCTCTAATGTCTAATGTTTTTTTATTGCTCAGAGAAGTGTAAATAGAACCAGAAAGTTAAAGGTTCTTAAAGGTTCAAACTCAAGCTATAGCCAATGTTTTCTTTACCCAAAAGAAAGTGTCTCAGGCCTCAGCTAGTATCCTGCAGTGTAATAGCTTACCAGTCTCTTCTCTATTTTACTCTGTTTAGACAGTTGCTTTACTCTCTAGGAGCTGGATCACCAGTCAGGGTGGCTCATTCTACTTACAGCTAGCTACTGCACCTCTATCTTTCACAGTGACGGGTGCTGCTATCATTCGATTACACCGTCTTTGGGGGCGCGGGGTGTCTTAAGTTAGTGAGTGTGTGTGTGTGCGTGCGTGCGTGCATGTGTGGGTGTGTGTGTGTGTGTGTTTGTGTGTGTGCAAGAGTTAATACAGTGCCTTCAGAAAGTATTTGTCATGACTGTCCTGTGAGGATCAGAATGGGTCAGATCAGCTTGGCAATGGATGACAGTAACCAGACCCTCTCTCACCCACAGATGGGGGGAGAAGGGAGCTGGTGCGGGGTTGACATCTCAAACACTGTTGTAAATCAAGGAGAGAACATCCCTCTCCAATGCTCACACATGAATGTGCCTTTGTCTACAGAGACATTTTCCCACTGAAACTCTAACATGTTCTAAAGTGAATACTGGAACAATGTTTTCTTTTTCTTTTTTTTCTTTCACCTTTGTTTAACCAGGTCGGCCAGTTGAGAGCAAGTTCTCATTTACAACTGCTACCTGGCCAAGATAAAGCAAAGCAGCACGACAAAAACAACAACACAGAGTTACACATGGGATAAACAAACGTACAGTCAATAACACAATAGAAAAATACATGTACAGTTTGTGCAAATGTAGTAAGGTTAGGGAGGTAAGGCAATAAATAGGCCATAGTTGCAAAATAATAACAAGTTAGCAGTAACACTGGAGTGATAGATGTGCAGATGATGATGTGCAAGTGGAGATACTGGGGTGCAAAAGAGCAAAAAAATAAATAACAATATGGGGATGAGGTAGTTGGGCTGTGTACAGGTACAGTGATCGGTAAGCTGCTCTGACAGCTGATGCTTAAAGTTAGTGAGGGAGATATAAGTCTCCAGCTTCAGTGAATTTTGCAATTTGTTCCAATCAATGGTAGCAGAGAACTGGAAGGAAAGGCGGCCAAAGAAGGTGTTGGCTTTGAGGATGATCAGTGAAATATACCTGCTGGAGCGCGTGCTACCAGTGGGTGTTGCTATGGTGACCAGTGAGCTGAGATAGATAACATACAATTTGCAGAGTAGAGTGTTGGAGGCTATTTTGTAAATTACATCGCCGAAGTCAAGGATCAGTAGGATAGACAGTTATACAAGGGTATATTTGGCAGCATGAGTGAAGGAGGCTTCATTGTGAAATAGGAAATCAATTCTAGATTTCATTTTGGATTGAAGAAGCTTAATGTGAGTCTGGAAGGAGAGTTTACAGTCTAACCAGACACCTAGGTATTTGTAGTTGTCCCCATATTCTAAGTCAGAACCGTCAACAAACGGTTGCACAGTACTGTCTTTTATCGATGGCGGTTATGATATCGTTTAGTACCTTGAGCGTGGCTGAGGTGCACCCGTGACCGGCTCGGAAACCAGATTGCACAGCGGAGAAGGTACGGTGGGATTCGATATGGTCAGTGACCTGTTTGTTGACTTGGCTTTCGAAGACCTTAGATAGGCAGGGCAGGATGGATATAGGTCTGTAACAGTTTGGGTCCAGGGTGTCTCCCCCTTTGAAGAGGGGGATGACTGCGGCAGCTTTCCAATCCTTGGGGATCTCAGACGATATGAAAGAGAGGTTGAACAGGCTGGTAATAGGGGTTGCGACAATGGCGGCACATAGATTCAGAAATAGAGGGTCCAGATTGTCAAGCCCAGCTGATTTTTATGGGTCCAGGTTTTGCAGCTCTTTCAGAACATCTGCTATCTGGATTTGGGTAAAGGAGAACCTGGAGAGGCTTGGGCGAGTAGCTGCGGAGGGGGGAGCTGCATGGCCAGCCATTACAAAAGCCCAACTCCCTTTCCAAGGCAGCCTGGTTCCAACAGAGATCTATGTCGAACCAAGATATTTACACGTAAATACATTCATGATTTCTTACTCCAAACGGGCGGCAGTTATTGTTTACTGTGAGAGTAGTTTCTAAACATACCAAAGTATTATGTCTCTGCGACTCTCTCTCTCTCTCCCTCTCTCCCTCTCCATCTTATTTGCAACAAGCCACCATATTGTGTCAGTCCGCTAGGGACCTGTTGTAATGTATTTAGTGTGTATGTTTATCCTGTGTTACCATGTATTTAATCATTTTAGCCATTTCTGTAGTACTGAATCATACGGAAGGCTGGGGATTTTGCAGATGCAGGAGGTTACAACTGTTCAGGATGACAATATGATACAAATTCAAATAAAAATTTTGATGAAATCACACATTCAATGTACCAAATTAAAGCTACACTTGTTGTGAATCCAGCCAACGTGTCAGATTGAAAAACTTTACGGCGAAAGCAAACAATGCTATTTTCTGAGGATAGCACCCTAGTAAAGAAAGAGAGAAAAGCAGATTTATTAATATTATATACTTCAAGCCTTACCTTTGACAAGCTTCTTCTGTTGGCACTCCAATATGTCCCATAAACATCACAAATGGTCCTTTTGTTCGATTAATTCCGTCGATATATATCCAAAATGTCCATTTATTTGGCGTGTTTGAAAAATACCGGTTCCAACAAGCGCAATGTGACTACAAAATGTCTCAAAAGTTACCTGTAAGCATTGTCCAAACATTTCAAACTACTTTTGTAATACAACTTTAGGTATTTTTTTATGTAAATAATCGATACAATTGAAGACGGGATATCCTGTATTCATAACCGGAGGAAAACCAAGTGGAGCGTGCTTTCAGGTCACGCGCCTCTAAAAAAGAGTACACTTCCCTTGAGCCTCATTATGAAAAGTGTTACTTCTTCATTTCTCAAAGGAAAAACCTCAACCAATTTCTAAAGACTGTTGATATCCAGTGGAAGCGATATGAACTGCAGGAAAGTCGATTAGAAATCTGGATTCCCAATGAAAACCAATTGAAAAGAGTGACCTCAAAAAAAAGAATCTGAATGGTGGGGGCAACATTTTCACATTTGGATAAAAAGCGTGCCCAGAGTAAACTGCCTGCTACTGAGTACCAGTTGCCAATACAGTGGGGCAAGAAAGTATTTAGTCAGCCACCAATTGTGCAAGTTCTCCCATTTAAAAATATGAGAGAGGCCTGTAATTTTCATCATAGGTACACTTCAACTATGACAGACAAAATGAGAAAAAAAATCCAGAAAATCACATTGCAGGATTTTTTATGGATTTATTTGCAAATTATGGTGGAAAATAAGTATTTTGTCACCTACAAACAAGCAAGATTTCTGGCTCTCACAGACCTGTAACTTCTTATTTGAGAGGCTCCTCTGTCCTCCACTCATTACCTGTATTAATGGCACCTGTTTGAACTTGTTATCAGTATGAAAGACACCTGTCCACAACCTCAACAGTCACACTCCAAACTCCACTATGGCCAAGACCAAAGAGCTGTCAAAGGACACCAGAAACAAAATTGTAGACCTGCACCAGGCTGGGAAGACTGTATCTGCAATAGGTAAGCAGCTTGGTTTGAAGAAATCAACTGTGGGAGCAATTATTAGGAAATGGAAGACATACAAGACCACTGATAATCTCCCTCGATCTGGGGCTCCACGCAAGATCTCACCCCGTGGGGTCAAAATGATCACAAGAACGGTGAGCAAAAATCCCAGAACCACACGGGGGGACCTAGTGAATGACCTGCAGAGAGCTGGGACCAAAGTAACAAAGCCTACCATCAGTAACACACTACGCCGCCAGGGACTCAAATCATGCAGTGCCAGACGTGTTCCCCTGCTTAAGCCAGTACATGTCCAGGCCCGTCTGAAGTTTGCTAGAGAGCATTTGGATGATCCAGAAGAAGATTGGGAGAATGTCATATGGTCAGATGAAACCAAAATGCAACTTTTTAGTAAAAACTCAACTCGTCGTGTTTGGAGGAAAAATAATGCTGAGTTGCATCCAAACAACACCATACCTACTGTGAAGCATGGGGGTTTTTCAGTTAAATGTTGTTGAGGGTTGTGGAACCCCTAGCAGTCAAAAGTTTTAAACAACCACTCTTGTGGAGCCCCAAATCCTAATGAGATAATTGTTACATGATTAATTTAATTGGCTAACAATTAGACCAGGTTTGTTGACATAGTTAGTTTAATGAAGAGGCGACTCCGGGATGCTGGCCTTCTAGGCAGAGTTGCAAAGAAAAAGCCATATCTCAGACTGGCCAATAAAAAGACCACAGACACTGGACAGAGGAACTCTGCCTAGAAGGCCAGCATCCCGGAGTCGCCTCTTCACTGTTGACATTGAGAGTGGTGTTTTGCGGGTGCTATATAATGAAGCTGCCAGTTGAGGACTTGTGAGGCATCTAATTCTCAAACTATACACGAGATCTTGTACGAGAACTTCAGTTTCTTGGCAATTTCTTGCATGGAATAGCCTTCATTGTTCAGAACAAGAATAGACTGACGAGTTTCAGAAGAAAGGTCTTTGTTTCTGACCATTTTGCGCCTGTAATCGAACCCACACATGCCGATGCTCCAGATACTCAACTAGTCTAAAGAAGGCCGGTTTTATTGCTTCTTTCACCCGAACAACAGTTTTCATCCGAACAAACAGTTTTGCTAACATAATTTCAAAAATATTTTCTTATGATCAATTAGCCTTTTAAAGTTATAAACTTGGATTAGCTAACACAACGTGACATTGGAACACATGAGTGATGGTTGCTGATAATGGGCCTCTGTACGCCTATGTAGATATTCCATAAAAAATCTGCAGTTTCAAGCTACAATAGTAATTTACAACACTAACAATGTCTTCACTGTATTTCTGATCAATTTGATGTTATTTTGATGGACAAAAAATAGCTTTTCTTTAAAAAACAAGGACATTTCTAAGTGACCCGAAACTTTTGAACAGTAGTGTATATAAAGTGTTATACTGGGATTCAAACTCAAAATTGAATACATTTCAATAACTATATCTGGCATGGTACAGGTGTCTTCTTTTTTATTCCCATAACCATGTGTGTGAGGTGTAAACTTTGGTTTAAGACTACACTCTGTTTGACCCTGATTTATCCCACTGCAGTAAAATGTTAAAGTCATTATTGGCCTTGTCCCTGAGAGGTTCGGAAAGACGCCTGTATCTTTGTAGTGAGTTGGTGTATTGATACACCATCCAAAGTGTAATGCTCAAAGGGATATTATATGTCTGCTTTTTTTTTTACCCATCTACCAATCGATGCCCTTCTTTGCGAGGCTTTGGAAAACATGGTCTTTGTGGTTGAGTCTATGTTTGAAATTCACTGCTTGCCCGAGGGACCTTACAGATAATTGTCTGTATGGGGTACAGAGATGAAGTAGTCATAACAAAATCATGTTTTGAAACACTATTATTGCACATAGAGTCCATGAAAACGTATTATGTGACTTGTTCCTCCTGAACTTATTTAGGTTTGCCATAACATAAGGGTTGAATACTTATTGACTCAAGACCTTACAGCTTTCCATTTTTTATTAACTTGTAAAAAATGTCTAAAAACAGGCCAGTGACACAAAATCTCAATGTAATGCATTTTAAATTCAGGTTGTAACACAAGAAAATGTGGAAAAGAGAGTTAATGGGTGTGTGTATGTATGTGGATGCATGTTTGGATGTGTGTGTGTGTGTGTGTGTGTGTGTGTGTGTGTGTGTGTAGTGTGTGTGTGGATGGTGGGTTATGCCAGCGGCCCCCACTCTTCCTCCCAGTGATAGAGATGGGGGAATAATGAGACCCAATAGAGCCGTGAGGGGTGGTAATGGAGACACACACTGACACACACACACACACACACACACACAAAGGGTAATGAATCTCCTGTTCATCGTCTCAGGCAGACAGAGGCTTCTGCCTCGGCCCGTCTCCTCTTCCATTCATCTCCCTAGAAAACAACCAGACACAAACACAGTCCTGTTCTGTTCTCTAGGCTAAAGAACAACACCCACTCACACGTTGCACCCATTGGCTTTGTACAAGCCAGAATCCTCCAACTAAACTCTAAAGGTACATGTTGATCACATTATTTCCCTATTTTGTTTAATAGAAGGCTCTTCTGCATACATAAAAAATCATTTTGTAAAATATTATGCACAAGGAACTCCAGAAGAAAGCATATTTGTACCGTTCTTTCCCTAGTTTTCCTCTCAATCCTGGTCTGGTAACACATGGTCAGTGAATCTTTTTTTTCGTCGGAGATAAATCTTCCATCATGCCAACACCCCTGTATTGACTACTAGGCTATACACCTGAATAACAATAATGGTAATAATAACAATAATAATGACAATAATTATTGTAACAACTACAAGGATATCTCTTTTCAGCATCTTCATGATTAAGGAATTATATTTAGCATTGCACACCTCTTACATTTCAATAGCAGTTATGGGTCCATGGTCATGATTCATGGTGTGTATGATTCTCCAGACACCTCTTCAAACAGCAATACTACTGGTCCCTTTAGCAATAACACATCAACCACTGTGTAAATAAACTGTTATTAATGATCAATGATGTGATTGTGATGATATGGGCATATCTTTATGTTGGCCAGATCCTATGCGTATTCTGTCATAAATAATGTATGTATTTTCATATGACTATTTTATGCTCCATGTGTACTTCACTCTCTATTTGTAGTCAAAACAAGCTGTTGATTTGTAGTGAAAATCAGCTGTCGATTTGTAGTCAAAACAAACTGTCTATTTGTAGTCAAAACAAGCTTTCAATTTGTAGTCAAAGCAAGCTATCCATTTGTAGTCAAAACCAGCTGCTGATTTGTATTTAAAACAAGCTGTCTATTTGTAGTCAAAACCAGCTGCTGATTTGTATTTAAAACAAGCTGTCTATTTGTAGTCAAAACAAGCTGTCTACCTATAGTCAAAACAAGTTGTGTATTTGTAGTCAAAATAAGTTGTCGATAAGGGATAAAATCCAAAACCTCTATATGCATACTGTATGTATACGTTTCATATGTTCATTTATCTACAGACAACAGATTAGATTCACTGAAATTAAACAACAATACTTTCCTAAACCATATTACTTCGGCTAAAGACCCCAATGTGGCTTGTTTACTGCTTGTTGTACGATTATACAGGAATTTAAAAGTAGTACAGGAAAGATATATATTATGTACCCAAATGGTACTGTATTCCCTTCGTGCACTTCATTTGACCATAGGGCTCTGATCAACAGCAGTGCACTATATAGGGAATAGGGTGCCATTTGGAACACAATCTTTGTCTCTATGGAAAGCAGCAGAGGGTTCTCATAGTCCCCTGATTTAAGGTCCTCCTCCCCAGATCTCCAGAGGAGGAAGACCTTGACAGAGAAATGGCCAGTCACGAACCAGGCTTACCTCCATTACCCACGCCAGCAAACATTTACATTATGTACAAATAATGTGCTGATTCATCCTGTTGTGATTCTAACAGACCTCAGACAACTCACAAGGGCCTGGATCTCAGCATTTATCACGCCAACGCATTTACATCTAAAGCCATTCATGTACTCATAAAGTGAGCTCCAAAAGTATTGGGATAGTGACAACATTTTTTGTTGTTTTGGCTCTTCACTCCAGCACTTTGGATTTGAAATGATACAATGACTATGAGGTTAGCTTTAATTTGAAGGTATTTTCATTCATATCGGGTGAACCGATTAGAAATTACAGACCTTTTTAGGGACCAAAAGTATTGGGGACAAATTCACTTACAGTGCATTCAGAAAGCTGACAGAGCTCCAGAGTTCCTCTGTGGAGATAGGAGAACATTCCAGAAAGACACCCATCTCTGCAGCACTCCACCAATCAGGGATTTATGGTAGAATTGGCCAGACGGAAGCCACTCCTCAGTAAAAGGCACATGACAGCCCGCTTGGAGTTTGCCAAAAGGCACCTAAAAGATGCTCAGACCATGAGAAACAATATTCTCTGTTCTGATGTAACCGGAAGGCCAAGCTTCACGTCTGGAGGAAATCTGAAACCATCCCTACGGTGAAGCACGGTGGTGGCAGCGTCATGCTGTGGGGGTGTTTTTCAGTGGCAGGGACTGGGAGGCTAGTCAGGATTGAGGGACAGATGAACGGAGCAAAGTACAGAGAGAGATCCTTGATGAAAACCTGTCCAGAGTGCTCAGGACCTCAGACTGGGGGTGAACGTTCACCTTCCTACAGGACAACGACCCTAAGCACAAAGCCAAAACAACGCAGGAGTGGTTTCGCGACACACACCGACTGGCAAAGATTTCCAGCTGGCAGGCAAATGCTAGAATATTTCTCTGATTGACAGAGTGAGGGATTTGCAGAGGTGCTTTAATGCTCGGCACGTAAAACATGCTTTTAAGCCTCCCGGGTGGCACAGTGGTCTAGGGCACTGCATTGCAGTGCTAGCTGTGCCACCAGAGACTCTGGGTTCGTGCCCAGGCTCTGTCGCAGCCGGCCGCGACCGGGAGGTCCGTGGGACGACGCACAATTGGCCTAGCGTCGTCCGGGTTGGGGAGGGCTTGGCCGGTAGGGATATCCTTGTCTCATCATGCACCAGCGACTCCTGTGGCAGGCCAGGCGCAGTGCACGCTATCCAGGTTGCCAGGTGCACGGTGTTTCCTCTGACACATTGTTGCGGCTGGCTTCCGGGTATGATGCGTGCTGTGTTAAAGAAGCAGTGCGGCTTGGTGGGGTTGTGTTTCGGAGGACGCATGGCTTTCAACCTTCGTCTTTTACGAGCCCCTACGGGAGTTGTAGCGATGAGACAAGATAGTAACTACTAACAATTGGAAACCATGAAATTGGGGAGAAAAAGGGGGTAAAATTAAAACATTTATAAATAAAGATGCTTTTAAAATAATGGCACAGTATCGATCACTTTTGTTTTCGGGTTCAGGTTCTGTTCCTTAAATTTAGTTATTTTCCGGTTTTCTGTTCTGTTCCCTGAACCAGTTCCAACCCTTGCTTGCAACTCCACAAATTTGTTGGAACCATTTGCTGTTTGTTTCGGTTGTGTTTCAGATTATTTTGCGCCCAATAGAAATGAATGGTAAATAATGTATTGTGTCATTTTGGAGACTTTTATTGTAAATAAGAATATAATATGTCTCTAAACATATCTAAATTAATGTGGATGCTGCCATGATTACAGATAGTCCTGAATGATTTGTGAATAATAATGAATGAGAAAGTTAAAGACACACAGATATCATAGCCCCCTCAAAATGCTAACCTCCCCTGTTATTGTAATGGTGAGAGGTTAGTATGCCTTGAGGGTAAGATATGTGTGCGTCTGTAACTTTCTCATTGTATCATTTCAAATACAAAGTGCTGGAGTACAGAGCCAAAACAACAAAACATCTCTCTATCCCAATACTTTTGGAGCTCACTGTACATCTCTGTCTATACAGTGCATTCAGAAAGTGTTCATACCCCTTGACTCATTCCACATTTCGTTGTGTTACAGCCTGTATTCAAAATTGCTAAAACAAATTATAAGAAAGCTCACCCATCTACACAAAATACCCCATAATGACAAAGTTAAATAATGTTTTTAGAATTGTTTGAATGTTTTGGGGAACATAAAATAAATATATAATTTACATAAGTATTCACACCACTGAGTAAATACATACATTTGGCAGCGATTACAACTGGGTAAGTCTCTAAGAGGTTTGCACACCTAGACTATACAGTATTTGTCCATTATTATTTTCAAAATTCTTCAAGCTCTGTCAAATTCGTTGTTGATCATTGCTAGACAACCATTTTCAAGTCTTGCCATAGATTTTCAAGCGGGTTTAATTCAAAACCGTAACTAGGCCACCCAGGAACATTCACTATCTTCTTGGTATGCAACTCCAGTGTATATTTGGCATTGTGTTTTTAGCTTATTGTCATACTGAAAGGTGAATTTGTCTCCCAGTGAACCAGGTTTTCGTCTAGAATTCTGCCGGTGATTAGCTGCATTCCATTTCTTTTTAATCCTGAAAAACTCCCCAGTCCTTAACAATTACAAGCATACCCATAACATGATGCAGCCACCACTATGCTTGAAAATATGGAGCATGGTACTCAGTAATGTGTTATATTGGATTGGCCCCAAATATAAAACTTTGTAGTATTACTTCAGTGCCTTGTTGCAAACCTGCTGCATGTTTTGGAATATTTGTATTCTGTACAGGCTTTCTTATTTTCCCTCTCTCAATTAGGTTAGTATTGTGGAGTTGCTACAATGTTTTTGATCCACCCTCAGATTTCCCTAACACAGCCATTAAACTCTGTAACTGTTTTAAAGTAAACATTGGCCTAGTGGGCAAATCCCTGACCGGTTTCCCTCCTCTCCAGGAAACTGAATATGAAAAACGCCTCTCTCTTTGTAGTGACTGGGTGTATTGATACACCATCAAAAGTGTAATTAATAACAAAGCGATATTAAATGTGTTTTTTCTTTACCCATCAACCAATAGGTGCACTTCTTTACGAAGCATTGGAAAACCTCCCTGGTCTTTGTGGTTTAATCTGTGTTAGAAATTCACTGCTCGACTGTGGGACCTTACAGATAATTGTATGTGTGGGGTACAGATATGATGTTGAACACTATTATTGCATACGGAGTGAGTCCATGCAACTTATTATATGACTTGTTAAGAAAATGTTTACTCCTGAAATTATTAAGGCTTGCCATAACAAAAGGGTCAAGACATTTCAGCTTTTCACTTTTAATGAATTTGAACATTTTTCGAAAAACATAATTCCACTTTGAAATGATGGGGTATTGTGTTAAGGTCAGTGACAAGAAAACATCTACATTTAATCAATTTTTTATTCAGGCTGTAACACAACAAAAGGGGTGTGAATGCTGTCCGAAGGAACTGTACATACATCATCTGATCATCTGATCAAAACTCATTTATTATAATATATTAATCGCTTATACGATAGAATAGAATAGAATAGAATACAATAACTTTGAGTAATATTATTCTGTGGGCATTTTAAAGTGCTGTCAGAGTCTGTTGTGGAAGAACGCGTTTAATATAGCTCTGTCATCACCCAACGGTCAAATAGCTTTGTAAGAGGAAACACAATATGACTGATCATTTGTAATAATTAATCCACAAGTGGGCTTGGCAGTTGGACAGCTGATGATGACATCGTCTTGCATTCTCCTTGCCAACTCCCCCTATTGATCTTGCCTCTCAGATCTCCTGCCTCTCGTTAGCTACACGCACATGCAGGCTCTCAGATCTCCTGCCTCCACATTAACTTCATGATCAATACATCTCCTCGAGAGCCCCCTCAAACAGACCCCCACTACAATCTACATATACACACACATTACACAACATTGGCCTCCCACAGACCTAGAACAGACTTCAGCGGGCAAATACCAATAACACAGGGCTTGAGAACTTAATAGTACTAATATATATACAGTTGAAGTCGGAAGTTTACATACACTTAGGTTGGAGACATTGGTATCGGCCCGATGTCTAGTTAAACGCTGATGTGCAAAACCGGTGTCAAAGCTGACATGCAAAATTCCAGAAAATGATGTCATGGCTTTAGAAGCTTCTGATTCTAATTAATTTGAGTCAATCGGAGGTGTACCTGTGTATGTATTTCAAGGCCTACCTTCAAACTCAGTGCCTCTTTACTTGTCATCAAATAAAATCAAATTTGATTTGTCACATACACATGGTAAGCAGATGTTAATACGAGAGTAGCGAAATGCTTGTGCTTCTAGTTCCGACCATGCAGTAATATCTAACAAGTAATCTAACCTAACAATTTCACAACAACTACCTTATACACACAAGTGTAAAGGAATTAATAAGAATATATACATACAAATATATGAATGAGCTATGGCCGAACGGCATAGGCAAAATGCAGTAGATGGTATAGAGTACAGTATATACATATGAGATGAGTAATGTAGGGTATGTAAACATTATATAAAGTGGCATTGTTTAAAGTGGCTAGTGATACATTTATTACATCAATTTGTCCATTATTAAAGTGGCTAGAGATGAGTCAATATGTTGGCAGTAGCCTCTCAATGTTAGTGATGGCTGTTTAACAGTCTGATGGCCTTCCTGTGAGATCGGGTGCTGTAGGTGTCCTGGAGGGCAGGTAGTTTGCTCCCGGTGATGTGTTGTGCAGACCTCACTACCCTCTGGAGAGCCTTACGGTTGTGGGCAGAGTAGTTGCGGTACCAGGCCGTGATACAGCCTGACAGGATGCTCTTGATTGTGCATCTGTAAAAGTTTGTGAGTGTTTTTGGTGACAAGCCAAATTTCTTCAGCCTCCTGAGGTTGAAGAGGTGCTGCTGCGCCTTCTTCACCATGCTGTCTGTGTGGGTGGACCCATTTCAGTTTGTCCGTGATGTGTACGCCGAGGAAATTAAAACTTTCCGCCTTCTCCACTATTGTCCTGTCGATGTGGATAGGGTGCTGCTCCCTCTGCTGTTTCCTGAAGTCCACAATCATCTCCTCTGTTTCATTGACATTGAGTGTGAGGTTATTGTCCTGACACCACACTCTGAGGGCCCTCACCTCTTCCCTGTAGGCCATCTCGTCATTGTTGGTAATCAAGCCTACCACTGTAGTGTCGTCTGCAAACTTGATGATTGAGTTGGAGACGTGCATGGCCACGCAGTCATGGGTGAACAGGGAGAACAGGAGAGGGCTGAGAACGCACCCTTGTGGGGCCCCAGTGTTGAGGATCAGCGGGGTGGAAATGTCGTTACCTACCCTAACCACCTGGGGGAGGCAAGTCAGGAAGTCCAGGACCCATCTGCATCGGGCGACCCAGGGTCAAGACCTTAATGACGAGTTTGGAGGGTACTATGGTGTTAAATGCTGAGCTGTAGTCGATGAACAGGATTCTTACATAGGTATTCCTCTTGTCCAGATGGGTTAGGGCAGTGTGCAGTGTGATTGCGATTGAGTCGTCTGTGGACATATTGGGGCGGTAAGCAAATTGCAGTGGGTCTAGGGTGTCAGGTAGGTGGGTGGAGGTGATATGGTCCTTGACTAGTCTCTCAGCTTCCGTCCTCCATTTTATATTCTTTAAAGTAGCCAACCTTTGCTTTGATGACAGCTTTGCACATTATTGGCATTCTCTCAACCAGCTTAACCTGGAATGGTTTTCAAACAGTCTTGAAGGAGTTCCCACATATGCTGTGCACTTGTTGGATGCTTTTCCTTCATTCTGCGATCCAACTCATCCCAAACCATCTCAATTGGGTTGAGATCGGGTGATTGTAGAGACCAGGTCATCTGATGCAGCACTCCATCATTCTCCCTCTTGGTCAAATAGCCTATACACAGCCTGGAGGTGTGTGGTTAGAGCATTGGGACAGTAACCGAAAGGTTGCTGAATCGAATTCCCGAGCTGACAAGGTCAAAACTGTCCGTTCTGCCCCTGAACAAGGCAGTTAATCCGCTGCTCCCCGGTAGGCCTTCATTGTAAATAAGAGTGTGTTCTTAACTGAGTTGCCTAGTTAAATAAAGGTTAAATTGTCCTATTGAAAAACAAATGACAGGCTCACTAAGCGCAAACCTGGTGTAATGCTGTGGTAACCATGCTGCTTAAGTGTGCCTTGAATTCTAAATGAATCACTGACAGTGTCACCCTCACACCTCCTCCTCCATGCTTCACAGTGGGAACCACACATGCAGAGATCATCCCTTCACCTACTCTGTGTCTCACAAAGACATAGCAGTTGGAACCAAAATCTCAAATTTGGACTCATCAGACCAAAGGACAGATTTCCAACGGTCTAATGTCCATTGCACGTGTTTCTTGGCCAAAACAAGTCTCTTCTTCTTATATGTGTCCTTTAGTAGTGGTTTCTTAGCCGTAATTCGACCATGAAGGCCTGATTCACACAGTCTCCTCTGAACAGTTGATGTTGATTACTTGAACTCTGTGAAGCATTTATGAAGCATGATGTGTAGTTAACTCTAATGAACTTATCCTCTGCAGCAGAGGTAACGCTGGGACTTCCTTTCCTGTGCGGTCCTCATGAGACTCCGTTTCATCATAAAGCTTGACGGTTTTTGCAACTGCACTTGAAGAAACTTTCCAAGTTCTTGAAATTGTCTGGATTGACTGACCTTCATATCTTAAAGTAATGACGGACTGTCACTTCTCTTTGTTCATTTGAGCTGTTCTTGCCATATGGATTTGGCCTTTTTACTAAATAGGGCTATATTCTGTATAACACCCCTACCTTGTCACAACACAACTGATTGGCTCAAAGGCATTAAGAAGGAAAGAAATTCCACAGATTAACTTTTAACAAGGCACACCTGTTAATTGAAATGCATTCCAGGTTACTACATCATGAAGATGGTTGAGAGAATGTGCAAAAATGTCATCAAGGCAAAGGATGGCTACTTTGAAGAATCTTCAATATAAAATATATTTGGATTTTTTTAACACTTTTTTTGTTACTAGATAATTCCATGTGTGTAATTTCATAGTTTTGATGTCTTCATTATCCTATTTAAAAATAGGTGTATTTTAATAGCAGGAGACTGTGAAGTTCATTATCCCTCTGAAGACTATGAATTTGGCTATTTGAGAAGGTTTGAATCCTAAGCAACCATTGTTGGAAGCACAATAGACCAACATAGCTAGCTGCTGTACAGTCGTGGCCAAAAGTCTTGAGAATGACACAAATATTTATTTTCACAAAGTCTGCTGCCTCAATTTGTATGATGGCAATTTGCATATACTTCAGAATATTATGAAGAGTGAGCATATGAATTGCAATTAATTGCAAAGTCCCTCTTTGCCATGCAAATGAACTGAATCGCCAAAAAACATTTCCACTGCCCTTCCTCAAAAGGACTAGCTGACATCATGTCAGTGATTCTCTCATTAACACAGATGTGAGTCTTGACGAGGACAAGGCTGGAGATCACTCTGTCATGTTGATTGAGTTTGAATAACAGACTCGAAGCTTCAAAAGGAAGGTGGTGCTTGGAATAATTGTTTCTTCCTCTGTTAACCATGATTACCTGCAAGGAAACACGTGCCATCATCATTGCATTGCACAAAAAGGGCTTCACAGTCAACGATTTATCAGATCATCAAGAACTTCAAGGAGAGCGGTACAATTGTTGTGAAGAATGCTTGAGGAAAGTCCAGCAAGCTCCAGGACTGTTTCCTAAAGTTGATTCAGCTGCGGGATCGGGGCACCACCAGTACAGAGATTGCTCAGGAATGGCAGCAGGCAGGTGTGAGTGCATCTGCACGCACAGTGAGGAGAAGACTTTTGGAGGATGGCCTGGTGTCAAGAAGGGCAGGAAAAAAGCCACTTCTCTCCAGGAAAAACATCAGGGACAGACTTATATTCTGCAAAAGGTACAGGGATTGGACTGCTGAGGACTGGGGTAAAGTCCTTTTCGCTGATGAATCCCCTTTCCGATTATTTTGGGCATCCGGAAAAAAGCTTGTCCGCAGAAGACAAGGTGAGTGCTACCATCAGTCCTGTGTCATGCCAACAGTAAAGCATCATGAGACCATTCATGTGTGGGGTTGCTTCTTAGCCAAGGGAGTGGGCTCACTCACAATTTTGCCTAAGAACACAGCCATGAATAAAGAATGATACCAACACATCCTCCGAGAGAAACTTCTCCCAACCATCCATGTACAGTTTGGTGACGAACAATGCCTTTTCCAGCATGATGGAGTACCTTGCCATAAGGCAAAAGTGATAACTAAGTGGCTCAGGGAAGAAAACATTGATATTTTGGGTCCATGCCCAGGAAACTCCCCAGACCTTAATCCCATTGACAACTTGTGGTCAACCCTCAAGAGGCGGGTGGACAAACAAAAACCCACAAATTCTGACAAACTCCAAGCATTGATTATGCAAGAATGGGCTGCCATCAGTCAGGATGTGTCCCAGAAGTTAATTAACAGCATGCCAGGGCAGATTGCAGAGGTATTGAAAGAGAAGGGTCAACCCTGCAAATATTGACTCTTTGCATCAACTTCATGTAATTGTGTTTTTTTATTTTATTATTTGTATTTTTACCCCTTTTTAGTGATATCTAAATTGGTAGTTACTGTCTTGTCCCATCGCTGCAACTCCAGTACGAACTCGGGAGAGGTGAAGTTCGAGAGCCATGTGTCCTCCAAGACTCAACTCTGCCAAGCTGCAGTGCTTCTTGAAACACTGCTCGCTTAACCCAGAAGCCAGCCGCGCCAATTTGTCAGAGGAAACACCGTACAACTGGCGACTGTGTCAGCATGCATGCGCCTGGCCCACCACAGGAGTCGCTAGAGTGCTATGCGACAAGGACATCCCGGCTGGCCAAACCCTCCCCTAACTCGGATGACATAGGCCAATTGTGCACTGCCTCACGGGTCTCCCGGTCACAGCTGGCTGCAACATAGCCTGGGATCGAACCCAGGTCTGTAGTGACGCTTCAAGCACTGCAATGCCTTAGACCACTGCGCCACTCGGGAGGCAGGGTTTTGTTTTTAATTTCCATGTTTTTTGCACTGGAAGGTGATTGATTAAGCAACATTATTATACAGCATTATAATACAGCATAACACAGCAATATAAGTAAATAGAAAATAGACAATAATGACAAATGGAAACAGGAATCATGTTTTTATTAGTTTTTATTTCATGTTAATATACATTTTCCAGAGGGAAGAGGAAAACCAGAAACCTATTTAACTCTTTCTAACATAGCGGCCGTCGAAGTCCTATCTTTAAATGATAGCAAAGTGAACATGCAAACAACCTGTTGTTGTATTTGCGCGGCTGTTGCTGTCATTTGACTTTTCAATGTTTTTTTCTAAAAATGACGGCGCCGAAGCATACACTACTTTTCACTGTGAAAGAGGCTGTATCTTCTGTATATTGGTTGGTGACTTTGAAAAGCGATGATGTCGAGGTGAGTGAAATAAGTAAACAGCAGATATATATGTTTGGTGTTGCCTATGTTTGATGACGTTAAATGTGGGGAATAGCTCTCAGATTAGCAAGTCCTGTCATGATCACTTGGTTGGTATAGGCTAGTACATCACTGGTGGAGCTCTCTGTCTCATGTAAATAGTTGCAGTGTTTAGCTGTATATAGTCAGCTAACTAGTTGGCGGTTGGTCTTGTTTCTACCGATGTAAGTCATGTGGAAACCGCCCAAGCTGCTTGCTATAGCTGGCTAGCTAGTCTGTCAGGCAAGAAAAGTTGTGAGTAGCAGTAAATTTGGGCTGCACTCATGAAGCATCAACCTCAGCTGTCAATTTCACTAGCTAGCCATACAGACAACCAGCTAACTACCCACTGAAATGAAGGCCTGAATAATTTGTGTTATGGGTTGTCATGTTTGCTAGGTGCAGATATTCATAGGCTATACATTGCTCATTTTCCTATTATTTAACAGCTGTCGTGTTAGGGTAGATGCCAGAGCAGTGGAGCTCATATGAATATTGAGTTGCATATTTGTTTACATAGCCAGCTAACAAGTTGCTTGTTTTGTCCTGTTTCTACCGATGCAATTCATTTGGAAAATGTCCTAGCTTCATAAATAATCAGCTAACATTGGCAAACTCTGTAGTAAGTCTGATAGGCAAGAAAGCGAGAGTTGATTGGAGACTAGAGAGAGAAAGGGAAAGAGTGTGTGTGTGTGGAATCACACAATTTATTATGGAAACCCCTGAGAGGTGATTATTAGGAAGAGAGTGTATGTATAGTTGAGAAAAAGAGAGGAAGGAAGAGAGAGATAGTGAGAGAGAGAGAAAATGTTCCTGACCACAATTATATCCTATTTGTTGCTCCTCTCCTCTCCCTCTGGTCCTCTGTTCCTCTAGGTCAGTGAAAGTGAGGGAAGTTATGTGGCGAGTCAGGGCTCAGAAGAAAAAGGCATGGAGAAAGAGGACTTAGAGATGATTGGAGGGATAGAAATGTGGAGTGAGAGAGGAAAAGGAAAGTGAAGGGAAGGGGAGGAAGAGGAGAGTAGAGGGAGAGACAGGAAGCGTGAAGAGGAGGGAGAGGAGAGCGTATGAAGAGGGGAGAGGAGAGCGGAGGAAGAGGGGAGATGGTGGAGTGGAAGAAGAGGAGAGAGAGAGAGAGAATGTCCAAAGAGGGAGTGTGTCTGCCCCAAGTACCACCATTCACCTTTGTACCACACAGCCTGGGCCTAAAGTGACAGAGGCAGGGGTTAAATTACATTTGAGTCATTTAGTAGATACTTTCAGTGAATTACAAGGGCACATCGACAGATTTTTCACTTAGTTGGCTCGGGGATACTGACTTGCCTAGTTAAATAAAGGTTAAATTAAAAATAAATTAAAAATACCTGCCGCATCATAGCTCCGATTCATAGCTCCATAATAGCTAACACTAGCTAGCGAGCTAATATTAGCGTTAGATGTGACATAACTCCATAATAGCTAATGCTAGCTAGTAAGCTAATATTAGCATTAGATGTTTCATAGCTCCATAATAGCTAGCTATCAGCTGCTAGCGTATTGTTAGCAGCTGTACAAATAACAGAAAGTAGGTTTTTTATGCTCCTCATATTAACGTGATTATTCATGCAGATGTGGTTAAGCACAGCATTTCAGATAGTCAAACAGTAGTTTTTTAGCGTCATGGTTGTTTTAGCTTAGGGAGTGAAGCCCTCTCTGAAATTAAAATGGATGACCCTCCCTTCAGCAAAATATAATTGACCTAAATCCTCCCTGAGTGGTTGAAAAAAAAAGTGACCCACCCCTATACTCAGAACATGAAGTGGATAGTAGAGAACATGCCTACCGTTTACCCTCACTTTTTTCGACAGACCAAAGCCTTAAATATGTCGTTTTAGAAACTGGTCTTTGTCCTGTAGGCATTAGATGGCAACGGCAGGAATTTTGATAGCACACAGGGCTGCGGGACAGAAGGTTGTGGGATCACAGACCATCGCGGACAAGAGTAGGAGTGGAGAGATCCCTTTTATAATAAAACATTGCATGAATCTATCATTGTATTTGCAGGCCCGAGGAAAAAATTGCCTTTAATAAACATTTCATGCAATTCTACGTACTTTTACATATTACCAGAATCATATCACCCACAACATGGACAAAAACATGTGTACAGCATTAATATGGAGTTGGTCCACCGTTTGCTTCTATAACAGCTACCACTCTTCTGGGAAGGCTTTCCACTCGATGTTGGAACATTTCTGTTGGACTTGTGTCCATTCAGCCACAAGAGCATTGGCGAGGTCGGGCACTGATTTTGGGCGATTAGGCCTGTCTCATAGTCAGTGTTACAATTCATCACAAAGGTGTTCGATGGGGTTGAGGTCAGGGCTCTGTGCAGGCCAGTCAAGTTCTTCCAACCCTTAACAGCGCTTCACTGACACAGAAGTAGGCTATTTAAAGAGTGCATGGTAGAGGAATTGGCCGACAAATCTATGGATATAGCAGCCTATAGCCTAATTTCGTCCGTCAACAGGTAGGTCTACCTCTTATTTCTTAAATAGGAAGAAATAGGCTCTAACACAAAGCCCTTTTGTTTTCAGTAAAGTCTAATTAAAATTTAAGACGGTTTAAGTGAATTATGCTTACCTGAATTTGCCTACTTTCAGCCCCATGAGCTGTCCATTTCCGATTGATTGTGCAGCAGATGCTGCTTCAAGTTTCAGCACCCCAATGTAAGTTATTAAAATCTGGCTTACTGTGAGGTTAATAACTCTGATAAATACATCATGGGTAAGAAACATATTGTTTTTATTAAAATAAACGATAGTAGTAGCAAGCTGTCAAAGTTGACCCCCGTCCTCCTTCTCCTCTTCGCGCTCCCCTTCTCAAACTGAACAGAACATAGGCTATAGGCTAGTTGGAGAGGAAGATATCACATTGTTGGGAAGAAGCCTAATCAAAACACAGCACAGCATTGGTTAGGCAGAACAAAACACGTTTTTATAATCAAGAGCAGAGCAGGCCAGGGCTCAGGAATGGAATATCCATTGCAGTGTGCAATGCACCCTAGTTTTATTTACACCATCCCAGCAGCACAAAAGACTCAGGAAGGAAGTGAATTTTCTTAGAAATATAACCCAGAGCATGCACTTTGTAGCCTATAGACTATGGATCATTTCATTAAATTGCCTATAGGAGCACATATTGCGCGCCCAGCAGAGAATCAGAGACGAGGGGCAACATCGGGCACACGTTGATATGTAGCCTAATAAGCAACTAATTCTAAAACACAGAAATATTGAAATTTCATCAATTACAAATTACATGACCCTCTGTCAGACTAGATTACAAAAATACTAAACCCTCCCCTTGACTAAAATTGAAAAAGCATGACAACAAACAAATGACAAACAAATGACAAATGACAACAAACAACAAATACACTTTCACAAAAACATTGCTAAAGTGTCCAATAAAAATGAAGAGGTGTTTCCATTTATGCAAATTGCGTGTATGCGTGTATTTTCCTCCAGGTATCCATTCTGTAAATTTCGATCCATCCCTTAAGATCTCTCATTTATCAACCACGCTCTGTGTTGAATTGGACTTAGCCAGCTGAAGATACAACAATCCTGGCATTGTTTTCAGTTTGTTGGCCAAAGTTAAATCACAGACACAGAGTTTATTTCAGCTCCGAGACCAATGAACATTTGAGGCTGAGACAATAAGAATCCTGTTAAAGATGAGTAATGGGTTGTGTATTGAACTATCCAAAGGAGATGACTATAGGGTCACTGATTGGTAGGGGACTCATAGGGCCACAGCAGCCTCCAGTGTAAAAATCGTCATTTTGATTATTCATCCACTTTAAAGAGTCCTGAAATTACCTCCATTGTCAAATTGGTGGTATATACTGTTGATTCCTGACAAGTGCACTCTGTAAAAGTGCAAACTCAATATCAGTGCAATAAAGTTTTCCAGTCCCAATATGCAAGTACATGCTCTCTAACTCCTGTTAAACACATGGGCACAAGTGAAGTACATGAGTCTTTTGTACTTCATTGGAGTCCATTGGACTCTTTTCACATCAGAAATGTATTACATTAGGAACGTGAAGTCCTCCTGCCGATGAAGTCCTTAAAGCCAGCTATAAGCCCCTGCTGCAACGCTATGGGCCTTTCTCTACTAGGTACGTCAATGTAGTCTCAGACACAGCAATACCACATATACAGCCCGGATGAAATGAAAAACATTGTAATAGATGGACCCTTCAAGGAACTGAGGAAGAAGAGGCTCTAAGTTCTTAGGAACAGCAAAGCTACCAATCGATCAACAGAAGGACGGTAGGGAGTTCTTTATTAACTTCTGAGTGGGCATCTGTCCCTGCAGACCTCACTATGGACAAACACATCTTCTGAAGCACCAGCAGGTAGAAATGTGCTTAGATGGGGTGGGTATTTTAAATGAGTTACTGTTGTGCCTGCTAGGCCTGCCAGGGCTAATATCAGCTCCTCTGGGCTGCAGAGGTAAGTTAATTACCCATCCTGCTGTTGTCTGTCCTTTTGAGTTGGCAATACTTCTACCATAGAATTCTCCCTCTTTTTTTCATTCTTTGCCCTTCCTTCTTTCATTTAATTTATTTTCGAACCTAGGCAATGCGTCCAGAGAATTCTCCCTTTCTCTCTTTCCTTCCATCACTTCATTGAATTTAATGTCTATTGGACGTTGTGAGTCATGGCGGATCCAGCAGTCTCTTTGGAAGGTGAACGGATAGGAAAGGAGTACACATTGATTTTATAGGTATGTATGTATGAACAAATAAAGCTGGAAATATTTCAACTCTAAATTGAAAATAAGCCCTCTGGTTTCAGAAGGACAAGGAAGGAAAATCAATATTTTCAATTTTTTAAAGAACAGAACAAAGACTAAATTCACATTGAAATGGAAGCCCTCCTAAATTCCCACTAAAAATAAAGTCCTGTCTCTCTCTGACTTGTATCCTTATAGTAGCCATCCTTACTAGCGGTTACATTTAAGTAAGCATTTCACGGTAAAGTCTACACTTGCTGTATTCGGCGCATGTGACAAATAAAGTTTGATTTGATTTGATTTCTCGGTAGTCTAATGACATTATGATGTAAAAACACACCTACACAACATCTGAAAATCAGATTCTACACAATTTTTCAAGGTGTTGTTGTTGAGCCCTGGCGCCCAAATAGCAATTGAAATGCTAATTAAAAAACAAGGTTGCAAAGCACTAAAAATAGCGAGAGCTGCAAAAGAGGCACACAAATTACATTCACCCCTGGGTGACAGCTATAGCATTTACCAGGAGAAATCCACTATGTTTCTGTTGGATGTGCAACACAACACCCAGCTAATGAAGTACATATGGACTACAAGGCCAGAGACAAGGGCGTCATCGGTCTAACACCATGCCCAAACCGGACCCGCGGGTGTGCCTGCATGTGCCAACGTGCGCAAATGGATTTTGTCCCCCTACACCAAACGTGATACCGACACGCAGGTTGAAATATCAAAACAAACTCTGAACTAATTATATTAATTTGGGGACAGGTCAAAAAGCATTAAACATTTATGGCAATTTAGCTAGTTAGCTTGCTGTTGCTAGCTAATTTCTCCTATTTAGCTAGCTAGCTTGCTTTTCCTAGCTAATTTGTCCTGGGATATAAACATTGAGTTGTTATTTTACCTGAAATAAGGCCCTCTAGTCTGACAATTAGTC
This sequence comes from Oncorhynchus tshawytscha, assembly GCF_018296145.1. Classification (NCBI taxonomy): domain Eukaryota; kingdom Metazoa; phylum Chordata; class Actinopteri; order Salmoniformes; family Salmonidae; genus Oncorhynchus; species Oncorhynchus tshawytscha. The sequence goes on from NC_056446.1 coordinate 29,612,850, forward strand.
CACAGATAAAACAGTCAACCGAATCATTTCTAGTCATCTCTATTCCTTCCAGGCTTTTTCTTCTTTGGACTTTGTATGGCGATTGGCAACTAACTTTCATAATAAGGTGTATTACCGACCTCAGTTCATCTTTCAATCACCCATGTGGGTATAACCAATGAGGAAATGGCACATGGGTATATGCTTTTAAAAGCCAATGAGGAGATGGGAAAAGCAGGACTTGCATCACGTTATGTGCCACAAATAGAAGCAACTTCTATTTTAGTGCCCAGCAACACATGTGCTCGTTGGCTCGCAGTGTGGGTGCAATGATTGAATAACATGTATGTGCAAATTTATTTTGTGACATGAGCAATGTGGTCAGCATGTAACACTTTAAATGCTGCCGCTGCTTTAATAATGTCCTATAGAGTTGTGTTTTAAAGGCTCTACAATATAAAGGCCATAGCATTACATACTGTACAGTATTCAGTGTATACTCAATGATACATAGGAAACCTACAAGTACAGAACTTGAGGAAATCAAGCTTGAAAGGCTCATGTACTTGAAAGTACTGTACCATGACATTGATACTTGATATTCCCTTTTCATCCTCTTCTAGTAGCCCTTTCCTGCAGTCAATTACCAAAAGTGCCCTGTTTGGCCTCATTAGTGGAATGTTATATACAGACTCGAAATCATTGGCCACTTTAATACTGTTTACATATCTTGCATTACTAATCTCATATGTATATATTGTATTCTATACCATCTATTGCATCTTGCCTATGCCGCTCGGTCATCGCTCATCCAAATATTGATATATACATACTCTTATTCCATCTCTTTACTTAGATTTGTGTGTATTAGGTTGTTCTTGTGGAATTATTATATTACTTGTTAGATAGTACTTCACTGTCGGAACTATAAGAACAAGCATTTCGCTACACTAGCATTAACATCTGCTAACTATGTGTATGTGACCAATACGATTGGTTTTGATTTTTAAAAACTCAACACAAATCTGGTGTTTCCATGTCAAACAGTTTTGTTATATTTCAGTCTTCTATGATGTACATAAAGTGTAATATTGGGATGCAAACTCAAAATGTAATACATTTCAACTCTATATCTGACATGGTACATGTGTCTTCTTTGTTTGAGCCGATAACCATGTTTGTGAGGTGAATACTTTAGCTTCAAAGTAATTTTGTTAAAGACTACCAAGAATCGCTCTGTGTGACCCTGATTTAGCCCACTGCAGTAAAAGGTTAAACAGAGAGTTTTTCTGGAGAGCACAACTCAGGACATCATTGGACTGGGAGGCAACTAGTGAAAGCATTGGATGACGTCATTGGTTGAATGATGGTCTGGATGTCACAGCTGATGTGTCTGATAGGCTAAGCATCCCTCCCACGCTGCCCATTCAGGATTTGCCATCCATTAAACTGTAAACAATGCCATGGCAAACCAGAGAGGATTCAAAATGGCCACTGGTCAACTTTGGTAATCGTACTGTTATCATGCTAAACCAGTGACACTGGGATGTTAGTCACTGTCTGTCCAGGGTCTATTGTATGTCTCAATAGTTTACAATCAACAGTGTGGAAGAACTAGACAGGTGAAGGCACATGTCCGTTAGACATCCACCACAAAGGCAATATGGCAGTCCAGAGCAGATGAAGGAAAGGAGACAAGGAGAGAAAGAAAGCCACTACTTCCCCCTCCTTCCAAGTTCCAAGCTTTCTAACCATCACCTATTCCAAAGCCCTTGCTCACGTCAGAACTAATATACAGGTACAACGACTGAGAGCCACACAGACATGCAGGGGCCAAGAGGAGACAGGGAGGGAAATAGAGAGAGAGAGAGAGAGAGAGAGAGAGAGAAAGGAGAGAGAGAGAGGGAAATAGAAAGGGGAAATTGAGACAGAAGGAAAGAGAGAACAGGCATAGAAAGAGCCTTGGCGACAGTGTGGATAAACACCAGCCACACAGACAGACCCTGCCCGTTGTGACAGACTGAGAAGAGTGATTGGCAGATGGAAGAGAGGCTTTGGATGTCAGATGAAAGCGTTTTTTCTTAACCCCTGCCTTGACAAGGAAATGAGAGGAGAGAAGAGAAGAGGAGAGAAGAGGCAGAAGCAGAAGCAAAAGCAGAGGCAGAGGCCGACGAGAGGCAGAAAGGAGAGGCAGAGAAGAGAGGCAGAGAGAGGCGAGGCAGAGAGGCGAGACAGAGGAGAGAGATCGAGACAGAGGAGAGAGGCGAGGCAGAGGAGAGAGGAGAAGCAGCGGAGAGAGGAGAGGCAGAAAGGGGAGACAGAGAGGAGAGACAGAGACAGCACTGCAGACTGCTCTGTGTTCTGCCACAGAGAGAGTGGGAGAAGAGGAGAACACAAGCCCAAAGTTTATCACTGGCAGTGATGTTACGGAAGGGAAAGTGCTGGTTTTAAGTGCTTGAAGTTGGTTTGTCTGGGACAGATGATTTTTGCTTGTCTAGGGTTCAGACGAGAGCAACCATCCTTCATTTAAGTGCACCTCTGTGAAGTTGTGGATTGCAGCTAAAAAAGGTGCCCCGGACAACTCCAATCAGACCTCACTATTGAAATGGCTAGTTTGGCTAGGCTGGAACTTGCTGGATTTGGCATGGCTGGAACCTACTGGGTTTGGCACAGCTGGAACTTACTGGGTTTGGCACGGCTGGAACCTACTGGGTTTGGCACGGCTGGAACCTACTGAGTTTGGCATGGCTGGAACCTACAGCGTTTGGCAAGGCTGGAACCTACTGGGTTTGGCTCGGCTGGAACCTACTAGTTTTGGCTAGGCATGAACCTACTGGGTTTGGCTAGGCTGGAACCTACTGGGTTTGGCTAGGAATTAACCTACTGCATTTGGCTAAGCTGGAACCTACTGGGTTTGGCTAGGCATGAACCTACCGTGTTTGGCTATGCTGGAACCTACTACGTTTGGCTAGGCTGGAACCTACTGCGTTTGGCTAGGCTGGAACCTACTGCATTTGGCTAGGCATGGACCTACTCGGCGTTTGGCTGGGCTGGAACCTACTGGGTTTGGCTAAGCATGATCCTACTGCGTTTGGCTAGTCTGGAACCTACTGAGTTTGGCTAGGCATGAACCTACTGGGTTTGGCACAGCTGGAACCTACTGGGTTTGGCATGGCTGGAACCTACTGCGTTTGGCTAGGCTGGAACCTACTGCGTTTGGCAAGGCTGGAACATACTGCATTAGGCTGGAACCTACAGCATTTGGCTAGGCTGGAACCTACTGGGTTTGGCTCGGCTGGAACCTACTAGTTTTGGCTAGGCATGAACCTACTTGGTTTTGCTAGGCTGGAACCTACTGGCTTTGGCTAGGAATTAACCTACTGCATTTGGCTAGGCTGGAACCCACTGGGTTTGGCTAGGCATGAACCTACTGGGTTTGGCACGGCTGGAACCTACAGTGTTTGGCTATGCTGGAACCTACTACGTTTGGCTAGGCTGGAACCTACTGCGTTTGGCTAGGCTGGAACCTACTGCGTTTGGATAGGCATGAACCTACTCTGCGTTTGGCTGGTCTGGAACCTACTGGGTTTGGCTAAGCATGAACCTACTGGGTTTGGCTAAGCATGAACCTACTGCGTTTGGCTAGGCTGGAACCTACTGAGTTTGGCTAGGCATGAACCTACTGGGTTTGGCATGGCTGGAACCTACTGGGTTTGGCACGGCTGAAACCTACTGAGTTTGGCAGGGCTGGAACCCACTGTGTTTGGCACGGCTGGAACCCACTGTGTTTGGCACGGCTGGAACCTACTGGGTTTGGCTAGGCTGGAACCCACTGGGTTTGGCACGGCTTGAACCTACTGGGTTTGGCTCGGTTGGAACCTACTGGGTTTGGCTAGACATGAACCTACTGGGTTTGGCACCGCCTGAACCTACTGGGTTTGGCATGGCTAGAACCTACGGCGTTTGGCTCGGCTGGAACCTACTGGGTTTGGCTCGGCTGGAACCTACTGGGTTTGGCACGGCTGGAACCAACTGGGTTTGGCTCGGCTGGAACCTACTGGGTTTGGCTCAGCTGGAACCTACTGGGTTTGGCTCGGTTGGAACCTACTGGGTTGGATTGTTAAGACTGATAGCCACTGTACAATTTCTCCAACAAAAACACACAGTGTCTGGTCTAGGACCCCAACTCAATCAATTGCAGTCTGAAGATAGAGGAAACCGGCAATGCTGGTTCCACATAGAATGTTTACACTGCATCAGATGTTGGTAACTGTGTTACAAATAACATACCTTGCAACCTGTTTTTCTTACACTCTTACAGACATTGTCATTGGATATTTATGCAAAACCACACCTATTCACACCCTTTAAAATTCTGAGTTAACTCGTAGTAACTGGAGTCGTAGTGCAGAGGAACAGCCTGGAGGGGGGGTTGTAGCTGTGATGGAAGTGCACTGACGTGTGTCTTCACCACTCATCAATTGATGAGGTGAACAGGACAATCAATGGCCGATCAATAAAAACAATACAGTGTATGGCCATTCAGTTTAATGGATCCCAACAGACATTTCCATTTTATGGGGCCGGGATTGAAACCAGAGTACTTACAGTACATGGATAGACACAACATGACAATAAAGTGCCTTTTTAATTTAATCAACAATCTGGATACACAGAGCATCACCAAAGCACCTCTGGAAAGAAAGCATTTTGGGGCGACAGGTAGCCTAGTGGTTAGAGCGTTGGGACAGTAACCAAAAGTCGCTAGATCGAATTCCCGAGCTAACAAGGTAAAAAGCTGTCGTTCTGCCGCTGAACAAGGCAGTTAACCCACTGTTCCTAGGTCGTCATTGTAAATAAGAATTTGTTCTTAACTGACTTGCCTCGTTAAACAAAGGTTTAATACAAAAATAACAAATGTACTCAGAGGAAAAACCAAACCTTACCGTTGTGGTTGAAATCTAGTTGAAAATGAAACAAGAACCGTATACTGACTCGTTACTTTGGATTTGATGCAACATTGAGAAGGTACACTGAGATAACAAGAAAACAATGTTGGCCCAACCACTGTGTCCGACGGTAATTTGCAGGACTTACAGTAGACGTCGACCCGTATGGACTTGATGGCCGGGGAGCCCAAGCCGTTCTCAGCCTTGCAGTAGTAGCGTCCCCCTTGGTGTCTCTGGATCTTGGTGATGTGCAGCGTCTCGTTAAACACACTCGAGTCCTGGAAGCGGTCAGACACACTGCCTGCTGTCTTAGTCCATCGGATCTGGTGGAGGAAATATGGTTGTTTAGATGACTTACAGATGTAGGATCTTAATTTGAGCCAGTTTGCTACACCAGGAAAATAATCCTGCAGCAACACAACATTTTTATTATTATGTGGATGATAATTAATGGAGATTTTTGTAGGGGTAAAGGAAAATCAAGCCTGAAATTTCAAAGTGGAAATTACAAACTTCAGAAGCCTTTTAAAAACCTCAACTACAATACACCTCAAATATACTACACGTTTCTGTTAACCTCTTTCAGCCCTGGAAAGGTGAGTCTCTACTCTACCAATTTCATCTTCTCATTACAACCACATCTAATACACTGTCTGACTCTTCCCCTCCTCAAAGAAGATCTGATATCTCTATCTGTTAGAGTAAAACCCTCAATCACAACTTCACTGTCTTTCACTAACTGGTGCAACCCTTAACCCTTAACCCTGTAGCAGGGGGTGGTAATGAAAGGTGAACTAGCATTCAGTTCATACCTCTGGTCTATAACATGGAGGTGTAATTGACCCTCCATCATCTTTGTCTCTCCCGTTCTCATTAAAGCCTGGACAGGTGGTGCAGGCTGACAGAGACAGAACCACTGAACATGGGACTTAATTCATCTCTTTTTTTAAGCTACTGCTATATCACCCCAGATATATACTGGGTTAGCTAAGCGACAGCATACCCACACATGTAAGTACTGTATGTATGCACATAAGTGCTCACACACAGACTGGTTTTGCCTCCACAGTCAACACACACAACATATCTCTGCTGTCTGTGTGAGGAGAGAGGAGAGAGAGAGAGGGAGAGAGAGAGAGAGAGAGAGAGAGAGAGACGCAGCATTATCACCGCCGTTTTGTTAGAGTGTGTGTTTGTTAGTGTGAAATCAAATGTTATTTGTCACATGCGCCGAATACAACAAATGTAGACTTTACTCTGAAATGCTTATTTACGAGGTCTTTCCTAACAATTCAGAAATACAAAGTACAAAAAAACATTTTTTTCCTAGAATAGGAAATAGTAACACAATAACGAGGCTACAGTGTATAACGAGGCTAGAGTGTATAACGAGGCTACAGTGTATAACGAGGCTAAAGTGTATAATGAGGCTACAGTGTATAACGAGGCTAGAGTGTATAACGAGGCTACAGTGTATAACGAGGCTACAGTGTATAACGAGGCTACAGTGTATAACGAGGCTACAGTGTATAACGAGGCTACAGTGTATAACGAGGCTACAGTGTATAACGAGGCTACAGTGTATGTGTGTGATGCATCAGACTGGGGTTCAAACCCTAACATTCCATCTGTTGTCCAAGCTACAGGCCAAAGTCAGAGACAGAGAGAACACACTTCAGATGTATGTAGCCATGGAGTTTATTATTAGCCTGACAACAGTCCTTCTCTGGCCTCAGGCTGTTGTTCACAGTGGGGGAAGAACAAACTAACTAGCCACAGTCTTTGTATGTCGGATAAACTAGCCTTAGTTCATATGTCACATTAAAAGGGAACTAAAACTCAGAGATCCTACCCGCACGCGTTAAGCAAAAGTTCAACAACATGAACTCTCCCCAGAAGTTATTAAATAAGTTATGAGGATAAATTAGATTGTTCTCTGAATTCTCATTCCACCATCCTTTCTCCTTCCTCTCCTTTACTTCTCCTCCAGATACAGTACCATCATAAATACTAAGAGAGACAGTGAGAGAGTGAGAGAAAAAAGTGAGAGAGAGAAAGATGGAGATATAGACTGAGACAGAGAGAGAGCTGGCTTCAGCACAATTCAGTATTCTACCAGCTTATATTCTCCCATTTATTTCCTCTCCTCTGCCTTTTGTGTAAAGAGCTTTTGAGTTCCAGCAAAGCACCAATATCAGTGTATTGTTCGAGGGCCACTAAGAAGTGAGTATTCAAATAGCATCCATGGTTTTCAAAGGGAAAGTGGTACTGTTTGTTTCACATGACGGTATACCACATCATCTGACTTACTGAGAAGCTTTGAAAGTCTTTCCGGGAGCCCCACAGCCATTTTGCTCTACACTCTTTCTTTTAAACTTCCTTTGTGTGGGTGCTAGGGTATGTCTGTCTGCCTGGGAGCTAGGGTATGTCTGTCTGCCTGGGAGCTAGTGTATGTCTGTCTGCCTGGGAGCTAGTGTATGTCTGTCTGCCTGGGAGCTAGTGTATGTCTATCTGCCTGGGAGCTAGTGTATGTCTATCTGCCTGGGAGCTAGTGTATGTCTATCTGTCTGGGAGCTAGTGTATGTCTATCTGCCTGGGAGCTAGTGTATGTCTATCTGTCTGGGAGCTAGTGTATGTCTATCTGCCTGGGAGCTAGTGTATGTCTGTCTGCCTGGGAGCTAGTGTATGTCTATCTGCCTGGGAGCTAGTGTATGTCTATCTGTCTGGGAGCTAATGTATGTCTATCTGCCTGGGAGCTAGTGTATGTCTGTCTGCCTGGGAGCTAGTGTATGTCTATCTGTCTGGGAGCTAGTGTATGTCTATCTGCCTGGGAGCTAGTGTATGTCTGTCTGCCTGGGAGCTAGTGTATGTCTGTCTGTCTGGGAGCTAGTGTATGTCTATCTGTCTGGAAGCTAGTGTATGTCTGTCTGTCTGGGAGCTAGTGTATGTCTGTCTGTCTGGGAGCTAGCGTATGTCTGTCTGTCTGGGAGCTAGGGTATGTATGTCTGTCTGCCTGGGAGCTAGGGTATGTATGTCTGTCTGCCTGGGAGCTAGGGTATGTATCTCTGTCTGCCTGGGAGCTAGTGTATGTCTGTCTGCCTGGGAGCTAGGGTATGTCTGTCTGTCTGGGTGCTAGGGTATGTCTGCTTGTCTGGGAGCTAGCATATGTCTGTCTGTCTGGGAGCTAGGGTCTGTCTGTCTGGGAGCTAGTGTCTGTCTGTCTGGGAGCTAGGGTATGTCTGTCTGTCTGGGAGCTAGCATATGTCTGTCTGTCTGGGAGCTAGGGTCTGTCTGTCTGGGAGCTAGTGTCTGTCTGTCTGGGAGCTAGGGTATGTCTGTCTGTCTGGGAGCTAGGGTATGTCTGTCTGCCTGGGTGCTAGGGTATGTCTGTCTGTCTGTCTGTCTATCTGGGAGCAAGGGTATGTCTGTCTGGGTGCTAGGATATGTCTGCCTGGGTGCTAGGGTATGTCTGTCTGTCTGTCTGTCTGTCTGGGAGCTAGGGTATGTCTGTCTGGGTGCTAGGGTCTGTCTGTCTGTCTGTCTGTCTGTCTGTCTGTCTGTCTCTGTCTGTCTGTCTGTCTGTCTGTTTGTCTGTCTGGGAGCTAGGGTATGTCTGTCTGGGTGCTAGGGTATGTCTGCCTGGGTGCTAGGGTCTGTCTGTCTGTCTGTCTGTCTGGGAGCTAGGGTATGTCTGTCTGGGTGCTAGGGTATGTCTGCCTGGGTGCTAGGGTATGTCTGTCTGTCTGTCTGTCTGTCTGGGAGCTAGGGTATGTCTTTCTGTGTATATCCACCAGGGCACTGTGAGAGTAAGACTGGGAGTACAGTTTGACCCTCTCTTCTCTTCTTGATCTAAGACAATCATTGAAGATCTGAGGGGAATGACTGTGTATTTATCTTTATTATAATACATGTAGCTCAATCCAAGCTGAGTTTCAATTCAGCTGATACCCATGTAGCTCTTTCTAATAATGTAGAGGGCAGTGACTAAGGGTTAAGGGCTGAGGAAAGACTTATACAGGCTGAAAGTTATGGCCACACTTCCTAATGTCACAATTTAACACTTTCATTTTAGGGCATTATCTTTAATTGCATGTCCAATAACTGTGTACTGTTCTAGCCTGCTTTATCACACGTTTGTGGGTCACAACATTTATTACCATTACAAATAGGCTCGTGTCTTGTTTACATTTACTTTCAATACTACAGTTCAAAAGGTCACACAGGTGTGAAATGGCTCATCCTCTGAATCACATTCTTCAGACTACAACACACAGAGAAACTTTACATATCCCCATCAATCAAGAGCATTAAAAACCATAAAAGCGGTTAGTTCCCATGCAGAAAAATAAACACAATAATAATCCTATTCTTCTTGTAAGTCATCATTCAATCTAGTCTCTGGCATTCTAATAAAATAAATCTACATTAGCCTGTAAGGAACGTTGCTCTCCCAGCAGTGTTGGACAACACACAGTGACATCTAGCAGCTAATGGTTATGTGTGCAGCGACAGTGGCTGTGATGCTGGGGTTGTATGTCGGAGCATGCGTCGTCAGTTGATCTCCCACGCTGCAACGCTGTACCTGCCCCCCCCTCTGTCCTACCATCTTTGAGCTCTCAAGGTTTCCGAAGGAGAAGGTCTCTAAAAAGCCAAGTGTGGCCAACTGTGGTGTAAAGTACTTAAGTTAAAATATTGTAAAGGAAGTCGTTTTTTTGGGTATCTGTGCTTTACTATTCACATTTTTGACAACTTTTACTCCACTAACATAAAGATGTTTAACCCCATTTTCTCAGTATCCAATTGGTAGTTACAGTCTTGTCTCATTACTGCAACTCCCATATGGACTCAGGAGAGGGTTGAGAGCCGTGTATCCTTTGAAGCACAACCCAAACAAGCTGCACAGCTTTTTGACACACTTAAGCCAGAAGCACCAATGAGTTGGAAAAAACACCATACACCTGGCGACAGTGTCAGTGTGCACTGTACCCATCCCACCACAGGAGTCACTAGTGCACAATGGGATAAGGACATTCCTGCCAGCCTAGCCCAGATGAGGCTGGGCCAATTGTGCAACAACCCATGGGTCTCCTGGTCATGGCCAGCTGCGACAGAGCCTGGACTCAAACCCAGAATCTCTAGCTTGCACTGCAGTGCAATAGACCACTGCCCCACTCGTGAGGACCCATAAAGATGTACTTTTTACTCCCATACATTTTCCCTGACACCAAAAAGTACCAAAAAGATTTAGAATTCTCAGGCAGGACAGAAGTATTGTCCAATTCATGCACCTTCAACCACATTCCCACTGCCTCTGATCTGATGGACTATACACAAACACTGCATTTCTAAATTATGTTTGAGTGTTGAAGTGTGCCTGTCTGTCCGTACATTTTAAAAACAAGAAAATTATACTGTCTGGTTTGCTTAATATAAGGAATTGATGTATAGCATTTACTTTTACTCAAGTATGACAATTGAGTATTTCTTTCACTACTGTACTTTCAGTAAGTACATTTAAAACCAGAAACTTTTAAACTTTTTGCATTTTATTGGGTAACTTTTGCTTTTACTTGAGGCATTTTCTATTAAGGTATCTTCACTTTTACTTGAGTACCTTTTCAACCACTGGTGGCCAAGTATGACAATTGAGTACCTTTTCCACCACTGTTGGCCAAGTATGACAATAGAATGGCAAGAGAAAAACAGACATGGGTACATATCACAGACTGACTGATTTTCAATGTCTTTTCAACCCAAAATACTTATTTTCAATGTCTTTTGCTCATAGGGAATTTAGTTATTTTCAACTAAGATTGAAAGGTCTGAATCACAGAATTAACAGGTACCAAATCATAAACAACAGAAGACGAATATCCAACCATCCATCCAACCAACGATTCAACCATCAAACAATCCAACCAACCATCCATCCATCCAACCAACCATTTAACAATCCAACTATTCAACCAGCCAACTATCCAACCACCCAACCATCCAAGTGGCTGTACCATAGCCCAGGGAGAATGGGGGTGTCTAGGATCACACTCCACACTCCATGCCACAACTAACCCTTGGATAAACTACAATATCTTTAGCTATATCCTCCCATGATTATACAATACTGGGGGCAGCTATACCCAATCTTCCCACTCCAGGGCAAAAACTACAGTATCTACAGTAACTATATTCTCCTACAGCCTTTGTCCCCCTGGCATAGATGCTAGCCTGCTAGACCCTAGCCTGCTCATGGCTGTATGCGGCTAAATTAAACCACCTGACCCTCTTACCCACCTGTCTGAACTTGACCCAGCAGATAATTGAAACAAAAATGGGCGGTGTTGGGTGTTTCCTCTGTGGTGTAGCTGGCGTGATGGTGCATTTGTGTTTGAGTGTGTGTGTGTGGGGGGGATTACTGTGTGTGTGTGTGTGTGTGTGTGTGTGTGTGTGTGTGTGTGTGTGCTCAGTGGTGTTGCTGGCATAGTCAGACTGTGTCCTCAAACACAGTGTGAGCGTACAGACTGGAGGCAGGCCAGAGTCCAGCTCAGAAGATACCTCAGGGGAGAGAGAAAGATGGCTCTATCATGGGAATTACATCTCATAGTGGCTGTCACTCCATCCATTATTTCACAGGTGCTGAGTGAAACCAGTCCAATCTAATACCTGTCTCTGTAAGATTGTAATGTTTTGGTGAACCCCAAAAAGTGATTGTGACGAATCCTTTTACACACTTATAATATGGTGAATGCCAATTGATAAACAATTTAACATTGACTTAACTCTTCAACATAACTTAGATTCCAGTGGGTCTAGTTGCTATGTAAATTTTGCTTGGCTACCCAGACTCATTGCTCCAGCCAAACGCCACACCACGCCCATGAACGTTTCTTCTCCGACCCCTCTAGAATGCCAACACATTCGAGCCATCCGATTGGTCCCAGAAATGAATGGGTAGGGCCAGAGCCAGAATACACGTGGGTGAAGCAGCGTTTTCGAAGTACATAATTAGCTTTGATACTCTGATTGGTTAGAGACGATCCAATCACAAACGACGTCACCACAAACGACTTTCAATGATGGAAGATTCAGACTGAGATGTAGCGAACGATAGAGCAGTGGAAGAAGTGTGAGTAGTCGACCAAATGTACATTGCTGCCGAATTGAATGTTGCTTATAATGAATAGGCTTATAATTGCATCTCTTTGGAGTACATTGGGTACTTCCAGGCTTTGTTTCTAATAGCAAGACCTTATAAAGGGCAAGGCCTTGCAACTGATGCTCAGAGGGTTGATCCTCTATGAACAGATACACATTGTTCTTCTGCATTATCACTGTTCACCTACCTAGTGCAGAATATGTGAATGTAAGAATGAAAGCTTCTGTACGTGAGATAGCCAGTAAAGTGCATGTCTGCATCCCAAATGGAATGTGATTCCCTACATAGTGCAGGGCCCCAGGGCCCAATTGGCCCTGGTCAAAAGTAGTGCACTAGTAAGTGAATAGGGTGCTGTTTGGGACGTAGCCATGTTGTGCCCTCTTCATAATAAAAGCCAACATGCTGTATGGAACAGAATGTCACCAAGGAGAATGTTCTATTAATCTTCCAATCTAACATTCCTTTTAGCGTGTGTGTGTAGGATTTTATTATTAGACTGTCTCTATTTTCCTGACGGGGAGGCGGGCGCGGGATGGAGAACCTCACGCTGTGAGAAAGTGAACATCTGGTTGGACGAGAGCCACAGTCTCCATAGGTGGGGGGTCTGAGGGGGATGTGGGTCATTTAAAGAGTGTTTATAGACCTGAAAATAATGAAATGCTGGTAAAATTGGTAACAATGGCCCTGTTTAGGTCACGGTTGGCTTGCTCACTTTGTGCGGCGCTGGTGCTATAACTGTCTCTCACACGTCTCAGTCAGGGTACTACCAAGGGAGCTGCTTGTTCTTACTTAGGGAGAAGGACAAGCCCACTGGGCACACACATGTTGAATCAATGTTGTTTCCACATAATTTCAATAAAATTGTTGTATAAACGTGGAATAGACATTTATTTGTGCCCAGCGGGAGGTATGTCATGTAATGGGGATGTCTTTAGGTGTATGCAAATGATAAAATATTACAGGGATTGTGACATGACTTTATAGAGATTAACTTCACAATGACAATGACTCCAATGTCATATGAGGTCAATATGGATCAGTGGCTTGGTGGATATTGGTAGCAACACCAAAGTTGTGGGTTCAACTCCACATATACATTTATATTGTATGTGTGTTAACTAAGTTGCTTTTTATAACACTGCCAACTTGAAGAAGAATATAAGAATACTTTCCTTTCAGATAGCAGACATTCTTTGTTTTGTTTCAATCCCACCCATGTACCATTGGTCATTTAAAAAATGTCATGATAAGTGTTCCCCTTCCTCCTAATCAAAACTTTATCTTTCTTCTCTTTCTTTTCTATATACTATAACCTTGCTCCTCTCTTGGGGGAGGAAAGAGTTAAGTCAAATTAGCATGCAGTAGAACAAACAAACTTTGAAAAGGGGAAAAAAGGAGGAAAAAACATGCAGAGACTAAGACTATGAACTTGCTTGGAAGATTTAATTCTAATGAAAAGATGAAGGGTTATTATTCACTTACAACTCTGTACTTGATAAGAGCGGACACACCTTATGTTTTCCCAACAGCCTCAGGACTAGCACACCAGTACCAACTACCCCCAAATAACCCCCTCTTCTTCCTATCTACTCTTTAGTCCCTACAACCCCCTAACCCTTCGTACCCCCCTCTACCACCCCAGAACCACCTGAGACCCAGGCTGCTCCATCTCTAAGCCCAGAGTGACAGCCCTGTTCCTCCCCTGCCATGGGATCTGACTGGGGCTCATAATGACTCACTTTCAAAGGAAATCCTGACTCTCCTGCTATTTCCATGTAGCCCTTTGATATCTCTCTCTCTCTCCCCATCTTTCTCTCTCTCCCTCTCTGTCGTTATCCTTCTCTATCGCTCTCCCTCCTTCTCTCTCACTTTTATCACACATTTTAATTAACAGGATAGAGGATAGAAGTTAAGGCAGGGGAAATAACAAGTTGTCACTACGGATGAGAGCAGAAGATGAATCGCGAGTCGGAGTGTTTCACTAATTTAAGTGGCCCTCACCTTTTCAATGGGAATTAAAAAATCAATAGCCTTCTCTGCATCTGAATCAACAGGACAGGACGTGTACAAATGAATGCTAAATATATCGATCAAAGGGGAATTAAATATGAATTAATGTAAATGGCGGACAATCCCGTCCCTAGATATCGCTGAGTCCCATTTAATTTGTCTAATCGAGCAAATTGGATACAATGTTGGACACATGTACTACTTACCAGAAAAAGGTAATACATTATTGTCAAGTCTTAGCCGCACCGTTGCAGAGCTGACAGGATGTTCTGTTTTACATGATAGAGAATAATGTCTGTTCTACATAAATTTATGTCCGAATGTTCTGTAATATAATATCATCTGAACTATCCCCTTGAAGACTCATCGTGGGTGGGAATAAGCATTTGATTGAAACTGTCAAGAACCAATCAAAAGTACTTTGCCCTGGGGGCTCAACACTTTAATTGGTTGGAATCCCAGAGCTTAATTAAACGCAGAGCATGGATGAAAAGATCCTTGTTAAGATGCTGAGGACCCACTCTGCTCCCTCCTCCTGCATTCACAACACACATCAACATGTTTCCTGTCTTTATTTATTAATTTATTTACTTGCCTTGTGATGTTGACTAGGCAGATGTGGTTTCTGTTTTGTCTTCACAACTCTCATTAGATCTGCCAGCTTTTAATTATGAATATGCAGGTGCGCAGTACAATACGGAGCAGCAATAATTGGGGGATTACATTTATAAGCCGGTTCAGTGGGGAGACGCGTGGAGTGAGAGCTCTGTGGTGCTGATACAGAATCTAATACAGCCCAGACCTAGCTAAGCATATGTAAGGGATAATCAAAGAGGGGCTATGAGCTCTATGGAAAATAATGAACGATGTGGAAGGTGTGTTCCACAATCAGCTACCGGAGTTAAACTGACCTTCCACGGAGTTGCATTATTTTCCAGAGAACGCATGGAGCCCGAGCTGATTATCCATTTAATACCATGGCTATAATTTAACACATTTGCCACTACTGAAGTAGCTAGCACGTTTACTTGATACTGTAGCTACAGTAGTTGCTGTTGTAACCAAACAAACAGACTTGCTAGTTTAGCTAGACAAACCATCAGGCCTAGCTTGCTATTATGAAAATTGAATTCAACAATACCAATACTGTTTTCAAATAGACTTTTGTTTTCAAAAGCAGTTCAAACAAAACGTGTGAAAATAAACTATAGGCATTGAATTCTACCGTGCAAATATACTGTGTGTTATCAGGAAATAATGCATGCTCTGGAATGCCCTTTAAGCCAATCAGAAAGGAGTATTCCACAATGACATGGCATAAATAATATTATAAACTGGGTGGTTTGAACCCTGAATGCTGATTGGCTGACAGCCATGGTTTATCAGACCGTACACCACGGGTATGACAAAACATGTATTTTTACTGCTCTAATTACTTTGTTAACCAGTTTAAAATAGCAATAAGGCACCTCAGGTGTTTGTGATATATGGCCAATATGCCATGGCTAAGGGCTGTATCCAGCACAGCCCTTAGCCGTGGTATATTGGCCATAAAACATACCCCCTCTGGCCTTATTGCTTTATTATTCAATGATACCATACTGCTACTACAGTATTTATTGCTAGAATAGAGATAAGCCCCTAGCTATAGTTAGTCAGTGGTTGCACATCTAACTAGCTGGAATGAAGCTGGAATGAAGCTGTGCTGGATAGAACAGTGGAAATATTTATATTTCTGTTTACGGTTTACAGCAGGTCTCCAGATACCCAGAACTGCCTGACCAGCCTGATAGGGTGTCCAGCTTACATCTGTGCAAATCTGTGTGTGTCCAGCAATGGATTGAAACATCCAACCGTGCCTCAAGTGTTGTGCTGAAGGTTCACCACATACCCAAAGTGTTGTGCTGAAGGTTCACCACATACCCAAAGTGTTGTGGGTTCCTGTCCTGAAACAACCCTTGACTTAGATCCTACCCTCTATACACATTTTGATATCTGAGAGGATTGGACAGGTGTAAGCAATACGGCCAAAATTCCACCAAGCCTATCAGAGGGTAAGATGGAGCTCTCAACATGTCACCAACATCAATTCTTCTCAGATCTCCACAAGTGTCAACCTAATTTTGTCCCGGGGGCCGCATTCCGTCTTCATGAGGGCCGGAGGGCCGCACTGAAAATGTGTTCTATTTCCTCATCGTCAAAATTGGGGGGGAAAAATAGTCCCACATCCATCCTAGGGCTGTTATGATGACCGCATTACCGACACAATGGCAGTCACGAGTCAGGACACGGGTCAAATTCCATGTGACCATTTAGTCACAGTAATTAGGCTTCTCCAAACTCTGATACTGCTGATGGTCATTAGTAGCCTACTGAACTTGCTAACTGCCTGGTACTCAGCCCTCTATAGTCCCTCTAATCAATCTCAAATCAAACACTTCATGAGAGCCTGTGAGCTCATGTTGCGCAAAATGTATATAGGCTATGCAATTGTGTGAGAAAACAGTTTTTATGGCCTCTATTAAAAAGGGGAGTATCCCATCAGCTTTCTGTAGGCTAGGCCTACTACACTTGAAGTCAGAAGTTTACATACACCTTAGCCAAATAAATTTAAACTCAGTTTTTCTCAATTCCTGACATTTAATCCTAGTAAACATTCCTTGTCATAGGTCAGTTAGGATCACCACTTTATTTTAAGAATATCAAATGTCAGAATAAATAGTAGAGAGAATGATTTATATAATATTTTCTTTCTTTCATCACATTCCCAGTAGTCATACGTTTACATACACTCAATTAGAATTTGGTTGCATTGCCTTTAAATAGTTTAACTTGGGTCAAACGTTTCGGGAAGCCTTCCACAAATAAGTTGGGTGAATTTTGGCCCATTCCTCCTGACAGAGCTGGTGTAACTGAGTCATGTTTGTAGGCCTCCTTGCTCGCACAAGCTTTTTCGGTTCTATCCACAACTTTTCTATAGGATTGAGGTCAGGGCTTTGTGATGGCCACTCCAAAACCTTGACTTTGTTGTCCTTCAGCCATTTTGCCACAACTTTGGAAGTATGCTTGGGGTCATTGTCAATTTGGAAGACCCATTTGCGACCAAGCTTTAACTTCAAGACTGATGTCTTGAGATGTTGTATATATATACTGTATCCACATAATTTTCCTACTTCATGATCCCATCTATTTTGTGAAGTGCACCAGTCCCTCCAGCTGCAAAGCACCCCCACAACATGATGCTGCCACCCCCGTGCTTCACGGTTGGGATGGTGTTCTTCGGCTTGCAAGCCTCTCCGTTTTTCCTCCAAACATAACAATGGTCATTATGGCCAAACAGTTATATTTTTGTTTCATCAGACCAGAGGACATTTCTCCAAAAAGTATGATCTTTGTCCCCATGTGCAGTTGCAAACCATAGTCTGGCTTTTTTATGGCGGTTTTGGAGCAGTGACTTCTTTCTTGCTGAACGGCTTTCAGGATATGTCGATATAGGACTCGCTTTACTGTGATACTTTCTTACTTTTTTTTATACTATAGATACTTTTATCTCTAGGAGACAGAATGCGTCTCCTTCCTGAGCAGTATGACGGCTACGTGGTCCTGTCATGCACAAAGTAAATGTCCTAACCGACTTACCAAAACCATAGTTTGTTAACAAGAAATGCGTAAAGTGGTTGAAAAACACGTTTTAATGACTCCAACCTAAGTGTAAGTATACTTCGCGATTTCAACTGTATATTTATTTATAAACCTTTCTAATATTAAGCACATTGAGTACAGGAATACCTGGTTGGCATGAAAATTAACCACGAGAATAGGGTTCTTGTCACAAACTCCCTCTCCGGCGCTCTAGGTCACCATGCTGCTCATTATTACACACACCTGTCACCATTGTTACGCGCACCAGCGCTTCATCAGACTCACCTGGACCTTTCTGATTACCTTCCCTATATCTGTCACTCCCTTTGCTTCCTTCTCCAGGCATTATTGTTTCTGTTTTGTGTCTGTACGCTGCTCATGTTACTTGTTTTGTCTGTGTTAGTTTATTTATTAAATGATTCACTCCCTCTACTTGCTTCCCGACTTCCACGTTACACGTTACAGAATAACGCCTCACCAAAGGCGTGTTAATAGGTAACGTCGGGTCCGGGTGCCGCTGCCGGAGAACCGAGCATGCATTAGCCGGTTCGTCAGACTTCCATGCCTCAGCCATAACGAGACTCGGTTGGCCTGTTGCCGAGTCTATCGAGGATGCCTCAGCTAGCTCGTCAGGCTTCCATGCCTCACCCGGCTCATCAGGTTCCCGCACCTCAGCCGACTCGTCAGGTTCCCGCGCCTCAGTAGAGGCGACCGGTCCACTCCTGGTCCCCGGGATCATCCCTTTGGTCGGTGTCATGCGGCTGGAGCCGCATGTCAGAAAGGGGGTACTGTCACGTAGACTTCGTCTCCAGCGCTCTAGGTCACCAGGCTGC